>NW_027362771.1:196428902-197628902 GCF_046119375.1 Phyllobates terribilis
ACCCCTAAAAACATTTCTGGCAGTCTGTATTTTGTGCATAGAGAAATTAGCACATTTCGCAAGAATGCATATCACAGACTGTAGAAAATCTTCCGATGAATTCCCTATTCTATTATCAACATAGCTCCTGGTGATGCGGAGGGCAATTCTGATGACAAACCTATTTTTTAGAAATTGCAATACATAGAATTTTCTAATATGTGAACTCAGGTTCACTTAAAGTAAACCTACATTTTGATATCTTAAAAATGTGGCCAATTTTGACCTTTTGGATGCAGCAATTTTTTTACTTCATAATATTTTTTTTATTTTTCTATTAAAGTAGCCTTAGAGCTCATGTAGATATCTGTGAATCTCGGTCCGATCATAGACCGAAGTGCACGGACTGGCCACGGGTCTCCCCATTGGAGTATGAGAGCTTCATTTACTTCTATGAGGCTATCGCACTTGTATCGGGAGACCCATGGCTAGTCTATGCATTGCGGTCCATGATTGACCCCAGATCTACAGAAGTCTGCATGAGTCCTTGGGATTTGTCTTTGAGGGTAGAGGGGTATTTTTGCATGATTTGAGGGTTAGTATAATGTATTGAAAAACTTTTAACATTTTTTTCCGAGAAAGAGAAATTTTGCAAGATGGGGTTTTTGTTTTCAGGTTTAGTTTTGTATGCAGCATAAATTACATGGTCAATTTTATTATGCAGATGGAAATCCCAAATTTTAGATATTATTTTGCTAGTATATTTTTTCTATTTTGCAGACATAAACTTTTGTTTTTTTAAGTAATATTTGTGTCACCATATTCTTAAAGCCATAACTTTTTTTTCCATCCATGAATGTCTTGTTTTTTTCATCCAGGAAGAGAAGACATTTTCATTAGTAACATTTGGGGTTACATACAACACCCATCAACACTCACAATTTATTCAGCTTATGAGCCCCAGGTATTACTTTGTCAAAATTGTATGGCCTATTGTGTTGTGTATACAGTGGCATGTAAAAGTTTGGGCACCCCTGGTCAAAATTACTGTTATTGTGAACAGTTAAGCAAGTTGAAGATGAAATGATCTCTAAAAGGCCTAAAGTTAAAAATGATACTTTTCAAATGTATTTTAGGTAAAATAAAATATATTGTAATTTTTTACATTTTAACCCCTTAATAACATCTGACGTACTAATACGCGTCTGTGCCCTGGGACTTAAGAGCCAGACCCGTATTAGTACGTCATGGCGATCGCGCGCGCACACAGGCTGTGCGGGCGCGATCGCCGCCGGGTGTCAGCTGATTGTCACAGCTGACACCCGGTACTATGTGCAGGGAGCGGTCACGCACCGCTCCCAGCACATTAACCCCCGCGATGCTGCGATCGAAGTCGATCGAAGTCGATCGCGGCATTGCGGGGGCAAGGGGAGGTGATCGCCGATACTCACCTCCTCTTCCGGCTTCCAGCGCAGTCTGCAAAGGCTTCCCGGGTGTTGCCATGACGACCCGATGTCGTCATGACAACATCCGGGTCACCAGAGAGCAGGAAGATTGCTTGGACATGCGCAGTGCATCTCCAAGCAATCTTCACACTGTGCACTTCTGACAGCCTTCATGGCATAGGGATGGTGCTCCATTCCTGTGCCATGCAGGCGATCAGAAAAAAAAAAGTGAAAGTCCCAGAGTGGGACAAAGTAATAAAGTGTATAAACTGTGTGAAAGTGGAAAAAAAAAAAAAAAAAAAATGTGCAAAAATATTATAAAAAAATAAAAAAAATAATACACCAAAAATAAAAATATAATGTACCCATCAATAAATATTATTATAAAAAAAATAAAAAAAAAACAATAAAAGTACACATATTTGGTATCGCCGCGTCCGGAACAACCTGACCTATAAAACTGTCCCACTAGTTAACCCCTTCAGTGAACACGGTAAAAAAAAAAAAAAAAAAAAACAAGCAAAAAACAATGCTTTATCACCATACCGCCAAACAAAAAGTGGAATAACACGCGATCAAAAAGACGCATATAAATAAAAATGATACCGCTGAAAACGTCATCTCGTCCCGCAAAAAACAAGCCGCCATATAGCTCCATCAGCCGAAAAATAAAAAAGTTATAGCTCTCAGAATAAAGCGATACTAAAAAATATTTTTTTCTATAAAATAGCTTTTATTGTGTATAAGCGCCAAAACATAGAAAAATTATACAAATGTGGTACCGCTGTAAACGTACTGACCCGAAGAGTAAAGCTGCCTCATCAATTTTACCACACGCGGAACAGAATAAAAAAAAAAAAAAAAAAACAATTCCTGAATTGTTGGTTTTTGTTTATTCTGCCTCCCAAAAATCGGAATAGAAAGCGATCAAAAAATGTCACGTGCCTGAAAATGGCACCAATAACAACGTCAAGTCATCCCGCAAAAAACGAGCCGTCACATGACTGTCTGCCAAAATTTGGAAAAATTATAGCTCTCAAAATATGGCGATGCAAAAACTAGATTTTACAAAAAATGCGTCTTTTAGTGTGTGACAGCTGTCAGTCATAAAAACCCCATATGATTCTGGCATTGCTGTAATCACACCGACCCGAAGAATAAAGTCGTCTAATCACTTATACCGCACAAGGAACGGCGTCAAAAATAAACTCTTGAGTTAGGATTGGGCTAGGGTTAGGGCTGGGTTTGGGGCTAGGGTTGTGCTGGGGCTAGGGTTGTGCTGGGGCTAGGGTTGTGCTGGGGCTAGGGTTGTGCTGGGGCTAGGGTTGTGCTAGGGTTAGGGTTGTGCTAGGGTTAGGGCTGGGGTTGGGATTTTTTTCAAAAGTAAGAAAAAAAGATGACGATATGGCGACTAGTGTTGAGAGCAAGTGCTCGCTACTTGAGTTTGCATCGGGTGCTCTGGTATGCATTTAGTATCGTGGGTATTTGAGTGACATGCTCGAGTCTCTGCCCCATATGCTTCGCGGCCAAAAAACTTTACGGGGATTGCCTGCCATGCACGAGCGATCCCCGCATGTTTTTTTTTGGGTGTCTAATAACCGTGAAACATGCGGAGCAGGGACTCGAGCATGTCACTCGAGCACACGCTGTACATGGTGCATACCTGAGTACCCGATGCAAACTCAAGTAGCGAGCACTTGCGCTCAAGAATAATGAAAACTTATTCAATATGATGACCTAATGTAAACAAATAATGTGCCGTACCTCTGGGTTCAAAATGTTCACTATACACCTTAATAAAATCTTTGAGGGGTATAGTTTCCAAAATGGGGACACTTGTGGGGGAGCTCCACTGTTTAGGCACATCACGGGCTCTCCAAACGCGACATGGTGTCCGCTAACAAATTGAATGGAAAATCGGCTCAAATTGTTAGCGGACGCCATGTTGCGTTTGGAGAGCCCCTGTGTGTCCAAACATTGGAGCTCCCCCACAAGTGACCCCATTTTGGAAACTAGACCCCCCAAGGCACCTATCTAGATGCATAGTGAGCACTTAGAACCCCCAGGTGCTTCACAAATTGATTCGTAAAAATGAAAAAGTGAAAATAAAACACTTTTTCATTTTTATGAATCAATTTGTGAAGCACCTGGGGTTCCAAGTGCTCACTATGAATCTAGATAGGTGCCTTGGGGGGTCTAGTTTCCAAAATGGGGTCACTTGTGGGGGAGCTCCAATGTTTGGGCACACAGGGACTCTCTAAATGCAACATGGTATCCGCTAACAAATTGAATGGAAAATCGGCTCAAATTGTTAGCGGACACCACATTGCGTTTGGAGAGCCCCTCTGTGCCCAAACTTTGGAGCTCCCCCACAAGTGACCCCATTTTGGAAACTAGACCCCCCAAGGCACCTTTCTAGATGCATAGTGAGCACTTGGAACCCCCAGGTGCTTCACAAATTGATTCGTAAAAATGAAAAAGTGAAAAAAAAAACACTTTTTCATTTTTATGAATCAATTTGTGAAGCACCTGGGGTTCCAAGTGCTCACTATGAATCTAGATAGGTGCCTTGGGGGGTCTAGTTTCCAAAATGGGGTCACTTGTGGGGGAGCTCCAATGTTTGAGCACACAGGGACTCTCCAAATGCAACATGATATCCGCTAACAAATTGTCGGCTCAAATTGTTAGCGGATATCATGTTGCATTTGGAGAGTCCCTGTGTGCCCAAACATTGGAGCTCCTCCACAAGTGACCCCATTTTGGAAACTAGACCCCCCAAGGCACCTATCTAGATGCATAGTGAGCACTTGGAACCCCTAGGTGCTTCACAAATTAATTCGTAAAAATGAAAAAGTGTTTTTTTTTTCACTTTTTCATTATTACGAATCAATTTGTGAAGCACCTGGGGGTTCCAAGTGCTCACTATGCATCTAGAAAGGTGCCTTGGGGGGTCTAGTTTCCAAAATGGGGTCACTTGTGGGGGAGCTCCAAAGTTTGGGCACAGAGGGGCTCTCCAAACGCAATGTGGCGTCCGCTAACAATTTGAGCCGATTTTCCATTCAATTTGTTAGCGGATACCATGTTGCATTTAGAGAGTCCCTGTGTGCCCAAACATTGGAGCTCCCCCACAAGTGACCCCATTTTGGAAACTAGACCCCCCAAGGCACCTATCTAGATGCATAGTGAGCACTTGGAACCCCTAGGTGCTTCACAAATTGATTCGTAAAAATGAAAAAGTGTTTTTTTTTTCACTTTTTCATTATTACGAATCAATTTGTGAAGCACCTGGGGGTTCCAAGTGCTCACTATGCATCTAGAAAGGTGCCTTGGGGGGTCTAGTTTCCAAAATGGGGTCACTTGTGGGGGAGCTCCAAAGTTTGGGCACAGAGAAGCTCTCCAAACGCAATGTGGTGTCCGCTAACAATTTGAGCCGATTTTCCATTCAATTTGTTAGCGGATACCATGTTGCATTTAGAGAGTCCCTGTGTGCCCAAACATTGGAGCTCTCCCACAAGTGACCCCATTTTGGAAACTAGACCCCCCAAGGCACCTATCTAGATGCATAGTGAGCAGTTGGAACCCCCAGGTGCTTCACAAATTGATTCATAAAAATGAAAAAGTGTTTTTTTTTTCACTTTTTCATTGTTACGAATCAATTTGTGAAGCACCTGGGGGTTCCAAGTGCTCACTATGCATCTAGATAGGTGCCTTGGGGGGTCTAGTTTCCAAAATGGGGTCACTTGTGGGGGAGCTCCAATGTTTGGGCACACAGCAGCTCTCCAAACGCAACATGGTGTCGCTAACAATTTGAGCCAATTTTGCGTTAAATTTGTTAGCGGACACCATGTTGCATTTAGAGAGCCGCTGTGTGCCCAAATATTGGAGCTCCCCCACAAGTGACCCCATTTTGGAAACTAGACCACCCAAGGCACCTATCTAGATGCATACTGAGCACTTGGAACCCTCAGGTGCTTCACAAATTGATTCATACAAATGAAAAAGTGTTTTTTTTTTCACTTTTTCATTGTTACGAATCAATTTGTGAAGCACCTGGGGGTTCCAAGTGCTCACTATGCATCTAGATAGGTGCCTTGGGGGGTCTAGTTTCCAAAATGGGGTCACTTGTGGGGGAGCTCCAATGTTTGGGCACACAGGGACTCTCTAAATGCAACATGGTGTCCTCTAACAAATTTAACGGAAAATCGGCTCAAATTGTTAGCGACACCATGTTGCGTTTGGAGAGCCGCTGTGTGCCCAAACATTGGAGCTCCCCCACAAGTTACCCCATTTTGGAAACTAGACCCCCCAAGGCACCTATCTAGATGCATTGTGAGCACTTGGAACACTCAGGTGCTTCACAAATTGATTCATAAAAATGAAAAAGTGTTTTTTTTTTCACTTTTTCATTGTTACGAATCAATTTGTGAAGCACCTGGGGGTTCCAAGTGCTCACTATGCATCTAGAAAGGTGCCTTGGGGGGTCTAGTTTCCAAAATGGGGTCACTTGTGGGGGAGCTCCAAAGTTTGGGCACACATGGGCTCTCCAAACACAACATGGCGTCCGCTAATTATTCAAGCAAATTTTACAATCAAAAAGTCAAATAGCGCTCCTTCCCTTCCGAGCCCTGCCGTGCGCCCAAACAGTATTTTTTCCCCAAATATTGGGTATCTGCGTGCCCAGGGGAAATTGCACAACAAATTTTGGGGTCCATTTTTTCTTGTTACCCCTGTGAAAATAAAAAAAATTGGGTCTAAATTAACATTTTTGTGAAAAAAGTTAAATGTTCATTTTTTTCTTCCACATTCAAAAAATTCCTGTGAAGCACCTGAAGGGTTAATAAAGTTCTTGAATGTGGTTTTGAGCACCTTGAGGGGTGCAGTTTTTAGAATGGTGTCACTTTTGGGTATTTTCTGTCATAAAGACCTCTCAAAGTGACTTCAAATGTGATGTGGTCCCTAAAAAAATGGTTTTGTAAATTTTGTTGGAAAAATGAGAAATCGCTGGTCAACTTTTAACCCTTATAGCTCCCTAACAAAAAAAAATTTTGGTTCCAAAATTGTGCTGATGTAAAGTAGACATGTGGGAAATGTTATTTATTAACTCTTTTGTGTGACATATCGCTCTGATTTCAGGGCTTAAAAATTCAAATTTTGAAAATTGCAAAATTTTCAAAATTTTCGCCAAATTTCCGTTTTTTTCACAAATAAACGCAAGTGATATCGAAGAAATTTTTCCACAATCATGAAGTACAATATGTCACGAAAAAACAATCTCAGAATCAGGGGGATCCGTTGAAGCGTTCGAGAGTAATTACCTCATAAAGTGACAGTGGTCAGAATTGTAAAAATTGGCCCGGTCATTAACGTGCAAACCACCCGCGGGGCTTAAGGGGTTAAAAATTACAAAAAGGAAAATGGGCCAATGCAAAAGTTTGGGCACCCTTGGAGATTTGTGTGCTCAGATAACTTTGACCAAGGTTTCAGACCTTAATTAACCTGTTACGGTTATGGCATGTTCACTATTATCGTTAGAAAAGGCCAGGTAATTCAAATTTCCCAGCTTTATAAAAACACAGCCTCCTCTAACCTTGTGCCAAAAACAGCAGCCATAGTTTCTTCTAAGCAGCTGCCTAGCACTCTGAAAATGAAAATGGTGGAGGTCCACAAAGCAGGAGAAGGCTATTAGAAGATAGCAAAGCATTTTCAAGTTCCCCTTTCCTAAGTTCGAAATGTAATTAAAAAATGGCAGTTAACAGTAACAGTGAAGGTCAAGATAAGGTCTGGATGACCAAGCAAAAATTTCAGTGAGAATTGCTCTTAGGATTGCTAGAGAGGCAAATCAGAACCACTGCTTGACTGCAAAAGACCTTCAGAAAGATTTAGCAGACTTTGGAGTTGTGGTACGTTGCTCTTCTATTCAGGGACACCTGCACAAACATGGCCTTCATGGAAGAGTAATCAGAAGATAACCTGTCCTGCATCCTCACCATAAAATTCAGCTTCAGAAGTATGCAAAAGAACATCTAAACAAGCCTGATGCATTTTGGAAACAAGTCCCGTGGACTGATGAGGTTAAAATAGAATTCTTTGGCCACAATGATCAATGGTATGCGTGGAGTAAAAAGGGCACAGAATTTAGGGAAAAGAACATCTCGCCAACCATTAAGCATGGGGGTGGATCAATCATGCTTTGGAGCTGTGTTGCAGCCAGTGGTACTAGGAATATTTCACGGGTAGAGTGAAGAATGGATCCAATGAAATTTCAACAAATTCTTGATGAAAACATAACATTATCTGTAAAAAAAATTAAATTGAAAAGAGGATGGCTTTTACAAATGGATAATGATCCTAAACACACGTCAAACTCCATAATACATTACATCAAAAGGCACAAGCTGAAGGTTTTAGGCCATGTGCCCACGTAGCGTTTTTGTAGCGTTTTTGTGTCATTTTTACGGCTGCGAAAACGCCGCAAAAACGCTTGTAAAACAGTCTGTCATGCAAAGCAATGTGAATTCGGATGTACTGTGCACATGATGCGCTAACTTGCGCGCCGAATTCGCAATGCGTTGCAAAATGCAGAATGACCATTTCTACCGCGATTACGCTGCAAATTCGCGGCCATTGAGGAACATTGAAATGCAGCAAACCCGCAGGTATATGTCGATTTGCTGCGTGTCAATTAAATTCAATGGCCGCGAATTTGCAGCGTAATGGGGGTGCATGCCGGTTGCATGGATTTATATTGTGTGACCAACTTGTCAAGCACTTTTCCAAGTGATGCTCAAAATCGCTTGGAAAACTGCTTGAAAATACGCATGTAAAAATGCTGCAAAAAAGCTTCTCTCTGGCAGACAAAAAACGCATGTAAATCTCCTTCCCTTTTTATTTGCTAGAGAGAGGCAAAAACGCTCTGCAACAAATCTGCTACAGTGGTGGCCAAAAGTATTGGCACCCCTGCCATTCTGTCGGATAATACTCAGTTTCTTCCTGAAAATGATTGCAATCACAAATTCTTTGGGCTTATTATCTTCATTTAATTTCCTTGCAAGGCAAAAATTGATCATTTCACACAAAACTCCAAAAATGGGCCAGAAAAAAGTATTGGCACCCTCAGCCTATTACTTGGTTGCACAACCTTTACCCAAAATAACTGCGAACAATCGCTTCCGGTAACCATCAATGAGTTTCTTACAATGCTCTGCTGGAATTGTAGACCATTCTTCTTTGGCAAACTGCTCTAGGTCCCTGATATTTGAAGGGTGCCTTCTCCAAACTGCCATTTTAAGATCTCTCCACAGGTGTTCTATGGGATTCAGGTCTGGACTCATTGCTGGCCACCTTAGAAGTCTCCAGTGCTTTCTCTCAAACCATTTTATAGTGCTTTTGGAAGTGTGTTTTGGGTCATTGTCCTGCTGGAAGACCCATGACCTCTGAGGGAGACCCAGCTTTCTCTCACATTGATTCCTACATTATGCTGCAAAATTTGTTGGTAGTCTTCAGACTTCATAATGCCATGCACACGGTCAAGCAGTCCAGTGCCAGAGGCAGCAAAGCAACCCCAAAACATCAGGGAACCTCTGCCATGTTTGACTATAGGGACCGTGTTCTTTTCTTTGAATGCATCTTTTTTTTTTCCTGTATACTCTATGTTGATGCTTTTTCCCAAAAAGCTCTACTTTTGTCTCATCTGACCAGAGAACATTCTTCCAAAACATTTAAGGCTTTCTCAGGTAAGTTTTGGCAAACTCCAGCCTGGCTTTTTTATGTCTCAGGGTAAGAAGTGGGGTCTTCCTGGGTATCCTACCATACAGTCCCTTTTCATTCAGACGCCAATGGAAAGTTCGGGTTGACACTGTTGTACCCTCGGACTGCAGGGCAGCTTGGACTTGTTTGGATGTTAGTCGAGGTTCTTTATCCACCATCCGCACAATCTTGCGTTGAAATCTCTCGTCAATAGTGTTGAGCCACCCCCGTAGTGTTCGAGTTCGGTTCGGTTCGTCGAACACCCGTGTGTTCGCCGAACTGTTCGTCGAACTGTTCGTCGAACACCTTCGAACACCGTTAAAACCAATGGCAGGCAAACAAAAACACATAGAAACACATAGAAAACACCTTCAAAGGTGTCCAAAAGCTGACAAACTGCTCAGAAGACACAACTAACACATGGAAAAGTGACAAGTACATATAGTCATGCGAAAAGAAAAGAGGTGGAGGAGTAAAAGGAGGGGGAGACACAGATATAGGCATGTCATGCCCTTCTAAAATCCAAAAAGTGAGAAGCCGAGACGGCCAGTCCGCTCCTGCCCGTGCCACCTCCGTGTCGCCGGGTTTGTGCCAGAGCCGCGGTGAACCCTGACGGCCAGCCCCCCTCTCCCAATACTGGTGCCTGTCCGCTGGTGGGTCGAGAGAGCCCCCCTGTGGTGGAGGCAGCTCTAAGCTTTTTAATTTAAATTGTCCCTCTAATTTGAATGAATACACTTTAAATCCATTTACAAGGATCTATTGGAGGGCAAGTCTCATGCCAGCAGCCGCGTAATTCCAGCTCCAGTAGCGTCCACTAAAGCTGCTGCAGTTAAAAAGCTTTTATAAGGATCGAGCTCGGCTGTCCACCGCAAGGCATCCTAGTGCCAGTCCCAGCCCCTATGCCTTGGGGTGCCTCCTGATGCTCTTCACTAAGTATCCCGTGGTCCCGAAGCATTTCCTTTGAAAAAATTAAGTGTCCAAACTACAGGTGGTGTAGCTTGCTTAACAGCCGGGATAATCCGCTGACTAGCAGACACTGCTACTAGGCACAAAGTATTTTCTGGGCTAGATGCAGTTAAAAATTTGTAAGTAGATACTCTCGTTGGATGCTGAGAAAGCATTCCATAGAGTCTCCTGGCACGCCATATATGATTCTCTTAAAAAGCTTGGGGTAGGGGTCTAGGGGACCCTTTTATAGCCAAAATCACGGCCCTGTATCACAATACGTCACCTAGGCTGAAGATAAATGGAACTGTAGCACCGAGGGCTCGGTTGCTACAGACGTATTGCACCTCACCCAGAGGTGTGATATCTCACTCTCAGATAAGGATGGAGTGTGGATCAGGACCCGACACCTGCATGCATTACACCACATTGCCGTGGGGCAGGGCGACCAATATGCCCCTGAGATGGGCACGACAGTCCCTGTCCCTGGCTGGAGTGGGGGGAGGGAACACTGAGGAAGGGGAACCCTGCAGTGCAGGAGCAGGGAGGAAGCAGTTCCTGGGTGCATTGAGAAGGGAGTATAAAAGGTGGGCACCATCTTAGTTCAGTGAAGAGAAGTCTGAGCAGAAGTGGCAGGGAGCAGGGGTTCTGCATGAGCTCTGCTCCGGAGGCGGGCCTAGTAACAGAGGCCCAGGCCTGCAAGAGGGAGAAGGAAGGAAGAGGAGCGGAGAAGGCTCCAGGAACGAGGAATGAAGGGATCCCAGGGGTGCGGACGGGTGAGTCGCCACCGCACGCCCGAATCCACCTGCGTGGAGGGGTCAGGCCAAAGGGGGAGACCGGTCCCCGAACTAGTGGAGGCAGGAAACGACCCTCAGCTAGAAACCGGAGGCTCTGACATTTTATGTGGCGCAGCCCCTTGCTCCACCCGCTAGGAAGGCACCACATAGGGTCAGGGAAACTGGCGCCAAGTTTACCAAGAGGAGGCCCGAGGCAGCCGGACAGAAGTGTTGGTAAGAAAGGCCAGACAAAGGACACACAAAGGGGGTCCTGTGAAGCGCTCCAAAGTTATCTGGGAGTTGTCTGAGCCCCTCACCTGGTGAGCACAGTACGACGTGGGCAGCCGTTACCTGCAGACATGTGAGTAAAGGCCCTGAACTGCATCACTGACTCCGTGTTGTTACTGCTGCTGCCCTGCACCATCACCCCCATCCTCCGCATACACTGCCCTGAGGCTATACTCCTCCCGTGGGGAGTTATGCTACGCTCTGCTGCACCCACAACACCAGCCTTAGCGGTCTGCCCTGTAGCGGCGGTTCACTCTGACCGCAATCCACGGGTGGCGTAGTCGGACATTTAAACATCAAAACCACATAAATAGTTCCGCCACTGGTTTGACCGCCCTGAGCCACGGAACCGGATCGCCGCCACGAAGACTACAACCACCAGCATCCACCAAAAAGGGTCCGGCTCCTGGTGTCCCAAGGCTCAGGGGGTGCGTCAGAACATTTTCATCACCTTTCACAATCACCAATGGGACAAGGCAGGGATGTCCTCTGTCCCCTCTCTTATACATCCTAGTGACGGAGCACCTGCTCTCATCAATTCGCCATAACCCCAATATTAGGTGGATTGAGGTGGGAGGCACCGAGTACAAGTGCTCTCTATTTGCTGATGATGTCCTAGTATATATCACTCAATCACATATATCCATCCCTGCTGTTATGGCTGAAATAGATCACTTTGTTACATGGTAAAATTTTAAAATCAATGCAGCGAAGTCTGAGGCCCTCGATGTCTCCCTCCCTAAATCCATATAGGATTCCATCCAGTCCAACTTTCCCTTTGCCTGGCCCTCACAGGGTATCAAATACTTAGGAATTCCTATTCATAGAGACCTCTCCCATCTATGTTATCTTAATTTTGGGCCCTTTATTGAACAATTCCATACAGACCACGGTTGGCAAGTTAGAACTGTAAGATTCACTACGTGAACCACTGGTGTTTTGTGGAAAAGCACATGTAAGATTCTGCAACAGTCTCTGCTGATACTCCTGCATGCGTGCATCCCTTTCTATGGCAGGAATAATTTCTGCAAATTTACTTTTGTACCGGGGATCTAACAGTGTGGCAACCCAGTAGTCAGGATTATTTCTAATTCTCACAATTCGAGGGTCATGTTGCAGGTAGTGCAGCAAGAAGGCACTCATGTGTGTTGCGCATCCAGGAGCACCAAGTCCCTGTTGTGTTGGTGGCGAGGTAGCAATCATGCTTCCTTCCTCTGTCCTCTCCCCCCAACCTCGCACAACAGAAATGTGATCAAGGTCTCCCTCATCTGATGAGTCTTCCATCAGTTCGTCCTCCACTTCTTCCTGGGCTCCTGCACCTTCCTCACTAGTTTGGCTGCTACCATGCGCCCTGGTAAAATCATCTCCCCCACCCTCACATGCCTGCCGCCTTGGTGCTGCCGACCGTCTGGACCTTGCAGATGTTAGCCCTTCCGCATACAACTCCTCCTCCTCTACTTCCTCCACCTCCTCTTGTGCCACCACCTGACTCCGAATTCTGTTTAACATGTGCTCCAGCATGTAAATCACCGGAATAGTCATGCTGATAATGGCATCGTCAGCACTAAACATCTTCGTCGCCATTTCAAAACTGTGCAGAAGGGTGCATAGGTCCCTGATCTGAGACCACTCCTCCAGCGTGATTTGCCCCACCTCTGAATCTCGTTGGCCCAGGCTATACGTCAGAACGTATTGCACCAGGGCTTGTCGGTGCTGCCACAGTCGCTGCAACATGTGCAGAGTTGAATTCCACCGGGTAGGCACATCGCATTTTAGCCGGTGAAGTGGCAGGCCCAACGACTTCTGTAGAGATGTAAGTCGCTGAGCTGCGGGATGCGAACGGCGGAAGTGAGCACACAGCGACCGTGCCCTCTGCAGAAGGCCATCTAGTCTGGGATAGTGGGCTAAAAATTGCTGGACAACCAGGTTCAACACGTGAGCCATACAAGGCACGTGTGTGACATTGCCCCGGCGAAGGGCCGCACCCAGGTTTGCAGCATTGTCGCACACGGCCTTCCCTGGTTTCAGGTCCAGTGGAGACAACCATTCATGAAATTGGTTCTCCAGAGCTGACCACAACTCCTCAGCTGTGTGACTCACATTTCCCAGACATTTCAATGTAAAAACCGCCTGATGACGTTGAGCCCTACTGCCAGCATAGTAAGGAGGTGTGCAGGATCCCTTCTGCGCAGTTAGAAAGCTTGTGGCATGACCAGACAGGCTTTGGGTGCAGGTGGAAGACCGAGAGGTGGTTGAGGAGGCAGAAGCAGTGGAGGAAAAATGACATAAAGAGGATTGACGCACAACTCGTGGGGACGGCAAGACTTGGACAGCAGCCCCTTGTCCTGCTGTCACCATAGTTACCCAGTGCCCAGTCAGCGACATGTAACGCCCCTGTCCATGCCTACTCGTCCAAGTGTCTGTGGTGAAATGCACCCTGTCACACACAGAGTTTCTTAAAGAAGCGGTGATGTTGTGTGCGACATGCTGGTGGAGCGCAGGCACACCTTTCTTTGAGAAGTAGTGCCGACTGGGCATCTGGTACTGGGGCACTGCGACGGACATAAGGTCTCGAAAATCCTCTGTGTCCACCAGGCGGAAAGGCAGCATTTCTGTAGCCAAGAGCTTGCAGATGGTGAAATTCAACCTCTTAGCTTTCTCATGGCTAGGAGGAAATGGTCTTTTACTTGTCCACATCTGAGGGACCGAGGGCTGGCTATTGTGCTTAGACGGGGTTGATAAGGGTGTCCCCGGCAAACTGCCGGTCTGTGAGGAAGATGCAGGCGGACATGTTAGGTTGCCTTGATCCAAAGGTGGTGCTATCGATGTCGGACAGCGCTCAAGACCAGCTGGTGTTACCACCTCCAAAGAAAATGATGACCTGCCAATCACGCTGGCTGTTGCGGGTAAAGAGGTGGCAGGTCTGCGCCCCAAAACAGGTGTGACTGCTGTCCCCCCAGTCACAGAGGATGAAGAGGCCGCGGATGCACAAGATATGGCAGACGGTGGTTGGCCCGGCCGGCTAGACCGCATTGTAGCACACTGAGCTTCCCACTGCAACTTATGCTTCATGTCCATGCGCCGGTTCATGCATGAAGTACTCAAACTATGTATTTTTTGGCCTCTACTTAGCTTTTGCTGACAAATGGTACAGATAACACGAGTTGGGTCATCTTTATCGATCTGAAAAAATGCCCAGGCTATGCAAGGCTTAGCACCCATGCGACCTGAAGAGCCACCACGACTTGTGGTGAGAGGCAGAGTTGTGTTTGAGGATGCAGTTGTTGACGTGCTTCCAGTACTACGTCTCTGTCCAGGAAGGCGCAACCTGACCTCGTCGTCACTAGCATCTTCCTCCACCTCCTCTGCTGACCTCATCTCTTGGCTGACTGTGGGTTGACAGTAAGTGGGATCTCCGACCTCATCATCATCACCCTGTGCGTTATCACACCCGTCGTCCTCAGAGCCAACCTGTTCCTGCCCTGACAAAAAACTAAAGTTGTCGCTCCAATCAGGTATTTGAGTCTTATCATCGTCTTCCTCATTGTCTCCACCAACAGGAGTTACAGTTTGGGAATGAGGGTCTACATTATGGTCAGAACCTTCTGCGTCTGGTCCTGGATCCGACTCATAAAGATTCTGGGCATCAGTGCAGATCATTTCCTCGTCTGGATTCACAGAAGCGCTGGAGTCGACCTCTGATTCCCAGGCTATAGTATGAGTAAACAGCTCTGCAGACTCAACCATCTGTTCTACCTCATACTCAGACGGGCAGCTGGAGATTTGGGAGCTGTGAGGAAGCAAGTGCGATTTGGGTGACACCTTTGAGGACTGGAGTATTTGTGATGTTGAAGTTGATGTGGAGGAGAGCCCACTTAAAGGAGCACTTGATATTCGTTGAAGCACCTGCTGTTTTTGTGCCTCATCTGGAATTTGTAGCGATTGGCGTGGCCGTAAGAAAGGGATCTTATCACATTGTCCGCTAAAAGAAGTAGACATTTTAGTTTGGCTGGAAGATGGTCTTTCTTCTGCACCTACCCCACGGACACAACCTTTTTTCCCCTTCCCAACACGCCTATTCCCCTTTCCACCAGCAGCAGGCCTTTTTCCACTCATTTTGGTGGTTAACTAATTCACAACTCTGGAGTTGTTTGCACAAAAAAACAATGGATGGTAACCGAGCAGAGCTGAGTGGCCAAACTGTGGTATTAGGCCAAAACTATTGGCTGGGTTAGATGCAGAAAAAAATTATTTTTAATTTGCAACCTGATGGAGGTCAGTATAGATGGACTAATAGACCAAGTCCCACACACCGCTAGAAGCCCAAATATTTTTTCAGAGCTAGATGCAGAAAAAAATTATATTCAATTTGCAACCTGCTGGACGTCAGTATAGAAGGACTAATAGAACAAGTCCCACACACTGCTAGAAGCCCAAATATTTTTTCAGAGCTAAATGAAGAAAAAAATTATTTTTAATTTGCAACCTGATGGAGGTCAGTATAGATGGACTAATAGACCAAGTCCCACACACTGCTAGAAGCCCAAATATTTTTTCAGAGCTAGATGCAGAAAAAAATTATTTTTAATTTGCAACCTGATGGAGGTCAGTATAGATGGACTAATAGACCAAGTCCCACACACCGCTAGAAGCCCAAATATTTTTTCAGAGCTAGATGCAGAAAATTTTTTTATTCAATTTGCAACCTGATGGAGGTCAGTATAGATGGACTAATAGACCAAGTCCCACACACTGCTAGAAGCCCAAATATTTTTTCAGAGCTAGATGCAGAAAAAAATTTTTTTATTCAATTTGCAACCTGATGGAGGTCAGTATAGATGGACTAATAGACCAAGTCCCACACACTGCTAGAAGCCCAAATATTTTTTCAGAGCTAGATGCAGAAAAAAATTATTTTTAATTTGCAACCTGATGGAGGTCAGTATAGATGGACTAATAGACCAAGTCCCACACACTGCTAGAAGCCCAAATATTTTTTCAGAGCTAGATGCAGAAAAAAATTATTTTTAATTTGCAACCTGATGGAGGTCAGTATAGATGGACTAATAGAACAAGTCCCACACGCTGCTAGAAGCCCAAATATTTTTTAAGAGATAAATGAAGAAAAAAATTATTTTTAATTTGCAACCTGATGGAGGTCAGTATAGATGGACTAATAGACCAAGTCCCACACACTGCTAGAAGCCCAAATATTTTTTCAGAGCTAGATGCAGAAAAAAAATTTTTTTAATTTGCAACCTGATGGAGGTCAGTATAGATGGACTAATAGACCAAGTCCCACACACCGCTAGAAGCCCAAATATTTTTTCAGAGCTAGATGCAGAAAAAAATTATATTCAATTTGCAACCTGCTGGAGGTCAGTATAGAAGGACTAATAGAACAAGTCCCACACACTGCTAGAAGCCCAAATATTTTTTCAGAGCTAAATGAAGAAAAAAATTATTTTTAATTTGCAACCTGATGGTGGTCAGTATAGATGGACTAATAGACCAAGTCCCACACATTGCTAGAAGCCCAAATATTTTTTCAGAGCTAGATGCAGAAAAAAATTATATTCAGTTTGCAACCTGATGGAGGTCAGTATAGATGGACTAACAGAATGATGCTATGCCCAAAAGATTTTACTTCACTAGGTGCAGTAAAAAAATTGGTATTCTATACACAGGTGGTATATCTTGCAACACAGATAGGCTACTCCACTGACTAACACACTCTGCAATAGGCCAAAAAGGATTAGCTTTGCTAGATTCAGCCAAATGCTGTGAAAAAAACTTGCACAGCACTGGCACAGACCTGCCTGGCAAAAACTGATAGGAACTGATGTAACCTAGTCCTGAAAAGGACTCCAATTACAATTAGTCTTTACTCCCACAATCTATCTATTTAAGAGCACAGACCTGCCTGATAAAAGTCGTAGGAAATGCTGTAACCTAGTCCTTAAAAGGACTGCAATCACAACTATTCCCTACTCCCAAGCTATCTGTATATTTGTGCGAAAATTGGCTTGAAATTAACAAGGTATAGCGCACACAGCAACAGCGGTGCCGTCTAACACGCAGCTGCAGCAGTGAGAAAATGGTGGCGACGGGGAAAATGGCTTGGTCTTATAGGGCAAGGACATGTGACATACACTGCCAATCACACATGCCCTTGCTTGTGTGAAAAAAAGCACTTCGCTCCGTGTGTGCGCTGCTGATAGGCTGACAGATTGCACCTCCCCACTGCAAATGCGGGAAAGAGAAAAAAAAATGGAGATCTTCATTGTTCCTGCAGAGATCCATCCCCTGCCCCTCCCCCCGCCCCGCTGTACACTCAAACTGCGTATTAACATTAATTTTCATCATTACTGAGAAAAAATCCAGTTATGATTTTGGTGCACGAACAGTTATCGAACATAACCTCGAACAGCCGAATTTTTCTCAAATTGTTCGTGTTCGCCGACCGGCTCGAACACCGCCCAAAACAGCTCGAATTTGAGATTGGCGAACAGTTCGAGTAGAACAACGCTCATCTCTACTCGTCAATTTTTCTTTTCCGTCCACATCTAGGGAGGTTAGCCACAGTGCCATGGGCTTTAATCTTCTTGATGACACTGCGCACGGAAGACACAGGAACATTCAGGTCTTTGGAGATGGACTTGTAGCCTTGAGATTGCTCATGCTTCCTCACAATTTGGTTTCTCAAGTCCTCAGACAGTTCTTTGGTCTTCTTTCTTTTCTCCATGCTCAATGTGGTATACACAAGGACACAGGACAGAGGTTGAGTCAACTTTAATCCATGTTAACTGGCTGCAAGTGTGATTTAGTTATTGCCAACACATGTTAGGTGCCACAGGTAAGTTACAGGTGCTGTTACTTACACAAATTAGAGAAGCATCACATGATTTTTCAAACAGTGCCAATACTTTTGTCCACCCCTTTTTTTAGGTTTGGTGAGGAATTATATCCAATTTGGCTTTAGGACAATTTTTTTTTGTGTTTTTTCATTGAAGACAAATTAAATGAAGATAATAATACAAAAGAATTTGTGATTGCAATCATTTTCAGGAAGAAACTGAGTATTATCTGACAGAATTGCAGGAGTGCCAATACTTTTGGCCACCACTGTACGTGGGCACATAGCCTCAAAGTTCCCTAATCTGAACATCATTGAAAAATCTGTGGCTAGACCTCAAAGTAGCAGTGCATGCAAGACGACCCAGGAATCTCACAAAACTGGAAGAATTTTCCAAGAAAGAATAGATGACAATCCCTCAAACAAGAATTGGAAGACCCTTGGCTGGCTACAAAATGCATTTACAAGCTGTGATACAATCAAAAGGGATACTACTAGGTACTAACCATGCAGAGTGCCCAAACTTTTGCATCAGCCCATTTTTATTTTTGTAATTATTAATATGTAAAACATGAAAATATATATATTTGTTTGTCTAAAATACAAAAGAGATGTGTCATCTTTAACTTTAGGCCTTTTAGAGATCATTTCATCTCCAACTTGCTTAACTGTTCACAATAACAGTAATTTTGACCAGGGGTGCCCAAACTTTTATATGCCACTGTATAATGTACACTGCTCAAAAAAATAAAGGGAACACTTAAACAACAGAATATAACTCCAAGTAAATCAAACTTCTGTGAAATCAAGCTGTCCACTTAGGAAGCAACACTGATTGACAATCAATTTCACATACTGTTGTGCAAATGGAGTAGACAATAGATGGAAATTATTGGCAATTATCAGACACCCTCAATAAAGGAGTGGTTCAGCAGGCGGGGACCACAGACCACATCTCAGTACCAATGCTTTCTGGCTGATGCTTTGGTTATTTTTGAGTGTTGGTTGTGCTTTCACACTCGTGGTAGCATGAAACAGACTCTACAACCCACAGAAGTTGCTCAGGTAGTGCAGCTCATCCAGGATGGCACATCAATGCGAGCTGTGGCAAGAAGGTATGCTGTGTATGTCAGCGTAAAGTCCAGAGGCTGGAGTCGCTACCAGGAGACAGGCCAGTACACCAGGAGACATGGAGGGGGCCGTAGGAGGGCAACAACCCAGCAGCAGAACCGCTACCTCCGCCTTTGTGCAAGGAGGAACAGGAGGAGCACTGCCAGAGCCCTGCAAAATGCCCTCCAACAGGCCACAAATGTGCATGTGTCTGCACAAATAGTAAGAAACCGACTCCATGAGGGTGGTATGAGGGCCCGACGTCCACAGATGGGGGTTGTGCTCACAGCCCAACACCGTGCAGGACTCTTTGCATTTGCCACTGAACACCAGGATTGGCACTTTGGATACCTAAGGTCCTGCAATGTCCTACACACAAGGAAAGTGACATAGCGAAACAGAAAAACTATGCTAAATTTCTTATTAGAGGTAGTTGTTAATATTATTATTATATCTACTACATATTGAGATGGGATCTTGGAGATGGGAATACTCCTTTAAAGAGGTTCTATATTTTATATCAGTCTGGCATTTTTATCCTTGAGAACTGTAAACATTTTTTATTTTGATTATTTGTACTTTAATTAGCCTTATATTTTTAGCTTGATTTGGTATAGCTGTGCTAGGCCTTTTTTTGTAGCGTAAATTATATTTTCATTAGTAATTTTATTTTGGGAAATATTTAAAAAAAACATTTTTGTTAATTTTTATTTCAATTTAGTTTTGATTTTATTTTCAGGTTTCACAGTGCACAACATTCAGTATAAATGATGCTATAACTTTATCTTACATATTGTCAGAGTTATGAGAACACCAATTATGCCCATTTCAATTAGAGGGAACCTGACAGCAGGATTTACCCCTATTAACTAATTACAGTACTACATTTGTCATTTAACGGTGACTCCAAGCAACCTCAATGTTTAGGAAAAGTTGCCACTATAATCATAAAATCAGAGTTATTACATTGTGGTGCTACACATCTTAATTAGTTAGACTAGTTGGAAAGACTAGTGCTTAGCAGTCCACCCCACCAATTTCACACCCACAGAGTTGTGGTTATTGTTTCTGTAGTGCTCTGCCATCCCCTCTATGTTTCCTCAATCAAAAAAATGCACAGCTACAGCTGTGAATTTGGGCATATCCATTGATCTTCTGCTAACTGTATGTAATATTGGCAAAGCATCATACTGTGCAGACCCAAAGTCTGACCGACTGAGAGCTTCCCTTTGCGATTTCACAGCAGACAAACTGCGCTGCTGTGTTATAATGCCGAGAAGGAAAGTAGTGGCACATAAGCAGAAGCTCATTATACATACCTAAAATGTGTGCCACTACTTGTCGGCGCAGCACTATAATATATCAGTGCAGTGGATCTGCTGTGAGATCACAGAGGGAAGCACTGGGTTGGTGAGACTACAGGTCTGCACAGTGTGACGCCATGGTAGTGGCACATAGGCAAAAGATCACTATGCATGTGTAAATTTGAATAATGTGAATTGGGATATCTGTACAAGGTGTTAGTATGTTTGATAAAGTATGTAGTTTGACAATAGGAATAGTGAGAGTTAATGTGTGTTCATATTGGGCTGTTAATTGATGCATTATAATGTTTTGCATTAGTAGTGATGAAGCTGTGTTCTGCCCAGCAACAGGTAGCTGACAGGGACACTGAGATTTAAGAGTTGTGACAAGCCCAGAGAGGGAGGGGGTATGTAGTAAGAGCAGAGAGGACTTCCTGGTAATGAGCCAGATAGGGCCTGAAGTGCACAGTGAGTGGACCAAAAGGTCAAAAGTGAGTAGTGCTGCCCCGCATTCTAGGGTGACCCTATGTGAGAGCAGACCGAAGAAAAGGGATAGCGAGATCCAGAGCATAAGTGACTAAGGGACAGAGTGACCTTCCGGAAATGGGTCCTAGGAGAGGAAGCCTAGCCATGAGACCCAGAGCTTATAACACTGGATGGTAACAGGCCTAAACAGAACTGAGTACATAGAGAAAGCAAAGTTTCCCGGTCGGGAGTTCCAAAGCGTCAGCTTTACTGGCCATACTGAAAGAAAAAGAAAACAAGCAACCACAGAACATGTAGATGATACCTGTTAATCAGGACTGGTGTGTTAAAGCTGGGTTGTGGTGAAGTAGTGAGAAACAGTGGACATAGGGTGCACTGGAGTATACCAAGGAAGGAAATTGTATGGAAAATGCTTTGATTTGTAAAGAAAACATTCATAAGACTGTGTACCGCTATCACTAGTATATTACCCTTATCTTATCAAGTTGCCATTCAGTAAAGAGTTTATTTTTGAATGGTGGTGTCCCTCATTGAACTGTGAAACATCTGGTAATGCCCTCACAGCACAAATCCACACACCCAGTCAGGACCCCAACTTTCACGTAATGTGCTGGGGTGCAACAGATGGGTACCTCGCCTACGGCTACCACCCCACGCCAGGTTACACATGAACAAAGTCTCTGCTGTAACCATGATTTATGAAGCAGGGAGGAGGCAAAGGGGCCATGCAGAGTCTATAACCATGCCTCTGAGGGCGTGATATCAGCTGATTGAGCTGGACTGTTCAGCACTAAGTGTACACCTTTCTGACCAGTCTAATTAATGACTGGTCAGAAAGATCAGTGTGTACAGAGAAGTAAGATCTGTGTGTACAGAGAATGGAATAGCTGGGATTACACAGCCATTCACAGCAGCAGACATTAGTGAATCTTATGCTGCACTGTCTTGGACTAAAACTCCCATTGGACATTGCTCCTTTCTGCATCATGGGGAGGAAGTGCAGCAGAGAAAGAGACTGATTGGCTGAACAGGTTGGAGAAGAAGGGTGGACCTAAGAGCAGTGAAAGAGAAGCCTGCAATCCACCATTTCAGAAATGTGAGAGTCTGATCCTGAAGAGCAGGGGACCGAGGGACAGAGTGAGTTCTAAATGTTCAGTCCCACAGTGTGTGAGGGGAGAAGATGATCCTGCAGCTAAACCACATCTGCAGACCAGTCAGCTTATCAGGAGATGTCCGTTGCCAATTGGCCTAACCAGGGGAGCAATTCTGCCATCCATCCCCAGTGTCCAAGGCATCCGGACCCTGCAGCCCTAAGACTGGAAACGGTGTTACTACAGAACAGCTACATTGAGAAGTGAGTAGCTATTATGGGACTTGTGGTTCTGCTGTTGCTATAATAAGAGAACTGTTGCTCAGCTATTATGAGCCTTGTGTTTCCACACACTTGAATCTATAAAAGGACTATCGGTGAAGGATATTCTGCTTCTTTGTTATGTACACCAACCAAGAGCTCCAACAACCCATGGCAACTGGGCCCCAATCACGAACTGTGTTGCTTCCTAGACTGCAGCCATTTATAGTTTAGCAGTGTTAGCTAGGAGTGTGTTGTTGCTACTTAACCCTTTAAGGACCGAGCCACTTTGGTCAGAATTGAAAAAATTGGCCCGGTCATTAACCTACAAAGTGTTACTTTATGAGGTAATACCTCTGGAACGCTTCAACGGATCCCCCTGATTCTGAGATTGTTTTTTCATGACATATTGTACTTAATGATAGTGGTAAAATTTATTGATATGACTTGCATTTATTTGTAAAATAAACAGAAATTTGGCAAAAATTTTAAAAATGTTGCAATTTTCAAACTCTGAATTGTTATGCCCTGAAATCAGAGAGATATGTCACACAAAATAGTTAATAACTAACATTTTCCACATGTCTAATTTACATCAGCACAATTTTGGAACCAAAATTTTTTTTTGTTAGGAAGTTATGAGGGTTAAAAGTTGACCAGCGATTTCTCATTTTTCAAACAAAATTTACAAAACCATTTTTTTTAGGGACCACATCACATTTAAAGTGACTTTTTTGTGTCTATATGACAGAAAATACCCAAAAGTGACACCATTCCAAACACAGCATCCCTCAAGGAGCTCAAAACCACATTCAAGAAGTTTATTAACCCTTCAGGTGCTTCACAGGAACTGAAGCAATGAGGAATAAAAAAATTAACATTTAATTTTTTTCACAGAAAATTAAATTTAGACCAAGTTTTTTTTTTTTCACAAGGGTAACAGATAAAAATGGACCACAAAATATATTGTGCAATTCCGCCTGAGCATGCTGATACCAAATATGTGGCGGAAAAGCACTGTTTGGGTGCATGGCAGGGTTCGGAAGGGAAGGAGCGCCATTTGACTTTTTGAATTCAAAATTTCCTGGAATAATCAGCGAATGCCATGTTGCGTTTGGGGAGCCCCTGATGTGCCTAAACAGCAGAAACCCCCAAAAAGTGACCCCATTTTGGAAACTAGACCCCTGAATGAATTTATCTAGATGTGTGATGAGCACTTTGAACCCCCAGGTGCTTCACAGAAGTTTATAACATAGAGCCGTGAAAATAAAAAAAATCACAAAAAATCACAAAAATTTTCTTTTAGCCCCAAATTTTTTATTTTCACAAGAGTAACAGGATAAAATGGACCCCAAAAGTTGTTGTGAAATTTCTCCTGAGCACGCCGATACCCTATATGTGTCGAAAAGAAGGAGTGCAAAGCACCAAACAACGATAGTAGCCCAATGGTTAGAAAAATAGAAAAAACTTTCTTAAATATCAAACAACAGAGAGTTTGGGGAGACAATGAATACATGTACAAACTCATATAGCAACGAAAATCGATGTAAAGTAGCGTAAAAAGATATTAAAAAACAAGCAAAAACATGACACGGAGTGTGACTAAAACATGGAAATTGTCCTTGGTTGAAAATAAAGTAAGATGGACAAGATGCTGCGCTATATAGATCACGTGTGTATATAAATATTGTTTGATCAGACAGAAGAGCAGCATAATCACCATGGGCAAAAAGTCACATGCCCTCTCCCTACTATGTATCCATAACAGTGTAAGTCAGAGATCATTTTTACCTCTATGAGGAGGAGAGAAGAAAACAAGACACACTCCGTGTGTGTATCCCCTGACGCGCGTTTCGGCGCTGCGTGCCTTCCTCAAGGGGACCCTATATGTGTCGGAAAATCACTGTTTAGGTGCACGGCAGGGTTCGGAAGGGAAGGAGCGCCATTTGACTTTTTGAATTCAAAATTTGCTGGAATAATCAGCGAGCGCCATGTCGAATTTTGAGAGCCCCTGATGTGCCTAAACAGTGGAAACCCCCCACCAGTGACCCCATTTTGGAAACTAGACCCCTCAATGAACTTATCTAGATGTGTGGTGAGTAGTGTTGAGCGAGCACTAAAATGCTCGGGTGCTCGAAGCTTGGGCCGAGCTCACCGTGATACTCAGGTGCTCGACTCGAGCAACGAGCCCAATGTTAGTTTATGGGTGACCCGAGCATTTTTGCGGCGGCACCCCCGGCAGTCTGTAGAAAGCCTAAAAAGTGCCCAAAACGATAGTGACAGTGCTCAAATGACATGGGGACAGCATGGGGATCGCCCCAGGAAGCATTTCTGACCCCCAGGCCACTGCTGTCAACAACGTGGTCAGAGGTATTAAGCCACTTTTAAGGGCTCACAATAAAACATTCAAAAACAAAACTGAAACTGTTTTCCTGTGAAATATGTTAAGGAACATCCTTTCCAGGGTAAAGACTTGTGTATAAGGTAAATTAAATAACCAAAAACAAAAATACTCCTCACACCTTGGGCTATGTTCACAAGTAACATTTTTTATGCATTTTTGCACTTTTGTATTGCTTTCAACCGTGACAAATGCATTCACTGGAAAATGTCATTTTAACATTTTACAACCTTATCTGGCTATGTGCTGTGTGACACATGCATACTGTGCTGAAAAGACATGGGAACAGCATGGGGAAGACCCCTGGAAGCATCTCTGACACCCAGGTCACTTACTAAAAGTGTGCCCATCATTTTGCATACTTTAGAGACCCTACACTACTTATTTCACAGTATAAATCTCTCCCTAGCACAGCAGCACTCTCCCTACACCGTCTGATCCGGAGCGACTGTGTCCAAGATGGCAGCGCCTGGTTTTAAATACTCGAGGTGACACTGTGCGGCCAGCCAATCACTGTAATGCCCACAACCTTCATGGCTGCAGCATTACAGTGACTGGCTGGCAATCCCTGCATGTTCATTGGCTCTGTAAAGAGCGCCAAACATGCTGGGCGGAGATACGAGCTCCCGCCCGAGTAACCCGAAAATGCTCGGTGCTCGCCGAACATCCCGAGTAGTGAGATGCTCGGGTGAGTACCGAGCAGTGTCGAGCATGCGCGCTCAACACTAGTGTTGAGCACTTTGCACCTGATGTGCGCTCAACACTAGTGTTGAGCACTTTGAACCCCCAGGTGCTTCACAGAAGTTTATAACGTAGAGCCGTGAAAATAAAAAAAATCACAAAAATTTTCTTTTAGCCCAATATTTTTTTATTTTCACAAGGGTAACAGGAGAAAATTGACCTCTCATTTTGTTATGCAATTTCTCCTGAGTACGCCAATACCCTACATGTAATTGGCAACTACTTTTGAGGCACAGTGCAAAGGTCAGAAAGGAAGGAGCACCATATTATAGTACAGATTTTACTGTTATGGTTTGAGGGTGACATGACCCACTAGGAGATCCCCTGAAGTGCCAGAACAGCAGAATCCCACATAAATGACCGCATTTTACAAACTACACCTCTCAATGAACTCATCTAGGGGTGCAGTGATCATAATGACACCAAGAGTGTGTCACAGAATTTTATTCCATTGGGCAGTGAGTTAAAAATAATTACATTTTTACCGCAAAAATGTTGTTTTAGTCCCAGATTTTACATTTTCACACTGGGATAATGAAAAAAAATGGTACCAAAATTTGGCTCATAATTTCTGCTGAATGTGGCAATACCTCATATGTGGTTGTACAGTACTGCTTAGCCATACCACGACACATGGGAGGGAAGGAGTGCTATTTGCCTCCTGGAGCACAGATTTTCGTACAATAGTTTGCGTACTCCATATACAGAGTCCCTAAATGTTAGAAGACCCCAATCCCCCCTCAAGTGACCCCATTTTGGAAATTATACCCCTGACAAACATGTAAACACTAAATATGGTTTAGATACACTGCGGTGCTCAGAAGGGAGGGGGGATTTGGATTTGGGAGCGCAGAATTTGCTGAATTTCTTTTGGGGGGCGAGGAGCGACTTAGCTTTTTCAGAGCCTTTAAACTACCAGTAACTTGGAAGCCCCCTATATTTTCATTAACACATGACAGACTGAGTGGGGGCTTTTATGTGAAGCTTTAATTGGGAACATTTTACATCACATTTTAGATCACATTTATCCGGCGCTCTACGCTGAGCACTTACTTTGGGGTTTCCATCTAAATCTCCGAATAATGTGATTCAGATGAAACCCTTGGGGGATCCATTCACTATAATGAGATGAGGCAGCAGAGTTACTCTGGACTCCGTATGGCCTCAGTTCAGCGTTATCCTTCTTTTCGGAGGTGCACAAAACTGTGGCTGACCGTGCTTTTATTTATGCCTAAAAAGATGGACACCGCCAAATCATAGGTCAAACGACGTCCACGGTGCCTCCATCTGCCTCATTACAGGGGAATCTTCCATCAGGGGTTCCATCTGAATCACTTATTTCAGAGATTTACACGGAAACCCCGGTGTAAACGCTCAGCGCAGAGCGCAGGTTAAATGTGCGCCGAGCCTTACTGTGATCTTTGGGAGGCAGAATAAACAAATCAGCAGCAGGTGAAGAATTGGTTTTATTTATTTTTTATTCCTTTCCTCGTGCAGTATAAAAGTGATTGGGCGACTTTATTCTTCGGGTCGGTACCATTACAGCGATACCAGATTTATAGCGGGTTTTTATGATTGACAGCTGTCACTCACTAAAAGATGATTTTTTTTGCAAAAACTATTTAGAGAGCTACGGTTAGGTCCATATATATTTGGACAGAGGCAACATTTTTCTAATTTTGGTTCTAGACATTACCACAATGAATTTTAAACAAAACAATTCAGATGCAGTTGAAGTTCAGACTTGCAGCTTTCATTTGAGGGTATCCTCATTAAAATTGGATGAAGGGTTTAGGAGTTTCAGCTCCTTAACATGTGCCACCCTGTTTTTAAAGGGACCAAAAGTAATTGGACAATTGACTCCAAGTCTATTTCGTGGACAGGTGTGGGTAATCCCTTCGTTATGTCATTCTCAATTAAGCAGATAAAAGGGCTGGAGTTGATTTGTGGTGTGGTGCTTGCATTTGGAAGGTTTTGCTGTGAAGTAAACATGGGGTCAAAGGAGCTCTCCATGCAGGTGAAACAAGCCATCCTTAAGCTGCAAAAGCAGAAAAAACTCATCCGAGAAATTGCTACAATATTAGGAGTGGCAAAATCTACAGTTTGGTACATCCTGAGAAAGAAAGAAAGCACTGGTGAACTCATCAATGCAAAAAGACCTGGGCATAATCTCCATGGTGAAGAGAAACCCCTTCACAACAGCCAACCAAGTGAACAACACTCTCCAGGAGGTAGGCATATCAATATCCAAATCTACCATAAAGAGAAGACTGCATGAAAGTAAATACAGAGGGTTCACTGCACGGTGCAAGCCACTCATAAGCATCAAGAATAAAAAGGCTAGACTGGACTTTGCTAAAAACCATCTAAAAAAGCCAGCACAGTTCTGGTAGAACATTCTTTGGACAGATGAAACCAAGATCAACCTCTACCAGAATGATGGAAAGAGAAAAGTATGGTGAAGGCATGGTACAGCTCATGATCCAAAGCATACCACATCATCTGTAAAACACGGCGGAGGCAGTGTGATGGCTTGGGCATGCATGGCTGCCAGTGGCACTGGGTCACTAGTGTTTATTGATGATGTGACACAGGACAGAAGCAGCCGAATGAATTCTGATGTATTCAGAGCCATACTGTGTGCTCAGATCCAGCCAAATGCAGCCAAACTGATTGGTCGTCGTTTCATACTGCAGATGGACAATGACCCAAAACATAAAGCCAAAGCAATCCAGGAGTTTATTAAAGCAAAGAAGTGGAATATTTTTGAATGGCCAAGTCAGTCACCTGATCTCAACCCAATTGAGCATGCATTTCACTTGTTAAAGACTAAACTTCAGACAGAAAGGCCCACAAACAAACAGCATCTGAAGACCACTGCAGTGAAGGCCTGGCAGAGCATCAAAAAGGAGGAAACACAGCGTCTGGTGTGATGTTCATTAGTTCAAGACTTCAGGCAGTCATTGCCAACAAAGGATTTTCAACCAAGTACTAGAAATGAACATTTTATTTACAATTATTTAATCTGTCCAATTACTTTTGGTCTCTTTAAAAACGGGGTGGCACATGTTAAGGAGCTGAAACTCCTAAAACCTTCATCCAATTTTAATGTGGATACCCTCAAATGAAAGCTGAAAGTCTGAACTTCAACTGCATCTGAATTATTTGGCTTAAAATTCATTGTGGTAATGTCTAGAACCAAAATTAGAAAAATGTTGCCTCTGTCCAAATATATATGGACCTAACTGTATAATTTTTCCATATTTCGGCCGACAGTCATGTGACGGCTTGCTTTTTGCGGGATGAGTAGACGTTTTTATTGGTACCATTTTCGGGCAAATTACATTTTTTGATCGCTTTCTATTCTGATTTTTGGGAGGCAGAATGAACAAAAAACAACAATTCAGGATTTATTTTTGTTGTTGTTATTTGTGTGGTAAAATTGATAAGGCAGCTTTATTCTTCGGGTCAGTACGTTTACAGCGGTGCCATATTTATGTCATTTTTTAATGTTTTTGCGGTTTTACATAATAAAACTTCTGTAGAAAAAATAATTATCTTTGCATCGCTTTATTCTGAGCACTGTAACTTTTTAATTTTTTGGCTGATGGAGCTGTGTGGCGGCTTTATTTTTGCGGGACAAGATGACGTTTTCAGCGGTCCCATTTTTATTTTTATCCGTCTTTTTGATCGCGTTTTATTCCACTTTTTTCCAGAGGTATGATGAAAAGTCATAGTTTCTCATGTGTTTTTTTTTTTTTTTTTACGTTGTTCACTGAAAGGGTTAGCTAGTGTGACACGTTTATAGATTGGGTCATTCCGGATGCAGCGAATGTGTACTTTTTTTTTTTTTTTACCTAAAAATCTGAATTTATTATTATTATGTGTAATATTTTTTTTTTTTACATTTCTACTATTTTTTTTTAATTTTTTTAAACTTTTTTACTTAGTCCAACTATGGGACTTTCACTTTTTTCATAGGTATAATGTATTGCAATGCATTAGTATTGCAATACATTATACCTGTAGTGAAAGCTCCTGAGACCATGTTGTGCATTGGTCTCAGGAGCTTTCCGTAGCTTGGTGACCTGGAGGTCATCATGACAACTCCAACGGTCGGGCCCCTGCGATGACGTCACGGGGGCACTGACCTGAAGGCAGAGGGAGCTCCCAGCCCTCTGCCTCCTGAACTTTGCGATAGAGCTCGATCCCAGCATTCAGGGGGTTAACAGCCAGGGGCGGCGCTGAGCTCCGGCCCCGATAGAGCAGCGGAAGCAGAAATTTTATCATCTCCTGCTTCATCATGCTGTGATTGGTAAGTGAGATTGACTGACCGATCGCAGCGACCTGGGTGCAGGGACCGACGGCATGGGTCCCTGCACTCCTTCTTGTGCCGCTCAGCTGTCACAGACAGCTGTCGGCACTGAACTGGCACAGGGTGTTTACATGCTGTGCCAGTTAAAACATATGACGGACACTGCACAGCAAGGAGCGGTAATTTACACCCGCTCATGCCATGCAGTGTCCATAATTGAGCGTGATGGGGTTAAAGGGAAAGTGTTATCCCTATTTTTCAGGTTATCTGTAAAGCCTTAACTAATTCTTCATATATGTCAATTGTAAATACTGTTTGTTCATTGTTACCTGCCATTCCCCCTACCATATTTACCGTTTACCTTCTTCCACAATAAACCTGTTTAAGTTTTCAACCTCATCTCTTTGTGAGTGTATACGGAGTGTATACAGGGGTTCCCCGAGTCGACCCCTGGTAGAAGAGGAAGATCCTCCTGCATCCCACTACTACTCCCAGCAAGATTCGGATGGAGGCACTGCGCTATATTGAGGTGAGAACTACCAAACACCCTGCCAACTGAGGTGGTTTAAAGGGGTGTCACATTAAAATATGTGGTAGCGAAATATTAAAACACCTATATTACGATTTTCCTGGCAACGTTTCTTAAACATTAGGAATGCTAGAAATCAGTGTTAAATAATGAATACAGTGCTATAATTAGTTAATAGGGGTAAATCCTGCTGTCAGGTTACTTTCAATGCCAAGACATACAGCATATTTTAGACATTTTAGTTATTAAAAAATATTTGCATGTTTTTGCTTTTATGTTTCTTATCTTTTAATCAATCTCTCAAGAAGTTTTTAGTTTGCAGTCTTTATTTTTTAAATGTAGCATTCAAGTACACTATATATACACTACATTAACCTGTGTATGAGTATACAAGCAGCTGTCCTATATACTGAATGCTCTAACAAGCCAGGCATCTTTCAGTTGATCCCAAGATGTGTGGCCATATAAGACATTAGCTTCAATTGCATCATAGAAATCTCACGTATTGTTTTCGACTGTTTCAAAGGGTTTGACTGTTGCCTCTGATTTCATATACTAGGATCATGAGGTTAAATGGCTCTGTTTGTGTGATCATTATGATGGAAATGCTCTTCATGGTGCATGAACTCATTTCTGCTTATGAACATTTTCATAATGGTGCATTCAAGGGTAAAAAAAGGCTCCAAGTATGAAGATTTGTTTTACTGTACTAGGGTTAGCGCTTTTCTCCTTGCACTGGATTATACACATGTTTAACTTTATATGGAATCATTATAACTTACTGTAAGTTATTTTCTAAACATTTGTAAAAATGTATTTTGCCTTTTTATTGTGGCATTTCAATAATCATGCAATCTGAAATATTGCAGATGGAACACTGACCCTAGACTTTGTAATTATTGCCATTACATAGTAGGTTTTGTAATTGGCTGGGTGAGTAAAGCAGAGCCCAACATATGTAGATGCTCTCATATCTGCTATTGTCAGTTACAAAGGTGTAACTATGGGTTCATCATGGGGGGAAAATACAAATCTGAGCAGGCCCATAATCTAGATAGCCATATTTACTATTACAGAGGCAGAACTTAATTATAGTGGGCATAGTGAGCTTCTCAGCAGATAACAATGCTCTTGCTGAATAAAAATCACTATATAAAGATGAAGGACGATATTACCCTCATACATTGATCATTTTGTGGTAAATACCAGTTTTGCATACTGCATAAATTATTACAGTATAATTAAATATAGTAGCTCAAAGATAAATTGGTTCTGATAGGGTTCATTCACTTATTCTGGAGAGTTTGCAACACAAACACATTTGACTTGTCAAATTTCTAGCATCCCCATATATTCTTAACCAACACAAACACCCCACTCTCCTGTTGCTGCCATATTTGTCCCTTTTTTTGCACCTGCTGTGTGGCATAAGGATAGTGCTACTCTTAGTGTCCAAAATGGTAATAATATCCACCACAGTGCCCCTTACATAATAATGCAGTTTAGTGCTCTTTAACCCCTTACGGACATTGTCAGTAATAGTATGTCCCTGTGCCCTGGGCCTATTGGACCAAGTACATACTATTACGCACTATGTGATTGCGCCCGCACAGAAGCGCGCCTGCACTGTGATTCTCACAGCTGACACCGGTTCTATGTGCCAGAAGCGGTCCCACACTGCTTTGGGAAAATGAACCCCAACATGTTGTGATCTAAGTCGATCACAGCATTCCAGGAGCGACGGGAGGTAAGCGCACCTTTCTTACCTTGAATAGGGACCCCGCGCTGGGTTCACGGAGTCCTGATCATTGCCATGGTGACCCGATGTCTTCATGATGACATCTGAGTCATCAGGCATCAGGAAGTTACTTTGATCGTGCGCAGTGAACAATCAAAGTAACTTGTGCCTGTGCTGGGCTGACAGCCGGCATAGCATAGAGATGCTACTGCATCTCTATGCTACGCAAGCAATTAGCCTACAAAAAATTAAAGTACCATAGTGTGACAAAGTGTAAAAGTCAAAAAAAGTGTCAGAAAGTGAAAAAATTAAAAAAAAATTCTAAAAATATATAAAAAAATGAAAAAATAATATACCACCAAACAAAAAATGTAATAAAACGCGATCAAAAAGACATATGTAAACATAAATTATACTGCTGAAAACATCATGTTGTCCCGCAAATAACAAGCTGCCATACAGCACATTCATCCGAAAAATAAAAAAGTTATAGCTCTCAGAATAAAGCAATACCAAAATAAATCTTTTTTCTATAAAATAGTTTGATTGTGTAAAAGTGCCAAAGCATAAAAAATGATAGCAATGTAGTATAGCTGTAAATGTACTGACCCAAAGAATAAAGCTGCATTATCAATTTTACCACACGCGGAACGGCATAAAAAAAAAATCCAGAATTGTTGTTTTTTGTTAAATTCTGCCTCACAAAAATCAGAATAGAAAACGATCAAAAATGTAATTTGCCCAAAAATGGTACCAATAAAAATGTCCCGCAACTCGTGCCGCAAAAAACAATCCTTTACATGACTGTCGGCCAAAATATGGAAAAATGATTGCAAAAACTATTCTTTGCAAAAAGAAGCGTCTTTTAGTGTGTGACAGCTGCCAAACATAAAAACCAGACATAAATTTGGTATCGCTGTAATCTCACCGACCCGAAGAATAAAGTCATCTAATCACTTATACCGCACGAGGAACGGCGTAAAAAATAAACTCTAGGGTTAGGGTTGTGTTAGGGTTAGGGTTGTTCTAGGGTTAGGGTTTTGCTAGGGTTAGGGTTGTGCTAGGGTCAGAGTTGTGCTGGCATTAGGGTTAGGGTTTTGCTAAGTTTAGGGTTTTGCTGGGGTTAGGGTTAGGGTTTTGCTAGGGTTAGGGTTGTGCTAGGGTTAGGGTTAGGGTTGTGCTAGGGTTAGGGTTATGCTAGGGTTAGGTTATGCTAGGGTTGGAGTTGTGTTAGGGTTAGGGTTGTGTTGGGGTTGGGATTTTTTCAAAAGTAAAGAAAAAAAATGATGACAATATGGTGACTAGTTTTGAGCACAAGTGCTCGCTACTTGAGTTTGCATTTGGTGCTCGGGTATGCACCGAGTATCATGGGTGCTCGAGTGACATGCTCGAGTCTCTGCCCCATATGTTTCGTGGCTGTTATACAGCCCAAAAAAACTTGCAGGGATTGGCTGCCATGCACGAGCAATCCCCGCATGTTTTTTTTTGGTGTCTAACAGCCGTGAAGCATGCGGGATGGGGACTCGGGCATGTCACTCGAGCAATACATGGTGTATACCCAAGTACCAGATGCAAGCTGAAGTAGTGAGCACTTGCACTTAAGACTAATAACAACATATTCAATATGATGACCTAATGTTATCAAATTCTGTGTCATACCTCTGGGTTCAAAATGTTCACTATACCCCTTGATAAAATCCTTGAGGGGTTTAGTTTAAAAAATGGGGTCACTTGTGGGGGCTTTCCACTGTTTAGGTGCATCAGGAGCTCTCCAAACGTTACATGGCATCCGCTCTCGATTCCAGCCAATTTCGAGTTCAAAAAGTCACACAGTGCTCCTTCCCTTTTGAATCCTTCCACGCGCCCAAACAGTGTGTTTTCCCCACATATGGCATATCGACATATTCAGAAGAAATTGCACAACAGTTTTTGGGGTTCATTTTCTCCTCTTACTCTTGTGAAAATAAAAAAACTTGGGGCAAAAAGATAAAAAAAAAAAAAAAAGTTAGATTTTTTTATTTTCACGGCTCTACATTATAAATTTCTGGGAAGCACCTGGGGGTTCAGGGTGCTCACCAAACATCAAGTGAAGTTCCTTGAGGGGTCTAGTTTCCAAAATGGGGTCAGTGGTGGGCAGTTTCCACTGTTTAGGCACATCAGGGGCTCTCCAAATGCGACATGGCATCCACTAATTATTCAAGCAAATTTTACATGAAAAAAGTCAAATGGTGCTCCTTCCCTTCCGTATCCAGCCATGTGCCCAAAAAGTGGTTTTCCCCCACATATGGGGTATCGGAATGCTGAGGAGAAATTGCACAAAATAATTTGAGGTCAATTTTTTCCTCTTACCATTGCTAAAATAAAAAAATGTAGGTCTAAATTAACATTTTTGTGAAAAAATTTAAATGTTAATTTTTTTCTTCCATATTCCAAAAATTCCTGTGAAGAACCTGAAGGGTTAATAAACTTCTTGAATGTGGTTTTGAGCACCTTGAGGGGTGCAGATTTTAAAATGGTATCACTTTTGGGTATTTTCTGTCACAAATGCCCCTCAAAGTCACTTCAAATGTGATGTGGTCCCTAAAAAAATGGTTTTGTAAATTTTGTTGGAAAAATGAGAAATCGTTGGTCAATTTTTAACCGTTATAACTTTCTAACGGAAAAATAATTTTGGCTCCCAAATTGTGCTGATGTAAAGTAGACATGTGAGAAATGTTATTCATTAACTATTTTATGTGACATACCTCTCTAATTTAAGGGCATGAAAATTTTCATTTTGAAAATTGCAAAATTTTCAAAATTTTCCCCAAATTTCCAATTTTTTCACAAATAAACATAAGTCATATTGAAGAAATTTTACCATTATAATAAAGTACTATATGTCACGAAGAAATGATCTCAGAATCAGTGGGATCCGTTGAAGCGTTCCAGAGTTATTACCTCGTAAAATGACAGTGGTCAGAATAGTAAAAATTGGCCTGGTCATTAATGTGCAAACCACCTTCAGAGGTAAAGGGGTTAAAGAAGTACTCCCTGCATGAGTCATCCCACTTTACAACTACTGACCCAGCTGCTCCACTACTCTTCCCTGTCAGGGATTTTGCATTGATGAACAATTGTAGTTATAGTGATGACTTGTGCAGGGAAAAGAGACTTTCTATTTCTCAATAGAGCTTTGAAGGATTCAGCTAGTTTGTTTTTAATCACATGATGTCATAGACCTAATGGAAAATAGAAGAATTAACTGGGCATAAGGGCAAAATGAGCAATTGTAAGTACAAAGTGTTTTAAAATATAATGACTGCAATAAATTAATTGATGGGAATGCTTTTCGAAACAGTAAAATTGCCCCCTGGAAAATATTAATGCCTCCTGCGAGCACCATAGCAAGTGATAGTGCCCTTTTCTGTAGTAAAAATGCTCCCCGTGTGCCCCTTTAACAGTTAAAATACCTTGCGTGTCCCTAAAAAATAATAATGTCTCTTAAGTGCTCACTGAACAATTAGGATCTTTTAAAAGTAATAATGCCCTCTTAATGTCTCTCGAAGAATTAATAATTAGTGTTGAGCGAACATGCTCGACACTGCTCGGTACTCGCCCGAGCATCACGCTACTCGGAATGTTCGGCGAGCACCGAGCATTTCCGGGTTACTCGGGCGGGAGCTCGGGTCTCCGCCCTGCATGTTTGGCGCTCTTTACAGAGCCTATGAACATGCAGGGATTGCCAGCCAGTCACTGTAATGCTGCAGCCATGTTGTTTGTGGGCATTACAGTGATTGGCTGGCCGCACAGTGTCACCTCGAGTATTTAAAACCGGGCGCCGCCATTTTGGACACAGTCGCTCCGGATCAGACAGTGCTGATTTAGGGAGAGATATATCCTGCAAAATAGTTAGTGTAGGGTCTGTAAAGGCTGCCAGATCAAACAAACAGTCCTTCTCAGGACTAATATCCATCCCAGGTATATCAGGCAGGCAGGCAGGCTGTATAGGAGACGCAGTGGTTATACCAGCAAACGCTGCATTACAGTCCTGTGTGCTGCTCCTGTTGCTGAAATTGCTGGACTTAGCTCCAGGTTCCGGGGGCCAGGAAAAATCCTTTTTTTTTATCTAAATCCTCTTTTTTTTTTCCTCCATCACAATGTACAAATACCCATCTTATTAACCTTTTGGTGCCCCCTCCCCCAAAAAAAAAAAAGTGTGCCTCTGATTTTTCAGACACAAATATATCTGTTGAAAATAGTCTGGTGTAGGCCAGAGAAATAGAAGTGTGGTTTTGCAGTTCTATGGGCCATTTGTATCTAAAAAAAACAGTTTGAGTGTGTCGCTCACTGTTCAGCCGCAAATATATATATATTTTTTAAAAAGCCTGGTATACACCAGTAAATTATTACTGTGGTTTTGATGTTCCACGGTAAAACATCTCTATTATCCTGTTTTTGGCATTTTTTGCTGTATAAAAATAATAAGTGTCTCCCTGATTTTTCAAACACAAATATATCTGTTGAAAATAGTCTGGTGTAGGCCAGAGAGACAGAAGTGTGCTTTTGCTGTTCCACGGTAAAAAATCTCTATTATCCTGCTTTTTGCATTTTTTGCTGTAAAAAAAAAAAAAATAGTGTCTCCCTGATTTTTCAGACACAAATATATCAGTTGAAAATAGTCTGGTGTAGGCCCGAGAAATACAAGTGTGGTTTTGCAGGTCCACGGTACAAACCTCTGTATTATCCACTTTTGGGCCATTTGTATCTAAAAAAAACAGTTTGAGTGTGTTGCTCACTGTTCAGCCGCAAATATATATATATTTTAAAAAGCCTGGTATACACCAGTAAATTATTACTGTGGTTTTGATGTTCTACGGTAGAACATCTCTATTATCCTGTTTTTGGCATTTTTTGCTGTATAAAAATAATAATAATGTCTCCCTGATTTTTCAGACACAAATATATCTGTTGAAAATAGTCTGGTGTAGGCCAGAGAGACAGAAGTGTGCTTTTGCTGTTCCACGGTAAAAAATCTCTATTATCCTGCTTTTTGCATTTTTTGCTGTAAAAAAAAAAAATAGTGTCTCCCTGATTTTTCAGACACAAATATATCTGTTGAAAATAGTCTGGTGTAGGCCAGAGAAATACAAGTGTGGTTTTGCCGTTCCACGGTACAAACCTCTGTATTATCCACTTTTGGGCCATTTGTATCTAAAAAAAACAGTTTGAGTGTGTCGCTCACTGTTCAGCCGCAAATATATATATATTTTAAAAAGCCTAGTATACACCAGTAAATTATTACTGTGGTTTTGATGTTCTACGGTAAAACATCTCTATTATCCTGTTTTAGGCATTTTTTTGCTGTATAAAAATAATAATAGTGTCTCCCTGATTTTTCAGACACAAATATATCTGTTGAAAATAGTCTGGTGTAGGCCCGAGAAATACAAGTGTGGTTTTGCAGTTCCACGGTACAAACCTCTGTGTTATCCACTTTAAGGCCATTTGTATCTAAAAAAAACAGTTTGAGTGTGTCGCTCACTGTTCAGCCGCAAATATATATATATTTTAAAAAGCCTGGTATACACCAGTAAATTATAACTGTGGTTTTGCTGTACCACGGTAAAAAATCTCTATTATTCAGGTTTTGGTAGTTTTTTCCGTAAAGAAAAACAGTAGTGTCTCCTGACTGTTGTGACACAAAAATATATTTGTTGAAAATAGTCTTGTGTAGGCCCGACATCCCAGTGTGGTTTCGCAGTTCCACGGGTCAAATCGCTGTACTATCCAGTTTTGGGCCTTTGGTATCTAAAAAAAAAGCAGTTTGAGTGTGTCGCTCACTGTTCAGCCTCAAATATCTCTATTTAAAAAAGTGTGGTATACCCCAGTAAACAATAACTGTGGTTTTCCTCTTCCATGGTTCTAATCTACTCTTTATTACCCTTTTTCCATTGATAGTGCAAGTGTAAGCTATTTTACTTCATTTACAATGGGCAAGGCGCGTGGCAAGGGACGTGGAAGTGGACGTTCTGGTGATGGTACGTGTAGAGGACGGGGACGTAGCCAAGGTGAAAATGTGCCACAACCAACAGCCACATCTTCTCGCTCCCACTTCTTGACTGAATTACTAGGGAAGCACAGAACAACACCAGTATTGAGAACTGATCAGTGTGAACAGGCTATTAATTGGATAGCAGACAATACTTCCAGTTACCTGGGCACCACCACCTCCGGTCTGTCTTCCACACGGTCAACTCTTAGTAGCCGTGAGTCTCGACCGCATACTCCTCCTCACCCTGATGCTCCTTCCTCCCACCATGCCGAGTGTCGTCAGACAGCAAGTGATCCCACACTTGGACACTCTGAAGAGCTGTTCACTGGTCCATTTCCATATTTGGGCCCCTCGACTGATACGCTTGAAGTGGTGGAAGAGGAGATCCCATGTTGCGATGCCCAAATATTTGAACAGCCACGGCCACAGGAAGTCGACGTTGGCAATCTGTCACAAGAGGTGGACGATGCCGAGACACAATTGCCAGGAAGTGAGGAGGAGGATCGTGGTGCGCAAGTGGAAGAGGAGGAGGTGGTGGATGATCTAGTAACTGACCCAACGTGGAAGGAGGACATGCAGAGTGAGGCCAGCAGCACACAGGGGGAGGGAGGCAGAGTACCCCAACAGGCAGGAAGAAGCAGTGTGGTGGCCGCAGACAGAAGGCAGGCAACCGTTCCCCATAACACCAACACGAGGGATGTTGCCAGTACAAGCGGTAGGTCTTCCAGAGTCTGGAATTTTTTTAAAGACTCTGCTGATAACCCCTAAAAGGCCATATGTTCCACCTGCCATGCCAGCAACAGCTGGGGTGACAAAACTACCAGCCTGACCACCACCAGCATGATCAGTCACATGGCAGCAAAGCATCCGACTTTGTGGGGCGAAACCCAGGGTCCACGACCAGTGTCAGCGGGTATCACCACTGCTTCTTCCACTGTTGTGCGTGCAATAGAACCCCCTGTTGTGTGTGCAAGGCAATCCCCTGTCCATACTGCATGTAAAGATGTCCCCTCCTCTCAGTCTTCACTTGTTATGGCAGTTTCTCAAGAAACAGCATCAACGTCCACGTCCACGTCCCACCGCAGCGTTCAATTGTCCATATCCCAGACCTTTGAACGAAAGAGGAAATTCGCAGCTAACGCCCCACAGGCCACAGTCCTAAATTCGCACATTTCACGACTGCTTGCATTGGAAATGCTGCCTTTTAGGCTGGTGGAGGCGGAATCCCTCCGCAATCTTATGGCGGTGGCCGTCCCTCGGCACTCGGTCCCCAGCCGACACTATTTTGCCCGGTGTGCCATCCCCGCACTACACAAGCACGTGTCCCAAAGCATCTGCCGTGCCCTCAACAACGCAGTTACTGGGAGAGTCCACCGGACAACGGACACGTGGACAAGTGCTTGTGGCCAGGGACGGTACATCTCTCTAACGGCACACTGGGTAAACATAGTGGAAGCCGGGACCCAGTCGGACCTTGGGACGGAACACATCCTCCCCACTCCGAGGACTGCGGGCCCTATGTCAGTCAGAGTTGCCCCCACAGTGTACAGCTCCTGCGCATCCTCCTCCTCCTCCTCATGTTCAGCCTCCATCTCAGATATCACCACATCAGTTACAAGCTGGAAGCATTGCAGTACTGGCAACAGGCTGTGCTGAAGCTCATAACCTTAGGTGATAAACCTCACACTGCTTGTGAGTTGTGGACAGCTGTGAAAGAGCAGGCAGATCTGTGGCTGAGACCGCTGAATCTACATCCCGGCATGGTCGTGTGTGACAATGGCCGTAACCTGGTGGCGGCTCTGAGGCGAGGTGAGATCACACACGTACCATGCCTGGCTCATGTGCTTAACCTCGTGGTTCAGCGGTTTCTTAAATCGTACCCCGAGTTGCCAGATCTGCTCGTGAAAGTGCGCCGCCTGTCAGCTCATTTTCGCAAGTCGGCTACAGCTTCCGCCGCCCTTGCTGTGTTGCAGCAGCGTTTGCAGCTTCCGGCACACCGACTGGTGTGTGATGTCCCCACACGTTGGAACTCTACCCTCCACATGTTGCAAAGGATTTGTGAGCAGAAGAGAGCAGTTGTGGAGTACCAGCTGCAACAAGGCCGTCGATATTCAGGTCAGACTCCACACATAAGACCTCAGGAGTGGACCTGGATGTCTGACATATGTACCATCCTGACAAACTTTGAGGAGGCCACCAAGATGGTGAGTGGCGTTGACGCCATCATTAGTGTCAGCATCCCACTTGTCTGTCTTTTGCAACGCTCTCTGCAGAGAATTAAAGAGTAGGCATTGCAGCCAGAGTATGATGATATGGATCAAGAAGCCGTAGCGGGCGATTACACACAGCCCAGCCTCATCTCATCCCAACATGCATTGGGGGACAATGAGGGAGAGGAGGAGGAAGAGGAGGAGGAGGAGGAGGAAGAACAGGAGCTGCTATCATGCGTTGTAGACGGTAGTACCTGTACAAGTGTCATACCGTCGGTTCAGCGTGGGTGGCCTGAGGACAGGGGGGAGGAGGAAGAGGAGGAGGAGAGCATGGTCAGTCATCATCTTGGTGAGGACACGGAAATCTTGCCCGTTACCAGTCTGGCACGCATGGCTGACTTTATGTTACGCTGCCCTAACCGTGACCCTCGCGTTGTCAAAATGTTGGGTGACAGTCATTACTGGTTGGTGACACTTGTAGACCCCCGCTACAAGGAGAACTTTCACTCTCTTATTCCTGATGTGGAGAGGTCTACAAAAATGGGGCAATACCAGAAGGCCCTTGCTGCAGAACTCTTAAAAAAATTCCCATCTGAACACGCTAGCGGCAGAGGTCACAGTTCGTTGCCCAACCAAGGCGTACTGGCGAGAGAGATGCAACTCAAATCCAGCAGAGGCAGGGGAACACTGTCAACGTTCTGGGACAGTTTTCTGACACCCGCCCAGCTTACAGGCCCTGAGGTGCGGGGTACTCTCACAAGGAGTGGAAATTTCAAAAGATGGTGAGGGAGTACCTTGCCGATCGTACCAGCGTCCTCCGTGATTCCTCTGTGCCTTTTAATTATTGGGTATCCAAGCTGGACACTTGGAATGAACTCGCTCTGTACGCCTTGGAGGTCCTGGCCTGCCCTGCCGCTAGCGTGTTATCGGAGCGTGTTTTTAGTGCCGCTGGGGGAATTATAACTGATAAGCGCACTCGCCTGTCAACTGACAATGCTGACAAGCTGACCCTTATCAAAATGAACAAGGGCTGGATTGGGCCAGACTTCTCATCACCACCAAATGACAGCAGAGTAACATAAAGTCAAATCCACTGTGTTATTTCGGGAGGTATATTCACATGCACCGCTTCACACCCACACATGGGTATACGCTTCCTCGTTTCGGCTGTTTAATCTTCTTCTCCTTATCCTCAGCCTCCACCACCACTATACCACCAGGGTGCCAGCATTGCAAGTTCCTCCGTCCTAATTTTTGGCAGCTTTTGCTGGGAAAGCATAAGCAAATACCATGGGACACCCACTCCCCAATAATGGGACTTATGTTTGTAATATGCTGTACTGCATGGCTCTTGTAAGGGGCATTGCAAGTTGCTCCGTCCTAATTTTTGGCAGCTTTTGCTGGGAAAGCATAAGCAAATACTATGGGAGACCCACTCCTCAATAATGGGACTTATGTTTGTAATATGCTGTACTGCATGGCTCTTGTAAGGGGCATTGCAAGTTGCTCCATCCTAATTTTTGGCAGCTTTTGCTGGGAAAGCATAAGCAAATACTATGGGAGACCCACTCCCCAATAATGGGACTTATGTTTGTAATATGCTGTACTGCATGGCTCTTGTAAGGGGCATTGCAAGTTGCTCCGTCCTAATTTTTGGCAGCTTTTGCTTGCAAGGCATAAGCAAATACTATGGGACACCCACTCCCCAATAATGGGACTTATGTTTGTAATATGCTGTACTGCATGTGACACGCCCCCTGGGCCGTGTGTACACGTGTGTGGGATACCCGGTGCCGGGTCTCTGGGGTCTGTAGTCTCTGTGGCGGTGACCTGGTCCCGTGGCTCAGGCTGGTCAAACCAGTGGCAATCTTTCTTTGGTTTTGAGGTTAATTGTCCGACTGCGCCACCCGTGGATTGCGGTCAGGGAGTACCACCGCTGTGAGGCAGACCGCTGAGGCTGGTGTTGTGTGCGCAGCATAAAATGGCATAACTCCCCTCGGGAGGAGTATAGCCTCAGGGCAGTGAGTGTGGATGATGGGGGTGATGGTGCAAGAGCGCAGCAGGAATGACTCAGAGTCTTTGCAGTGCAGTTCAGGGTCTTTACTGATGATTATAAGGTAGACCCTCCCGGGAGTACTGGCTAGCATAAGAGGCCTGGTCAGTCTGTGAGCAAGCAGGAGTTCCTCTGGCCAGGTGGAGTTGTAGGCCTCCCCGTCTGTCTGCACTCTTCCTGGCTACCTTGCTGTAAGCGGGTAGAAGTAGCCCACGTCCCTGAGTGTACCGTGTAGTGCTCACCCGTATGGCTGGTGACTTGGGGCCTTCTGTTAGCCTCCGCTCCACGACGGCGGTGCTGGTCCCTTGCTTGTGACTGAGCCTCCGGGCTTCTATGGCCAGAGGACCTGAAATCCCCTGCCGGCTGGTTTCTGCTGCTGGATTTATAAGTCCTCACAGCTTCGGACTCCTGTGTCCGGTTCCTATTGTCTTCTGCCAGGGCGAGCTCTGCTCAGCTTCCAGCCCCTCGTCTTTAGCTCCTAGCTCCTACAAAGCTCCTTGCTGTTACTTTCCCTTGCTCTCACTCTGACTCTGACTGTTCTCTGTTCTCTGACTCACTCAACCCCACCCCAGATCCAGTTTATAAGGGCAGAATTCTCCCCTCCCAGGACTGGGGCAGGAGGATGTTGCATGTTTAAGGAATCCTGACCAGGAAATCTCCCACTTGCTCTCTGGCGTAATCTCTATTACTGTGGTGACCAGACCCCTGGGGTGCCACACATGGCTCTTGTAAGGGGCATTGCAGTACCTCATAATTTTTGGAAAGCATTCCATTCACTGCTTAGGCCAACAGTGCACAGGAGACCCAGTTGCTATAAATGGAAAAAAATGTTTAGTTAACGCCCTCTGACCTCCATGTCATTTCCAAGGGGCATTGGAGTGCCTCGAAATTTTTGGTAGGCATTGCACTCACTGTATGCCCTATAACTGTGTAGCCGAACCGCTCCTTTTGTTACAGAAACATATCCTACAAGACATATCTGGTTGACTGGCCTGATATTGATGTGAATGGTCCCTGTTCCTCCTGCTCTTTCTCCTTTGCCACTACCTCATCCATCATTTATCACCTGAAGCTTTGTTTTAACGGGAGTCATAGAACTTGGATAGTAGCAGGAAAACATCCAGCAATCCTCGGAGGAGGTAGGATATGCGCCAAAACGCTGACCTCCTCAGGCCTAGCCGCTACTACATACATGCGCTTGCATTACAACAAAACAAAGCAGATGCTAACTTCTATCATCCTCATCATGCTCCTCACCTTGGCACTCTCAACTCCCCTGATGGAGAAGCCAGGGCCCACCGGAGGAGTCTGATAGTCCGGTGGGCTCGGCCAATGCTGCCCTAAAGCAGGCCAGGCTAAGAAAAGTGTGGGAAAGGTTCCCGGTACAAATAGGGGTGGCTGGGGACCGAGTATGGACACCCGGCCGCCCCCTGGAGGCTGGGGAGCAAGCGGGGACACCCGGCCACCAGGCGGCTGGGGACTGAGTATGGATACCAGGCCGCCGACACAGCCATGGCGTGGTGGCCAGATTCCGCCTCCACATGCCTAAAAGGCCCAATTTAAAGTGCAAGCAAGCAGTATGGTATTGCAGCCTGGGGGTGGGTGGGTGGCAAGCTGCATACTTGCGCTTGCATTGCAAGGAATGGGAGAGGTACAATTGAACACTGCCCTGGGACAAGGACTTGAATGGGGATAGTTGCAAGTCTGCAACGACAGGTGCAAGGTTGGAGGCATCTTCGCATGTACCATGAACAGGGGTTTGGCATGCACACACTACAGCGGAATAGGCTCTCCTTCCCACTAAATGCACTGGGGAGGGCACAGGTAATGTTTTGGTATACGCGCTTAATCTTATGAATAAGGCACACCAGGACAAATAGGGGCGGCTGGGGACTGAGTATGGATACCTCGCTGCCGAAGCAGCCATGAGGTAGTGGCCAGCTTCGGCCTCCTCTAATCTAAAAGGCCCCATTTCAAGTGCAAGCTAGCAGTATGAATTGCAGTCTGGGGGTGGGTGGGTGGCAGGCTGCACACTTATACTTGCATTAAAAGAAAACATAGCAGATGCTAACTTCTGTCATCATCATCATGCTCCACACCTTGGAACTCTCAACTCCACCGATGGAGAAGTCAGGGCCCACCGGAGGAGTCTGGTTCTCTGGTGGGCTCGTCCAATGCTGCCTAAAGCAGGCCGGGCTAAGACAAGTGTGTGGGGGGATGTTCCAAGGAGAAATGGGGGCGGCTGGGGACCGTTTATGGACACCTGACTGCCCCCAGGCGGCTGGAGACCGTGTGGACACTCGGCCGCGGGGCGGCTGGGGACTGAGTATTGACACCCGGCCGCCGGGCGGCTGGGGACTGATTATGGATTCCAGGCCGCCAACACAGCCATGACGTGGTGGCCAGATTCCGCCTCCACATGCTTAAAAGGCCCAATTTCAAGTTAAAGCAAGCAAGCAGTATGGTATTGCAGCCTGGGGGTGGGTGGGTGGCAGGCTGCATACTTGCGCTTGTATTGCAAGGAATGGGGGAGGTACAATTGAACACTGCCCTGGGACTAGAACTTGCATGGGGATAGTTGCAAGTCTGCATCTTCTGATGCGGCAAGGATCACTTATGATGGGCACACTTTTAGACAGTGACCTGGGAGTCAGAGATGCTTCCAGGGGTCTTCCCCATGCTGTTCCCATGTCTTTTCAGCACTTTATGCATGTGTCACACAGCACATGACAAGATAAGGTTGTAAAATGTTAAAATGACATTTACCGGTGAATGCATTTGTCATAGTTGAAAGCAATACAAAAGTGCAAAAACGCATAAAAAATTCTACTTGTGAACATAGCCGAAGGTGTGGAGGAGTATTTTTGTTTTTGGTCATTTAATTTAACTTATACACAAGTCTTTTCCCTGGAAAGGATGTTCCTTAACATATTTCACAGGAAAAAAGTTTCACTTTCGTTTTATTGTGAGCCTGTAAAAGTGGCTTAATACCTCTGACCACGTTGTTGACAGCAGTGACCTGGGAGTCAGAAATGCTTCCTGGGGCGATCCCCATGCTGTCCCCATGTCATTTGAGCACTGTCACTATCGTTTTGGGCACTTGTTAGGCTTTTAAAAGACTGCCGGGGGTGCCACCGCAAAAATGCTCGAGTCTCCCATAGACTAACATTGGGCTCGTTGCTCGGGTCGAGCACCCGAGTATCACGGCGAGCTCGGCCCAAGCTTCGAGCACCCGAGCATTTTAGTGCTCGCTCAACACTATTAATAATGCTACAAGGACCACTAAAGCATAGAAATGTCTTTTTATATTTACTAATGCCTTGAGCAGCCCACCAAAAATAATAATGCCCTTTGAGTTCCTGACACGTACAGTACCAATGGCATACGGTCCATAGAGGCAGACCACGCTGCCGCTATGGGGACCATGAGCCATCAGATGGAATCCGCTCTGTAAAACTTGTGTGTCCTGAGGCTGCAGAGGATGACTCACCAGCTGCAGTGTAGTGCAGGAGAGGAGGCTCCACCCACCAGCAGAGCCCAGAGCAAGCTTACAGTATGGCCACTGCTCTCCCTGCTCCCTCCCCTGCTCTGCTCTCCCCCTCCTGCCCTGCAATTACACCAAGAGAGCTCTGTAGTCGGGCCCAAGGAGGAAGGAAGGCTGCCCCACAAACAAGATGGAAGAACCTGCATCATGTGCAACCATCTCCAAAAAGGGTAAGTCCTTGTGCAATGTGTGGGTATATATATATATATATAATGTCTAATATGTTTGTATAGAAGTGTGTAATATGTCATGGCTATGTATTTATGTACATATGTGTATGTGATGCCCGTGTATTTATCTGTGGGTACATCCATGTATTCACATATGCAGGGCCCGCATCAGCATCCAGGCAAGTACCGGGATCCTGGACCATCAGGGAGGCCCACTCGCCATCGGGGTCCGGCCGCTTCCACGGCATCTGTGTAGGATCTCTCGTGCTGCTTGATTGCCGGCACTTCACCTGACATGGCCGTGTGCTGTGCGGCTGTGTCTGTGTCAGGTCAGGGATGACACTGCGCCTATAATTGTGCTTGTATATTGCCCCTCCTACGTCATTACTACCAGACTCAAACGCACAGTGCACGGCCATGTCAGGTGAAATGCCGGCATTCAAGCAGTGCCAGAGGTCCTACACAGATCCCGTGGAAGCAGCCCGGGCCCCAACGGCAAGTGGGCCCCCCTGATGGTCCAGGGCCATGTCTGTGACACACCAGCAGCCCTGCACTGACACATATCTGAGGAGCTGCTGGACAGGACACAGGCCGGGAGCAGGTGAGTGAGGCTTGTTGCCGGCTTCCCCAAACCCCATAATAAAAATAATTCTCACGTGTGTGTGTGTGTATGTGTATGACTGTGTATATATATTTATGTCTGTTTTATGTTTTTAAGAATGTGTTCAAATATGTACGTATGCCTGTATGCACATGTCTGCTTATTGCATGTGTGCATATCTGTGTACTATGTGCATGTGTGTGTATGTCTGCTTACCGTGTGTGTGCATGTCTGCGTAATGTGTGTGCATGTCTGCGTAGTGTGTGTGCATGTCTGCGTACTGTGTGTATGTGCATGTCTGCGTACTGTGTGTGTGTGCATGTCTGTGTACATGTCTACGTACTGTGTGTGCATGTCTGCATACTGTGTGTGTGCATGTCTGAGTACAGTGTGTGTGTGCGCATGTCTGCGTACTGTGTGTGTGTGCATGTCTGCATACTGTGTGTGCATGTGTGCATACTGTGTGTGTGTGCATGTGTGCATACTGTGTGTGTGCATGTCTGCGTACTGTGTGTGTGCACATCTGCATACTGTGTGTGCATGTCTGCGTATTGTGCTTGTGTGTGCATGTCTGTGTATTGTGTGTGCATGTCTGCGTACTATGTGTGTGTGCATGTCTGCGTACTGTGTGTGTGCATGTTTGCATATGTGAAGGATGAGGAGGCAGGCTCGGTCCTGTGTTGTAAACCTATATTTCTTTGTGACATGTGACACTCCCTCTCCCATTATTCCTCCTCTGCGTCTGACGCAGCGACGTGATGACTCGCCACCCTGTGTCAGACAGTGGAGATGGCAGCTCCTGAGGTAATCAGAGAGACGCGCTGCTGAGTCTGAAGCAGCGGGTAATGAGGAGCGGTAATTATGTGTTTATTTTTTTATTTATTTTTAAATCAGTGAGTACTGATAATACTGGAGGACTGGGGCTGCATTTTTACCCTGTCGTGGGGGCTGCATTTTATTCATATGGTGGGGGCTGCATTTTTACCCTATGGTGGGGGCCACATTTTTACCCTATAGGGGGCTACATTATACTCTGTACAGGACCATGGAGAGTGCATCATACTTTGTGGAGGGCCATGGCGAGTGAATTATACTGTGTGGAGGACCATAGGGAGTGCATTATACTGTGTGGAGGACTATAGGGAGTGCATTATACTGTGTGGAGGACAATAGGGGGTGCATTATACTGTGTGAAGGACCATGGGGAATGCATTATACTGTGTTGAGGACCATGGGGAGTACACTATACTGTGTGGAGGACCATTGCGAGTGCTTTATACTGTGTGGAGGACCATGGCGAGTGCTTTATACTGTGTGGAGGACCATGGTGAGTGCTTTATACTGTGTGGAGTGTGAAGGTTTTTCCGGGGCCGTTATACTGTATGTAGGCCCACTATACTGCATGGAGGGCTGTGTGGGGGTCACAGTTGGGGGATCATACTGTGTTGGAGTCAGCATACTTTGCCCTGGGAGTTGAGGTGGGTGGGTTATTATACTGTGTATCTGGAGGCATTCACCATGGGGGTATCATTCTGTTTTTGGGGGTACTTTTGTTGGCATCACACTTTGTGGGGCGATGAAAGAGGAATCCAGGACTTCAGCAGGAGGAAAATGACTATGTAAAGGCTGGAGTTGTGACATCTTCTCTTCTGTGACCCGACAATTATTTACATTTTTTTTGGGGGGGGTGGGCCCAATTAGAACTTCTGCTATGGGGCCCCATGATTCCTATGTATGTCCCTGTACAGTACCATTCAAAAGTTTGGCTACATCTGCCCATGCAATGGTTTTCCTTTCCGAATGTGTACATTGTAGATTTAGACTTAAGGCTGCAAAACCACAGAGGGACACATATGAAAACAAGGAGTAAAGAAACATATGTTGAACAAACCAGAATTCCTCAAAGCATTCTCTCAAGCAGCTTCATCAGGTAGTCACCTGGAATGGCTTTCCAATAGTCTTGATGGAGTTCCCAAAGGTGCAGAGCATTTTTAACTGTTTTGCCTTCACTCTTTGATCCAATGCATCCCAAACCATCTCATTTGGGTTGAGGTCGGGTGATAGTGGAGGCCATGTCATCTATCGGAGCACTTCCCTCTCTTTCTTTGTCAAATAATCTTTACATAGTGAGTTATAGGTCACTGTCCTATTGCAAAATAAATGATGGTCCCGCTAAGTGCAAACTAGATGGGATTGCATCTTATTACAGAAAGTGTTCCTTGAATTTTGAATAAATCATTAACAATGTCAGCAGCAAACACCCCCACACCATCAGAACTCTCCTTCTATCCTTCACAGTGGGCAGCACACATGGAAATCATTCATTTTCCTGTGCTGCTTCTCACAAACACATGGCTATTGCTACCAAAAATCAAAATTTTGACTCATCAGACCATAGTACAGATTGTGGTGTTGCTTGGCCGAAACAAGTCTCCTCTTGTTTGCTGTCCTTAGTAGTGGTGTCTTTGCACATATTCGACTATAAAAGCATGCTTCTTAGAGCCTCCTCTGGACAGGTGATTTTGCATTGTGTCTGCTACTTGATGTCTGTGCATCACTTGTAAGAGCTGTTATCTGAGGTGCAGTCAATATGCATTTTCTGAGGCATGTAACTTTATCTTTTACAGCATAGGTAATTCTTTGTCTTCCTTTCTTCGGGCGGTCTACACGAGAGCCAGATTTAACACAGCAATTGATGGTTTTCATTATTGCATTGAGAATCCTTTCAATGTTCTAGCAATTTTTTGGATTGATTGACATTCATGTCTTAAAGTAATGATGGCCTGCCCTTTCTCTTTACTAAGTTAAATGTTTGTTTGTTTTTTCGCCATAATATGCCTTAGAACATTTGTAGATTAGGGCTCAACACTAGAAACAAGAGGATCTTTTGAAATTTGAATTTGCTAACTTTGCAAAATTTTCCACCAAAACTTGATTTGCGAAGAATTTCCATATAGGAAATTTTAAAATTGCTTGGAAAATACACATGGGAGAGAGAGTTGGAACTCCGCTGACTATAAGAGCTTACACTTTACAGGCGAGAGACAGAGGACCCCACTTACCATAAGATCTTATACTCTACAGGAGAAAGAGAGGACCTTGCTGACCATAATAACTTACACTCTAAAAAAGAGAGAGTACCCTGCTAACCATAGGAGTTTACACTTTCCAGCTGAGAGAGAGAACCAGCTGACCATAACAACTTACACACTACAAAAGAGGGAGAGAGAATTCTGTTGACCGTCAGAGCTTACACTACAGAACAGAGTGACTATTTAGATGGAAAATGACTTTGTCATACAAAGTGTGCTGCACTGGGAGCCACTGATCTGAGATGGCCAAGATACTGTATATAAGTCTACAGGGTATGATAATCCATAAGATGTCATAGTGGCAGGGCATTATGGAGAGGACTGTGTGGCAACAAAAATGATGTTAGCCTGTTCTCTGATGCTTCAGCAGTGTGGAAATTTTTAAAATGGTGAAAGGCTTATTTTTAACGAATTTCAAAATGTAGGAATTCACGTTCAGGAAATTCATCTTGAATGTGGTCATCCGTGGACCGATCTGCTATTCTCTAGTTAGCACTATATGTAACTCTACACGAACACTGCCTTTGCAATAAACAAACAATGGTCACAAACACTTTCTGAAGGCAGGTGATTCTACATGAATCATTGGAGGCCATTCCAGATGAATATCTGATTTAGCTGCATGGGACAATGCCAATCGTGTTTAAAGCTGTCATCAGAGAAAAAGGGGGAGTATGTTAATGAATCTAAGTTTTAACACATATTCTGATTTGTTTCACACATGTTTCTTTACTCTTCATATGTTCCTGGTTTTGCTTCTTTCAGTCTGAATCTACAGTGTGCATATTCCAATAAGAGCAAGGAAAACTATTGCATGAACAGGTGAGTCCAAACACATTAGTGTTGTGATAATTCCCCTGAAGTTGCCCTTTACCTTTAATAATGCCTCTGAGATAACCACCAAAGTTAAAATTCCATCCTTAGTTACCCCTATATAGTAATAACTCCCCCTCAGCTATGCTGTAAGTTAATGTCCAGCCAATTTCCAACTCATCCACTTAGTCAAAGTCCAATACCTTAAGGAGCCTCAATTTAGCATCTAAACCAGAGACATTGCTTTATAAACCGCTATTTTTGAATTTTTGATCCTTGTCACTACAGAGCAGGGTACTTATTGGCTGGGTTAGATGCCCATAATTCAGCTCTTGGGCTCTTGAACATGTTCAGCACCATTTTGTCTATGACATTTTTTGACATGTATGTCATATTCCATAGGTAGGTCCTTTCACTAATATAAACAGATTTCCATAGTTTTGTCTAAATTCTATGCATTAAAGGGGTATTTCCATCTCCAAGATCCTATCTCAATATGTAGTAGGTGTAATAATAATAATATTAGCAAATACCTCCAATTAGAAATGTGGTATAGTATTTTTGATTTGCTATGCCACTTACCTCATGTGCAGGCAATACAGGACATTAGGTATCCACGGTTACGACCACTAGCCGCTAGCTAACTAACTGTCACTTTATCAGTGGACGTAACCATTGATACCTAAGATCCTGCAATGCCTGCACATGAGGAAAGAGACATAGCGAATCAAAAATACTATACTACAGGGTGGGCCATTTATATGCATACACCTAAATTAAATGAGAATGGTTGGTGATATCATCTTCCTGTTTGTGGCACATTAGTATATGGGAGGGGGGAAACTTTTCCACCTGGGTGGTGACCATGGCGGCTATTTTGAAGTCGGCCATTTTGGATCCAACTTTATTTTTTTCAATGGGAAGAGGGTCATGTGACACATCACACTTATTGAGAATTTCATAAGAAAAACAATGGTGTGCTTGGTTTTAATGTAACTTTATTCTTTCATGAGTTTTTTACAAGTTTATGACCACTTATAAAAAGTGTTCAAAGTGCTGCCCATTGTGTTGGATTGTCAATGCAACCCTCTTCTCCCACTCTTGACACACTGATAGCAACACCGCAGAAGAAATGTTAGCACAGGCTTCCAGTATCCGTTGTTTCAGATGCTGCACATCTCGTATCTTCAGAGCATAGACAATTGCCTTCCGATGACCCCAAAGATAAAAGTCTAAGGGGGTCAGATCGGGAGACCTTGGTGGCCATTCAACTGGCCCACGACGACCAATCCACTTTCCAAGAAACTGTTCATGTAGGAATGCTCAGACCTGACACCCATAATGTGGTGGTGCACCATCTTGTTGGAAAAACTCAGGGAATGTGTCATCGTCAGTGCATAAAGAGGGCAACACATCATCATGTAGTAATTTCAGATATCCAGTGGCATTGAAGTTTCCATTGATGAAGAATGGCCCCACTATCTTTGTACCCCATATACCCCACCATACCATCAAGATACGAGATGTGCAGCATCTGAAACAACGGATACTTGAAGCCTGTGCTAGCATTTCTTCAGTGGTGTTGCTATCAGTGTGTTAAGAGTGGGAGAAGAAGGTTGCATTGACAATCCAACACAATGGGCAGCACTTTGAACACATTTTATAAGTGGTCATAATCTTGTAAAAAAACTCATGAAAGAATAAAGTTACATTAAAACCAAGGACACCATTGTTTTTCTTATGAAATTCTCAATAAGTGTGATGTGTCACATGACCCTCTTCCCATTGAAAAAAATAAAGTTGGATCCAAAATGGCCCACTTCATAATGACCGCCATGGTCACCACCCATCTGGAAAAGTTGTCCCCCCTCCCATATACTAATGTGCCACAAACAGGAAGATGATATCACCAACCATTCCCATTTAATTTAGATGTATCCATATAAATGGCCCACCCTGTACATTTCTAATTGGAGGTATTTGCTAATATTATTATTACACCTACTACATATTGGGATATGATCTTGGAGATGAGAATACTCCTTTAATAATAATCACTCATCTTACTGTCTAGTAGACAATACTTGAATAAAATAAGAATCCAAAAAAATACAAAAATAATATGAAAACCAGAAGAAAACTTACTGTAAGCACAAAAAATTAGAGCACAATAAGTTTAGTAGTACAAACTACTTACAGTGTGAAAAAGACAGTGGCTCCCTTTTTCAAAAATACACACTACTCTGTATTTATGAGCATTTAGTAGTTGGAGATAAAGATATTATATGTGGAATAATACACAGCAAAGTCTGTAATTCATAAGAAAGCATAATAAATAGTGATGAGCAAGCACTAAAATGCTCAGGTACTCGTTGCTCGAGTCGAGAAAATTAGAATGCTCGAGTGCTCGGTCCGAGCAACGAGTCCAATGTACAGTAAGTCTATGGGAAATTCGAGCATTTTTCCGGCACCCCCCAGCGTTCTGCAGGGGGCCTAAAAATTGCCGAAATCCATGGGAACAGTGCTCAAATGACATGGGAACAGCACGGGGTAGACCCCTGGAAGCATCTCTAACTCCCAGGTCACTGCTGTCAACAATGTTGTCAGAGTATTACGCCACTTTTACGGACTCACAATAAAACATGCAAAAACGAAACCAAAATGGATTTTCCTGGGAAAAATATTAAGGAACATCCTTTCCAGATTAATGACTTGTATATAAGGCAAAATAAATAACCAAAAGAAAAAATGCTCCTCGACACCTTGGGCTATATTCACACGTTGCGTTTTTGATGCATTTTTGCACTTTTGCATTGCTTTCCACCGTGAAAAATATGTTCACCGGTAAATGTCATTTTAACATTTTACAACCTTATCTGGCCATGTGGTGTGTGAGACATGATCAGACACCTCCATACAGTGCTGAAAAAACATGGGAACAGCATGGGGAAGACCCCTGGAAGCATCTGACTCCCAGGTCACTGCCTAAAACCATGTTCATCAGACGAGATCCTGTATTACTGCGGTAATAATACAGACATTTTTGGCAACGTGACAAATATTAGACTCTATTTAAAATGGGCAAGGGACGAGGAAGTGGACGTAATGATGATGGTGCAAGCAGAGGCTGAAGCTGTGGGCAAGATGAAACTGTGCCTGCTGAGGGAGCACAACAAACACCCGCATCATGTTTAACTACCTTCCTTTCCCAATTTCTAGGGGGCGACGGAACGCCACTCTTGAAGGCAGAGCCATGTGAAAAGGTTGTTGGTTGTATAGCAGATAATGAGATAATGCTTCCAGTCAGTTTGCCACCACCACCTCCCTCTCTTCTACACGGTCCAGTCTCAGTAGCCGTGAGTCTGGACCAAAATATTATTATTACTTTAGCGCCATTTATTCCATGGCACTTAACATGTGAAAAAGAGGTATACATCACAAAAACAAATACAATAATCTTGAACAAAAATGTGACAGTGACTGCTATAGGAGAGAAGAGGACCCTGCCCGTGAAGGCTGACAGACTACAAGGTATGGGTGAGGATAGAGTAGGTGAGGATAGAGCTAGTCGTGCATTGGTATAGTGGAGCAATGGTTACTGCAGGTTGTATGCTAGTCAGAAGAGGTGGGTCTTCAGGTATCTTTTGAAGGTTTCAACAGTAGACGAGAGACCGAAATGTTGGGGTAGAGAGTTCCAGAGATGAAGGGAAAAATCATGTATATGATTGTGGGAAAAGGAGATAAGAGGGGAGTAGAGAAAGAGATCTTGTGAGGATTGGAGGTTGCGTGCAGTTAAGTACCGGGAGACTAGGTCACAGATGTTTATAGGAGACAAGTTGTGGTCGGCTTTGCATGCCAAGGTTAGGGTTTTGAACTGAAGTCTCTGGGCAATGGGGAGCCAGTGAAGGGATTAACAGAGAGGAGAGGCTAGGGAACAGTGAGGGGACAGGTGGATTAGTCGGGCTACAGAGTTTAGATTGGAGAAATGCAAGAGTGTAAGGAAGGTCACAGAGCAGGAGGTTGCAGTCGTCGAGATGGGAGATGATGAAGGCGTGCACTAGTGTTTTTGCAGATTTGTGGTTGAGGAATGTGTGGATCCGTGAATTTTTTTTTACTTGGAGTTGGCATACTCCTCACCCTGATCCTCCTTCCTCCCACCATTCAGAGTGCCCTGAGACAACAAATCCCACACTTGGACACTCCGAAGAGCTGTTTTGTTCATCTTTCCATTTATAGATTCTGGTCTCTCGCTTGGTCTGCCTGGAAGTGGAGACATCTTGGATATGTGGTTTGAAGGAGAGATTAGAGTCCAGGGTTACCTCAAGATCTGTTCACTTTTCCATGGAAAAGTGATTCGGGCATCTCTCCTGGCCAGCTTCAAGCAGGGCAACAGAAGATCGCATGTAGCAATTTGAGCAGCCATTGTGGAAGCCGGGACCCAGTGGGTCCCTGGGATGAAACCCGTCCTCCCGATGCAGAGGATTGCGGGCCCTGGGTCTATCAGGGTTGCCCCTACCTTCTACAGCTCCTCCACCACCCCCTCATTCTCCTCCTCTTCAGCCTCCATCTCCATCACTTGATTCATTTTTTCAGGAGATATTCCAGATTATGTACTTGAACTTCGTGTGTGCCAATAATAATAATCAAGACTGTATGCTTAGGCCACAAACCTCACACCATTTCAGAGTTGTTGAAAGCTGTATCAGAGAATCTGGTGGTGACTCTGAAGCTAGGCAAGCTAACACACGTACCATGCCTGGCCCATGAGCTCAACTTAGTGGTTCTTCAGTTTCTCAAAACCTTCCCGGATCTGCCAAAGCGGCTTGTGAAAGTACACCATGTGTGTGCCCAGTTCAGAAAGTCAGCTACAGCTTTCACTGCCCTGGCAGGGCTTCAGAAAAGTTTGCAGCTTCCAACTCACCGACTGGTGTGCGATGTGACCACGTGTTCACGTGTTGGAAATCAACGTTGCAGATGTTTGGAATGATTTTGAGCAGCAGAGAGCAGTTGTTGAGTACCAGCTTCAACACATACGTCGCCATTCAGGTCTGCCTCCGCACATAAGAGCTAATGAGTGTGCATGGATGTCTGACATCTGTGCCGTCCTCCAAAACTTTGAGGACTCCACCAAGATGGTGAGCGGCAATGATGCCATTATTGGTGTCAGCATCCCGCTTCTCTGTCTACTGAAACGCTCGCTGCTCACAATTAAAGAGGAGGCATTGCAGGCAGATAAAGGAACTATACAGGGTGATGCTACTCAGCCCAGGCTCATCTCACCTCAACGCAAATTGGGTGATAATGAGGAGGCGGAGGAGGAAGAGAACAGGGAAGTCTTGGCTGTTGGTAGTCTGGCACACATGGCTGACTTTATGTTCCGCTGCCATTACCATGACCATCGTGTTGTACACATTTTGGGCATTACAGAAAACTGGCACGGCATGAGAGAATTCTTGGAGATGGAGGTGTGAGGGTCTGATTAAGGAGGATGTCAGTCTTAGATCAGTTGAAGAACGGACGGCATGGGAGGGGTGATACACAAAAATGAGGGATGAGATATAGGGCAGTGCAGAACTGTGGAGACCTTGGTGGGTGAGAGAGATGAGTTTGTATTGTATTCTGCGGTGATTGATTGTTTAACCTAACCAGTGCAATGACTGGCACAGGTTAGAGGCGTCGGTGAAGCGGCTTGATAGAAATATGACCCTGGCTGCTGCATTCAGAAGGGATTAGAGAGGGGACAGTTTGTTTAGAGGGAGATCGATTAGAAGAGAGTTGCAGTAGTGAATAGCAGTGACAGTAAGACTATGTGCCCATGATGCAGAAATGCTCTGGATTTTTCCTGAGCATTTCTGTATCTCCCTGGCAGAAAAAACGCATGCGGATTAAACACGCGTTTTTCCTGCCAGGGACAAGCGGAAGTAAAGCGTTTTTCACATGCATTTCCACATGCAGGTTGTCAAGCGCTTTCCAAGCGATTTTAGCATCACTTGGAAAGTGCATGACAACTTGGTCACACTATATAAATCCATGCAAACGGCATGGATTTATATAGTGTGACCGAAAGAATGGTAAAAAATAAAAAATAAATATTATACTTACCTTCTGATGGCCCCCGGTGTCCTTGTCTTGGCTTGCCGGCAGCTCGCGGTAGATTAAAGGACCTGCCGATGTCAGCGGTCGCGTGACCCATCACATGACTAAATGACGTCACCGCAGGTCCTTTTAGTCTACCGCGAGCTGCCGGCAAACCGAGGCAAGGACACCGGGGGCCATCAGAAGGTAAGTATAATATTTATTTTTTATTTTATTTTTTTTTTTACAGGTACTATGGTACCCGGGTCCGGAGGAGAGTCTCCTCTTCTCCAAACCCGGGTACCATCCACACATTAAAACGCATGGAATCCGCATGTACAGATTCAGTGATGCAGATGACATGCATTCCACTGCAAGTCAATGGCGGCGAAAACGCCGCGCTTCCGCAAAATAATTGGTAGTGCTGCGGATTTTTCAGCAATGATAATGCGCAGCCTAAATTTCCGCAGCATGTGCACAGCAGGTGACATGAGCGCGTGAGTGAGTGATTTTCCACGTTGAATAAAGGAAAGTTGTGTGTCAAATATTACTCCAAGACAGCAGGAATGCCGAGTGGGAATTATGGTGGCACAAACTAAAGGAAACTGCAAAGTCAGGTATAGGTAGGTTATTGGAGGGAGGAAAATGAAGGAGTTCATTTTAGGAGATATTAGTTTATAACAAAAAAAAAATTCCCATCTGACAATGCCGACGGCACAGGTCACAGTCAGACAGTTCATTGGACAACCAAGGAGCACAAGCGAGGGAAACACAAAACAGATGCAGAAGAGGCAGGAGAAAGCTGTCAAAGGTCTGGGACTGTTTTCTCTGACCCTCCCAGTGCCCAGGCCCTGATACACGGGGTACTCTGACAAGGAGGAAAAAGTGTTGGAAGATGGCGACCATACCAACTTCCTCCATGATTCCTTACTGTCTCTGTGCCCTACAACAGTTGGGTATCCAAGCTGGACATGTGGCATGAACTGTCTCTCTACACCTTGGAGGTTCTGGCTGCTATCGTTTTGTCAGAGATGGTTTTTAGTGCCGCCAGGGGTATTATAACTGATAAAACTGATAGGCGCATCCCCCTGTCAACTGAAAATGCTGACAGGCTGACTCTTATAAAAATGAACAAGGGCTGGATTGGGTCGGACTTCTCTCAACACAACCAGATGATAGCATCAAACATAAACTCAAATCCAGTGGTTATTTTTTTGGGGGTCTATTCCCATGCACCCCTTCAAACCCAGACATGGGTATACCCTTCATAAATTGTTCTATTTTATGTCGCCCTCCTCCTTTACCTCATCCTCCACCACCCTATCACCAGGGAAACCATGATGCAACACCCACATAATTTTTTTAAGTTGTTTATGATTAGAGACAAGCAAATATTTCAATATTCGTTTCGGATTACAATCACCGTCTTTGCAAAATTCTCCAATGTAATTGTCGAATATCCGCCGAACATTGCTGAACATCATTGGATTCAATGGGTGCTAAAACCAAACGCATACACAACACCTTCAAACAGGAACAAAAGCTGCCAAAACACATAAATTTAAGGGCCGACACCAGGAAAGTGCCATCAATTGACCCAGAGTACAAGTAGCATAATTATTATTATTTATTATTATAGCGCCATTTATTCCATTGCGCTTTACATGGGAAAAGAGGTCACTAACTGGTACAAAAGCAGAAAGGACCCTGCCCATGAGGGCGTACAAACAGTCTATAAGGGATGGGTGAGGATACTGTAGGTGAGGGTACAGCTGGTCGTGCAGCGGTATGGTGAAGCAAGGGTTACTGCAGTTTGTAGGCTTGTTGGAAGAGGTGGGTCTTCAGCTTCCTTTTAAAAGTTTCAACAGTAGGTGAGAGTCTGATATGTTGGGGTACAGAGTTCAAGAGTACAAGGGATGCACAGGAAAAATCTTGTATGCGATTGTGGAAAAAGGAGATAAGACTGGAGTAGAGAATGAGATCTTGTGAGGATCAAAGGTTGCATGCAGGTATGTACCGGGAGACTAGGTCACAGATATATGGAGGAGACCTGTTGTGGATGGCTTTGCACGTCATGGTTACGGTTTTGAACTGAAGTCTCTGGCCAATGGGGAACAAGTGAAAAGAGCTTATAGATTGCAGTCTTATAGATTGCTGGAGCCAGTTCACAGTAAAAAAGCAGCCATAGAGTGTCCATGAACCTTCCCACAGACTTTTCTTAGCCAGGGCTGCTTCTTGGCAGGGTTGGTCGGGCCCACCAGAGAACCAGAGACTCTGGTTTCTCCTTCAGGATAGTTCATAGCGCAAACTTTGCAGGTCGTGATGATGATAGAGGCCATTATGTCCTTAGCTTGCTGCTATTACTTTTCTTTGGGAGTCTGCTTGGATCCAACCAGTCTGGAATATTTCCAGTGGTTTGGTATTGGCACCCAGTATCAAAAGCGAAGCCATCCACAATTTCCTTCTCAGGAATTTTATTTGGTAGACTGAGTGGCTGCCCAAATTCATTAGATTCTCACAAAGGAGCTGAAGATACTGAGATACCGTAGGTGCAAATTTCTTCAGCATGTTAGATATCAGAGGGATAACAGAGAGGGCAGCACAATGGCTCAGTGGCCTGGGTTCAAATCCCATCAAAGACAACATCTGCAAGCATTTTGTATGTTCTCCCCGTGTTTGCGTGGGTTTCCCCCTCAGTAAAAAAGAAGCCATAGAATGTCCAGGAACCTTCACACAGACTTTTCTTAGCCAGGGCTGTTTCTCAACAGGGTTGTATGGGCCCACCAGAGAATCCTTGGGTGGGCACTGGCTTCTCCATCAGGAGAGTTCATGATAGCGCAAACTTTGCAGCCACTATGGGGCTCTTGAGCGGGGGAGAAAGGTGGGTCCTCAGAATCAAATCCTCTGGTGGGCCCAATGTTCTTCAGTCTGACACTGCTTCTCGGTGAGCGTTTTATTTCACCACAGCCATATTCTTTAGCTCGGTGAAAGGGCTGGCATAGAGGGAAACCGTATCTACTCCAGCTGTCATTTCTCCGCCACCAGGTTCCGGCCATTGTCACACACGACCATGCCTGGCTGTATGTTCAGCGGTGAGAGTCACAGATCAGGCTGCTGTGTTACAGCTTTCAACAACTCTGCAGCCGTGAGCGTTTTTTCACCTAAGCATTAAGCATATTATCTTCAGCACAGCCTGTTGCCGTTTGTCCAAGGCAGTGCTTCCAGCTTGTGACTGATGTGGTCATTTCAGAGATGGAGGATGAACAAGAGGAGGAGGAGGAGGTGCAGGAGCTGAACAAAGTGATTACATTGAGGTTACATTGGCAAGTTTGGTTTATAAACTAAAGAAAGATCCTACTGTGTTTTTATTTATTTATTTATTTTTTACGTCTCTTCAAATGTGTATTGGAGTTCGTCTTAATTTTTGGCAGCCCTTGAAATTGCTGAATATGCAATAACAGTATAGGAGACACACTCCTTAATAATAGGAAGGACAATTCAAATAGATTCTATATTTTAGAGTATTAGCTGTCGTATCTGAAATTCTTTTACGGATGAGGTATCGCAGTATGGATAGCGTATCACACTCATCCAGCCAGGTATTATTTCATTTTACTGCGTGCTGCTGGTGCTGCCCAAAAATGGCTTAATCTATTCTATTCCCTATTGATAACACTGTTAAATGCAGTTACTATAGGGACAGATGCTGCTAGTTGGTATCATCATCAGCTACAGATGAGTGTTCATTCTTGTCGCATAAATGTCTTCCACAGTCCATAACTTTATATTTTTTTTATTTCTTTGTCCTTATATACAAGTCATTACCCTGGAAAGAATGTTTCTTAGACTGCGTGCCCACTATGCATTTTTCAAGCGTTTTTGCTGCGTAATTTCCGCAGCGAAAACACTTAAAAAATGCTTGGTAATATGTGCCCCACGGTCCCCAATGATAATCTGCATGTGCTGTGCACATGCTGCAGAAATTTCAGCTGCGGATTATCATTTCGGAGAAATACGCTGCATGTTCATTAATTTTGCGGACACGCAGCGTAATTGCCACCATTGACTTGCATTGAATCGCATAAAATCCGCATGAGCACATGTGCACATGCGGATATTAAGCGATTCAATGTGCGGATGGTACCCGAGTCTGGAGAAGAGGAGACTCTCCTCCAGACTCGGATACCATAGAACCTGTTAAAAAAAGAATTTAAAATAAAAAATAAAGATTATACTTACAGTCCGATGGCCCCCGGTGTTTTCTCGGCTACGTCTGGTCTCTTGTACGGCTCGCGATGGTCTAAAAGGACCTGAGGTGACGTCATTTAGTCATGTGACAGGTGACCTGTCACATGACTAAATGATGTCATGAAAGGTTATTTCACACCACCTCGAGCAGTACAAGAGACCGGATGTAGCGGAGAACACACCTGTGGCCATCAGAAGGTAAGTATAATCTTTATTTTTTACCATTTTTATTATTTTTCTTTAACTATTAACTTGGTCACACTATATAAATCCATGCCGGTTGCATGGATTTATATAGTGTGACCAAGTTGTCAAGCATTTTTCCAAGTGATAATAAAATCGCTTGGAAAAGCGCTTGATAACCCGCATGCAGAAATGCATGCAAAAACGCTTGACAAACGCTTCTACTTGGCAGGAAAAACGCATGTAAAATCCGCATGCGTTTTTCCTGCCAGGGAGATGTGGAAAATATCTGCAGCATTTCTGCATCGTGGGCACTTAGCCTTAACATTTTTTCCATTTTAGCTAGTTTTTTGTATGCTTTTTTTTGTCAGTCGGTAAAAGTGGCGTAATACTCTAACAACATTGTTCACAGATATGCTATTTGTCAGCGGCCAACTGTGAATTGGTTTGAACCCACAACTGCAATACTTTAAATTGGGTGTAATATTTGACACGCTCACAAAAATTGCTGGACTATTAGGGCAGTCGTATGGGATAACTTCTGATGGCCACGGTTTCAGGCAGTCACCTAATAGTATTGTATTTGTCAGCGACCAAGTGTAAATTGGTTCAACGAAACACAGGTGGCTGATTTTAAATGGAGTGGAATATTTGGCACGCTCCACAAAATTTCTGTATTATTACGGCAGTCATATGGATCACGTGCGTCTGATCATTGAAAAAAAGTTCCTCTACTTCGACATTACAGTAATGTCAATAAAAGTAAAAAAAATCTGGCTGTATTCTGGGAACAAGCAAATGGAGCAGTAAAATGGTGTACACTAACACACTGCTGCAAACTGTAAATGGAGGACAATATTTTCTACGTTCACGACAAATGGCTGGATTTGTGCCGCAGTTATACTGTATGTGATTTGTCTGATGGACACCCACTGTTTTAAATAGCGGCCCTTTAGTTTACTATTCTTCACAGCGACACACTGCAACAAAATGTAAATGGAGGTCAGAAATGGCTGAATTTGGACCACAGTTACAGTGGAGAAAAAAAGTATTTAGTCAGCCACCAATTGTGCAAGTTCTCCCACTTAAAAAGAGGCCTGCAATTTACATCATAGGTAGACCTCAACTATGAGAGACAAAATGAGAAAACAAATCCTGAAAATCACATTGTCTGATTTGGGAAGAAATTTTTTTCAAATTTTTGTGGAAAATAAGTATTTGGTCAATTACAAATAAGCAAGATTTCTGGCTCTCACAGACCTGTAACTTCTTCTTTAAGTGGCTCCTCTGTCCTCCACTCATTACCTGTAGTACTGGCACCTGTTTGAACTTGTTATCAGTATAGAAGACACCGGTCCACAACCTCAAACAGTCACACTCCAAATTCCACTATGGTGAAGACCAAAGAGCTGTCAAAGGACACCAGAAACAAAATTGTAGCACTGCACCAGGCTGAGAAGACTGAATCTGCAATAGGCAAGCAGCTTGGTGTGAAGAAATCAACTGTGGGAGCAATAATTAGAAAATGGAAGACATACAAGACCACTGATAATCTCCCACAATCTGGGGCTCCACACAAGATCTCACACTGTGGGGTCAAAATGATCTCAAGAACAGTGAGCAAAAATCCCAGAACCACACGGTGGGACCTAGTGAATGACCTGCAGAGAGCTGGGACCAACGTTACACAGGCTACCATCAACAACACCAATATACCTAAAGCAAAGATTAACTACATGGCCCAAGTTAAAAATTGCCAAGACATTATTGAAAACGTATAAAGGACAAAAATGCACAAGGTAAAAACAAGGCACACCGCAGATAATGGAAAGTTGGAGCACCTGGACCTATACAATATATAAAGAAGAACCAAAATAATATTCACACAGCTCCAACAGGTAGATGTACAACGTCAAGTATGGTATGATAGACCTTTACATATAAAAGTGATTAAACAATGTTGAAAACATAGATGGTAAACCACATATAGAAAGAAAGTATATATAAATAGAGTAGCTCCATCGAAACATGAATATGGGTAAGTAACTATTTTTTAAATAATATCCTAGTGGAGCTGCATATATACATTAGAAAACCAATATTGGAACTACCCAATGTAAACATAAAGAAAATTTGGGAGTGTGGTGGGTGCTGGAAATCAGACGTACGCTCCTTGGAAAATTGTTATGATCTGCAACATAGGCTAAGGAAAGAAGGGTAGAGCTGTCCGTACAGTAAGACTAAGCTGAGTCCCTACGTTGTAGCGGGCAACCTGTTCCTTGTGAACAGACCCGCCTTCGTCCTCGGCTAGTCTGAACGGAGACCTATAGAGAAAGGGAGGGATCCCTAATAGAACTAAGGACTGGGACAAAATGGGACACCTCCTAACAGAAGTTGTTGCAGGCAAAAAGATAAACTGACAAAAAGTACTAGAGGTCCCAGAGGACCAAGCGAACTAGAGAGAGATAGGCACAAAAGCACCTGGCTCAAGAGACAGTCAAAACAACACTGAAGTCCAGCAAAGCCAGAAGGGCGGAGCTGGAATATATAGGCAGATGGTCACGTGACCGCCAAACACAAGATAGAAACAAAAACAAACAGGAGGGTTCTAACAGTACCCCCTCTTTTATGAGGATCCTCCGGATCGTACAGGCCCAGCCCTATCCGGAAATCTCCTGTGGAAAGCTCTGACAAGTCTAGGGGCAGAGACATCATCCGCCCTTACCCAGGAGTTATCCTCGGGACCAATACCTTTCCAAGCGATGAGATACTGCAATCTCCCTCTATGCCCTCTAGAATTCAGGATACGAGAAATTTCATATTCGTCATCTTCCATCACCGGAGGAACTGTGACAGTGGCATCCCTATCCGATACATCAGCCTTTTTCAACAAGGAAACATGAAACACAGGATTAATCTTCCAGGAGGTGGGGACCTCCCACCTAACAGCAGACTGGTTAACCACCTGAAGCACCTTAAATGGCCCCACAAACTTCGGACCCAATTTTTTAGAGGGAATCCTCAACCGCAGATTCTTTGAGGACAACCAAACCATGTCACCCACAGTAAACAAAACCTCTTTACGTTTCCTGTTAAAATACTTCTTGGACTTTTTGTTAGCCTCTCGAAGGTTACAACGTACATTAGTCCAAACTCTCTCCAAATCACCGGAAAAATTCTCCTCCTCCGGCACTGCCGACCCCAATTTGGAGAACGAACCAAAATACGGATGTCTCAACAAAAAAAAGGAGAACACCCAGCAGAGGAGGATGTATGGTTGTTAAGAGCAAATTCTGCGAGTGGCAGAAACTCAGACCACCCCTCTTGATTGTCTGCCACAAAATAACGCAAAAACTGTTCAACATCCTGGTTCTTTCTTTCAGTCTTTCCATTAGACTCAGGATGATACCCAGACGAAAATGACAAATGGACTCCCAACCTGACACAAAAAGCACGCCAAAAGCGAGCCACAAACTGAGGTCCCCTATCAGAAACAATGTTGGTGGGAACGCCATGGAGCCTGACAATTTCCTTAACAAAAGCCTTAGCGAGTGTCTTAGCGCAGGGTAGCTTAATGAATGGAACCAAATGACACATCTTGCTAAAACGGTCCATGTGATGAAAGCCGGCCGGTGGGTGCAGCTCTCTGGCGCCCCCTTACCTCTCAGGTCAGTCAAGGTACTGCACCTAGAGAAAGTAGTGCCAGGAAGCTGCAACCAGCGCAGGGAACACGGTAGTGTGTTATCCCTTCAACGTCACTAAACCGTAACGTCACTACACAGCACAACTCGCTAGCGCCCTCTTAGCCTCAGGTCAGTCAAGGAACTGCACCTAGGATAAGCGGTCGCCAGGGAGACTGTCCTGTAACCTACTGGGTATCGGGGCCCTCTGTAGTGAGGGCGGTATATATATCTTCCTTGGCCGCGCCAGGAATATATATATCTGAACCTCCGACCGTCACTACCAGCCTTCCCCAATCCCCAGTTGGTATGCTGCCACCAGTCCCTATTTTAGATATACGCCCAGTCCGTGAATGGGCCTATATCGGGTCAGGAACCAACCCTGGGTAGCGTTTTGGCTTGAGCCGAGCTCACACGGACGTGCGTTCGTTATGCAGAATAAAAGGCAGGCCCACAATTACTTGAGGTAATTGATTATAATAATACACTAGATACACGATATACAACTAAATATACACAGGTATAAGGTCAGGCTAAACTATACAACAATGGAATACAACACACAGAATCACCACAGCATATCAGTTACCGGTTTCTTGATTTTCTTGTGACGCAGGGAGAGGATTCTGCGGTCGCAGGCACGGTTCTTTGTTACAGGCTGAGGCCTACCACCGCATGGTCAAACTGCTCCTCCCCTTGGTGGCCTCAGCTGGTGCTCAGATGTTCAGCACACCACTCTTGGGTCAAGACTGACTTGTCTCTTGTCTGTCCTGCTATCTTACCTGCCCCGTCCCGCCCACTGCTGGTGAGGTCAGCTGGCTCAGTCTCCACCCTCAGGTCTAACTTCGATCAGAAGCCCAAATTCTAAGGAACCCAATAACTTCTTCTGGGATGGTCTCAGGATACCCACAGGGGTTCCCACGGATTCGGGCCGCCGTAACCGACCTTTTGATATCAATTATGATACCATACGGTCCTCAGGAATGGCTCAGCGCTATATCTTGGCTTCCAGAGCACGTACAAACGTCTACCGCGGAGGCTTGTGTGCGCAATGGCTCCGGGACGCCGTGATATTTTTTTATTGGCCCATCCCACGCAACATCCGTGTACTATTCATGTTTCTATATCTTATGCCTCCATGCTTGTGACAGACAAAGAAACTAGTCCTATGGGACAAATGGTCAGGTACAGATAGACGAAGCACCCCCCCCTGCTGGCTGTGTTTCCTCTCGAAGTCTTTGAAGCTCCTAGCATTCAAGTGTTAAGTAGGCTTCTTATCTTACAGGAGCCTGGATGGGGGGAAACTATCTAGTTGACGTTTTAACAGAAGGTCCCAAGGGTGGGGGCTGCTGAAGTGTGGCCATCCCTGGATATGATTTATCATTACCAAGATGGCGGCTACAGGTTCATCACACCTCCCCCTATACGAGGGCGCGAGGGGGTAGCACATTCCTGTGTTCCCCCGTGCGTCCTTCTGCACCCTCCCCTTGCCGGGATAACCCGTCAGCGTTACCGTGGTCACGGCCTCTTCTGTGGCGAATGGAGAAGTGGTACTGCTGGAGAGCGAGGCTCCAGCGTAGCAACCTGCCATTCGACCCAGAGACCGTGTGTAACCAGCTGAGGGGGTTGTGGTCCGTCTCCACGGTGAAATGGCTCCCGTACAAGTAGGGCTGCAGACGCTGCAGGGCCCATACAATTGCCAGGCATTCTTTTTCCACCGTGGAGTAAGCCACCTCCCGGGGCAGTAGCTTCCTGCTCAGGTACAAGACAGGATGTTCCTGGCCTGTCGTGTTGACCTGACTTAGCACAGCACCGAGGCCAAAGTCACTGGCGTCGGTCTGTACCACAAACGGCCGGGCGAAGTCGGCAGCTTGCAGTACAGGGGAGCTACTTAGGGCGGCTTTGAGTGCCCCGAAAGCTGTCTCGCAGGCGACTGTCCAGTCGACTGCGACGGGCAGCTTCTTCTTGGTGAGGTCCGTCAGGGGCTTGGCCAGGGTGCTATAGTGTGGGACGAACCTCCTATAGTACCCGGCGGTCCCCAAGAAGGACATCACCTGCTTTTTGGTCCTAGGAGTGGGCCAGGATGCGATGGCATCCACTTTCCCCGGTTCTGGCTTCAGAACCCCCCCGCCTACCCGGTGACCCAGGTAGAGGACCTCACTCATGCCCAGCTGGCACTTTTCCGGCTTGATGGTCAAGCCTGCCCGGTGGATCCGACCGAGCACCTGCCGCAGGTGCTCTAGGTGATCCTCCCAAGTGGGACTGAAGACTGCAATATCGTCCAAGTACGCAGCCGCGTACCCTTCAAGTCCCTCAAGCAGCGTATTGACCATCCGCTGAAAAGTGGCAGGGGCATTCTTCATGCCGAATGGCATCACTGTGGACTCGTACAGTCCAAAAGGGGTGATAAAGGCAGAGCGTTCCCTTGCCGCGGGGGTCAGAGGAATCTGCCAGTACCCCCGGCTCAGATCCATGATGGTCAGGTACTTAGCCCCGGCCATCCGATCGAGCAGGTCATCGATGCGTGGTATGGGGAACGCATCGGTGGCCGTTACAGCGTTGAGCCCCCGGTAGTCCACGCAGAACCGTGTAGTTCGGTCCTTCTTTGGTACGAGGACTACAGGCGAGGCCCACGCGCTGCTGGATGCCTGGATCACCCCCAGCTTCAGCATCTCGTCTATCTCTTGGCGCATGTTTCCCTGCACCTCAAAAGAGACCCGATATGCTGAACGCCGGATCGGCGGGTGATCGCCAGTGTCCACGTCGTGGACAGCCATCTCAGTCCTTCCGGGCAGGCTGCTGAACAGCCCCCGGAAGGGGTGCAGGGTGGTCCCCAGCTGGGACCGTTGGTCCTCCGTGAGCTGGTGGCCAACCCCCACATCCTCGATGGACCCACCCGCCTTGGCTTGGGTGAGCAGATCCAGGAGGGTTTCTACCTCTCCTTCCTCGGGAAGGTTGCACACTGGGTGGGCAGTCGCTTCCCGCTCATGATGAGCCTTCATCATGTTCACGTGGAAGGCCTTCCTCCTTCCACGGGCGTGATCCAGGGTGACCAGATAGGTGACGGCGTTGAGTTTCTGGTGCACGAAGTAGGGACCTTCCCAGGCTGCCTGAAGCTTGTTCTGTGGTACGGGGACCAGTACCCACACCTTTTGACCCACCTGGTAGGTCCTCTCACAAGCATTCTGGTCGTACCACCGCTTCTGGTCGGCCTGGGCCTGGGCCATATTGTCCTGCACCAGCTTTGCCAAGGCCATCATCCTGTCCCGGTGGCGCACGACATACTCGATGACCGACACCTCGGGGGTGGCCAAATCCCCTTCCCATGCTTCCTTCACCAGAGCCAGGGGGCCCCGTACCCGTCGCCCGTACAGGAGCTCAAAGGGGGAGAACCCCGTTGAGGCCTGCGGAACCTCCCGGTAAGCAAATAGGAGGTGTGGGAGGTAACGCTCCCAGTCTCTCCCGTGGGAGTCGACCAACATCTTAAGCATCTGCTTTAAGGTGCCATTGAACCGCTCACACAGGCCATTAGTCTGTGGGTGATACGGGCTGGCCACCAGATGTTGCACCTGCATTTGCTTACAGAGGGACTCCATCAGCCGCGACATGAACTGGGTCCCTCGGTCGGTGAGCATTTCTTGGGGGAAACCCACTCTGGAGAAGATCTCCAGTAAGGCGGTAGCCACCTTGTCGGCCCGAATGGACGACAAAGCTACCGCTTCCGGGTACCGGGTGGCATAGTCCACTACCGTGAGTATGAAGCATTTCCCGGAGTGGCTGGGAGTGGACAGAGGTCCAATAAGATCCACAGCGACCCTCGAGAAAGGCTCTTCGATGATTGGCAGAGTTACCAGTGGGGCTTTGGGGCGCGGCCCCGCCTTCCCCACCCTCTGACAGGTGTCACACGAACGGCAGTAGGCACCCACCGCGGCTCCCATCCCAGGCCAGTAGAAATGCTGAGCTATCCTGGCCTTGGTTTTAGCGATCCCTAGGTGTCCGGCCATCGGAATCTCGTGTGCGATCCGCAACAATTCCGCCCTGAACGGATAGGGTACCACTAACTGTCGGTCCCTGGGCCACGCCTCCGGTGAACCCTGCTGGACCGTTACCCGGTACAGCCGTCCCTGGTCCCAGACCACACGCTCGCAGTCTGACTCCATGGGAGGCTGTGCCGCCTGTTCCTTGAGAGCTTTCAGGCTGTCGTCTGCTTCCAACGCAGCCTGAAATTCCTGACTTGATGTGGCCAGAATCGACGAAACTGCCACATCCTCCGTCAGCCCCTCCGGGCATGTCACCTGGCCGCTGTCTGACCCGGCAGACACTTGGTCAGAAGTGGGGAAGCCGTCGGACCTCTGCAAGGCTCCTTGGGCTCCGGCGCTCCCACTCCTGGTGACAGCGGCTATGACCGCTGTGACCGTGGGTAGTGCCTGCTTCCCCTCTGTTTCTGACCAAGCCGCCCGATCAGGCAGGCTTCCTAGGCCTTTGGACATCTCGGATGTGGGGAACTCCTGCCCTGGGGTCTTACCTGGCGGCTCCTCTCTTGGGACACCCCCACCTCCCATGGCCTGTTCCTCCCCCTGCATTGGGCCTATACTCAGCAGCCTGGATACCCCTGGGAGCCCTACACTGCCGGTAGCTGCCCCCCTCTCCATCCCTGAGCTTCCCTCTACAGAATCCTGCCCGCCCCCTCCCTCACCGGAGGACAAGAGGTCACGGCACGCCGGCTGAGCACCTCTGCGGGCATCCCCACACTCCCCACCTGCTTTCACTAACCCTGTTTGTGTTGTGTCTGTGCAGGTGTTACCCTCAGGTTTCACTCCCTCCTCCTCAGCAGGACGCACACTACATACAACATGGTTGGCATTAGCAGCAGACAAATCAATACACTCTTGGGGGGCCGAACTTGGGGGTTCAGAGGGTACATACTGCGATACAAGACGCCCCAAGTCGGTCCCTAATAAAACATTTGCGGGAATATTTGGCGTTACTCCCACCTCCCGCATCCCCCTTCCGGCACCCCAGTCCAAATACACCATGGCAACGGGAAGGGCCGGCTCCACGCCTCCAACCCCGGAGACGGAAAGAGTCTTTCCTGGTACCAAGTCCTGGGGGGACACCACCTCAGGCCGTACCAGTGTTCGTTCAGCGCCCGTGTCCCGCAGTCCCATGACCGCAGAACGGCCTATGGTGACGGGTTGGATGTTGTCCAGGGACCTACCACCACCCCCTCCCACACACAAAACATTGGGCGCTCTCTGGGACTGGGATGGGGTCTTTTGGCGCTGAGGACACTCAGCCCTAAAGTGTCCTGGTTTGTTGCATAGATGACAACGTCTTACGTCTGGTCCTTGCCTGGAGAGGGCAACAGGGGGATACACCCCTTGTGTTCTAGGGGCCGGGGAAACAGGGGCATGACTGGGCTTACCCCCTCTCCAGGTGCTGCTGGCAGACTTCTTCAGCTCAGGCGCCCTGTTATTGGCATACTCGTCTGCCAGGGCGGCTGTAGCAGAAGCCCCTGTTGGTTTTCGGTCACGGAGGAACTGTCGGAGGTCCTCTGGGCAGTTCCACAAGAACTGCTCCGTGACGAACAGTTCCTGGACCTCCTGGCGGGTAGTAAGCGCTAGACCCGAGGTCCAGTGCTCTGCGGCTCTCAACAGCGCCCGCATATGATCGGTCCAGGTGTCCTTGGGGCCACGCAGCAGGCTCCGGAACTTCTGGCGGTACGACTCGGGAGTGAGGTTGTACTGCCGGATCAGGGCCCGCTTGATGCAGTCGTAGTTCTGTACCTCCCCGGCAGGTAAGTCCCCCAAGGCATCCAGGGACTTACCCCTCAAACGGGGGGTCAGGTATCTGGCCCACTGATCCCGGGCCAGATGGTGCTGAAGACAGGTCCGTTCAAATGCCACCAGAAAGGAGTCCAGGTCCCCATCCTTCTCCAGTAGAGGGAAGTCCTCAGCTCGGACTTTGGACGACTTGGTCTCCTGATGGGTTGGTTGCTCTAGCGGAAGCCCCCGCTGGGCCAGGTCCAGTTGGTGCTGGCGCTCCGCAGCTCGCTCTGCACGCTCCGCAACCTCCCGGCGCTCTGCAGCTTCACGCTCCGCAGCCCGCTCCGCAGCCCGCTCCGCAGCCCGCTCTGCACGCTCCTCCTCCGCTGCCTTCTCTGATGCTGCCAGGAGGGTTTTGTAGACGGCATCGCCATGAGACTGGAGACTTGCCATAGCCGCTTGTAAAAGGGCTTGTGATCTGGACAGGCTGGGCTGGGTAGGTGGTGGGCAGCCCACTGCGGGACCGTATACTGGGGACTGGCTCCCTGAGGTGCCCGGGCTGGACTCCTCCTCGCCATGAGTAACAATGTCCTCCCCTCCTGCCACACGGACCGTAGCATTAGCCTCTTGCAGGGTCTTGCTCCTGGTGCCGTCTGCCATCTTGGTAACCGACACCGCTGCAACCCTGAGTTTGCACACACCTTGTTATACTTTTAGCCTGACCGTCTAACGTTGGGCTGACCTTAAGACTCCAGCAGTGGAAGTTACCACTGGCAGTCTTTAGTGCCTGGGAGTAGGGGTCCCACAACACTATTATTCTGCAATCCCACCGCTCTGCCACCAATGTGATGAAAGCCGGCCGGTGGGTGCAGCTCTCTGGCGCCCCCTTACCTCTCAGGTCAGTCAAGGTACTGCACCTAGAGAAAGTAGTGCCAGGAAGCTGCAACCAGCGCAGGGAACACGGTAGTGTGTTATCCCTTCAACGTCACTAAACCGTAACGTCACTACACAGCACAACTCGCTAGCGCCCTCTTAGCCTCAGGTCAGTCAAGGAACTGCACCTAGGATAAGCGGTCGCCAGGGAGACTGTCCTGTAACCTACTGGGTATCGGGGCCCTCTGTAGTGAGGGCGGTATATATATCTTCCTTGGCCGCGCCAGGAATATATATATCTGAACCTCCGACCGTCACTACCAGCCTTCCCCAATCCCCAGTTGGTATGCTGCCACCAGTCCCTATTTTAGATATACGCCCAGTCCGTGAATGGGCCTATATCGGGTCAGGAACCAACCCTGGGTAGCGTTTTGGCTTGAGCCGAGCTCACACGGACGTGCGTTCGTTATGCAGAATAAAAGGCAGGCCCACAATTACTTGAGGTAATTGATTATAATAATACACTAGATACACGATATACAACTAAATATACACAGGTATAAGGTCAGGCTAAACTATACAACAATGGAATACAACACACAGAATCACCACAGCATATCAGTTACCGGTTTCTTGATTTTCTTGTGACGCAGGGAGAGGATTCTGCGGTCGCAGGCACGGTTCTTTGTTACAGGCTGAGGCCTACCACCGCATGGTCAAACTGCTCCTCCCCTTGGTGGCCTCAGCTGGTGCTCAGATGTTCAGCACACCACTCTTGGGTCAAGACTGACTTGTCTCTTGTCTGTCCTGCTATCTTACCTGCCCCGTCCCGCCCACTGCTGGTGAGGTCAGCTGGCTCAGTCTCCACCCTCAGGTCTAACTTCGATCAGAAGCCCAAATTCTAAGGAACCCAATAACTTCTTCTGGGATGGTCTCAGGATACCCACAGGGGTTCCCACGGATTCGGGCCGCCGTAACCGACCTTTTGATATCAATTATGATACCATACGGTCCTCAGGAATGGCTCAGCGCTATATCTTGGCTTCCAGAGCACGTACAAACGTCTACCGCGGAGGCTTGTGTGCGCAATGGCTCCGGGACGCCGTGATATTTTTTTATTGGCCCATCCCACGCAACATGCGTGTACTATTCATGTTTCTATATCTTATGCCTCCATGCTTGTGACAGACAAAGAAACTAGTCCTATGGGACAAATGGTCAGGTACAGATAGACGAAGCACCCCCCCCTGCTGGCTGTGTTTCCTCTCGAAGTCTTTGAAGCTCCTAGCATTCAAGTGTTAAGTAGGCTTCTTATCTTACAGGAGCCTGGATGGGGGGAAACTATCTAGTTGACGTTTTAACAGAAGGTCCCAAGGGTGGGGGCTGCTGAAGTGTGGCCATCCCTGGATATGATTTATCATTACCAAGATGGCGGCTACAGGTTCATCACAGTCCACGACCACCCAGATGACAGTGAAACCCTCGGACACACGAAGGTCAGTAAAAAAATCCATTGCAAGATGCGTCCAAGGCGCACTAGGAACCTCCAGAGGGCAAAGCAACCCTGCAGCAGGGGTATGTGAAGCCTTTGACCTAGCACACACCGTACATTGACGCACCCACTTGATGACCTCCTTCTGCCACCCAGGCCACTAAAAACTGCGACTGATAAGTCTCTTAGTCTCAAAAATTCCTGGATGACCTGCCAACCGAGACTCATGATACTCCACAAACAACTCTCTCCTAAAGGTTCTAGGCACAAACAACCTCCCATGGGGAGTGTTAGATGGGGCATCCTCTTGGGCTTTAAGAATCCCATCTTCCAAAATGGAGTCCAATGCTGCTATCACAACTCCTTTCTGTAAAATGCTCTCCTCCTCGGTACCAACCATGGGAGAAAAGTTGCGAGATAAAGCATCGGCTTTAACATTCTTAGTACCAGGGTTATAAGTAACAGAAAAATTAAACCGAGAAAAAAAAAGTGCCCACCTAGCTTGACGGGCATTCAAGCGTTTGGCAGCATCCAGATAGATCAAATTCTTATGATCTGTGAAAACCTGAATAGGAAATCTAGCACCTTCCAAGAAATGACGCCAATGTTCAAGCGCTAGTTTAATAGCCAGCAATTCCCGATTACCAACATCGTAATTAAGTTCGGTTTCTGAAAATTTTTTCAAAAAAAAGGCACAGGGATGTACTCCATCCTTTTTCTCCTGAGACAAAACTGCACCGACCCCCACCGAAGAAGCATCGACCTCTACCAAAAAAGGCTTGGTCTCATCAGGCTGCATAAGGATAGGGGCAGAACTGAACCTCTCCTTGAGATACACAAAAGCTTCAATGGCCTCAGTAGTCCACTGGGCCGTATTCGCACCTTTCCTGATGAGATCGGTCAGCAGCTTAACAATTATAGAAAAATTCTTAATGAATTTCCTGTAATAATTGGCGAAACACAAAAATCTCTGTATCGATTTCAAACCAATAGGCCTAGGCCATTCCTGCACAGCCTGAACCTTCACCGGGTCCATCTCAAAGCCCTCGCTGGAGATAATGTAGCCCAAAAAACTAATTCTCTGCACAGCGAACTCACATTTCTCCAGCTTAGCAAAAAGTGAATTATCACTCAATAACTGCAACACTTCACGTACACTCTGCCAATGGGACTCCAGATCTGGTGAATAAATCAGAATGTCATTCAAATACACAACCACATTCTTACCAATCAAAGGTCCCAGGATGTCATTAATAAGGTTCTGATAAAACACGGGTGCATTAGTAAGACCAAAAGGCATCACCAGATTCTCAAAATGACCTACCGGAGTGTTAAAAGCAGTTTTCCATTCATCACCCTCCTTCATTCGTAACAAATTTTATGCCCCCTGGAGATCAATTTTAGAGAACCACTTGGCCCCCACTAACTGGTTAAACAAGTCAGGAATTAACGGCAATGGGTAAGAATTGCGTACGGTAATCTTATTAATTTCACGAAAGTCCAGACATGGACGTAAACCAGCGTCCTTTTTTTTAACAAAGAAAAATCCAACGGCGACAGGCGACTTAGAAGGTCTAATGTGACCAGCAGCCAAGCTCGTCTGTATGTATTCCTCCAAGGCATTTCTCTCAGGGATAGTCAGATTAAATAAGCGACTCTTGGGAAGAGTAGCTCCAGGAACAATCTCAATGGTGCAATCATAGTCCCTATGAGGAGGTAAAACTTGCGACTCCTCCTCTGAAAAAACCTTCCAAAAATTCTGAATAGGTACCGGTAATTCCCCTTTTTCCACAGCCGCAATGCGACCATTACAACACTTATAATAGCACTTAGGACTCCAAGACTTAATCTCATTAGTAGACCAGTCCAGTAAAGGATTGTGCAGTTTTAACCAAGGCAAACCTAAAACGACAGGAGAGGGTAAATTATTTAATACCACCAAGTCCAAAATTTCTTGATGAATACCATTGATAGTGAAGGGAAATTCCACAACCTTGTGAGTAATACATTTCAAAGGAGTGTTATCAATAGCAATCACAGAAATAGGTGATGACAAAGGTTTGGATTCCAATTTAAGTTTTTTCAAAAACCCCTTATCAATCACATTAAGTGTTGAACCACAATCCACAAATACCTGAAATTCAATCAAATCTTCCTGCAATGAGGTACTCCCTGAAAGAAATACTCACTTAGAGCTCAAACAAGCAATACGGGCGTAACTGACCTTTTTTTTTCTTTACTTAAACGAAGCTCACAGTTCTTAATCAAATGGTCAGTTTTACCACAATAAAAACACAATCCCTTGGAAAACCTGCGGTCTCTTTCCTGAGAGTGGAGTGACATCGCCCCAACCTCCATCTTTTCTCCGCCGTCCGAGCAGACCCTCTGGGGACTAGGAGCTGCCATTGCAGGAATTTTTTCATCATTAACCCTGGCACGCAGTCTCCTGTCCACACATATAGCTAATTGCATGGCTTCCTGCAAGGTCTCAGGTGCAGGGAATGCAATCAGCAGATCCTTAACCCTTTCACTTAGACCAGCAAGAAAAAAACATTTTAACGCCGAATCATTCCATTTCACTTCTGAGGTCCACCATCTGAAGTGTGTACAATAATTTTCAACATCACCTGACCCCTGCTTCAAACGTCTCAGTTCTGTCTCAGCAGATGAGACTCGATCAGGATCGTCATACAATAGCCCCATAGCAGAAAAAAAATACTCCACTGACCAAAAAACGGATCATTAGGTTGGAGAGAAAAGGCCCACCCCTGTGGTTCCTTGCGCAAAAGTGACATGATAAACCCAATGCGCTGTGATTCATTCCCAGAGGACCTTGGTCTCAAACAAAAATATAATAAACAAGCATTTTTAAAGGAAAAAAAATCTTGTTGTTTACCATAAAAAATATCAGGCAGTCCTACCTTGGGTTCCACAAAATGCTCTTCAGAGCAGCTACTCACGTGTTGCTGGAGCTCGGACACCTCCAGAGACAATCCCTGCAGGCGTTGAGCCAAATCTTGAACAGAAACCATACTGATCCCCGCATTTCTTTCCTTAAAATTTTTGTTTGGGCTGGACTTACTGTTATGATCAGCAACATAGGCTAAGGAAAGAAGGGGAGAGCTGTCCCTACAGTAAGACTAAGCTGAGTCCCTACGTTGTAGTGGGCAAACTGTTCCTTGTGAACAGACCCGCCTTTGTCCTCGGCTAGTCTGAACAGAGACCTATAGAGAAAGGAAGGGATCCCTAAAAGAACTACGTACTGGGACAAAATGGGACACCTCCTAACAGAAGTTGTTGCAGAGCAAAAAGATAAACTGACAAAAAGTACTAGAGGTCCCAGAGGACCAAGCGAACTAGAGAGAGAAAGGCACAAAAGCACCTGGCTAGAGAGACAGTCAAAACAACACTGAAGTCCAGCAAAGCCAGAAGGGCGGAGCTGGAATATATAGGCAGATGGTCACGTGACCGCCAAACACAAGATAGAAACAAAAACAAACAGGAGGGTTCTAACATAAATGTAGCTTTTCTTTATGTTTACATTGGGTAGTTCCAATATGGGTTTTCTAATGTATATATGCAGCTCCACTGGGATATTATTTAAAAAATAGTTACTTACCCATATTCATGTTTTGATGAAGCTACTCTATTTATATATACATTCTCTCTGTATGTGGTTTACCATCTATGTATTCAGCGTTGTTTAATCACTTTTATATGTAAAGGTCTATCTTACCATATACTTGAGGTTGTACATCTACCTTTTGGAGCTGTGTGAATAATGTTTTGGTTATTCTTTATACAATGTATAGGTCCATGTGCTCCACCTTTCTGTTTTCTGCGGTGTGCCTTGTTTTTACATTGTGCATTTTTGTCCTTTATATGTTTTCAATAAAGTCTTGGCAATTTTTAACTTGTGCCATGTAGTTAATCTTTGCTTTAGGTATATTGGTATTGTTGATTCTTGGGCCCAAATGATTTATTAGTGTTTACAGGCTACCATCAGTAACACACTACGCCACCAGGAACTCAGATCCTGCAGTGCCAGACGTGTCCCCCTGCTTAAGCCATTACATGTCCGGGCCTATCTGAACTTTGCTAGAGAGAATTTGGATGATCCAGAAGAGTATTGGGAGAATGTCATATGGTCAGATGAAAACAAAGTAGAACTGTTTGGTAGAAACACAACTCGTCGTGTTTGGAGGAGAAAGAATGCTGAGCTGCATCCAAAGAACACCATACCTACTGTGAAGCATGGGGGTGGCAACATCATGCTTTGGGGCTGTTTCTCTGCCAAGGGACCAGGAAGACTGTTCTGTGTACATGAAAGAATGAATTGGGCCATGTATCGTGAGATTTTGAGTGCAAACCTCCTTCCATCAGCAAGCGCATGAAGATGAAACATGGCTGGATCTTTCAGCATGACAATGATCCCAAGCACAGCGCCAGGGCAATGAAGGAGTGGCTTCATAAGAAGCCTTTCAAGGTCCTTGAGTGGCCTAGCCTGTCTCCAGATCTAAACCCTATAGAAAACTTTTGGAGGGAGTTGAAAGTCTGTGTTGCCCTGCAAGAGCCCCAAAACATCACTGTTCTAGAGGAGATCTGCATGGAGGAATGGGCCAACATACTAGCAACAGTGTATGCCTCTCTTGTGAACACTTACAGAAAACGTTTGACCTCTGTCATTGCCAACAAAAGATATATAACGAAGTATTGAGATTAACTTATGTAATTGACCAAATACTTATTTTCCACCAAAATTTGAAAAAAAATTCTTTCCAAATCAGACAATGTGATTTTCAGGATTTTTTTTTCTCATTTTGTCTCTCATAGTTGAGGTCTACCTATGATGTCAATTATAAGCCTCTCTCATCTTTTTAAGTGAGAGAACTTGCACAATTGGTGGCTGACTAAATACTTTTTTTCCCCAGTGTATATGTGTATTTCTGACGGACAACCACGGTTTTAAATAGTGGGCCTGTAAGTTACTATTCTTCACAGTGACCAAGTGTGAATAGCTTCACTGACACACTGCAACAAACTGTAAATGGAAGCCAATATTTTCCACGTTCAGTACAAATTTCTGGATTTTTATAGCTGTAATATAGAAAAGATCTGGCTGTATTCTGCAGTGCTAACAAGCAAATGGAGCAAAAAAATGGTGTAGCCTGGATTGCTTTTTAAGCAAATAATCACGATTAAGGAAAAATAGCCTGGCTCCTGATATCTGGGGCTATGTCTACAAATATTTGTCATAACAGGATCAATCAGAACGTGCAATGGACCCTCTTGGGCTATATGCACTGCAGTCTGTCACATACCCTGCGTGCCTTGTTTTTTAAGCAAATAACCAGGATTAAGATAAAAAAAAATAAGCCCTGACCCCGGATATCTGGGGCTATGTCTACAAAAATCTGTCACAGCAGGATCAGTCAGAACATGTAATGGACCCTTTACTTTTATTGCAGAAGACATTGGCTTCAGCTTGAATGGGCGTGATGGTAAGTATGGTTTAATTTAGAAAAATAAAGAATTGTGTGTTTATTTCAATTAAAGGACTTTATTCTTGGTGTTAGTGGTTTTTTTTTAACTTTGACTATGGGGTTAGTAATGGGGGTGTCTTATAGACGCCTCTCCATTACTAACCTGGGCTTGATGTCAGCTGGCATTATAAGCTGACATCAACCCCAGCCCTATTACCCCACTGCCACCGCTACAGGGCAGTGGGAAGAGCGAGGCTAAGTGCCAGAATTGGCGCATCCTATGGATGCGCCATTTCTGGGGCGGCTGACGGCTGGTGTTTCTAGCCTGGGAGGGCGCCAATATTCATGGCACCCTTCCTGGGCTTTTAATATCAGCCCCCAGCTGTCTGCCTAGCCTTTGCTAGCTATTAAAATAGGGGGGACCCCACATCAATTTTTTTGGGGGTCCCCCATTTTAATAGCTAGTAAAGGCTAGGTATTCAGCTGGGGGCTGATATTAGTAGCCTGGGTAGCTCCGTGGGTATTACCCCCTTCCCAGGTTTAAAACATCTGCCCCAGCCATCTGCTTAACCTCCGCTAGAGACTAAAATTACGGGGAACCCCAAGCTAATTTTTTTAAAAATAAATCCTTTATTTTAACACTAAATGACAAGTGCAGTAATCAACACTCTCACTGTACTTATTATATATGTGACTGACATGTTTCTATCTATCTAATCTATGTGTGATGCTCTATTGTTTCTGTTCTAAATTATCGGGTACCGATGCTGAATTGCCGGCCGGCTTTTTTAAAGAGACGGTGCATGAAAACACTATTATTTTTTTTTAATAAATCCTTTAACACTAAATGACAAGTACAGTAACCAACACTGTCACTGTACCTTTATATATGTGACTGACATGTTTCTATCTATCTAATCTTTGTGTGATGCTCTATTCCTTCTGTTCTAAATTGTCGGGTACCGGTATATGCCGCTTCTGAATTGCCTACTTTTCATGTTTCACTGTGAGCACTGTTCCCATTGGGCAACCACTGTAATGCCACAACCACCATGGCTGTGACATTACAGTGAGTGGTAGACAATCCCTGCAATATGTGAAAAAATCCTGTTACGCTTTTGGTGCACGAACAGTTATCCAACATAACCTCGAACAGCAGAATTTTTTGCAAATCGTTCGCATTCGTCGAACGACTCGAACACCGCCCAAAACAGCTCGAATTTGAGATTGGCGAACAGTTCTAGTCGAACACTGCTCATCTCTAATTAGCATAACACTGACATTTTCCACTACATTTGTCTGTTATTTCATTGTAGGAAGCTATGTACAGGTGCATCACACTAAATTAGAATATCATCAAAAAGTTAATTTATTTTAGTTTTTCAATACAAAAAGTGAAACTCATATATTATGTTGAGTCATTACAAACAGTGTAATCTATTTCAAGTGTTTATTTATGTTAATGTTGATGATTATGGCTTACAGCCAATGAAAACACAAGAGTCATTATCTCAGTAAGTTAAAATAATTAACAAAAAACACATGCAGAGGCTTCCTACGCGTTTAAAAAGGTCCCTTAATCTGTTTCAGTAGGCTCCACAGTCATGGGGAAGACTGCTGACTTTACAGATGTCCAGAAGGCAGTCATTAACACACTCCACAAGGTCCCAGAGTTCCAATTTTCATTTGGAAATCAAGGTCCCTGAATCTGGAGGAAGAGTGGAGAGGCACACAATGCAAGCTTTTTTGTTCCCCTTCGTAAGCAATTGGCTAAGCCTTGCAAAACTTTCGTTTGTCATTATCAATTTTTGCAATCTCTTTTAGAAGGTAGAATTAGGAACTTTTGGACAGTGCTAATTTAGACTCGAATGTTTTTAAATGCACCCGATTTATCATACTGGTTCAAGAATCTTGATAAATGTGGCATATTTTTAGACCATCTAATCTAAGTTTACACCACCTATTAGTTGGCTTATGGTAGAACAATTTTGACACTTTTTTTGATGAATGGTGTTGCATAGTAGGCCTCACCCATTTCCGATGATGTCATACTTCCTCATTGACGAGACACAGAAAGTGTCTAAAACTCATAATAAATATAGTGCAAGCCTTGAAAAACAAGTCTTAGACATGTAAGACCAGCAATTCTTTAGTTGTTCAAATGGTTTGCTTGTGCTTTCTTGCATGAATCTGTAAATCTCTATTGACAACATTTCAAATGGCTCATGATTTCAGAGATAAAGATCCTCTGTTAAAAGTTTTCACAGTTTAGTAATATATTCTCCAACTATTGTCCACAAAATTTGAATTTGATTAATCTATATAGACCCCAGAGCATAATAAACGTAAGATGTAAAAAATAAAAGCAAATCCTTATACTCACCTCACTACTTATCTGTCCAGCTAATTCCGCTGATCTCTGCCCGATGTACAGTTCTCCAATCCTCCATTACATCGCATCTCCGACCCAGTGTTCACTGTAAGTTGAGGCATCTGTAGCTGGACACCATTTTGCTGAATTTGCACAATGGAAATTACAAAAAGAATCTGCAGTCTCCAGAATGCAGATTTTTTTTTTAAATTCTAGTACAATTCAATTACACTTGAATAAGTTTACCCATCTGTATCCAAAACCTTATAAAGGATTCTGATACCATTTCTAGACTGATATTTCTTATACTGCCTTTCACTTTCTATTTATTCTATTCTAGCACAATTTTCCAAAATGAATAGTAAAAGAGCCACATGAGAAACTTAGGTAGCTTAAGTTTGACTCCCGAGTAGTGATGAGCGAGCACTAAAATGCTCGGGTACTCGTTGCTTGGGTCGAGCAAATTTTTCCAGCGGCTACTCCCGGCGGTCTGCAGATGGCCTAAAAATTGCCCAAATCGACGGGAACAGTGCTCAAATGACATGGGAACAGCATTAGGAAGACCCCTGGAACCATTTCTGACTCCCAGGTCACTGCTGTCAACAAAGTTGTCAGAGGTATTATGCCACTTTTACAGAATCACAATAAAACATGCAAAAACAAAACCAAAATGGATTTTCCTGGGAAATATGTTAAAGAACATCCTTTCCAGGGTTATGACTTGTATATAAGGCAAAATAAATAACCAAAAACAAAAATATTCCTCCATACCTTGGGCTATGTTCACACGTAGTGTTTTTGAAGCGTTTTTGCACTTTTGCATTGCTTTCAACTAAGACGAATGCATTCACCGGGAAATGTCATTTTAACATTTTACAACCTTATCTGGCCATGTGGTGTGTGACACATGATCAGACACATGCATACAGTGCTGAAAAGACATGGGAACAGCATGGGGAAGACCCCTGGAAGCATCTGATTCCCAGGTTGCTGCCTAAGTGTGCCCATCATAAGTGATGCTTGGTGCATGCGAAGATGTCTCCCGCCATGCACCTGTAATTGCAGACTTGCAACAATCACCATCTATGTCCTTGTCCCAGAGCAGCATTCAGCTGTCCCTACCCCATTCCTTGGAATGCAAACGCAAGTATGCAGCCAGCCACCCACCCACCCACAGGCTGCAATGCTATACTGCCAAATTTTTGACTGCTGCTTGCACTTGAAATGTGGTCTTTTAGGCTCATGGAGGCGGAAGCTGTCTACAAACTCATGGCGGCGGTGGCCGGGTATCTATACTCGGTTCCCAGCTGCCACTATTTCTCCCGGTGTCATCTCCGCCTTCCACAAGCACGGGCCCCACAACATTACCCGTGCCCTCCCCAGTGCACTTACTGGGAAGGACCGCCTAACCACAAACACGTGGTCAAGTGAATGTGGCCAGGGACGGTATGGAGCCAGTCCACAGCTTGTCGGTGAGTTGGATTTCACCACAGCCATATTTTTTAGCTCGTTGAAAGGACTGACTTTTGGGAAACCGTATCTACTCCGGCTGTCATTTCTCTGTCACCAGGTTCCACCCATTGTCACATACGACCATGCCTGGCTGTATGTTCAGCAGTGAGAGCCACAGATCAGGCTGCTGTGTTACAGCTTTCAACAACTCTGCAGTGGTGGGCAGTTTGTCACCTAAGAATTAAGCATATTATCTTCAGCACAGCCTGTTGCCGCTTGGCCAAGGCAGTACTGCAGTGTTTTCAGCTTGTGACTGATGTGGTCTTTCGGAGATGGAGGCCGAACTGGAGGAATCGGTGCAGGAGCTGAACAATGTGATTACATTGAGGTTATACTGGTGACTCTGGTTTTTATACTTAAGAAAGATCATACTGTGTTTTTTTTTTTACGCTATTTTTTAAGACAAATGCATTCACCGGGAAATGTCATTTTAACATTTTACAACCTTATCTGGCAATGTGGTGTGTGACACATCATCAGACATATTCTGTTTCATTTATGATGAAGGGACTCTGAAAGTCACAAACCTATTTTTATAGGGCCATCAGGCGGCTTTTACTATTCTTAAAGGGCCAACAATCGGCACTCGCTATTGCTAGAGAGCCATCAGCCGGCGATGCTTTGTTGTTCCCATTATTAATGAGTGGGTCTCCTATACTGTTATTGCATATGCAGTGACTGCAAAGGTTGCCAAAAATTTGGAGGCACTCCAATGCCCCTTGCAAGAGACGTAGAGGTCAGAGAGCCTCCTAAAAACAATGTTCCCATTATTAGGAAGTGCGTCTCCCATAGTGTTTACCTATGCAGTAAAGCAATGGCTGCCAAAAATTTGGAGGAACTCCAATGCCCCTTGGAAGAGATGTATAGGTCAGAAAGCCTCTTAAAAACAATATTCCCATTATTAGGAAGTTGGTCTCCCATACTGTTTGCCTATGCAGTGAAGCAATGGCTGCCAAAAATTTGGAGGAACTCCAATGCCTCTTGTAAAAGACGTAGATATGTTGACATGGTACATATGGTGGTGATATGGTGGTGGAGGATGAGGATGCAGAGAAGGAGGAGGACAAGAGCAAATAGACAAAATCAGGAAGCGTATACCCATGTCTGGGTGTGAAGACAGAGGTGCATGGGAACAGAATTAGACCTCCCCAAAAAAAGGCACTGTATTTTAGTTTATGCTACACTGCTATCATTCGGTGGTGATGAGAAGTCTGGCCTAATCCAGCTCTTGTTCATTTTTAAGTTGACAGGCGAATGCGCCTATCTGTTATAATTCCACTGGCGGCAATAAAAACCCGCTTTGACAAAACGCTAGTGGCAGGGCAGGCCAGGATCTCCAAGGCATAGAGAGCCAGCTCATGCCACATGTCCAGCTTCGATACCCAATAATTATAAGGCACAGAGGAATCGCGGAGGACGTTGGTACAGTCGGCAAGGTACTCCCTCACCATCTTCTGAAACTTTGCACTCCTTGTGAGAGTACCCCCCGCCTCAGGGCCAGTGCGATGGGAGGGTCTGACAAAACTGCCCCAGAACTTTGACAGTGCTCACCTGCCTCAGCTTGATAGCATTTTCGGCACTCTCGTCTGTACTCCTTGGTTGTCCAATGAACTGTGACCTCTGCCGCCAGCGTTTTCAGATGGAAATTTTTTCAATAATTCCGCAACAAGGTCCTTCTCGTACTGCACCATTTTAATAGGCCTGTCCTGCAAGGGAATACGAGACAAAAAGTTCTCCCTGTAGTGTGGGTCTACAAGCGTCACCAAACAGTAATGACTGTCACCCAAAATTTGGACAATGCCAGGGTCACGGGAAAGGCTGCTTAACATAAACTCAGCCATGTGTGCCAGACAGCAAAGAGGTAAGACTTCCGTGTCCTCACCAAGAGGACGACTGACCATGCTTTCTTCCTCATCATCCTCCTCTTCCTCCTCCTCCCTGTCCTCAGGCCATCCACGCTGAACAGATGGTATCTATAGCACAGGAAACTAGCTACTGTTCTTCCACCTCCTCCTCCTCTTCCTCATTGTCACGAAATCCACATTGGGATGAGATGAGGCTGGGTGCCTCAGGGCCTGTGCGATGGGAGGGGCTGAGAAAACTCTCCTAGAACTTTGACAGTGTTCCCCTGCCTCTGTTGGATTGGAGTTGTGTCTCTCTGCTGTATTCCTTGGTTGTCCAACGAACTGTGACCTCTGCCGCCACCATTTTCAGATGGGAATTTTTTTAATAGTCCCACAACAAGTGCCTTCTGGTACTGCCCCATTTTTGTAAACCTGTCTGCCTCAGGAATAAGAGATATAAAGTTCTCCTTGTAGCGTGGGTCTAGAAGTGTCACCAACCAGTAATGACTGTGACCCAAAATTTTGAGATCACGCACGAGAGTCATGGGAAAGGTAGCGTAACATAAACTCAGCCATGCATGCCAGACTGCAAACAGGCAAGACTTCCGTGTCCTCACCAAGAGGACGACTGACCATGCTCTCCTCCTCCTCCTCCCTGTCCTCAGGCCATCCACGCTGAACAGACGGAATGACAGTTGTGCAGGTAGTACCATCTATTGCGCATGAAACTAGCTCCTGTTCTTCCTCCTCCTCCTCCTCTTCCTCATTGTCACCCAATCCACGTTGGGATGAGATGAGGCTGAGTTGTGTGGAATCATCCTGCATGGTTCCTTGCTCCATCTCATTGTGCTCCGCCTGCATTTCATCCTCTTTAAATAGAGGCAGAGAGCATTTCAGAAGACAGAGAAGCGGGATGGTGACGCTTCTTATGGCGTCATCGCCGCTCACCATCTTGGTGGAGTCCTCAAAGTTTTGGAGGATGGTACAGATGTCTGACATCCATGTCCACTCCTGAGGTTTTATGTGTGGAGTCTGACCTGAATACCGACGGCCTTGTTGATGCAGGTAGTCAACAACTGCCCTATATATATATATATATATATATATATATATATATATATATACTGCTCAAAAAAATAAAGGGAACACTTAAACAACAGAATATAACTCCAAGTAAATCAAACTTCTGTGAAATCAAACTGTCCACTTAGGAAGCAACACTGATTGACAATCAATTTCACATGTTGTTGTGCAAATGGAATAGACAAGAGATGGAAATTATTGGCAATTATCAAGACACACTCAATAAAGGAGAGGTTCTGCAGGTGGGGACCACAGACCACATCTCAGTACCAATGCTTTATGGCTGATGTTTTGGTCACTTTTGAATGCTGGTTGTGCTTTCACACTCGTGGTAGCATGAGACGGACTCTACAACCCACATAAGTTGCTCAGGTAGTGCAGCTCATCCAGGATGGCACATCAATGCGAGCTGTGGCAAGAAGGTTTGCTGTGTCTGTCAGCGTAGTGTCTAGAGGCTGGAGGCGCTACCAGGAGACAGGCCAGTACACCAGGAGACATGGAGTGGGCCGTAGGAGGGCAACAACCCAGCAGCAGGACCGCTACCTCCACCTTTGTGCAAGGGGAAACAGGAGGAGCACTGCCAGAGCCCTGCAAAAGGACCTCCAGCAGGCCACAAATGTGCATGTGTCTGCACAAACGGTTAGAAACCAATTCCATGAGGGTGGTATGAGGGCCCGACATCCACAGATGGGGGTTGTGCTCACAGCCCAACACCGTGCAGGACGCTTTGCATTTGCCACAGAACACCAGGATTGGCAAACTCGCCACTGGCACCCTGTGCTCTTCACAGATGAAAGCAGGTTCACACTGAGCACATGTGACAGACGTGACAGAGCCTGGAGATGCTGTGTAGAGCAATCTGCTGCCAGCAATATCCTTCAGCATGACCGGCTTGGCAATGGGTCAGTAATGGTGTGGGGTGGCATTTCTTTGGAGGCCCGCACAGCCCTCCATGTGCTCGCCAGAGGTAGCCTGACTGCCATTAGGTACCGAGATGAGATCCTCAGACTCCTTGTGAGACCATATGCTGGTGCGGTTGGCCCTGGGTTCATCCTAATGCAGGACAATGCCAGACCTCATGTGGCTGGAGTGTTTCAGCAGTTCCTGTAAGATGAAGTCATTGACGCTATGGACTGGCCCACCCGTTCCCCAGACCTGAATCCGATTGAGCACATCTGGGACATCATGTCTCGCTCCATCCACCAACGTCACGTTGCACCACAGACTGTCCAGGAGTTGGCGGATTCTTTAGTCCAGGTCTGGGAGGAGATCCCACCGGAGACCATCTGTAACCTCATCAGGAGCATGCCCAGGCATTGTAGGGAGGTCATTCAGGCACGTGGAGGCCACACACAATACTGAGCCTCATTTTGAGTTGTTTTAAGGACATTACATCAAAGTTGGATCAGCCTGTAGTGTGTTTTTCCACTTTAACTTTGGGGGTGACTACAAATCCAGGCCTCCATTGGCTAATAAATTTGATTTCCATTGATTATTTTTGTGTGATTTTGTTGTCAGCACATTCAACTTTGTACAGAACAAAGTATTCAATGAGAATGTTTCATTCATTCAGATCTAGGATTCATTATTTGAGTGTTTCCTTTATTTTTTTGAGCAGTGTATGTATATATATATGTTGTGGAATAGCAAGACTAACAGGATGTTCAATGGACCCTCTTGCAATATGCACTGCATTCTGCCACATACACTGCCTGCCTGCTTAATTCCTGCTATCACCACTGATTATATGCAGCTGGATTAGTCCTCAGAAGGACTGTTAGTTCAGATGGATATTATAGATATAGGTTGTGGAATACCTATACTAACTCTAAACAAGCAAATCTCTCCCTGACGCAGCAGCACCTCTTCCTTCTTTGCCTGATTCCGGGGTAGACTGTGACGAGCATGGAGGCGCTCTGTCTTATATGCACCTGATGATGCTGTGCGGCCACCCAATCAGTGTAATGCCACAACCAACATGGCTATGACATTACAGTGGGTGGCAGGCATTCCCTGCATGTTCAGTGGCTCTAAAGAGCGCCAAACATGCAGGGAGGGGACCCGAGCTCCCGCCCGAGCAACCAGGAGATACTCGCAGAGCGCCGAGCACCTCGAGCAGTGAGATGCTCTGGCAAATACCAAGCAGTGGCGCTCACATTCGCTCATCACTACTCCCGAGCTGTTTGAACTGGATACTATTATATAACAGAGGCACAAAGAATGTTTTATTATCATTATAGTCTGGTAAAAGGGTTAATGCTATATCATTCTTAGTAAACACTACTGTAAAAAAAACTGATTAATTAGTTACATTTCTAATAGAAAATTTAAATTTCAATATTCAGTTTGGCTCAGCACCATATGTTTTCTGTTATGTGAGCGTGGTTTACAACTTGCGATCGGTTAAGGACCCAAGTTTACTTCAGTTTGCTGAAAATGTTCTAGGAATTCAAAAGTAAAACAAGAGCAAGTGTTCTGGCAGCTATTTGATTTTGCTGCTCAGATATGGCTGATTATTATGTATTGGAACATTGAAAATCAAATAACTGATCAGGTTTAATAGGTTCTTGTTCTCCTGGCATGGAGGACTCCCCTTTCTTATACTCTATCTTATGGCCGAGCTGGTATTTACATGGAGATTACATTTAATCATATTAAATTAAGTTCACCATATTCACGTTATGTTTACTATACATTCATATTGTAATGCATAATTGTAATATAATTACTAATACATTTTGTGAGTTTTAAATCATTTGTGTGTTTTGTACCTATTGGGTGTGATTGCTTTGTAACCTTAACCCCATATTTTTTCTCAAAAGTAAACATGACTGGTTGTAGCTGGTCTAATGAACTCCCAATAAAAAAAATATAATTTTGTTAACTTGTTAATATAAGTTGTATTCACACTTTCTGACTCATAGCCATTAAATGACCACTTTTTGGCTACATTGAAGCCAATCGATGGTTGACTAATAGTCTGTTTGACCCATTAACCCAGGGCAATTTTTCATTCTTACGCTTTTGATATTTCCTTCTCTTTTTCCAAGAGCAATAACTTTTTTTTCTCATCAACATAGTCATGTGAAGTATGTTTTTGGCTGTTGTAATTTTAAATGACATCGTTCATTTTAACATAAAATGTACCAGAAGACAGAAAAAAATTTGAAGTGTGGTGAAATTAGTAAAAAATGCAATTCTGACATATTTTCTTAGATTTTGTTTTTATGGTCTTCATTCTGCAGTTTTTCCAGGTTAGCATGATTTTTCCAGGTTAGCATGATTATTGCAATGAAAAAGATTGTTTGTCCATTTAAGTGGAAAACAAAAATTCCAAGCTTTCCAAAAAAAATTTCATTTGTGTTGCCATTTTCCAAAACCAGTAACGTTTTTATTTTTCCATGAATTGAGCTATGTAAGCACTTGATTTTTGAATGGGAAGCTAATGGTTCTATTCACATAGAATTAGGGTACATACAATGTTTTTATTTAGTTTTCCTACATTTTTTAGGGAGGAGAGATAACTGAAAAAACAATTCTGCCATTTTGATTCTTTTTTCTCGTTACGGCGTTTACCGATTTGATTAATTAATTTTATATTTTGAGAGATCAGACTTTTATTGACACGGAAATACCAAATATGTTTATTTTTATTTGTACACTTTATTTTTTTTAAGGGAAAAGGGGAATTCTTCAATTTTTCATGCATTTATTTTTTTCTTTTTTAAAATTTCTTTTTATTTTTCACTTATATTTTCATTTACTTAGAGAAATATAACCTCTGATTGTTTGATTATTTTATCACTTATATTATACTGAAATACCACAGTATTACAGTAAATAGTGTAAACCCTTGTCTCCTGTGGTGCTCAGCCTGCCCTGACTGCCTTGGCAACCCATCAGTGCTCCATGATCTCATCACGGGGCGCATTTGTGAGCTAGTGTGTATGAGCCCCTGTACGTGTTGCACAGCTATCAGAGATTAACAATGACATTTAAATGGTTAACAGCAGCAGATATCAAAGACAGATGCCTTCTATCCTATTACTTTTTACACAAAGCATCAGTTATGGAATCTTTTTTTTGTGAATGAATGAAAGCTTATTCTAAAACTGTTTTAGGTTTATACAGGTCATATTTGTTTGATCTAAAATTGAGCTTGAATATCTGTAACAGTTAAACTTGACAAATATACAAAGATAAAATGAATAAGTAAATGCTTTCTCAGCTCTGTATGTAAATACTATAGAAAATTGAAGTATGACTCATTTGTTTATGGTCAGATTTTCAGGGCTAGTACTGCAGGAGCACACACAACATACTATAGTTATCCATTGTGCCAGTTAAGGTTTTTAAATAAACGTATCTTTCAATTTAAAATTATTGTTTGCTAATTCCATCCCTGTGTTGATCTACCTTGTGTTGGCATGACTCTTATAGAAGGTTCTTCTTGCTAATGTCACATGTGAAGTCATTCATGTAGTGTGATTGGAAGTGACAGCTCAGCTGGTAGAGCTCAAGCCCATAGCTATCTTATCTGGCTTGTCATTAATGCTTCAAGAGACCACAGTTTCAGTAGGTAAGAAGGAAAAGGAAAGATTGCCTCTTGCAGGCAGGTCACCACTTTGCGACTTTAGTATTTTTGCAAGCATGTGAATATAGCCATCGTAATTTGTAGCATAGAAGCCCACTGTAGATTGTCTTGTTATTGTATTCAAGAAAGAAAATATAGTTGATTCATTTATTCCCCAAAGTAGTTGCTTTAGTTAGAGAAAAAACAGAGCTGCAACCAATCCAAATATATCTTGAGTGAGATTAATCAACACAGAATTTTTAACTATATTTATTAAAAATATGCTGATCAATAGTAGTCAGTGGGTGTAATGGAATCTGTAGACTTAATGAAGCATTCCCGTGTATTTTTTTAATAAAATATGTGTATATATGCATGTAATGTAGTGTGAGTGTGTTATTATACACACCTTTCTGATGTCCAGCGCTGTTCTTCTCCATTTCTCCATGACATCACCCCTCTGCAGACTCCTCTGGGTCACACTACAAGCTTCGTGTCCCGGAATTGACTTTTGTGATGTAAGGCTCCATAGGCTGTTATTGTAAAAGAGACTTTCGTCTCATGCATAAAGCATAGAGAGAGAAGGCTAGTCGCAATTCTGATGACATCACTGAGAAGCAAAGAAGAACAGTGCTGGACACTGGAGAAAGAAGCGGTAGATTAGTATATTAATTATTAGACTCACACTACATTATATGCATATATACAAACATTTAATAAAAAAATTAGATGAGAACAGTTCTTTAAACATAATCTCTCCCCAAAAGTTTGCAAAATGAAACTTGACAAGGGCCCCCTTGAAGGACAGGATCGTGGAAGTGGAGTTATCATAAGTCATACTTTGTTACTGCTATTCTAAACCAATCCCTGTTAAAACATGTTTTGGCGTACCACCAATGGCAGCAGACTATGTGTCCACTATGCCAACACTGACATAGGGCTTCCCCCGCCCAGCATTGCACTTTCAACTGTATCGGCATCCTGGATGCTGATACAGTGGAAAAATAATGTTGGGAGTGGAATCCTTCAGCTGACGCTCTCTCTCCCATCATTCCCCCTCTGCATCTGAGCTCTGTGACTTCTCGGCGCAGAGGGCGCAATGACATCTCTACAGTGCGCCCTTTGTGCCGAGCAATGCAGAGGGTCAGAAGACGCACTGCAAAGACTAGAGCAGAGAGAACAAAGAGAAGCGAATATTTATTTATTTTTAATGTGGGGCCCATAATACTGTATGGAGAACTATATGGGACCAGCAATAATGTATGGAGGACTACATGGGACCCATAATACTGTATGGAGGACAATCTGGAGCCCATAAAACTGTATGGAGGACTATCTGAGGCCCACTGATTGGAGGAATATGTGGGGGCCCATTATACTATATGGAGGAATATGTGTGGTCCATTATATAGTGTATGGAGGAATATGTGGGGCCCATTATTCTGTACAGAGGACTATGTGGGTGCCATTATACTATTTGGAGGGCTATGTGGTGGCCACTATACTATATGGAGGGCTATGTGGGGGCCATTATACTATTTTGTGGGCCATGTGGGGGCCATTTTACTACTTGAAGGGCTATGTGGGGGCCATTTTACTTTTTGGAGGTTTATGTTGGTCCTATTATAATACATGGGCGGCTATGTGGGTGGGGCCCATTATACTGTTTGCAGGTCTATAGGGGGGCCAATATACTGTTTGCAGGTCTATGTGGGGAGGCCATTATACTGTTTGTTGGTCTATGTAGGGGTCATTATACTGTTTTCAGATATATGTGGGGACCATTATACTCTTTGCAGGACTATATGAGGTCCATTATACTGTTTGCAAGACTGTGTGGAGAGCCATTATACTGTTGGCAGGTCTATATGCATGGGGCATTTTACTGTTTCAGGGCTATATGGGGACCATTATACTGTTTGTAGGGCTCTGTGGGGGCCATTGTACTATTTGGAGGGTTATGTGGGGGCCATTATACTGTATGCAACCAATTATACAGTGTGAAGGCTTTTGTGTGGCCCATTATAATGCATAAAGGGCTGTGCAGAGGCCAGTATTCTGTTTGGAGGGCTGTATGAGGGCCATTATACTGTTTGGAGGGCTAGTGGGGGCCATTATACAGTGTGGATGTTTATTTTGGGGCCATCATACAGAGTGGTGGGGACCTTAATACTGTATGGAGGCCCATTATACTATATGGAGGGTTGTGTGGCGATCACAGTGGGGTATTATACTGTATTGGGGTCACCACACCTTGCCAGGGGAGGGTTCAGGGGGAGGGAGAATTGGTCCATTGGCATACCTAGAACTTTGTGGAGGATGACGAAACTCTACCGAGGTTGACCCAGAGTATGTGTAGTAGAGGGGTTACAAGGACACTAAACTTCAGAAAGGCAAATTTCCAACGGTTAAGAGATGATCTTAGTGCATTAAACTGGGACGATATCCTGAGACATAAAGCTACACAAAGCAAATGGGAGACATTTATTAACATCCTGAATAGGACCTGTGCACAATATATACCCCTTGGGAATAAACATGCTAGAAATAGGAGGAAACCACTATGGCTAAATAGAGCTGTAAGGGGCGCAATAAGTGACAAAAAGAAAGCATTTAGAGAACTAAAGCAAGTAGGTAGTGATGAGGCATTAAATAAATATATGTAAAAAACAAATCAAGGCAGCAAAGATTGAGGCAGAGAGAATCATTGCCAGAGAAAGTAAAAATAACCCCAAAATATTCTTTAACTGCATTAATAGTAAAAAACTAAAAAATGATAGTGTTGGCCCCCTTAAAAATAGTCTGGGTGAAATGGTGGATGAGGATGAGGAAAAAGCCAATATGCTAAATGATTTTTTTTCAACCGTATTTACACAAGAAAATCACATGACAGAAAACATGATTAGTGATAACAAAAATTCTCCAGTAAATGTCACTTGCTTAACCCAGCAGGAAGTACGGCGGCGTCTAAAAATCACTAAAGTTGACAAATCCCCGGGCCCGGATGGGATACACCCGCGAGTACTGCAGGAATTAAGTAATGTCATAGATAGACCATTATTTTTAAGCTTTAAAGATTCCATAATAACAGGGTCTGTACCACAAGACTGGCGTATAGCAAATGTGGTGCCAATATTCAAAAAGGGGACAAAAACTGAACTTGGAAATTATAGGCCGGTAAGCTTAACCTCTACTGTGGGTAAAATCCTGGAGGGTTTCCTAAGAGATGCTATGATAGAGTATCTGAAGAAGAATAACCTCATGACCCAATATCAACATGGGTTTACGAGGGACAGTTCCTGTCAAACTAATCTGATCAGTTTTTATGAGGAGGCAAGTTCTGGACTGGACCAAGGAAATGCAGTGGATGTTGTGTATATGGACTTTTCAAAAGCTTTTGATACGGTTCCACACAAAAGGTTGATACATAAAATGAGAACAATGGGGATAGGGGAAAATATATGTATGTGGGTTAAGAATTGGCTCAGTGATAGGAAACAAAGGGTGGTTATTAATGGAAAACACTCAGACTGGGTCTCAGTAAACAGTGGGGTACCACAGGGGTCAGTATTGGGCCCCCTTCTTTTTAACATATTTATTAATGACCTTGTAGGGGGCATACAGAGTAATATTTCAATATTTGCAGATGACACTTAACTCTGCAGGGTAATCAATACAGAGGAGGAAAATTTTATATTACAGGAGGATCTATGTGAACTAGAAGCTTGGGCTGATAAATGGCAAATGAGCTTTAATGGGGATAAATGTAAGGTAATGCACTTGGGCAGAGGAAATAAAATGTATAATTATATGCTTAATTGTAAAACACTGGGCAAAACTGTAACTGAAAAAGAGCTGGGTGTATTGGTGGATGACAAGCTCACGTTTAGTGGCCAGTGACAGGCTGCTGCCGCAAAGGCAAATAAAATAATGGGATGCATTAAAAGAGGCATAGATGCTCATGAGGAGAACATAATTTTACCTCTATACAAGTCATTAGTGCGACCACACTTAGAATACTGTGTACAGTTCTGGTCTCCGGTGTATAAGAAAGACATAGCTGAACTAGAGTGGGTGCAGAGAAGAGCGACCAAGGTTATTAGAGGATTGGGGGGTCTGCAATACCAAGACAGGTTATTACACTTGGGGTTTTTTACTGTGGAAAAAAGAAGGCTTAGGGGTGATCTTATTACTATGTACAAGTATATGAGGGGACAGTACAAAGACCTTTCTACTGATCTTTTTACTCTGAGGCCTGAGACGGGGACAAGGGGGCATCTTCTACGTCTGGAGGAAAGAAGGTTTAATCATAATCACAGACGGGGATTCTTTACTGTAAGAGCAGTGAGACTATGGAAGTCTCTGCCGCATGATGTTGTAATGAGTTATTCACTGTTAAAATTTAAGAAGGGCATGGATGCCTTTCTTGAAAATTATAATATTACAGGTTCTAAATACTAGATTCCTTGATAGGGCGTTGATCCAGGGAACTAGTCTGATTGTCGTATGGAGTCGGGAAGGAATTTTTTCCCCAATGTGGAGCTTAGTGTTTGCCACATGGGTTTTTTTTTGCCTTCCTCTGGATCAACAAGTTAGGCTATGTGTTGAACTAGATGGACTTAGTCTTCCTTGAACCTTAAAAACTATGTTACTATGTTACTATGAATTAAACTGCTTGCCAGATCAAGGATCCAGTGGCAGTCTGGAATCAATAACCCAGTCCTAAGCAGCCCGAATCCAGGAGTTGATAGTCGCACTGGGGCCTGTAGCCTCAAGCAGGGAGGGAACTCTTTTTATGGAATAAGTTTCGGTAGTTCCAGTTCCCCTACCACTAGCGCCGGTCCCTACCTCCATGATGATCCAACACCAAGGAAATCATCTCCACTACAGAGACGTGCCAGTTTTTAATGTCATCGAGGTTGATGAACAACTGCAAAGTTTTGAGACCCTCATTCTGATGTGCCAGATGCCAGTAACTGATTGTGCCAAATACCTGTGGACTAGTTTGTCTGGCCGAGCCCAGGATGCTGTCCGGTCACTTTGGCCTCGGGACAGGTATGCCCGCAATGTCATCTGGTCCCCAGAATTCGAGTCTGCATACCTCCCATTGAAAACCCAGCAAGCTCAGAGCCTAGTCCTGAATGCTCCTGACTTCTGCCGCCGGTTCATTGTCCAAACAGATGCATCGGATACTAGACTGGGAGCCATACTCAGCCAAGTAGGGGCCAACTGTCAGGAACAATAGCCTATGTCTACCAGAAGCTGTTGGACCTGGAGAGGGCACCACAAAAGAATCAGAATGCCTGGTGATAGTCTGGGCCCTGAAAAAATTGCAACCATACCTCTCCAGCTAGGAGTTCACGGTCCTAACCAACCACAATCCCTTAAGTTGGCTAAATTGGACCGCTGGGGACAATGGACATTTACTCAGATAGAGTCTGACCTTACAGTCCTATAATTTTTCGGTCTCACATAAAAAGGGCAAAGATCATAGAAATAACGATGGTCTGTCCAGAGAAGTGGAGAAGGATGATTGGAAGACTATCACATCTGGCAACCCTGTCAACAGCAACCCACAACAGGATCCAGCAGTCTCCGGGACTAATTAAGAAGGGGTAAAAATGTGACAACGGAGCGTCAATCTGGCCACTTGTGTGGGGTTGAATTATTTTTAATTATGCCAGACGGACGTACTATTCCTTTGTTCAGTAAGTCAAGGGACAAGAGCCAATGTTTCATATGAGATTGACCTATGACCCTTTTTCTATCTTAGTTTGTGGAAAACCTGCTGATTATGGTTTGGATCTGTCCCCTGAGGTGTACTAGTCTGCACCACATGCAGAACAATTATGCAGACTAATTGAACAATGAGGAAACAGCCATGACTACCTTCCCCCAATCCTGTGGGGCAATGTCCTGAAATGGGAGATGGTTATAAAAGGGCCCTGCTCCTGTCACTGGTGTGATTCTACAGGACGTCAGCCCAGGGATCATGGTTCCAGCTGGTGGAATACAGATTTTCTCCACTGTCCAACAATGAGCCCACAAAGTCGTTTGGATAACCCAGGTTGGGACAACCAGGTCACCTGGTCACATAGCTCACTGCAGTTCTCTATCGAATATGAGAGTCACACAAAAAACAACTGCAACTAACACAAACCAAAGCAAAGTGAATGAATCCAACAAAGTCTATCACCAGCAGGAAACACCAGTAGGGGGAGGTATTTAAAGCTGCACTTGTTATCCAAAACCATCAAGAAACAAAGATAACAGAACTAAAACACCCAAAGAAAAGATGTATCTGTTGTGGCTAAGCGGTAAGAGACGTCGATCACAGAACACAGAATCAAGGGTTCAAATCCAGAAGCATGACAATATTCTTCTAACTGTTGGTGACCCAATAAATTCTTACTGGAGTGTGGTACCATCACCCTGTGTTGTCTGAGTAGTGTTCTGCCCATAGGGAAGGAGTGCGGGTGTTCAGTGGGATGAACCTGGAACGTGCGGTCTTTCTAAAGGCAGCCAGACCTGTGGATGAGAGCATCCACAGACCCTCATGTCTCCACAGAGGGTACTGTGGATGAATTCACTGTGTGGGTATCATTCTGTGTTTTGGAAGACACTATTAGTAGTATCAAGCTTTATGGGGGCAATGAAAGAGCGATCTATGGGCTTCAACAGGAGGAAAATTACTTTGTAAGGGCTGCAAAGTCATTAGATATGCTCTTCTGTGACTCCGGTGAAAATTACGTTTTTTTTGGGGGGTGAGGGGCCGAGTTAGAACTGCTGCTATGTGGTTCCATAATTTCATTTATATGTACGCCTCTGTGTTTTGGCTTTCAGTAGCAACACTTTTTATTTACTTCATTTGTGATTTATTGTTTTTCCAATTGGAATGTGAACTGTTAAAAGAACACATTTGTATAGCTGAATGCAAAATAACTTTAAAACCACAAACTGCATTGTTTAGTCGCCTTACTCGTTCACTGTTTCTCCCACACGACTGAACAAAAACTAGACTATCCAGAGAGTTTACATATTTAAACTTGCTGACACTTTTGAAACTAAAACAATAATAGATACAACATAGCTTGCCATTATCTATCACATACACATTAAAGCTCACTTTATCTATGTTAATTAACGACTTTCAATATGCATTTGGTCCATAGTTTGTGAAATTAAACCTTTTCTATAGCATCAGTCATTAAGTAGATTCTAGCCATCAAGCATATGAGCAGCCACCTTCAAGTAAAGCCTTGGACAGCTGTGCTGTAAACATGCTCTAACACTGTAGACAAATCGAGAGAGCATATTAAGGTCTTATCTGGCTACCATGAGTCGGAAAATCTGAATTTTGTCCAAATCCTTTTTGAAAACTCTTGGATGGTTCTATATGTTTAACAAAGAACATATCTAATTTCAGTTGGATGTTTGTTGTTTTTATCTTGTTCTTGTTTCTCTCAATACATTATATAAATTATTTCCATATAACAACTTATTGTCTCGTAAAAGCTATTTCCACAACAAAGGCTCTTTGTTCAGCCACACCTAGCAATGTTAATGTCTGTGTCCTTGCCACCTAGAATTAACAGCACTAGATGACATGAACAATATCATGGGGTTCCATCTTCAGTACATTTGTTGCTTCCATTGTCTTCTGTCACTTCACAGTTTTCTGTATATTAAAGACTCATTCAATTACAAGTACTGTCTAACAATGAATATATGAACAAACAATCAACAGATGACATTGAAACAAAAAGAAATGAAAAAGTAATGGAATAATTTTTCAACTGCAGTACTAAACAGTTTAATTACTATTGCATCCTTTGGAATGAACTATATCTTCTCCAGACAGTGGTCAAAGAGGTTACCTAGCAAACACTTGAAAACCCTCTGAATGCTCACACCAATTAAGTGCACAGTTCTTAAATGGGAGCTGACATATATAGTATATAACATTTCCTATTCTGTTGAGATCATGTTAGATTTCAATATATATTTATTATATATAGACGGAAAACAAAAGGAAACAATCCACAGTCTGACTAAAAACTATTCAGCTGAACATATAGGCCATGTCCCCATTATCAGTATTTGGTCAGTATTTTTTCTCAGAAATCGGAGCCAAAACCAGGAGTAGGTGATAAATGCAGAATTGGTGACTTGTTTCTATTATACCTTTTCTCTGATTGTTCTTCACCTGGTTTTGGCTCCCACTCCTGAGAAAAAATACTGACCGAATATTGACCAAATACTGATAGTGGGGCCGTGGCCATAGACATGCATATGCATTTGTAGGCATATATAATTTACATGTACAAATATGTAGTCCAAAAGAACACTATCGATTTAAGTAATTATTAGTATGGTTTTTAGTGATGGGCGAATACTAAAATACTCGGATGATCGCTACTAAACGGGCTTTTCGTACTGCTCAAGTGCTCTTCTCGAGTAATGAGCATAATGGAATTCAATCGGAAACTAGAGCATTTTTCCAGTGGACCCTCCTAGGATATCTGGTGGGGCAGGAAAATCACTGAAATGAATGGAAACAGCACTGAAAAGGAATGGGAACAGGAGGGGGAAGGTACCTGGACGCATCTATGACTCCCATGTCGCTGCTGGGAATAATGTTGTCAAAGTATTACGCCACTTTTTCGGACTGACAGTAGAACATACCAAACTGAAGATAAAATGGATTTTACAGGAAAAAATGTTAAGAAACATTCTTTCTTGTATAATGGCTGGTATATATGGCCCCTTAGGCTATGTTCGCGCATAATATTTTTGCTGCATCTTTGCACTTTCTCAATGTTTTCAATGGTAAAAAAAACGCTTCAGAAACGCTGAAAAATTTGACATGCTCCTTCTTTCAAAAATGCAGCAATTTTCCATTTCAGTAATCACAAAAAGAATATAAGGAATTGTGTGCATGAGATTTCTGAAATTTTTATTGTAAGGTATGGGAGTCCTAGACTTTGAAATAAGTGCAAGGCCTCTTAAAAATTGAAAGGAGGGATTGCAATATTCCCTGGAATACACATAGAGAATGGCCTCAGAAAACATTTTTCCCCATTTGGAAGCAGTGGGACTCCTGGACTGGTAAAGCATATGCATTATGTGGAATGGATGCCAAAAATTTGAAGGAGGCACTACGATACACCCTGGAAGAGATGTAGAGGAGGGCTTCAGAATTTTTTTTTTACCATTTGGAAGGAGTGGGAAATTCACTAACGACTGAGAAACATTTACCCCTGGGGGCTAAACATGTGAATATTTATAGGCCTTTAAAAATTATATAGTAGGGCATCATACACACCCTTGAAAAATTAGGAGCGAGGGTCAGATCATGGCCCTGTAGATATGGTGGTGGAGGAGGAGAAGGACACTAAAAATTGCAAAATAAGAACTGTATACCCTTGTTTGGGTGGGAGGGGGTGCATGGGAGCACACCAGAAAAAAAGGAACATTTTATTTGACTTTATGTTCCGCTGCTGTCATCTGCGCAGCTCCAGTAGATGGCAAGCGCTGCATCAAGTGGCCTCTGCATCTCTTCCCCCACCTTAACATTACACACAGTACAGTCCTCAGATTTGGCACCCCAATTCCGCTTGTTTCCCCCCACGTCACAACACTCCAACCTCCCAACTGACTGTGGGAAACCACAGATGGGCGAGTCTGCAGAGCTGTTCACTAGAGATGAGTGGTGTTCGACTCGAACTGTTCGCCAATCTCAAATTTGAGCTGTTTTGGGTGGTGTTCGAGCCGTTTGGCGAACACGAACGATTTGAAAAAAATTCGGCTGTTCGAGGTTATGTTCGATAACTGTTCGTGCACCAAAATCATAACTGGATTTTTTCTCAGTAATGCTGAAAATTAATGTTAATACGCAGTTTGATTGTACAGCGGGGCGGGGGGAGGGGCAGAAGATGGATCTCTGCAGGAATAATGAAGATCTCCATTTTTTTTTCTCTTTCCCGCATTTACAGTGGGGAGGTGCAGTCTGTTAGCCTATCAGCAGCGCACACACGGAGCGAACTGCTTTTTTACACACAAGCAAGGGCATGTGTCATTGGCAGTGTATGTCACATGTCCTTGCCCTATAAGACCCAGCCATTTTTCCCGTCGCCACCATTTTCTCACTGCTGCAGCTGCGTGTTAGACGGCACCGCTGTTGCTGTGCATGCTATACTTTGCTCATTTCAAGCCAATTTTCGCACAAATCTACAGATAGCTTGGGAGTAGGGAAGAGTTGTGATTGCAGTCCTTTTAAGTACTAGGTTACATCATTTCATATGACTTTTATCAGGCAGGTCTGTGCTCTTAAATAGATAGGTTGGGAGTAAAGACTAATTGTAATTGCAGTCCTTTTCAGGACTAGGTTACTTCAGTTCCTATCTCTTTTTCCCAGGCAGGTCTGTGTCAGTGCTGTGCAAGTTTTTTTTCACAGCATTTGGCTAAATCTAGCAAAGCAAATCCTTTTTGGCCTATTTCAGAGTGTGTTAGTCAGTGGAGTAGCCTATCTGTGTTGCAAGCTAAACCACATGTGTATAGAATACAAATTTTTTTACTGCACCTAGTGAAGTAAAACCTTTTGGGCATAGCATCATTCTATTAGTCCATCTATACTAATCACCACCAGGTTGCAAATTCAATATCATTTTTTTTGCATCTAGCTCTGAAAAAATATTTCGGATTCTAGCAGTGTGTGGGACTTGTTCTATTAGTCCATCTATACTAACCTCCATCAGGTTGCAAATTCAATATAATTTTTTTCTGCCTCTAGCTCTGAAAAAATATTTCAGCATGTAGCAGTGTGTGGGACTTGTTCTATTAGTCCATCTATACTGACCTCCATCAGGTTGCAAATTCAATATGATTTTTTTCTGCATCTAGCTCTGAAAAAATATTTAGGCTTCTAGCAGTGTGTAGGACCTGTTCTATTAGTCCATCTATACTAACCTCCATCAGGTTGCAAATTCAATATAATTTTTTTCTGCATCTAACTCTGAAAAAATATTTCGGCTTCTAGCAGTGTGTGGGACTTGTTCTATTAGTCCATTTATACTAACCTCCATCAGGTTGCAAATTCAATCAAATTTTTTTCTGCATCTAGCTCTGAAAAAATATTTCAGCTTGTAGCAGTGTGTGGGACTTGTTCTATTAGTCCATCTATACTGACCTCCATCAGGTTGCGAATTCAATATAATTTTTTTCTGCATCTAGGTCTGAAAAAATATTTCGGCTTCTAGCAGTGTGTGGGACTTGTTCTATTAGTCAATCTATACTAACCTCCATCAGGTTGCAAATTCAATATAATTTTTTTCTGCTTGTAGCTTTGAAAAAATATTTCAGCTTCTAGCAGTGTGTGGGACTTGTTCTATTAGTCCATCTATACTGACCTCCATCAGGTTGCAAATTCAATATAATTTTTTCTGCATCTAAGCTCTGAAAAAATATTTAGGCTTCTAACAGTGTGTGGGACCTGTTCTATTAGTCCATCTATACTAACCTCCATCAGGTTGCAAATTCAATATAATTTTTTTCTGCATCTAGCTCTGAAAAAATATTACAGCTTGTAGCAGTGTGTGGGACTTGTTCTATTAGTCCATCTATACTGACCTCCATCAGTTTGCAAATTCTATATAATTTTTTTCTGCATCTAGCTCTGAAAAAATATTTCGACTTCTAGCAGTGTGTGGGACTTGTTCTATTAGTCCATCTATACTAACTCCCATCAGGTTGCAAATTCAATCTAATTTTTATCTGCATCTAGCTCTGAAAAAATATTTCAGCTTGTAGCAGTGTGTGGGACTCGTTCTATTAGTCCATCTATACTGACCTCCATCAGGTTGCAAATTCAATATAATTTTTTTCTGCATCGAGCTTTGAAAAAATATTTAGGCTTCTAGCAGTGTGTGGGACTTGTTCTGTTAGTCCAGCTATACTAACCTCCATCAGGTTGCAAATTCAATATAATTTTTTTCTGCGTGTAGCTCTGAAAAAATATTTCAGCTTGTGGCAGTGTGTGGGACTTGTTTTATTAGTCCACCTATACTAACCTCCATCAGGTTGCAAATTCAATATAATTTTTTTCTGCATCTAGCTCTGAAAAAATATTTCAGCTTGTAGCAGTGTGTGGGACTTGTTCTATTAGTCCATCTATACTAACCTCCATCAGGTTGCAAATTCAATATAATTTTTTCTGCATCTAAGCTCTGAAAAAATATTTAGGCTTCTAACAGTGTGTGGGACTTGTTCTATTAGTCAATCTATACTAACCTCCATCAGGTTGCAAATTCAATATAATTTTTTTCTGCATGTAGCTTTGAAAAAATATTTGAGCTTCTAGCAGTGTGTAGGACTTGTTATATTAGTCCATCTATACTGACCTCCATCAGGTTGCAAATTCAATATAATTTTTTTCTGCATCTAGCTCTGAAAAAATATTTAGGCTTCTAGCAGTGTGTGGGACCTGTTCTATTAGTCCATCTATACTAAATTCCATCAGGTTGCAAATTCAATATAATTTTTTTCTGCATCTAACTCTGAAAAAATATTTCGGATTCTAGCAGTGTGTGGTACTTGTTCTATTAGTCCATCTATACTAATCTCCATCAGGTTGCAAATTCAATATAATTTTTTTCTGCATCTAGCTCTGAAAAAATATTACAGCTTGTAGCAGTGTGTGGGACTTGTTCTATTAGTCCATCTATACTGACCTCCATCAGGTTGCAAATTCTATATAATTTTTTTCTGAATCTAGCTCTGAAAAAATATTTCGACTTCTAGCAGTGTGTGGGACTTGTTCTATTAGTCCATCTATACTAACCTCCATCAGGTTGCAAATTCAATCTAATTTTTATCTGCATCTAGCTCTGAAAACATATTTCAGCTTGCAGCAGTGTGTGGGACTTGTTCTATTAGTCCATCTATACTGACCTCCATCAGGTTGCAAATTCAATATAATTTTTTTCTGCATCTAGCTCTGAAAAAATATTTCGGCTTCTAGCAGTGTGTGGGACTTGTTCTATTAGTCAATCTATACTAACCTCCATCAGGTTGCAAATTCAATATAATTTTTTTCTGCATGTAGCTCTGAAAAAATATTTCAGCTTGTAGCAGAGTGTGGGACTTGTTCTATTAGTGCATCTATACTGACCTCCATCAGGTTGCAAATTCAATATAATTTTTTTCTGCATCGAGCTTTGAAAAAATATTTAGTCTTCTAGCAGTGTGTGGGACTTGTTCTGTTTGTCCATCTATACTAACCTCCATCAGGTTGCAAATTCAATATAATTTTTTTCTGCATGTAGCTCTGAAAAAATATTTCAGCTTGTAGCAGTGTGTGGGACTTGATCTATTAGTCGATCTATACTAACCTCCATCAGGTTGCAAATTCAATATAATTTTTTTCTGCATCTAACTCTGAAAAAATAATTCAGCTTGTAGCAGTTTGTGGGACTTGTTCTATTAGTCCATCTATACTAACCTCCATCAGGATGCAAATTCAATATAATTTTTTCCGCATCTAGCTCTGAAAAAATATTTAGGCTTCTAACAGTGTGTGGGACTTGTTCTATTAGTCCATCTATACTAACCTCCATCAGGTTGCAAATTCAATATAATTTTTTTCTGCATCTAGCTCTGAAAAAAGATTACAGCTTGTAGCAGTGTGTGGGACTTGTTCTATTAGTCCATCTATACTGACCTCCATCAGTTTGCAAATTCTATATAATTTTTTTCTGCATCTAGCTCTGAAAATATATTTCGACTTCTAGCAGTGTGTGGGACTTGTTCTATTAGTCCATCTATACTAACCTCCATCAGGTTGCAAATTCAATCTAATTTTTATCTGCATCTGACTCTGAAAAAATATTTCAGCTTGTAGCAGTGTGTGGGACTTGTTCTATTAGTCCATCTATACTGACCTCCATCAGGTTGCAAATTCAATATAATTTTTTTCTGCATCGAGCTTTGAAAAAATATTTAGGCTTCTAGCAGTGTGTGGGACTTGTTCTGTTAGTCCAGCTATACTAACCTCCATCAGGTTGCAAATTCAATATAATTTTTTTCTGCATGTAGCTCTGAAAAAATATTTCAGCTTGTAGCAATGTGAGGGACTTGTTCTATTAGTCCATCTATACTGACCTCCATCAGGTTGCAAATTCAATATAATTTTTTTCTGCATCGAGCTTTGAAAAAATATTTAGGCTTCTAGCAGTGTGTGGGACTTGTTCTTTTTGTCCATCTATACTAACCTCCATCAGGTTGCAAATTCAATATAATTTTTTCTGCATGTAGCTCTGAAAAAATATTTCAGCTTGTAGCAGTGTGTGGGACTTGTTCTATTAGTCGATCTATACTAACCTCCATCAGGTTGCAAATTTAATATAATTTTTTTCTGCATCTAGCTCTGAAAAAATATTACAGCTTGTAGCATTTTGTGGGACTTGTTCTATTAGTCCATCTATACTAACCTCCATCAGGTTGCAAATTCAATATAATTTTTTCCGCATCTAGCTCTGAAAAAATATTTAGGCTTCTAACAGTGTGTGGGACTTGTTCTATTAGTCCATCTATACTAACCTTCATCAGGTTGCAAATTCAATATAATTTTTTTCTGCATGTAGCTTTGAAAAAATATTTCAGCATCTAGCAGTGTGTAGGACTTGTTCTATTAGTCCATCTATACTGACGTCCATCAGGTTGCAAATTCAATATAATTTTTTTCTGCATCTAGCTCTGAAAAAATATTTCAGCTTCTAGCAGTGTGTGGGACTTGTTCTATTAGTCCATCTATACTAACCTCCATCAGGTTGCACATTCAATATAATTTTTTTCTGCATGTAGCTTTGAAAAAATATTTTAGCATCTAGCAGTGTGTTGGACTTGTTCTATTAGTCCATCTATACTGACCTCCATCAGGTTGCAAATTCAATATAATTTTTTTCTGCATCTAGCTCTGAAAAAATATTTTGGCTTCTAGCAGTGTGTGGGACTTGTTCTATTAGTCCATCTATACTGACCTCCATCAGGTTGCAAATTCAATATAATTTTTTCTGCATCTAAGCTCAGAATTAATATTTAGGCTTCTAACAGTGTGTGGGACTTGTTCTATTAGTCAATCTATACTAACCTCCATCAGGTTGCAAATTCAATATAATTTTCTTCTGCGTGTAGCCTTGAAAAAATATTTCAGCTTCTAGCAGTGTGTAGGACTTGTTCTATTTGTCCATCTATACTGACCTCCATCAGGTTGCAAATTCAATATAATTTTTTTCTGCATCTAGCTCTGAAAAAATATTTAGGCTTCTAGCATTGTGTGGGACCTGTTCTATTAGTCCATCTATACTAACCTCCATCAGGTTGCAAATTCAATATAATTTTTTTCTGCATCTAACTCTGAAAAAATATTTCGGCTTCTAGCAGTGTGTGGGACTTGTTCTATTAGTCCATCTAGACTAACCTCCATCAGGTTGCAAATTCAATATAATTTTTTTCTACGTGTAGCTCTGAAAAAATATTACAGCTTGTAGCAGTGTGTGGGACTTGTTCTATTAGTCCATCTATACTAATCTCCATCAGGTTGCAAATTCAATATAATTTTTTTCTGCATCTAGCTCTGAAAAAATATTACAGCTTGTAGCAGTGTGTGGGACTTGTTCTATTAGTCCATCTATACTGACCTCCATCAGGTTGCAAATTCTATATAATTTTTTTCTGCATCTAGCTCTGAAAAAATATTTCGACTTCTAGCAGTGTGTGGGACTTGTTCTATTAGTCCATCTATACTAACCTCCATCAGGTTGCAAATTCAATCTAATTTTTATCTGCATCTAGCTCTGAAAAAATATTTCAGCTTGTAGCAGTGTGTGGGACTTGTTCTATTAGTCCATCTATACTGACCTTCATCAGGTTGCAAATTCAATATAATTTTTTTCTGCATCTAGCTCTGAAAAAATATTTCGGCTACTAGCAGTGTGTGGGACTTGTTCTATTAGTCAATCTATACTAACCTCCATCAGGTTGCAAATTCAATATAATTTTTTTCTGCATGTAGCTCTGAAAAAATATTTCAGCTTGTAGCAGAGTGTGGGACTTGTTCTATTAGTGCATCTATACTGACCTCCATCAGGTTGCAAATTCAATATAATTTTTTTCTGCATCGAGCTTTGAAAAAATATTTAGGCTTCTAGCAGTGTGTGGGACTTGTTCTGTTTGTCCATCTATACTAACCTTCATCAGGTTGCAAATTCAATATAATTTTTATCTGCATCTAGCTCTGAAAAAATATTTCAGCTTGTAGCAGTGTGTGGGACTTGTTCTATTAGGCCATCTATACTGACCTCCATCAGGTTGCAAATTCAATATAATTTTTTTCTGCATCTAGCTCTGAAAAAATATTTCGGCTTCTAGCAGTGTGTGGGACTTGTTCTATTAGTCCATCTATACTAACCTCCATCAGGTTGCAAATTCAATATAATTTTTTTCTGCATGTAGCTCTGAAAAAATATTTCAGCTTGTAGCAGAGTGTGGGACTTGTTCTATTAGTCCATCTATACTGACCTCCATCAGGTTGCAAATTCAATATAATTTTTTTCTGCATCGAGCTTTGAAAAAATATTTAGGCTTCTAGCAGTGTGTGGGACTTGTTCTGTTTGTCCATCTATACTAACCTCCATCAGGTTGCAAATTCAATATAATTTTTTCTGCATGTAGCTCTGAAAAAATATTTCAGCTTGTAGCAGTGTGTGGGACTTGTTCTATTAGTCCATCTATACTAACCTCCATCAGGTTGCAAATTCAATATAATTTTTTTCTGCATCTAGCTCTGAAAAATTATTACAGCTTGTAGCATTTTGTGGGACTTGTTCTATTAGTCAATCTATACTAACCTCCATCAGGTTGCAAATTCAATATAATTTTTTTCTGCATGTAGCTTTGAAAAAATATTTCAGCTTGTAGCAGTGTGTGGGACTTGTTCTATTAGTCCATCTATACTGACCTCCATCAGGTTGCGAATTCAATATAATTTTTTTCTGCATCTTGGTCTGAAAAAATATTTCGGCTTCTAGCCGTGTGTGGGACTTTTTCTATTAGTCAGTCTATACTAACCTCCATCAGGTTGCAAATTCAATATAATTTTTTTCTGCATGTAGCTTTGAAAAAATATTTCAGCTTCTAGCAGTGTGTGGGCCTTGTTCTATTAGTCCATCTATACTGACCTCCATCAGGTTGCAAATTCAATATAATTTTTTCTGCATCTAAGCTCTGAAAAAATATTTAGGCTTCTAACAGTGTGTGGGACTTGTTCAATTAGTCAATCTATACTAACCTCCATCAGGTTGCAAATTCAATATAATTTTCTTCTGCATGTAGCTTTGAAAAAATATTTCAGCTTCTAGCAGTGTGTAGGACTTGTTCTATTATTCCATCTATACTGACCTCCGTCAGGTTGCAAATTCAATATAATTTTTTTCTGCATCTAGCTCTGAAAAAATATTTAGGCTTCTAGCAGTGTGTGGAACCTGTTCTATTAGTCCATCTATACTAACCTCCATCAGGATGCAAATTCAATATAATTTTTTTCTGCATCTAACTCTGAAAAAATATTTCGGCTTCTAGCAGTGTGTGGGACTTGTTCTATTAGTCCATCTATACTAACCTCCATCAGGTTGCAAATTCAATATAATTTTTTTCTGCATCTAGCTCTGAAAAAATATTACAGCTTGTAGCAGTGTGTGGGACTTGTTCTATTAGTCCATCTATACTGACCTCCATCAGTTTGCAAATTCTATATAATTTTTTTCTGCATCTAGCTCTGAAAAAATATTTAGGCTTCTAGCAGTGTGTGGGACCTGTTCTATTAGTCCATCTATACTAACCTCCATCAGGTTGCAAATTCAATATAATTTTTTTCTGCATCTAACTCTGAAAAAATATTTCGGCTTCTAGCAGTGTGTGGGACTTGTTCTATTAGTCCATCTATACTAACCTCCATCAGGTTGCAAATTCAATCTAATTTTTATCTGCATCTAGCTCTGAAAAAATATTTCAGCTTGTAGCAGTGTGTGGGACTTGTTCTATTAGTCCATCTATACTGACCTCGATCAGGTTGCAAATTCAATATAATTTTTTTCTGCATCGAGCTTTGAAAAAATATTTAGGCTTCTAGCAGTGTGTGGGACTTGTTCTGTTAGTCCATCTATACTAACCTCCATCAGGTTGCAAATTCAATATAATTTTTTTCTGCATGTAGCTCTGAAAAAATATTTCAGCTTGTAGCAGTGTGTGGGACTTGTTCTATTAGTCCACCTATACTAACCTCCATCAGGTTGCAAATTCAATATAATTTTTTTCTGCATCTAGCTCTGAAAAGATATTTCAGCTTGTAGCAGTGTGTGGGACTTGTTCTATTAGTCCATCTATACTAACCTCCATCAGGTTGCAAATTCAATATAATTTTTTTCTGCATCTAGCTCTGAAAAAATATTACAGCTTGTAGCAGTGTGTGGGACTTGTTCTATTAGTCCATCTATACTGACCTCCATCAGTTTGCAAATTCTATATAATTTTTTTCTGCATCTAGCTCTGAAAAAATATTTAGGCTTCTAGCAGTGTGTGGGACCTGTTCTATTAGTCCATCTATACTAACCTACATCAGGTTGCAAATTCAATATAATTTTTTTCTGCATCTAACTCTGAAAAAATATTTCGGCTTCTAGCAGTGTGTGGGACTTGTTCTATTAGTCCATCTATACTAACCTCCATCAGGTTGCAAATTCAATCTAATTTTTATCTGCATCTAGCTCTGAAAAAATATTTCAGCTTGTAGCAGTGTGTGGGACTTGTTCTATTAGTCCATCTATACTGACCTTGATCAGGTTGCAAATTCAATATAATTTTTTTCTGCATCGAGCTTTGAAAAAATATTTAGGCTTCTAGCAGTGTGTGGGACTTGTTCTGTTAGTCCATCTATACTAACCTCCATCAGGTTGCAAATTCAATATAATTTTTTTCTGCATGTAGCTCTGAAAAAATATTTCAGCTTGTAGCAGTGTGTGGGACTTGTTCTATTAGTCCACCTATACTAACCTCCATCAGGTTGCAAATTCAATATAATTTTTTTCTGCATCTAGCTCTGAAAAGATATTTCAGCTTGTAGCAGTGTGTGGGACTTGTTTTATTAGTCCATCTATACTAACCTCCATCAGGTTGCAAATTCAATATAATTTTTTCTGCATCTAAGCTCTGAAAAAATATTTAGGCTTCTAACAGTTTGTGGGACTTGTTCTATTAGTCAATCTATACTAACCTCCATCAGGTTGCAAATTCAATATAATTTTTTTCTGCATGTAGCTTTGAAAAAATATTTGAGCTTCTAGCAGTGTGTAGGACTTGTTATATTAGTCCATCTATACTGACCTCCATCAGGTTGCAAATTCAATATAATTTTTTTCTGCATCTAGCTCTGAAAAAATATTTAGGCTTCTAGCAGTGTGTGGGACCTGTTCTATTAGTCCATCTATACTAAATTCCATCAGGTTGCAAATTCAATATAATTTTTTTCTGCATCTAACTTTGAAAAAATATTTCAGCTTCTAGCAGTGTGTGGGACTTGTTCTATTAGTCCATCTATACTAACCTCCATCAGGTTGCAAATTCTATCTAATTTTTATCTGCATCTATCTCTGAAAAAATATTTCAGCTTGTAGCAGTGTGTGGGACTTGTTCTATTAGTCCATCTATACTGACCTCCATCAGGTTGCAAATTCAATATAATTTTTTTCTGCATCGAGCTTTGAAAAAATATTTAGGCTTCTAGCAGTGTGTGGGACTTGTTCTGTTAGTCCATCTATACTAACCTCCATCAGGTTGCAAATTCAATATAATTTTTTTCTGCGTGTAGCTCTGAAAAAATATTTCAGCTTGTAGCAGTGTGTGGGACTTGTTCTATTAGTCCACCTATACTAACCTCCATCAGGTTGCAAATTCAATATAATTTTTTTCTGCATCTAGCTCTGAAAAAATATTTCAGCTTGTAGCAGTGTGTGGGACTTGTTCTATTAGTCCATCTATACTAACCTCCATCAGGTTGCAAATTCAATATAATTTTTTCTGCATCTAAGCTCTGAAAAAATATTTAGGCTTCTAACAGTGTGTGGGACTTGTTCTATTAGTCAATCTATACTAACCTCCATCAGGTTGCAAATTCAATATAATTTTTTTCTGTATGTAGCTTTGAAAAAATATTTGAGCTTCTAGCAGTGTGTAGGACTTGTTATATTAGTCCATCTATACTGACCTCCATCAGGTTGCAAATTCAATATAATTTTTTTCTGCATCTAGCTCTGAAAAAATATTTAGGCTTCTAGCAGTGTGTGGGACCTGTTCTATTAGTCCATCTATACTAAATTCCATCAGGTTGCAAATTCAATATAATTTTTTTCTGCATCTAACTCTGAAAAAATATTTCGGATTCTAGCAGTGTGTGGGACTTGTTCTATTAGTCCATCTATACTAATCTCCATCAGGTTGCAAATTCAATATAATTTTTTTCTGCATCTAGCTCTGAAAAAATATAACAGCTTGTAGCAGTGTGTGGGACTTGTTCTATTAGTCCATCTATACTGACCTCCATCAGGTTGCAAATTCTATATAATTTTTTTCTGAATCTAGCTCTGAAAAAATATTTCGACTTCTAGCAGTGTGTGGGACTTGTTCTATTAGTCCATCTATACTAACCTCCATCAGGTTGCAAATTCAATCTAATTTTTATCTGCATCTAGCTCTGAAAACATATTTCAGCTTGTAGCAGTGTGTGGGACTTGTTCTATTAGTCCATCTATACTGACCTCCATCAGGTTGCAAATTCAATATAATTTTTTTCTGCATCTAGCTCTGAAAAAATATTTCGGCTTCTAGCAGTGTGTGGGACTTGTTCTATTAGTCAATCTATACTAACCTCCATCAGGTTGCAAATTCAATATAATTTTTTTCTGCATGTAGCTCTGAAAAAATATTTCAGCTTGTAGCAGATTGTGGGACTTGTTCTATTAGTGCATCTATACTGACCTCCATCAGGTTGCAAATTCAATATAATTTTTTTCTGCATCGAGCTTTGAAAAAATATTTAGGCTTCTAGCAGTGTGTGGGACTTGTTCTGTTTGTCCTTCTATACTAACCTCCATCAGGTTGCAAATTCAATATAATTTTTTTCTGCATGTAGCTCTGAAAAAATATTTCAGCTTGTAGCAGTGTGTGGGACTTGTTCTATTAGTCGATCTATACTACCCTCCATCAGGTTGCAAATTCAATATAATTTTTTTCTGCATCTAACTCTGAAAAAATAATTCAGCTTGTAGCAGTTTGTGGGACTTGTTCTATTAGTCCATCTATACTAACCTCCATCAGGATGCAAATTCAATATAATTTTTTCCGCATCTAGCTCTGAAAAAATATTTAGGCTTCTAACAGTGTGTGGGACTTGTTCTATTAGTCCATCTATACTAACCTCCATCAGGTTGCAAATTCAATATAATTTTTTTCTGCATGTAGCTTTGAAAAAATATTTCAGCATCTAGCAGTGTGTAGGACTTGTTCTATTAGTCCATCTATACTGACCTCCATCAGGTTGCAAATTCAATATAATTTTTTTCTGCATCTAGCTCTGAAAAAATATTTCGACTTCTAGCAGTGTGTGGGACTTGTTCTATTAGTCCATCTATACTAACCTCCATCAGGTTGCAAATTCAATCTAATTTTTATCTGCATCTAACTCTGAAAAAATATTTCAGCTTGTAGCAGTGTGTGGGACTTGTTCTATTAGTCCATCTATACTGACCTCCATCAGGTTGCAAATTCAATATAATTTTTTTCTGCATCAAGCTTTGAAAAAATATTTAGGCTTCTAGCAGTGTGTGGGACTTGTTCTGTTTGTCCATCTATACTAACCTCCATCAGGATGCAAATTCAATATAATTTTTTCTGCATGTAGCTCTGAAAAAATATTTCAGCTTGTAGCAGTGTGTGGGACTTGTTCTATTATTCGATCTATACTAACCTCCATCAGGTTGCAAATTTAATATAATTTTTTTCTGCATCTAGCTCTGAAAAAATATTGCAGCTTGTAGCATTTTGTGGGACTTGTTCTATTAGTCCATCTATACTAACCTCCATCAGGTTGCAAATTCAATATAATTTTTTCCGCATCTAGCTCTGAAAAAATATTTAGGCTTCTAACAGTGTGTGGGACTTGTTCTATTAGTCCATCTATACTAACCTTCATCAGGTTGCAAATTCAATATAATTTTTTTTTGCATGTAGCTTTGAAAAAATATTTCAGCATCTAGCAGTGTGTAGGACTTGTTCTATTAGTCCATCTATACTGACGTCCATCAGGTTGCAAATTCAATATAATTTTTTTCTGCATCTAGCTCTGAAAAAATATTTCAGCTTCTAGCAGTGTGTGGGACTTGTTCTATTAGTCCATCTATACTAACCTCCATCAGGTTGCACATTCAATATAATTTTTTTCTGCATGTAGCTTTGAAAAAATATTTTAGCATCTAGCAGTGTGTTGGACTTGTTCTATTAGTCCATCTATACTGACCTCCATCAGGTTGCAAATTCAATATAATTTTTTTCTGCATCTAGCTCTGAAAAAATATTTTGGCTTCTAGCAGTGTGTGGGACTTGTTCTATTAGTCCATCTATACTGACCTCCATCAGGTTGCAAATTCAATATAATTTTTTCTGCATCTAAGCTCAGAATTAATATTTAGGCTTCTAACAGTGTGTGGGACTTGTTCTATTAGTCAATCTATACTAACCTCCATCAGGTTGCAAATTCAATATAATTTTCTTCTGCGTGTAGCCTTGAAAAAATATTTCAGCTTCTAGCAGTGTGTAGGACTTGTTTTATTTGTCCATCTATACTGACCTCCATCAGGTTGCAAATTCAATATAATTTTTTTCTGCATCTAGCTCTGAAAAAATATTTAGGCTTCTAGCAGTGTGTGGGACCTGTTCTATTAGTCCATCTATACTAACCTCCATCAGGTTGCAAATTCAATATAATTTTTTTCTGCATCTAACTCTGAAAAAATATTTCGGCTTCTAGCAGTGTGTGGGACTTGTTCTATTAGTCCATCTAGACTAACCTCCATCAGGTTGCAAATTCAATATAATTTTTTTCTGCGTGTAGCTCTGAAAAAATTTTACAGCTTGTAGCAGTGTGTGGGACTTGTTCTATTAGTCCATCTATACTAACCTCCATCAGGTTGCAAATTCAATCTAATTTTTATCTGCATCTAGCTCTGAAAAAATATTTCAGCTTGTAGCAGTGTGTGGGACTTGTTCTATTAGTCCATCTATACTGACCTTCATCAGGTTGCAAATTCAATATAATTTTTTTCTGCATCTAGCTCTGAAAAAATATTTCGGCTACTAGCAGTGTGTGGGACTTGTTCTATTAGTCAATCTATACTAACCTCCATCAGGTTGCAAATTCAATATAATTTTTTTCTGCATGTAGCTCTGAAAAAATATTTCAGCTTGTAGCAGAGTGTGGGACTTGTTCTATTAGTGCATCTATACTGACCTCCATCAGGTTGCAAATTCAATATAATTTTTTTCTGCATCGAGCTTTGAAAAAATATTTAGGCTTCTAGCAGTGTGTGGGACTTGTTCTATTAGTCCATCTATACTGACCTCCATCAGGTTGCAAATTCAATATAATTTTTTCTGCATCTAAGCTCAGAATTAATATTTAGGCTTCTAACAGTGTGTGGGACTTGTTCTATTAGTCAATCTATACTAACCTCCATCAGGTTGCAAATTCAATATAATTTTCTTCTGCGTGTAGCCTTGAAAAAATATTTCAGCTTCTAGCAGTGTGTAGGACTTGTTTTATTTGTCCATCTATACTGACCTCCATCAGGTTGCAAATTCAATATAATTTTTTTCTGCATCTAGCTCTGAAAAAATATTTAGGCTTCTAGCAGTGTGTGGGACCTGTTCTATTAGTCCATCTATACTAACCTCCATCAGGTTGCAAATTCAATATAATTTTTTTCTGCATCTAACTCTGAAAAAATATTTCGGCTTCTAGCAGTGTGTGGGACTTGTTCTATTAGTCCATCTAGACTAACCTCCATCAGGTTGCAAATTCAATATAATTTTTTTCTGCGTGTAGCTCTGAAAAAATTTTACAGCTTGTAGCAGTGTGTGGGACTTGTTCTATTAGTCCATCTATACTAACCTCCATCAGGTTGCAAATTCAATCTAATTTTTATCTGCATCTAGCTCTGAAAAAATATTTCAGCTTGTAGCAGTGTGTGGGACTTGTTCTATTAGTCCATCTATACTGACCTTCATCAGGTTGCAAATTCAATATAATTTTTTTCTGCATCTAGCTCTGAAAAAATATTTCGGCTACTAGCAGTGTGTGGGACTTGTTCTATTAGTCAATCTATACTAACCTCCATCAGGTTGCAAATTCAATATAATTTTTTTCTGCATGTAGCTCTGAAAAAATATTTCAGCTTGTAGCAGAGTGTGGGACTTGTTCTATTAGTGCATCTATACTGACCTCCATCAGGTTGCAAATTCAATATAATTTTTTTCTGCATCGAGCTTTGAAAAAATATTTAGGCTTCTAGCAGTGTGTGGGACTTGTTCTGTTTGTCCATCTATACTAACCTCCATCAGGTTGCAAATTCAATATAATTTTTATCTGCATCTAGCTCTGAAAAAATATTTCAGCTTGTAGCAGTGTGTGGGACTTGTTCTATTAGGCCATCTATACTGACCTCCATCAGGTTGCAAATTCAATATAATTTTTTTCTGCATCTAGCTCTGAAAAAGTATTTCGGCTTCTAGCAGTGTGTGGGACTTGTTCTATTAGTCCATCTATACTAACCTCCATCAGGTTGCAAATTCAATATAAATTTTTTCTGCATGTAGCTCTGAAAAAATATTTCAGCTTGTAGCAGAGTGTGGGACTTGTTCTATTAGTCCATCTATACTGACCTCCATCAGGTTGCAAATTCAATATAATTTTTTTCTGCATCGAGCTTTGAAAAAATATTTAGGCTTCTAGCAGTGTGTGGGACTTGTTCTGTTTGTCCATCTATACTGACCTCCATCAGGTTGCAAATTCAATATAATTTTTTCTGCATGTAGCTCTGAAAAAATATTTCAGCTTGTAGCAGTGTGTGGGACTTGTTCTATTAGTCCATCTATACTAACCTCCATCAGGTTGCAAATTCAATATAATTTTTTTCTGCATCTAGCTCTGAAAAATTATTACAGCTTGTAGCATTTTGTGGGACTTGTTCTATTAGTCAATCTATACTAACCTCCATCAGGTTGCAAATTCAATATAATTTTTTTCTGCATGTAGCTTTGAAAAAATATTTCAGCTTGTAGCAGTGTGTGGGACTTGTTCTATTAGTCCATCTATACTGACCTCCATCAGGTTGCGAATTCAATATAATTTTTTTCTGCATCTTGGTCTGAAAAAATATTTCGGCTTCTAGCAGTGTGTGGGACTTGTTCTATTAGTCAGTCTATACTAACCTCCATCAGGTTGCAAATTCAATATAATTTTTTTCTGCATGTAGCTTTGAAAAAATATTTCAGCTTCTAGCAGTGTGTGGGCCTTGTTCTATTAGTCCATCTATACTGACCTCCATCAGGTTGCAAATTCAATATAATTTTTTCTGCATCTAAGCTCTGAAAATAATTTAGGCTTCTAACAGTGTGTGGGACTTGTTCAATTAGTCAATCTATACTAACCTCCATCAGGTTGCAAATTCAATATAATTTTCTTCTGCATGTAGCTTTGAAAAAATATTTCAGCTTCTAGCAGTGTGTAGGACTTGTTCTATTATTCCATCTATACTGACCTCCGTCAGGTTGCAAATTCAATATAATTTTTTTCTGCATCTAGCTCTGAAAAAATATTTAGGCTTCTAGCAGTGTGTGGGACCTGTTCTATTAGTCCATCTATACTAACCTCCATCAGGTTGCAAATTCAATATAATTTTTTTCTGCATCTAGCTCTGAAAAAATATTACAGCTTGTAGCAGTGTGTGGGACTTGTTCTATTAGTCCATCTATACTGACCTCCATCAGTTTGCAAATTCTATATAATTTTTTTCTGCATCTAGCTCTGAAAAAATATTTAGGCTTCTAGCAGTGTGTGGGACTTGTTCTATTAGTCCATCTATACTAACCTCCATCAGGTTGCAAATTCAATCTAATTTTTATCTGCAGCTAGCTCTGAAAAAATATTTCAGCTTGTAGCAGTGTGTGGGACTTGTTCTATTAGTCCATCTATACTGACCTCGATCAGGTTGCAAATTCAATATAATTTTTTTCTGCATCGAGCTTTGAAAAAATATTTAGGCTTCTAGCAGTGTGTGGGACTTGTTCTGTTAGTCCATCTATACTAACCTCCATCAGGTTGCAAATTCAATATAATTTTTTTCTGCATGTAGCTCTGAAAAAATATTTCAGCTTGTAGCAGTGTGTGGGACTTGTTCTATTAGTCCACCTATACTAACCTCCATCAGGTTGTAAATTCAATATAATTTTTTTCTGCATCTAGCTCTGAAAAGATATTTCAGCTTGTAGCAGTGTGTGGGACTTGTTCTATTAGTCCATCTATACTAACCTCCATCAGGTTGCAAATTCAATATAATTTTTTCTGCATCTAAGCTCTGAAAAAATATTTAGGCTTCTAACAGTGTGTGGGACTTGTTCTATTAGTCAATCTATACTAACCTCCATCAGGTTGCAAATTCAATATAATTTTTTTCTGCATGTAGCTTTGAAAAAATATTTGAGCTTCTAGCAGTGTGTAGGACTTGTTATATTAGTCCATCTATACTGACCTCCATCAGGTTGCAAATTCAATATAATTTTTTTCTGCATATAGCTCTGAAAAAATATTTAGGCTTCTAGCAGTGTGTGGGACCTGTTCTATTAGTCCATCTATACTAAATTCCATCAGGTTGCAAATTCAATATAATTTTTTTCTGCATCTAACTCTGAAAAAATATTTCAGCTTCTAGCAGTGTGTGGGACTTGTTCTATTAGTCCATCTATACTAACCTCCATCAGGTTGCAAATTCAATCTAATTTTTATCTGCATCTATCTCTGAAAAAATATTTCAGCTTGTAGCAGTGTGTGGGACTTGTTCTATTAGTCCATCTATACTGACCTCCATCAGGTTGCAAATTCAATATAATTTTTTTCTGCATCGAGCTTTGAAAAAATATTTAGGCTTCTAGCAGTGTGTGGGACTTGTTCTGTTAGTCCATCTATACTAACCTCCATCAGGTTGCAAATTCAATATAATTTTTTTCTGCATGTAGCTCTGAAAAAATATTTCAGCTTGTAGCAGTGTGTGGGACTTGTTCTATTAGTCCACCTATACTAACCTCCATCAGGTTGCAAATTCAATATAATTTTTTTCTGCATCTAGCTCTGAAAAAATATTTCAGCTTGTAGCAGTGTGTGGGACTTGTTCTATTAGTCCATCTATACTAACCTCCATCAGGTTGCAAATTCAATATAATTTTTTCTGCATCTAAGCTCTGAAAAAATATTTAGGCTTCTAACAGTGTGTGGGACTTGTTCTATTAGTCAATCTATACTAACCTCCATCAGGTTGCAAATTCAATATAATTTTTTTCTGCATGTAGCTTTGAAAAAATATTTGAGCTTCTAGCAGTGTTTAGGACTTGTTATATTAGTCCATCTATACTGACCTCCATCAGGTTGCAAATTCAATATAATTTTTTTCTGCATCTAGCTCTGAAAAAATATTTAGGCTTCTAGCAGTGTGTGGGACCTGTTCTATTAGTCCATCTATACTAAATTCCATCAGGTTGCAAATTAAATATAATTTTTTTCTGCATCTAACTCTGAAAAAATATTTCGGCTTCTAGCAGTGTGTGGGACTTGTTCTATTAGTCCATCTATACTAATCTCCATCAGGTTGCAAATTCAATATAATTTTTTTCTGCATCTAGGTCTGAAAAAATATTTCGGCTTCTAGCAGTGTGTGGGTCTTGTTCTATTAGTCAATCTATACTAACCTCCATCAGGTTGCAAATTCAATATAATTTTTTTCTGCATGTAGCTTTGAAAAAATATTTCAGCTTCTAGCAGTGTGTGGGACTTGTTCTATTAGTCCATCTATACTGACCTCCATCAGGTTGCAAATTCAATATAATTTTTTCTGCATCTAAGCTCTGAAAAAATATTTAGGCTTCTAACAGTGTGTGGGACTTGTTCAATTAGTCAATCTATACTAACCTCCATCAGGTTGCAAATTCAATATAATTTTTTTCTGCATGTAGCTTTGAAAAAATATTTCAGCTTCTAGCAGTGTGTAGGACTTGTTCTATTAGTCCATCTATACTGACCTCCATCAGGTTGCAAATTCAATATAATTTTTTTCTGCATCTAGCTCTGAAAAAATATTTAGGCTTCTAGCAGTGTGTGGGACCTGTTCTATTAGTCCATCTATACTAACCTCCATCAGGTTGCAAATTCAATATAATTTTTTTCTGTATCTAACTCTGAAAAAATATTTCGGCTTCTAGCAGTGTGTGGGACTTGTTCTATTAGTCCATCTATACTAACCTCCATCAGGTTGCAAATTCAATATAATTTTTTTCTGCATCTAGCTCTGAAAAAATATTACAGCTTGTAGCAGTGTGTGGGACTTGTTCTATTAGTCCATCTATACTGACCTCCATCAGTTTGCAAATTCTATATAATTTTTTTCTGCATCTAGCTCTGAAAAAATATTTCGACTTCTAGCAGTGTGTGGGACTTGTTCTATTAGTCCATCTATACTAACCTCCATCAGGTTGCAAATTCAATCTAATTTTTATCTGCATCTAGCTCTGAAAAAATATTTCAGCTTGTAGCAGTGTGTGGGACTTGTTCTATTAGTCCATCTATACTGACCTCCATCAGGTTGCAAATTCAATATAATTTTTTTCTGCATCGAGCTTTGAAAAAATATTTAGGCTTCTAGCAGTGTGTGGGACTTGTTCTGTTAGTCCATCTATACTAACCTCCATCAGGTTGCAAATTCAATATAATTTTTTTCTGCATCTAGCTCTGAAAAAATATTTCAGCTTGTAGCAGTGTGTGGGAGTTGTTCTATTAGTCCATCTATACTAACCTCCATCAGGTTGCAAATTCAATATAATTTTTTCTGCATCTAAGCTCTGAAAAAATATTTAGGCTTCTAACAGTGTGTGGGACTTGTTCTATTAGTCCATCTATACTAACCTCCATCAGGTTGCAAATTCAATCTAATTTTTATCTGCATCTAGCTCTGAAAAAATATTTCAGCTTGTAGCAGTGTGTGGGACTTGTTCTATTAGTCCATCTATACTGACCTCCATCAGGTTGCAAATTCAATATAATTTTTTTCTGCATCTAGCTCTGAAAAAATATTTCGGCTTCTAGCAGTGTGTGGGACTTGTTCTATTAGTCAATCTATACTAACCTCCATCAGGTTGCAAATTCAATATAATTTTTTTCTGCATGTAGCTCTGAAAAAATATTTCACCTTGTAGCAGAGTGTGGGACTTGTTCTATTAGTGCATCTATACTGACCTCCATCAGGTTGCAAATTCAATATAATTTTTTTCTGCATCGAGCTTTGAAAAAATATTTAGGCTTCTAGCAGTGTGTGGGACTTGTTCTGTTTGTCCATCTATACTAACCTCCATCAGGTTGCAAATTCAATATAATTTGTTTCTGCATGTAGCTCTGAAAAAATATTTCAGCTTGTAGCAGTGTGTGGGACTTGTTCTATTAGTCGATCTATACTAACCTCCATCAGGTTGCAAATTCAATATAATTTTTTTCTGCATCTAACTCTGAAAAAATAATTCAGCTTGTAACAGTTTGTGTGACTTGTTCTATTAGTCGATCTATACTAACCTCCATCAGGATGCAAATTCAATATAATTTTTTCCGCATCTAGCTCTGAAAAAATATTTAGGCTTCTAACAGTGTGTGGGACTTGTTCTATTAGTCCATCTATACTAACCTCCATCAGGTTGCAAATTCAATATAATTTTTTTCTGCATGTAGCTTTGAAAAAATATTTCAGCATCTAGCAGTGTGTATGACTTGTTCTATTAGTCCATCTATACTGACCTCCATCAGGTTGCAAATTCAATATAATTTTTTTCTGCATCTAGCTCTGAAAAAATTTTTTGGCTTCTAGCAGTGTGTGGGACTTGTTCTATTAGTCCATCTATACTAACCTCCATCAGGTTGCAAATTCAATATAATTTTTTTCTGCATCGAGCTTTGAAAAAATATTTAGGCTTCTAGCAGTGAGTGGGACTTGTTCTGTTAGTCCATCTATACTAACCTCCATCAGGTTGCAAATTCAATATAATTTTTTTCTGCATGTAGCTCTGAAAAAATATTTCAGCTTGTAGCAGTGTGTGGGACTTGTTCTATTAGTCCACCTTTACTAACCTCCATCAGGTTGCAAATTCAATATAATTTTTTTCTGCATCTAGCTCTGAAAAAATATTTCAGCTTGTAGCAGTGTGTGGGACTTGTTCTATTAGTCCACCTTTACTAACCTCCATCAGGTTGCAAATTCAATATAATTTTTTCTGCATCTAAGCTCTGAAAAAATATTTAGGCTTCTAACAGTGTGTGGGACTTGTTCTATTAGTCAATCTATACTAACCTTCATCAGGTTGCAAATTCAATATAATTTTTTTCTGCATTTAGCTTTGAAAAAATATTTCAGCTTCTAGCAGTGTGTAGGACTTGTTCTATTAGTCCATCTATACTGACCTCCATCAGGTTGCAAATTCAATATAATTTTTTTCTGCATCTAGCTCTGAAAAAATATTTAGGCTTCTAGCAGTGTGTGGGACCTGTTCTATTAGTCCATCTATACTAACCTCCATCAGGTTGCAAATTCAATATAATTTTTTTCTGCATCTAACTCTGAAAAAATATTTCGGCTTCTAGCAGTGTGTGGGACTTGTTCTATTAGTAAATCTATACTAACCTCCATCAGGTTGCAAATTCAATATAATTTTTTTCTGCATCTAGTTCTGAAAAAATATTACAGCTTGTAGCAGTGTGTGGGACTTGTTCTATTAGTCCATCTATACTGACCTCCATCAGTTTGCAAATTCTATATAATTTTTTTCTGCATCTAGCTCTGAAAAAATATTTCGACTTCTAGCAGTGTGTGGAACTTGTTCTATTAGTCCATCTATACTAACCTCCATCAGGTTGCAAATTCAATCTAATTTTTATCTGCATCTAGCTCTGAAAAAATATTTCAGCTTGTAGCAGTGTGTGGGACTTGTTCTATTAGTCCATCTATACTGACCTCCATCAGGTTGCAAATTCAATATAATTTTTTTCTGCATCTAGCTCTGAAAAAATATTTCGGCTTCTAGCAGTGTGTGGGACTTGTTCTATTAGTCCATCTATACTAACCTCCATCAGGTTGCAAATTCAATATAATTTTTTTCTGCATGTAGCTCTGAAAAAATATTTCAGCTTGTAGCAGTGTGTGGGACTTGTTCTATTAGTCCATCTATACTGACCTCCATCAGGTTGCAAATTCAATATAATTTTTTTCTGCATCGAGCTTTGAAAAAATATTTATGCTTCTAGCAGTGTGTGGGACTTGTTCTGTTTGTCCATCTATACTAACCTCCATCAGGTTGCAAATTCAATATAATTTTGTCTGCATGTAGCTCTGAAAAAATATTTAGGCTTCTAACAGTGTGTGGGACTTGTTCTATTAGTCCATCTATACTAACCTTCATCAGGTTGCAAATTCAATATAATTTTTTTCTGCATGTAGCTTTGAAAAAATATTTCAGCATCTAGCAGTGTGTAGGACTTGTTCTATTAGTCCATCTATACTGACCTCCATCAGGTGGCAAATTCAATATAATTTTTTTCTGCATCTAGCTCTGAAAAAATATTTCAGCTTCTAGCAGTGTGTGGGACTTGTTCTATTAGTCCATCTATACTAACCTCCATCAGGTTGCAAATTCAATCTAATTTTTTCTGCACCTAAGCTCAGAATTAATATTTAGGCTTCTAACAGTGTGTGGGACTTGTTCTATTAGTCAATCTATACTAACCTCCATCAGGTTGCAAATTCAATATAATTTTCTTCTGCATGTAGCCTTGAAAAAATATATCAGCTTCTAGCAGTGTGTAGGACTTGTTCTATTAGTCCATCTATACTGACCTCCATCAGGTTGCAAATTCAATATAATTTTTTTCTGCATCGAGCTTTGAAAAAATATTTAGGCTTCTAGCAGTGTGTGGGACTTGTTCTGTTTGTCCATCTATACTAACCTCCATCAGGTTGCAAATTCAATATAATTTTTATCTGCATCTAGCTCTGAAAAAATATTTCAACTTGTAACAGTGTGTGGGACTTGTTCTATTAGTCCATCTATACTGACCTCCATCAGGTTGCAAATTCAATATAATTTTTTTCTGCATCTAGCTCTGAAAAAATATTTCGGGTTCTAGCAGTGTGTGGGACTTGTTCTATTAGTCCATCTATACTAACCTCCATCAAGTTGCAAATTCAATATAATTTTTTTCTGCATGTAGCTCTGAAAAAATATTTCAGCTTGAAGCAGTGTGTGGGACTTGTTCTATTAGTCCATCTATACTGACCTCCATCAGGTTGCAAATTCAATATAATTTTTTTCTGCATCGAGCTTTGAAAAAATATTTCAGCTTGTAGCAGTGTGTGGGACTTGTTCTATTAGTCCATCTATACTAACCTCCATCAGATTGCAAATTCAATATAATTTTTTCTGCATCTAAGCTCTGAAAAAATATTTAGGCTTCTAACAGTGTGTGGGACTTGTTCTATTAGTCCATCTATACTAACCTCCATCAGGTTGCAAATTCAATCTAATTTTTAGCTGCATCTAGCTCTGAAAAAATATTTCAGCTTGTAGCAGTGTGTGGGACTTGTTCTATTAGTCCATCTATACTGACCTCCATCAGGTTGCAAATTCAATATAATTTTTTTCTGCATCTAGCTCTGAAAATATATTTCGGCTTCTAGCAGTGTGTGGGACTTGTTCTATTAGTCAATCTATACTAACCTCCATCAGGTTGCAAATTCAATATAATTTTTTTCTGCATGTAGCTCTGAAAAAATATTTCAGCTTGTAGCAGAGTGTGGGACTTGTTCTATTAGTGCATCTATACTGACCTCCATCAGGTTGCAAATTCAATATAATTTTTTTCTGCATCGAGCTTTGAAAAAATATTTAGGCTTCTAGCAGTGTGTGGGACTTGTTCTGTTTGTCCATCTATACTAACCTCCATCAGGTTGCAAATTCAATATAATTTTTTTCTGCATGTAGCTCTGAAAAAATATTTCAGCTTGTAGCAGTGTGTGGGACTTGTTCTATTAGTCGATCTATACTAACCTCCATCAGGTTGCAAATTCAATATAATTTTTTTCTGCATCTAACTCTGAAAAAATAATTCAGCTTGTAGCAGTTTGTGGGACTTGTTCTATTAGTCCATCTATACTAACCTCCATCAGGATGCAAATTCAATATAATTTTTTCTGCATCTAGCTCTGAAAAAATATTTAGGCTTCTAACAGTGTGTGGGACTTGTTCTATTAGTCCATCTATACTAACCTCCATCAGGTTGCAAATTCAATATAATTTTTTTCTGCATGTAGCTTTGAAAAAATATTTCAGCATCTAGCAGTGTGTAGGACTTGTTCTATTAGTCCATCTATACTGACCTCCATCAGGTTGCAAATTCAATATAATTTTTTTCTGCATCTAGCTCTGAAAAAATATTTTGGCTTCTAGCAGTGTGTGGGACTTGTTCTATTAGTCCATCTATACTAACCTCCATCAGGTTGCAAATTCAATATAATTTTTTTCTGCATCGAGCTTTGAAAAAATATTTAGGCTTCTAGCAGTGTGTGGGACTTGTTCTGTTAGTCCATCTATACTAACCTCCATCAGGTTGCAAATTCAATATAATTTTTTTCTGCATGTAGCTCTGAAAAAATATTTCAGCTTGTAGCAGTGTGTGGGACTTGTTCTATTAGTCCACCTTTACTAACGTCCAGCAGGTTGCAAATTCAATATAATTTTTTTCTGCATCTAGCTCTGAAAAAATATTTCAGCTTGTAGCAGTCTGTGGGACTTGTTCTATTAGTCCATCTATACTAACCTCCATCAGGTTGCAAATTCAATATAATTTTTTCTGCATCTAAGCTCTGAAAAAATATTTAGGCTTCTAACAGTGTGTGGGACTTGTTCTATTAGTCAATCTATACTAACCTTCATCAGGTTGCAAATTCAATATAATTTTTTTCTGCATTTAGCTTTGAAAAAATATTTCAGCTTCTAGCAGTGTGTAGGACTTGTTCTATTAGTCCATCTATACTGACCTCCATCAGGTTGCAAATTCAATATAATTTTTTTCTGCATCTAGCTCTGAAAAAATATTTAGGCTTCTAGCAGTGTGTGGGACCTGTTCTATTAGTCCATCTATGCTAACCTCCATCAGGTTGCAAATTCAATATAATTTTTTTCTGCATCTAACTCTGAAAAAATATTTCGGCTTCTAGCAGTGTGTGGGACTTGTTCTATTAGTCCATCTATACTAACCTCCATCAGGTTGCAAATTCAATATAATTTTTTTCTGCATCTAGCTCTGAAAAAATATTACAGCTTGTAGCAGTGTGTGGGACTTGTTCTATTAGTCCATCTATACTGACCTCCATCAGTTTGCAAATTCTATATAATTTTTTTCTGCATCTAGCTCTGAAAAAATATTTCGACTTCTAGCAGTGTGTGGAACTTGTTCTATTAGTCCATCTATACTAACCTCCATCAGGTTGCAAATTCAATCTAATTTTTATCTGCATCTAGCTCTGAAAAAATATTTCAGCTTGTAGCAGTGTGTGGGACTTGTTCTATTAGTCCACCTATACTGACCTCCATCAGGTTGCAAATTCAATATAATTTTTTTCTGCATCTAGCTCTGAAAAAATATTTCGGCTTCTAGCAGTGTGTGGGACTTGTTCTATTAGTCCATCTATACTAACCTCCATCAGGTTGCAAATTCAATATAATTTTTTTCTGCATGTAGCTCTGAAAAAATATTTCAGCTTGTAGCAGTGTGTGGGACTTGTTCTATTAGTCCATCTATACTGACCTCCATCAGGTTGCAAATTCAATATAATTTTTTTCTGCATCGAGCTTTGAAAAAATATTTAGGCTTCTAGCAGTGTGTGGGACTTGTTCTGTTTGTCCATCTATACTAACCTCCATCAGGTTGCAAATTCAATATAATTTTTTCTGCATGTAGCTCTGAAAAAATATTTAGGCTTCTAACAGTGTGTGGGACTTGTTCTTTTAGTCCATCTTTACTAACCTTCATCAGGTTGCAAATTCAATATAATTTTTTTCTGCATGTAGCTTTGAAAAAATATTTCAGCATCTAGCAGTGTGTAGGACTTGTTCTATTAGTCCATCTATACTGACCTCCATCAGGTTGCAAATTCAATATAATTTTTTTCTGCATCTAGCTCTGAAAAAATATTTCAGCTTCTAGCAGTGTGTGGGACTTGTTCTATTAGTCCATCTATACTAACCTCCATCAGGTTGCAAATTCAATATAATTTTTTTCTGCATGTAGCTTTGAAAAAATATTTTAGCATCTAGCAGTGTGTTGGACTTGTTCTATTAGTCCATCTATACTGACCTCCATCAGGTTGCAAATTCAATATAATTTTTTTCTGCATCTAGCTCTGAAAAAATATTTTGGCTTCTAGCAGTGTGTGGGACTTGTTCTATTAGTCCATCTATACTGACCTCCATCAGGTTGCAAATTCAATATAATTTTTCTGCACCTAAGCTCAGAATTAATATTTAGGCTTCTAACAGTGTGTGGGACTTGTTCTATTAGTCAATCTATACTAACCTCCATCAGGTTGCAAATTCAATATAATTTTCTTCTGCATGTAGCCTTGAAAAAATATTTCAGCTTCTAGCAGTGTGTAGGACTTGTTCTATTAGTCCATCTATACTGACCTCCATCAGGTTGCAAATTCAATATAATTTTTTTCTGCATCTAGCTCTGAAAAAATATTTAGGCTTCTAGCAGTGTGTGGGACCTGTTCTATTAGTCCATCTATACTAACCTCCATCAGGTTGCAAATTCAATATAATTTTTTTCTGCATCTAACTCTGAAAAAATATTTCGGCTTCTAGCAGTGTGTGGGACTTGTTCTATTAGTCCATCTATACTAACCTCCATCAGGTTGCAAATTCAATATAATTTTTTTCTGCGTGTAGCTCTGAAAAAATATTACAGCTTGTAGCAGTGTGTGGGACTTGTTCTATTAGTCCATCTATACTAATCTCCATCAGGTTGCAAATTCAATATAATTTTTTTCTGCATCTAGCTCTGAAAAAATATTACAGCTTGTAGCAGTGTGTGGGACTTGTTCTATTAGTCCATCTATACTGACCTCCATCAGGTTGCAAATTCTATATAATTTTTTTCTGCATCTAGCTCTGAAAAAATATTTCGACTTCTAGCAGTGTGTGGGACTTGTTCTATTAGTCCATCTATACTAACCTCCATCAGGTTGCAAATTCAATATGATTTTTATCTGCATCTAGCTCTGAAAAAATATTTCAGCTTGTAGCAGTGTGTGGGACTTGTTCTATTAGTCCATCTATACTGACCTTCATCAGGTTGCAAATTCAATATAATTTTTTTCTGCATCTAGCTCTGAAAAAATATTTCGGCTTCTAGCAGTGTGTGGGACTTGTTCTATTAGTCAATCTATACTAACCTCCATCAGGTTGCAAATACAATATAATTTTTTTCTGCATGTAGCTCTGAAAAAATATTTCAGCTTGTAGCAGAGTGTGGGACTTGTACTATAAGTGCATCTATACTGACCTCCATCAGGTTGCAAATTCAATATAATTTTTTTCTGCATCGAGCTTTGAAAAAATATTTAGGCTTCTAGCAGTGTGTGGGACTTGTTCTGTTTGTCCATCTATACTAACCTCCATCAGGTTGCAAATTCAATATAATTTTTATCTGCATGTAGCTCTGAAAAAATATTTCAGCTTGTAGCAGTGTGTGGGACTTGTTCAATTAGTCCATCTATACTGACCTCCATTAGGCTGCAAATTCAATATAATTTTTTTCTGCATCTAGCTCTGAAAAAATATTTCGGCTTCTAGCAGTGTGTGGGACTTGTTCTATTAGTCCATCTATACTAACCTCCATCAAGTTGCAAATTCAATATAATTTTTTTCTGAATGTAGCTCTGAAAAAATATTTCAGCTTGAAGCAGTGTGTGGGACTTGTTCTATTAGTCCATCTATACTGACCTCCATCAGGTTGCAAATTCAATATAATTTTTTTCTGCATCGAGCTTTGAAAAAATATTTAGGCTTCTAGCAGTGTGTGGGACTTGTTCTGTTTGTCCATCTATACTAACCTCCATCAGGTTGCAAATTCAATATAATTTTTTCTGCATGTAGCTCTGAAAAAATATTTCAGCTTGTAGCAGTGTGTGGGACTTGTTCTATTAGTCCATCTATACTAACCTCCATCAGGTTGCAAGTTCAATATAATTTTTTTCTGCATCTAGCTCTGAAAAAATATTACAGCTTGTAGCATTTTGTGGGACTTCTTCTATTAGTCCATCTATACTAACCTCCATCAGGTTGCAAATTCAATATAATTTTTTCCGCATCTAGCTCTGAAAAAATATTTAGGCTTCTAACAGTGTGTGGGACTTGTTCTATTAGTCCATCTATACTAACCTCCATCAGGTTGCAAATTCAATATAATTTTTTTCTGCATGTAGCTTTGAAAAAATATTTCAGCTTCTAGCAGTGTGTGGGACTTGTTCTATTAGTCCATCTATACTGACCTCCATCAGGTTGCAAATTCAATATAATTTTTTCTGCATCTAACTCTGAAAAAATATTTCGGCTTCTAGCAGTGTGTGGGACTTGTTCTATTAGTCCATCTATACTAACCTCCATCAGGTTGCAAATTCAATATAATTTTTTTCTGCATCTAGCTCTGAAAAAATATTACAGCTTGTAGCAGTGTGTGGGACTTGTTCTATTAGTCCATCTATACTGACCTCCATCAGTTTGCAAATTCTATATAATTTTTTTCTGCATCTAGCTCTGAAAAAATATTTCGACTTCTAGCAGTGTGTGGGACTTGTTCTATTAGTCCATCTATACTAACCTCCATCAGGTTGCAAATTCAATCTAATTTTTATCTGCATCTAGCTCTGAAAAAATATTTCAGCTTGTAGCAGTGTGTGGGACTTGTTCTATTAGTCCATCTATACTGACCTCCATCAGGTTGCAAATTCAATATAATTTTTTTCTGCATCGAGCTTTGAAAAAATATTTAGGCTTCTAGCAGTGTGTGGGACTTGTTCTGATAGTCCAGCTATACTAACCTCCATCAGGTTGCAAATTCAATATAATTTTTTTCTGCGTGTAGCTCTGAAAAAATATTTCAGCTTGTGGCAGTGTGTGGGACTTGTTTTATTAGTCCACCTATACTAACCTCCATCAGGTTGCAAATTCAATATAATTTTTTTCTGCATCTAGCTCTGAAAAAATATTTCAGCTTGTAGCAGTGTGTGGGACTTGTTCTATTAGTCCATCTATACTAACCTCCATCAGGTTGCAAATTCAATATAATTTTTTCTGCATCTAAGCTCTGAAAAAATATTTAGGCTTCTAACAGTGTGTGGGACTTGTTCTATTAGTCAATCTATACTAACCTCCATCAGGTTGCAAATTCAATATAATTTTTTTCTGCATGTAGCTTTGAAAAAATATTTGAGCTTCTAGCAGTGTGTAGGACTTGTTATATTAGTCCATCTATACTGACCTCCATCAGGTTGCAAATTCAATATAATTTTTTTCTGCATCTAGCTCTGAAAAAATATTTAGGCTTCTAGCAGTGTGTGGGACCTGTTCTATTAGTCCATCTATACTAAATTCCATCAGGTTGCAAATTCAATATAATTTTTTTCTGCATCTAACTCTGAAAAAATATTTCGGATTCTAGCAGTGTGTGGGACTTGTTCTATTAGTCCATCTATACTAATCTCCATCAGGTTGCAAATTCAATATAATTTTTTTCTGCATCTAGCTCTGAAAAAATATTACAGCTTGTAGCAGTGTGTGGGACTTGTTCTATTAGTCCATCTATACTGACCTCCATCAGGTTGCAAATTCTATATAATTTTTTTCTGAATCTAGCTCTGAAAAAATATTTCGACTTCTAGCAGTGTGTGGGACTTGTTCTATTAGTCCATCTATACTAACCTCCATCAGGTTGCAAATTCAATCTAATTTTTATCTGCATCTAGCTCTGAAAACATATTTCAGCTTGTAGCAGTGTGTGGGACTTGTTCAATTAGTCCATCTATACTGACCTCCATTAGGCTGCAAATTCAATATAATTTTTTTCTGCATCTAGCTCTGAAAAAATATTTCGGCTTCTAGCAGTGTGTGGGACTTGTTCTATTAGTCCATCTATACTAACCTCCATCAAGTTGCAAATTCAATATAATTTTTTTCTGAATGTAGCTCTGAAAAAATATTTCAGCTTGAAGCAGTGTGTGGGACTTGTTCTATTAGTCCATCTATACTGACCTCCATCAGGTTGCAAATTCAATATAATTTTTTTCTGCATCGAGCTTTGAAAAAATATTTAGGCTTCTAGCAGTGTGTGGGACTTGTTCTGTTTGTCCATCTATACTAACCTCCATCAGGTTGCAAATTCAATATAATTTTTTCTGCATGTAGCTCTGAAAAAATATTTCAGCTTGTAGCAGTGTGTGGGACTTGTTCTATTAGTCCATCTATACTAACCTCCATCAGGTTGCAAGTTCAATATAATTTTTTTCTGCATCTAGCTCTGAAAAAATATTACAGCTTGTAGCATTTTGTGGGACTTCTTCTATTAGTCCATCTATACTAACCTCCATCAGGTTGCAAATTCAATATAATTTTTTCCGCATCTAGCTCTGAAAAAATATTTAGGCTTCTAACAGTGTGTGGGACTTGTTCTATTAGTCCATCTATACTAACCTCCATCAGGTTGCAAATTCAATATAATTTTTTTCTGCATGTAGCTTTGAAAAAATATTTCAGCTTCTAGCAGTGTGTGGGACTTGTTCTATTAGTCCATCTATACTGACCTCCATCAGGTTGCAAATTCAATATAATTTTTTCTGCATCTAACTCTGAAAAAATATTTCGGCTTCTAGCAGTGTGTGGGACTTGTTCTATTAGTCCATCTATACTAACCTCCATCAGGTTGCAAATTCAATATAATTTTTTTCTGCATCTAGCTCTGAAAAAATATTACAGCTTGTAGCAGTGTGTGGGACTTGTTCTATTAGTCCATCTATACTGACCTCCATCAGTTTGCAAATTCTATATAATTTTTTTCTGCATCTAGCTCTGAAAAAATATTTCGACTTCTAGCAGTGTGTGGGACTTGTTCTATTAGTCCATCTATACTAACCTCCATCAGGTTGCAAATTCAATCTAATTTTTATCTGCATCTAGCTCTGAAAAAATATTTCAGCTTGTAGCAGTGTGTGGGACTTGTTCTATTAGTCCATCTATACTGACCTCCATCAGGTTGCAAATTCAATATAATTTTTTTCTGCATCGAGCTTTGAAAAAATATTTAGGCTTCTAGCAGTGTGTGGGACTTGTTCTGATAGTCCAGCTATACTAACCTCCATCAGGTTGCAAATTCAATATAATTTTTTTCTGCGTGTAGCTCTGAAAAAATATTTCAGCTTGTGGCAGTGTGTGGGACTTGTTTTATTAGTCCACCTATACTAACCTCCATCAGGTTGCAAATTCAATATAATTTTTTTCTGCATCTAGCTCTGAAAAAATATTTCAGCTTGTAGCAGTGTGTGGGACTTGTTCTATTAGTCCATCTATACTAACCTCCATCAGGTTGCAAATTCAATATAATTTTTTCTGCATCTAAGCTCTGAAAAAATATTTAGGCTTCTAACAGTGTGTGGGACTTGTTCTATTAGTCAATCTATACTAACCTCCATCAGGTTGCAAATTCAATATAATTTTTTTCTGCATGTAGCTTTGAAAAAATATTTGAGCTTCTAGCAGTGTGTAGGACTTGTTATATTAGTCCATCTATACTGACCTCCATCAGGTTGCAAATTCAATATAATTTTTTTCTGCATCTAGCTCTGAAAAAATATTTAGGCTTCTAGCAGTGTGTGGGACCTGTTCTATTAGTCCATCTATACTAAATTCCATCAGGTTGCAAATTCAATATAATTTTTTTCTGCATCTAACTCTGAAAAAATATTTCGGATTCTAGCAGTGTGTGGGACTTGTTCTATTAGTCCATCTATACTAATCTCCATCAGGTTGCAAATTCAATATAATTTTTTTCTGCATCTAGCTCTGAAAAAATATTACAGCTTGTAGCAGTGTGTGGGACTTGTTCTATTAGTCCATCTATACTGACCTCCATCAGGTTGCAAATTCTATATAATTTTTTTCTGAATCTAGCTCTGAAAAAATATTTCGACTTCTAGCAGTGTGTGGGACTTGTTCTATTAGTCCATCTATACTAACCTCCATCAGGTTGCAAATTCAATCTAATTTTTATCTGCATCTAGCTCTGAAAACATATTTCAGCTTGTAGCAGTGTGTGGGACTTGTTCTATTAGTCCATCTATACTGACCTCCATCAGGTTGCAAATTCAATATAATTTTTTTCTGCATCTAGCTCTGAAAAAATATTTCGGCTTCTAGCAGTGTGTGGGACTTGTTCTATTAGTCAATTTATACTAACCTCCATCAGGTTGCAAATTCAATATAATTTTTTTCTGCATGTAGCTCTGAAAAAATATTTCAGCTTGTAGCAGAGTGTGGGACTTGTTCTATTAGTGCATCTATACTGACCTCCATCAGGTTGCAAATTCAATATAATTTTTTTCTGCATCGAGCTTTGAAAAAATATTTAGGCTTCTAGCAGTGTGTGGGACTTGTTCTGTTTGTCCATCAATACTAACCTCCATCAGGTTGCAAATTCAATATAATTTTTTTCTGCATGTAGCTCCGAAAAAATATTTCAGCTTGTAGCAGTGTGTGGGACTTGTTCTATTAGTCCATCTATACTAACCTCCATCAGGTTGCAAATTCAATATAATTTTTTTCTGCATGTAGCTTTGAAAAAATATTTCAGCATCTAGCAGTGTGTAGGACTTGTTCTATTAGTCCATCTATACTGACCTCCATCAGGTTGCAAATTCAATATAATTTTTTTCTGCATCTAACTCTGAAAAAATATTTCGGCTTCTAGCAGTGTTTGGGACTTGTTCTATTAGTCCATCTATACTAACCTCCATCAGGTTGCAAATTCAATATAATTTTTTTCTGCATCTAGCTCTGAAAAAAGATTACAGCTTGTAGCAGTGTGTGGGACTTGTTCTATTAGTCCATCTATACTGACCTCCATCAGTTTGCAAATTCTATATAATTTTTTTCTGCATCGAGCTTTGAAAAAATATTTAGGCTTCTAGCAGTGTGTGGGACTTGTTCTGTTAGTCCAGCTATACTAACCTCCATCAGGTTGCAAATTCAATATAATTTTTTTCTGCATGTAGCTCTGAAAAAATATTTCAGCTTGTAGCAGTGTGAGGGACTTGTTCTATTAGTCCATCTATACTGACCTCCATCAGGTTGCAAATTTAATATAATTTTTTTCTGCATCTAGCTCTGAAAAAATATTACAGCTTGTAGCATTTTGTGGGACTTGTTCTATTAGTCCATCTATACTAACCTCCATCAGGTTGCTAATTCAATATAATTTTTTCCGCATCTAGCTCTGAAAAAATATTTAGGCTTCTAACAGTGTGTGGGACTTGTTCTATTAGTCCATCTATACTAACATTCATCAGGTTGCAAATTCAATATAATTTTTTTCTGCATGTAGCTTTGAAAAAATATTTCAGCATCTAGCAGTGTGTAGGACTTGTTCTATTAGTCCATCTATACTGACGTCCATCAGGTTGCAAATTCAATATAATTTTTTTCTGCATCTAGCTCTGAAAAAATATTTCAGCTTCTAGCAGTGTGTGGGACTTGTTCTATTAGTCCATCTATACTAACCTCCATCAGGTTGCACATTCAATATAATTTTTTTCTGCATGTAGCTTTGAAAAAATATTTTAGCATCTAGCAGTGTGTTGGACTTGTTCTATTAGTCCATCTATACTGACCTCCATCAGGTTGCAAATTCAATATAATTTTTTTCTGCATCTAGCTCTGAAAAAATATTTTGGCTTCTAGCAGTGTGTGGGACTTGTTCTATTAGTCCATCTATACTGACCTCCATCAGGTTGCAAATTCAATATAATTTTTTCTGCATCTAAGCTCAGAATTAATATTTAGGCTTCTAACAGTGTGTGGGACTTGTTCTATTAGTCAATCTATACTAACCTCCATCAGGTTGCAAATTCAATATAATTTTCTTCTGCGTGTAGCCTTGAAAAAATATTTCAGCTTCTAGCAGTGTGTAGGACTTGTTCTATTTGTCCATCTATACTGACCTCCATCAGGTTGCAAATTCAATATAATTTTTTTCTGCATCTAGCTCTGAAAAAATATTTAGGCTTCTAGCAGTGTGTGGGACCTGTTCTATTAGTCCATCTATACTAACCTCCATCAGGTTGCAAATTCAATATAATTTTTTTCTGCATCTAACTCTGAAAAAATATTTCGGCTTCTAGCAGTGTGTGGGACTTGTTCTATTAGTCCATCTAGACTAACCTCCATCAGGTTGCAAATTCAATATAATTTTTTTCTGCGTGTAGCTCTGAAAAAATATTACAGCTTGTAGCAGTGTGTGGGACTTGTTCTATTAGTCCATCTATACTAATCTCCATCAGGTTGCAAATTCAATATAATTTTTTTCTGCATCTAGCTCTGAAAAAATATTACAGCTTGTAGCAGTGTGTGGGACTTGTTCTATTAGTCCATCTATACTGACCTCCATCAGGTTGCAAATTCTATATAATTTTTTTCTGCATCTAGCTCTGAAAAAATATTTCGACTTCTAGCAGTGTGTGGGACTTGTTCTATTAGTCCATCTATACTAACCTCCATCAGGTTGCAAATTCAATCTAATTTTTATCTGCATCTAGCTCTGAAAAAATATTTCAGCTTGTAGCAGTGTGTGGGACTTGTTCTATTAGTCCATCTATACTGACCTTCATCAGGTTGCAAATTCAATATAATTTTTTTCTGCATCTAGCTCTGAAAAAATATTTCGGCTACTAGCAGTGTGTGGGACTTGTTCTATTAGTCAATCTATACTAACCTCCATCAGGTTGCAAATTCAATATAATTTTTTTCTGCATGTAGCTCTGAAAAAATATTTCAGCTTGTAGCAGAGTGTGGGACTTGTTCTATTAGTGCATCTATACTGACCTCCATCAGGTTGCAAATTCAATATAATTTTTTTCTGCATCGAGCTTTGAAAAAATATTTAGGCTTCTAGCAGTGTGTGGGACTTGTTCTGTTTGTCCATCTATACTAACCTCCATCAGGTTGCAAATTCAATATAATTTTTATCTGCATCTAGCTCTGAAAAAATATTTCAGCTTTTAGCAGTGTGTGGGACTTGTTCTATTAGGCCATCTATACTGACCTCCATCAGGTTGGAAATTCAAGATAATTTTTTTCTGCATCTAGCTCTGAAAAAATATTTTGGCTTCTAGCAGTGTGTGGGACTTGTTCTATTAGTCCATCTATACTAACCTCCATCAGGTTGCAAATTCAATATAATTTTTATCTGCATGTAGCTCTGAAAAAATATTTCAGCTTGTAGCAGAGTGTGGGACTTGTTCTATTAGTCCATCTATACTGACCTCCATCAGGTTGCAAATTCAATATAATTTTTTTCTGCATCGAGCTTTGAAAAAATATTTAGGCTTCTAGCAGTGTGTGGGACTTGTTCTGTTTGTCCATCTATACTAACCTCCATCAGGTTGCGAATTCAATATAATTTTTTTCTGCATCTTGGTCTGAAAAAATATTTTGGCTTCTAGCAGTGTGTGGGACTTGTTGTATTAGTCAGTCTATACTAACCTCCATCAGGTTGCAAATTCAATATAATTTTTTTCTGCATGTAGCTTTGAAAAAATATTTCAGCTTCTAGCAGTGTGTGGGCCTTGTTCTATTAGTCCATCTATACTGACCTCCATCAGGTTGCAAATTCAATATAATTTTTTCTGCATCTAAGCTCTGAAAAAATATTTAGGCTTCTAACAGTGTGTGGGACTTGTTCAATTAGTCAATCTATACTAACCTCCATCAGGTTGCAAATTCAATATAATTTTCTTCTGCATGTAGCTTTGAAAAAATATTTCAGCTTCTAGCAGTGTGTAGGACTTGTTCTATTATTCCATCTATACTGACCTCCGTCAGGTTGCAAATTCAATATAATTTTTTTCTGCATCTAGCTCTGAAAAAATATTTAGGCTTCTAGCAGTGTGTGGGACCTGTTCTATTAGTCCATCTATACTAACCTCCATCAGGTTGCAAATTCAATATAATTTTTTTCTGCATCTAACTCTGAAAAAATATTTCGGCTTCTAGCAGTGTGTGGGACTTGTTCTATTAGTCCATCTATACTGACCTCCATCAGTTTGCAAATTCTATATAATTTTTTTCTGCATCTAGCTCTGAAAAAATATTTAGGCTTCTAGCAGTGTGTGGGACCTGTTCTATTAGTCCATCTATACTGACCTCCATCAGTTTGCAAATTCTATATAATTTTTTTCTGCATCTAGCTCTGAAAAAATATTTAGGCTTCTAGCAGTGTGTGGGACCTGTTCTATTAGTCCATCTATACTAACCTCCATCAGGTTGCAAATTCAATATAATTTTTTTCTGCATCTAACTCTGAAAAAATATTTCGGCTTCTAGCAGTGTGTGGGACTTGTTCTATTAGTCCATCTATACTAACCTCCATCAGGTTGCAAATTCAATCTAATTTTTATCTGCATCTAGCTCTGAAAAAATATTTCAGCTTGTAGCAGTGTGTGGGACTTGTTCTATTAGTGCATCTATACTGACCTCGATCAGGTTGCAAATTCAATATAATTTTTTTCTGCATCGAGCTTTGAAAAAATATTTAGGCTTCTAGCAGTGTGTGGGACTTGTTCTGTTAGTCCATCTATACTAACCTCCATCAGGTTGCAAATTCAATATAATTTTTTTCTGCATGTAGCTCTGAAAAAATATTTCAGCTTGTAGCAGTGTGTGGGACTTGTTCTATTAGTCCACCTATACTAACCTCCATCATTTTGCAAATTCAATATAATTTTTTTCTGCATCTAGCTCTGAAAAGATATTTCAGCTTGTAGCAGTGTGTGGGACTTGTTCTATTAGTCCATCTATACTAACCTCCATCAGGTTGCAAATTCAATATAATTTTTTTCTGCATCTAGCTCTGAAAAAATATTACAGCTTGTAGCAGTGTGTGGGACTTGTTCTATTAGTCCATCTATACTGACCTCCATCAGTTTGCAAATTCTATATAATTTTTTTCTGCATCTAGCTCTGAAAAAATATTTAGGCTTCTAGCAGTGTGTGGGACCTGTTCTATTAGTCCATCTATACTAACCTCCATCAGGTTGCAAATTCAATATAATTTTTTTCTGCATCTAACTCTGAAAAAATATTTCGGCTTCTAGCAGTGTGTGGGACTTGTTCTATTAGTCCATCTATACTAACCTCCATCAGGTTGCAAATTCAATCTAATTTTTATCTGCATCTAGCTCTGAAAAAATATTTCAGCTTGTAGCAGTGTGTGGGACTTGTTCTATTAGTCCATCTATACTGACCTCGATCAGGTTGCAAATTCAATATAATTTTTTTCTGCATCGAGCTTTGAAAAAATATTTAGGCTTCTAGCAGTGTGTGGGACTTGTTCTGTTAGTCCATCTATACTAACCTCCATCAGGTTGCAAATTCAATATAATTTTTTTCTGCATGTAGCTCTGAAAAAATATTACAGCTTGTAGCAGTGTGTGGGACTTGTTCTATTAGTCCATCTATACTGACCTCCATCAGTTTGCAAATTCTATATAATTTTTTTCTGCATCTAGCTCTGAAAAAATATTTAGGCTTCTAGCAGTGTGTGGGACCTGTTCTATTAGTCCATCTATACTAACCTCCATCAGGTTGCAAATTCAATATAATTTTTTTCTGCATCTAACTCTGAAAAAATATTTCGGCTTCTAGCAGTGTGTGGGACTTGTTCTATTAGTCCATCTATACTAACCTCCATCAGGTTGCAAATTCAATCTAATTTTTATCTGCATCTAGCTCTGAAAAAATATTTCAGCTTGTAGCAGTGTGTGGGACTTGTTCTATTAGTCCACCTATACTAACCTCCATCAGGTTGCAAATTCAATATAATTTTTTTCTGCATCTAGCTCTGAAAAGATATTTCAGCTTGTAGCAGTGTGTGGGACTTGTTCTATTAGTCCATCTATACTAACCTCCATCAGGTTGCAAATTCAATATAATTTTTTCTGCATCTAAGCTCTGAAAAAATATTTAGGCTTCTAACAGTGTGTGGGACTTGTTCTATTAGTCAATCTATACTAACCTCCATCAGGTTGCAAATTCAGTATAATTTTTTTCTGCATGTAGCTTTGAAAAAATATTTGAGCTTGTAGCAGTGTGTAGGACTTGTTATATTAGTCCATCTATACTGACCTCCATCAGGTTGCAAATTCAATATAATTTTTTTCTGCATCTAGCTCTGAAAAAATATTTAGGCTTCTAGCAGTGTGTGGGACCTGTTCTATTAGTCCATCTATACTAAATTCCATCAGGTTGCAAATTCAATATAATTTTTTTCTGCATCTAACTTTGAAAAAATATTTCAGCTTCTAGCAGTGTGTGGGACTTGTTCTATTAGTCCATCTATACTAACCTCCATCAGGTTGCAAATTCAATCTAATTTTTATCTGCATCTATCTCTGAAAAAATATTTCAGCTTGTAGCAGTGTGTGGGACTTGTTCTATTAGTCCATCTATACTGACCTCCATCAGGTTCCAAATTCAATATAATTTTTTCTGCATCTAAGCTCTGAAAAAATATTTAGGCTTCTAACAGTGTGTGGGACTTGTTCTATTAGTCAATCTATACTAACCTCCATCAGGTTGCAAATTCAATATAATTTTTTTCTGCATGTAGCTTTGAAAAAATATTTGAGCTTCTAGCAGTGTGTAGGACTTGTTATATTAGTCCATCTATACTGACCTCCATCAGGTTGCAAATTCAATATAATTTTTTTCTGCATCTAGCTCTGAAAAAATATTTAGGCTTCTAGCAGTGTGTGGGACCTGTTCTATTAGTCCATCTATACTAAATTCCATCAGGTTGCGAATTCAATATAATTTTTTTCTGCATCTAACTCTGGAAAAATATTTCGGATTCTAGCAGTGTGTGGGACTTGTTCTATTAGTCCATCTATACTAATCTCCATCAGGTTGCAAATTCAATATAATTTTTTTCTGCATCTAGCTCTGAAAAAATATTACAGCTTGTAGCAGTGTGTGGGACTTGTTCTATTAGTCCATCTATACTGACCTCCATCAGGTTGCAAATTCTATATAATTTTTTTCTGAATCTAGCTCTGAAAAAATATTTCGACTTCTAGCAGTGTGTGGGACTTGTTCTATTAGTCCATCTATACTAACCTCCATCAGGTTGCAAATTCAATCTAATTTTTATCTGCATCTAGCTCTGAAAACATATTTCAGCTTGTAGCAGTGTGTGGGACTTGTTCTATTAGTCCATCTATACTGACCTCCATCAGGTTGCAAATTCAATATAATTTTTTTCTGCATCTAGCTCTGAAAAAATATTTCGGCTTCTAGCAGTGTGTGGGACTTGTTCTATTAGTCCATCTATACTAACCTCCATCAGGTTGCACATTCAATATAATTTTTTTCTGCATGTAGCTTTGAAAAAATATTTTAGCATCTAGCAGTGTGTTGGACTTGTTCTATTAGTCCATCTATACTGACCTCCATCAGGTTGCAAATTCAATATAATTTTTTTCTGCATCTAGCTCTGAAAAAATATTTTGGCTTCTAGCAGTGTGTGGGACTTGTTCTATTAGTCCATCTATACTGACCTCCATCAGGTTGCAAATTCAATATAATTTTTTCTGCATCTAAGCTCAGAATTAATATTTAGGCTTCTAACAGTGTGTGGGACTTGTTCTATTAGTCAATCTATACTAACCTCCATCAGGTTGCAAATTCAATATAATTTTCTTCTGCGTGTAGCCTTGAAAAAATATTTCAGCTTCTAGCAGTGTGTAGGACTTGTTCTATTTGTCCATCTATACTGACCTCCATCAGGTTGCAAATTCAATATAATTTTTTTCTGCATCTAGCTCTGAAAAAATATTTAGGCTTCTAGCAGTGTGTGGGACCTGTTCTATTAGTCCATCTATACTAACCTCCATCAGGTTGCAAATTCAATATAATTTTTTTCTGCATCTAACTCTGAAAAAATATTTCGGCTTCTAGCAGTGTGTGGGACTTGTTCTATTAGTCCATCTAGACTAACCTCCATCAGGTTGCAAATTCAATATAATTTTTTTCTGCGTGTAGCTCTGAAAAAATATTACAGCTTGTAGCAGTGTGTGGGACTTGTTCTATTAGTCCATCTATACTAATCTCCATCAGGTTGCAAATTCAATATAATTTTTTTCTGCATCTAGCTCTGAAAAAATATTACAGCTTGTAGCAGTGTGTGGGACTTGTTCTATTAGTCCATCTATACTGACCTCCATCAGGTTGCAAATTCTATATAATTTTTTTCTGCATCTAGCTCTGAAAAAATATTTCGACTTCTAGCAGTGTGTGGGACTTGTTCTATTAGTCCATCTATACTAACCTCCATCAGGTTGCAAATTCAATCTAATTTTTATCTGCATCTAGCTCTGAAAAAATATTTCAGCTTGTAGCAGTGTGTGGGACTTGTTCTATTAGTCCATCTATACTGACCTTCATCAGGTTGCAAATTCAGTATAATTTTTTTCTGCATCTAGCTCTGAAAAAATATTTCGGCTACTAGCAGTGTGTGGGACTTGTTCTATTAGTCAATCTATACTAACCTCCATCAGGTTGCAAATTCAATATAATTTTTTTCTGCATGTAGCTCTGAAAAAATATTTCAGCTTGTAGCAGAGTGTGGGACTTGTTCTATTAGTGCATCTATACTGACCTCCATCAGGTTGCAAATTCAATATAATTTTTTTCTGCATCGAGCTTTGAAAAAATATTTAGGCTTCTAGCAGTGTGTGGGACTTGTTCTGTTTGTCCATCTATACTAACCTCCATCAGGTTGCAAATTCAATATAATTTTTATCTGCATCTAGCTCTGAAAAAATATTTCAGCTTGTAGCAGTGTGTGGGACTTGTTCTATTAGGCCATCTATACTGACCTCCATCAGGTTGCAAATTCAATATAATTTTTTTCTGCATCTAGCTCTGAAAAAATATTTCGGCTTCTAGCAGTGTGTGGGACTTGTTCTATTAGTCCATCTATACTAACCTCCATCAGGTTGCAAATTCAATATAATTTTTATCTGCATGTAGCTCTGAAAAAATATTTCAGCTTGTAGCAGAGTGTGGGACTTGTTCTATTAGTCCATCTATACTGACCTCCATCAGGTTGCAAATTCAATATAATTTTTTTCTGCATCGAGCTTTGAAAAAATATTTAGGCTTCTAGCAGTGTGTGGGACTTGTTCTGTTTGTCCATCTATACTAACCTCCATCAGGTTGCGAATTCAATATAATTTTTTTCTGCATCTTGGTCTGAAAAAATATTTTGGCTTCTAGCAGTGTGTGGGACTTGTTGTATTAGTCAGTCTATACTAACCTCCATCAGGTTGCAAATTCAATATAATTTTTTTCTGCATGTAGCTTTGAAAAAATATTTCAGCTTCTAGCAGTGTGTGGGCCTTGTTCTATTAGTCCATCTATACTGACCTCCATCAGGTTGCAAATTCAATATAATTTTTTCTGCATCTAAGCTCTGAAAAAATATTTAGGCTTCTAACAGTGTGTGGGACTTGTTCAATTAGTCAATCTATACTAACCTCCATCAGGTTGCAAATTCAATATAATTTTCTTCTGCATGTAGCTTTGAAAAAATATTTCAGCTTCTAGCAGTGTGTAGGACTTGTTCTATTATTCCATCTATACTGACCTCCGTCAGGTTGCAAATTCAATATAATTTTTTTCTGCATCTAGCTCTGAAAAAATATTTAGGCTTCTAGCAGTGTGTGGGACCTGTTCTATTAGTCCATCTATACTAACCTCCATCAGGTTGCAAATTCAATATAATTTTTTTCTGCATCTAACTCTGAAAAAATATTTCGGCTTCTAGCAGTGTGTGGGACTTGTTCTATTAGTCCATCTATACTGACCTCCATCAGTTTGCAAATTCTATATAATTTTTTTCTGCATCTAGCTCTGAAAAAATATTTAGGCTTCTAGCAGTGTGTGGGACCTGTTCTATTAGTCCATCTATACTGACCTCCATCAGTTTGCAAATTCTATATAATTTTTTTCTGCATCTAGCTCTGAAAAAATATTTAGGCTTCTAGCAGTGTGTGGGACCTGTTCTATTAGTCCATCTATACTAACCTCCATCAGGTTGCAAATTCAATATAATTTTTTTCTGCATCTAACTCTGAAAAAATATTTCGGCTTCTAGCAGTGTGTGGGACTTGTTCTATTAGTCCATCTATACTAACCTCCATCAGGTTGCAAATTCAATCTAATTTTTATCTGCATCTAGCTCTGAAAAAATATTTCAGCTTGTAGCAGTGTGTGGGACTTGTTCTATTAGTGCATCTATACTGACCTCGATCAGGTTGCAAATTCAATATAATTTTTTTCTGCATCGAGCTTTGAAAAAATATTTAGGCTTCTAGCAGTGTGTGGGACTTGTTCTGTTAGTCCATCTATACTAACCTCCATCAGGTTGCAAATTCAATATAATTTTTTTCTGCATGTAGCTCTGAAAAAATATTTCAGCTTGTAGCAGTGTGTGGGACTTGTTCTATTAGTCCACCTGTACTAACCTCCATCAGGTTGCAAATTCAATATAATTTTTTTCTGCATCTAGCTCTGAAAAGATATTTCAGCTTGTAGCAGTGTGTGGGACTTGTTCTATTAGTCCATCTATACTAACCTCCATCAGGTTGCAAATTCAATATAATTTTTTTCTGCATCTAGCTCTGAAAAAATATTACAGCTTGTAGCAGTGTGTGGGACTTGTTCTATTAGTCCATCTATACTGACCTCCATCAGTTTGCAAATTCTATATAATTTTTTTCTGCATCTAGCTCTGAAAAAATATTTAGGCTTCTAGCAGTGTGTGGGACCTGTTCTATTAGTCCATCTATACTAACCTCCATCAGGTTGCAAATTCAATATAATTTTTTTCTGCATCTAACTCTGAAAAAATATTTCGGCTTCTAGCAGTGTGTGGGACTTGTTCTATTAGTCCATCTATACTAACCTCCATCAGGTTGCAAATTCAATCTAATTTTTATCTGCATCTAGCTCTGAAAAAATATTTCAGCTTGTAGCAGTGTGTGGGACTTGTTCTATTAGTCCATCTATACTGACCTCGATCAGGTTGCAAATTCAATATAATTTTTTTCTGCATCGAGCTTTGAAAAAATATTTAGGCTTCTAGCAGTGTGTGGGACTTGTTCTGTTTGTCCATCTATACTAACCTCCATCAGGTTGCAAATTCAATATAATTTTTTTCTGCATGTAGCTCTGAAAAAATATTTCAGCTTGTAGCAGAGTGTGGGACTTGTTCTATTAGTGCATCTATACTGACCTCCATCAGGTTGCAAATTCAATATAATTTTTTTCTGCATCGAGCTTTGAAAAAATATTTAGGCTTCTAGCAGTGTGTGGGACTTGTTCTGTTTGTCCATCTATACTAACCTCCATCAGGTTGCAAATTCAATATAATTTTTTTCTGCATGTAGCTCTGAAAAAATATTTCAGCTTGTAGCAGTGTGTGGGACTTGTTCTATTAGTCGATCTATACTAACCTCCATCAGGTTGCAAATTCAATATAATTTTTTTCTGCATCTAACTCTGAAAAAATAATTCAGCTTGCAGCAGTTTGTGGGACTTGATCTATTAGTCCATCTATACTAACCTCCATCAGGATGCAAATTCAATATAATTTTTTCCGCATCTAGCTCTGAAAAAATATTTAGGCTTCTAACAGTGTGTGGGACTTGTTCTATTAGTCCATCTATACTAACCTCCATCAGGTTGCAAATTCAATATAATTTTTTTCTGCATCTAGCTCTGAAAAAAGATTACAGCTTGTAGCAGTGTGTGGGACTTGTTCTATTAGTCCATCTATACTGACCTCCATCAGTTTGCAAATTCTATATAATTTTTTTCTGCATCGAGCTTTGAAAAAATATTTAGGCTTCTAGCAGTGTGTGGGACTTGTTCTGTTAGTCCAGCTATACTAACCTCCATCAGGTTGCAAATTCAATATAATTTTTTTCTGCATGTAGCTCTGAAAAAATATTTCAGCTTGTAGCAGTGTGAGGGACTTGTTCTATTAGTCCATCTATACTGACCTCCATCAGGTTGCAAATTTAATATAATTTTTTTCTGCATCTAGCTCTGAAAAAATATTACAGCTTGTAGCATTTTGTGGGACTTGTTCTATTAGTCCATCTATACTAACCTCCATCAGGTTGCAAATTCAATATAATTTTTTCCGCATCTAGCTCTGAAAAAATATTTAGGCTTCTAACAGTGTGTGGGACTTGTTCTATTAGTCCATCTATACTAACATTCATCAGGTTGCAAATTCAATATAATTTTTTTCTGCATGTAGCTTTGAAAAAATATTTCAGCATCTAGCAGTGTGTAGGACTTGTTCTATTAGTCCATCTATACTGACGTCCATCAGGTTGCAAATTCAATATAATTTTTTTCTGCATCTAGCTCTGAAAAAATATTTAGGCTTCTAGCAGTGTGTGGGACTTGTTCTATTAGTCCATCTATACTAACCTCCATCAGGTTGCACATTCAATATAATTTTTTTCTGCATGTAGCTTTGAAAAAATATTTTAGCATCTAGCAGTGTGTTGGACTTGTTCTATTAGTCCATCTATACTGACCTCCATCAGGTTGCAAATTCAATATAATTTTTTTCTGCATCTAGCTCTGAAAAAATATTTTGGCTTCTAGCAGTGTGTGGGACTTGTTCTATTAGTCCATCTATACTGACCTCCATCAGGTTGCAAATTCAATATAATTTTTTCTGCATCTAAGCTCAGAATTAATATTTAGGCTTCTAACAGTGTGTGGGACTTGTTCTATTAGTCAATCTATACTAACCTCCATCAGGTTGCAAATTCAATATAATTTTCTTCTGCGTGTAGCCTTGAAAAAATATTTCAGCTTCTAGCAGTGTGTAGGACTTGTTCTATTTGTCCATCTATACTGACCTCCATCAGGTTGCAAATTCAATATAATTTTTTTCTGCATCTAGCTCTGAAAAAATATTTAGGCTTCTAGCAGTGTGTGGGACCTGTTCTATTAGTCCATCTATACTAACCTCCATCAGGTTGCAAATTCAATATAATTTTTTTCTGCATCTAACTCTGAAAAAATATTTCGGCTTCTAGCAGTGTGTGGGACTTGTTCTATTAGTCCATCTAGACTAACCTCCATCAGGTTGCAAATTCAATCTAATTTTTATCTGCATCTAGCTCTGAAAAAATATTTCAGCTTGTAGCAGTGTGTGGGACTTGTTCTATTAGTCCATCTATACTGACCTTCATCAGGTTGCAAATTCAATATAATTTTTTTCTGCATCTAGCTCTGAAAAAATATTTCGGCTACTAGCAGTGTGTGGGACTTGTTCTATTAGTCAATCTATACTAACCTCCATCAGGTTGCAAATTCAATATAATTTTTTTCTGCATGTAGCTCTGAAAAAATATTTCAGCTTGTAGCAGAGTGTGGGACTTGTTCTATTAGTGCATCTATACTGACCTCCATCAGGTTGCAAATTCAATATAATTTTTTTCTGCATCGAGCTTTGAAAAAATATTTAGGCTTCTAGCAGTGTGTGGGACTTGTTCTGTTTGTCCATCTATACTAACCTCCATCAGGTTGCAAATTCAATATAATTTTTATCTGCATCTAGCTCTGAAAAAATATTTCAGCTTGTAGCAGTGTGTGGGACTTGTTCTATTAGGCCATCTATACTGACCTCCATCAGGTTGCAAATTCAATATAATTTTTTTCTGCATCTAGCTCTGAAAAAATATTTCGGCTTCTAGCAGTGTGTGGGACTTGTTCTATTAGTCCATCTATACTAACCTCCATCAGGTTGCAAATTCAATATAATTTTTATCTGCATGTAGCTCTGAAAAAATATTTCAGCTTGTAGCAGAGTGTGGGACTTGTTCTATTAGTCCATCTATACTGACCTCCATCAGGTTGCAAATTCAATATAATTTTTTTCTGCATCGAGCTTTGAAAAAATATTTAGGCTTCTAGCAGTGTGTGGGACTTGTTCTGTTTGTCCATCTATACTAACCTCCATCAGGTTGCGAATTCAATATAATTTTTTTCTGCATCTTGGTCTGAAAAAATATTTTGGCTTCTAGCAGTGTGTGGGACTTGTTGTATTAGTCAGTCTATACTAACCTCCATCAGGTTGCAAATTCAATATAATTTTTTTCTGCATGTAGCTTTGAAAAAATATTTCAGCTTCTAGCAGTGTGTGGGCCTTGTTCTATTAGTCCATCTATACTGACCTCCATCAGGTTGCAAATTCAATATAATTTTTTCTGCATCTAAGCTCTGAAAAAATATTTAGGCTTCTAACAGTGTGTGGGACTTGTTCAATTAGTCAATCTATACTAACCTCCATCAGGTTGCAAATTCAATATAATTTTCTTCTGCATGTAGCTTTGAAAAAATATTTCAGCTTCTAGCAGTGTGTAGGACTTGTTCTATTATTCCATCTATACTGACCTCCGTCAGGTTGCAAATTCAATATAATTTTTTTCTGCATCTAGCTCTGAAAAAATATTTAGGCTTCTAGCAGTGTGTGGGACCTGTTCTATTAGTCCATCTATACTAACCTCCATCAGGTTGCAAATTCAATATAATTTTTTTCTGCATCTAACTCTGAAAAAATATTTCGGCTTCTAGCAGTGTGTGGGACTTGTTCTATTAGTCCATCTATACTGACCTCCATCAGTTTGCAAATTCTATATAATTTTTTTCTGCATCTAGCTCTGAAAAAATATTTAGGCTTCTAGCAGTGTGTGGGACCTGTTCTATTAGTCCATCTATACTGACCTCCATCAGTTTGCAAATTCTATATAATTTTTTTCTGCATCTAGCTCTGAAAAAATATTTAGGCTTCTAGCAGTGTGTGGGACCTGTTCTATTAGTCCATCTATACTAACCTCCATCAGGTTGCAAATTCAATATAATTTTTTTCTGCATCTAACTCTGAAAAAATATTTCGGCTTCTAGCAGTGTGTGGGACTTGTTCTATTAGTCCATCTATACTAACCTCCATCAGGTTGCAAATTCAATCTAATTTTTATCTGCATCTAGCTCTGAAAAAATATTTCAGCTTGTAGCAGTGTGTGGGACTTGTTCTATTAGTGCATCTATACTGACCTCGATCAGGTTGCAAATTCAATATAATTTTTTTCTGCATCGAGCTTTGAAAAAATATTTAGGCTTCTAGCAGTGTGTGGGACTTGTTCTGTTAGTCCATCTATACTAACCTCCATCAGGTTGCAAATTCAATATAATTTTTTTCTGCATGTAGCTCTGAAAAAATATTTCAGCTTGTAGCAGTGTGTGGGACTTGTTCTATTAGTCCACCTATACTAACCTCCATCATTTTGCAAATTCAATATAATTTTTTTCTGCATCTAGCTCTGAAAAGATATTTCAGCTTGTAGCAGTGTGTGGGACTTGTTCTATTAGTCCATCTATACTAACCTCCATCAGGTTGCAAATTCAATATAATTTTTTTCTGCATCTAGCTCTGAAAAAATATTACAGCTTGTAGCAGTGTGTGGGACTTGTTCTATTAGTCCATCTATACTGACCTCCATCAGTTTGCAAATTCTATATAATTTTTTTCTGCATCTAGCTCTGAAAAAATATTTAGGCTTCTAGCAGTGTGTGGGACCTGTTCTATTAGTCCATCTATACTAACCTCCATCAGGTTGCAAATTCAATATAATTTTTTTCTGCATCTAACTCTGAAAAAATATTTCGGCTTCTAGCAGTGTGTGGGACTTGTTCTATTAGTCCATCTATACTAACCTCCATCAGGTTGCAAATTCAATCTAATTTTTATCTGCATCTAGCTCTGAAAAAATATTTCAGCTTGTAGCAGTGTGTGGGACTTGTTCTATTAGTCCATCTATACTGACCTCGATCAGGTTGCAAATTCAATATAATTTTTTTCTGCATCGAGCTTTGAAAAAATATTTAGGCTTCTAGCAGTGTGTGGGACTTGTTCTGTTAGTCCATCTATACTAACCTCCATCAGGTTGCAAATTCAATATAATTTTTTTCTGCATGTAGCTCTGAAAAAATATTACAGCTTGTAGCAGTGTGTGGGACTTGTTCTATTAGTCCATCTATACTGACCTCCATCAGTTTGCAAATTCTATATAATTTTTTTCTGCATCTAGCTCTGAAAAAATATTTAGGCTTCTAGCAGTGTGTGGGACCTGTTCTATTAGTCCATCTATACTAACCTCCATCAGGTTGCAAATTCAATATAATTTTTTTCTGCATCTAACTCTGAAAAAATATTTCGGCTTCTAGCAGTGTGTGGGACTTGTTCTATTAGTCCATCTATACTAACCTCCATCAGGTTGCAAATTCAATCTAATTTTTATCTGCATCTAGCTCTGAAAAAATATTTCAGCTTGTAGCAGTGTGTGGGACTTGTTCTATTAGTCCACCTATACTAACCTCCATCAGGTTGCAAATTCAATATAATTTTTTTCTGCATCTAGCTCTGAAAAGATATTTCAGCTTGTAGCAGTGTGTGGGACTTGTTCTATTAGTCCATCTATACTAACCTCCATCAGGTTGCAAATTCAATATAATTTTTTCTGCATCTAAGCTCTGAAAAAATATTTAGGCTTCTAACAGTGTGTGGGACTTGTTCTATTAGTCAATCTATACTAACCTCCATCAGGTTGCAAATTCAGTATAATTTTTTTCTGCATGTAGCTTTGAAAAAATATTTGAGCTTGTAGCAGTGTGTAGGACTTGTTATATTAGTCCATCTATACTGACCTCCATCAGGTTGCAAATTCAATATAATTTTTTTCTGCATCTAGCTCTGAAAAAATATTTAGGCTTCTAGCAGTGTGTGGGACCTGTTCTATTAGTCCATCTATACTAAATTCCATCAGGTTGCAAATTCAATATAATTTTTTTCTGCATCTAACTTTGAAAAAATATTTCAGCTTCTAGCAGTGTGTGGGACTTGTTCTATTAGTCCATCTATACTAACCTCCATCAGGTTGCAAATTCAATCTAATTTTTATCTGCATCTATCTCTGAAAAAATATTTCAGCTTGTAGCAGTGTGTGGGACTTGTTCTATTAGTCCATCTATACTGACCTCCATCAGGTTCCAAATTCAATATAATTTTTTTCTGCATCGAGCTTTGAAAAAATATTTAGGCTTCTAGCAGTGTGTGGGACTTGTTCTGTTAGTCCATCTATACTAACCTCCATCAGGTTGCAAATTCAATATAATTTTTTTCTGCGTGTAGCTCTGAAAAAATATTTCAGCTTGTAGCAGTGTGTGGGACTTGTTCTATTAGTCCACCTATACTAACCTCCATCAGGTTGCAAATTCAATATAATTTTTTTCTGCATCTAGCTCTGAAAAAATATTTCAGCTTGTAGCAGTGTGTGGGACTTGTTCTATTAGTCCATCTATACTAACCTCCATCAGGTTGCAAATTCAATATAATTTTTTATGCATCTAAGCTCTGAAAAAATATTTAAGCTTCTAACAGTGTGTGGGACTTGTTCTATTAGTCAATCTATACTAACCTCCATCAGGTTGCAAATTCAATATAATTTTTTTCTGCATGTAGCTTTGAAAAAATATTTGAGCTTCTAGCAGTGTGTAGGACTTGTTATATTAGTCCATCTATACTGACCTCCATCAGGTTGCAAATTCAATATAATTTTTTTCTGCATCTAGCTCTGAAAAAATATTTAGGCTTCTAGCAGTGTGTGGGACCTGTTCTATTAGTCCATCTATACTAAATTCCATCAGGTTGCAAATTCAATATAATTTTTTTCTGCATCTAACTCTGAAAAAATATTTCGGATTCTAGCAGTGTGTGGGACTTGTTCTATTAGTCCATCTATACTAATCTCCATCAGGTTGCAAATTCAATATAATTTTTTTCTGCATCTAGCTCTGAAAAAATATTACAGCTTGTAGCAGTGTGTGGGACTTGTTCTATTAGTCCATCTATACTGACCTCCATCAGGTTGCAAATTCTATATAATTTTTTTCTGAATCTAGCTCTGAAAAAATATTTCGACTTCTAGCAGTGTGTGGGACTTGTTCTATTAGTCCATCTATACTAACCTCCATCAGGTTGCAAATTCAATCTAATTTTTATCTGCATCTAGCTCTGAAAACATATTTCAGCTTGTAGCAGTGTGTGGGACTTGTTCTATTAGTCCATCTATACTGACCTCCATCAGGTTGCAAATTCAATATAATTTTTTTCTGCATCTAGCTCTGAAAAAATATTTCGGCTTCTAGCAGTGTGTGGGACTTGTTCTATTAGTCCATCTATACTAACCTCCATCAGGTTGCACATTCAATATAATTTTTTTCTGCATGTAGCTTTGAAAAAATATTTTAGCATCTAGCAGTGTGTTGGACTTGTTCTATTAGTCCATCTATACTGACCTCCATCAGGTTGCAAATTCAATATAATTTTTTTCTGCATCTAGCTCTGAAAAGATATTTTGGCTTCTAGCAGTGTGTGGGACTTGTTCTATTAGTCCATCTATACTGACCTCCATCAGGTTGCAAATTCAATATAATTTTTTCTGCATCTAAGCTCAGAATTAATATTTAGGCTTCTAACAGTGTGTGGGACTTGTTCTATTAGTCAATCTATACTAACCTCCATCAGGTTGCAAATTCAATATAATTTTCTTCTGCGTGTAGCCTTGAAAAAATATTTCAGCTTCTAGCAGTGTGTAGGACTTGTTCTATTTGTCCATCTATACTGACCTCCATCAGGTTGCAAATTCAATATAATTTTTTTCTGCATCTAGCTCTGAAAAAATATTTAGGCTTCTAGCAGTGTGTGGGACCTGTTCTATTAGTCCATCTATACTAACCTCCATCAGGTTGCAAATTCAATATAATTTTTTTCTGCATCTAACTCTGAAAAAATATTTCGGCTTCTAGCAGTGTGTGGGACTTGTTCTATTAGTCCATCTAGACTAACCTCCATCAGGTTGCAAATTCAATATAATTTTTTTCTGCGTGTAGCTCTGAAAAAATATTACAGCTTGTAGCAGTGTGTGGGACTTGTTCTATTAGTCCATCTATACTAATCTCCATCAGGTTGCAAATTCAATATAATTTTTTTCTGCATCTAGCTCTGAAAAAATATTACAGCTTGTAGCAGTGTGTGGGACTTGTTCTATTAGTCCATCTATACTGACCTCCATCAGGTTGCAAATTCTATATAATTTTTTTCTGCATCTAGCTCTGAAAAAATATTTCGACTTCTAGCAGTGTGTGGGACTTGTTCTATTAGTCCATCTATACTAACCTCCATCAGGTTGCAAATTCAATCTAATTTTTATCTGCATCTAGCTCTGAAAAAATATTTCAGCTTGTAGCAGTGTGTGGGACTTGTTCTATTAGTCCATCTATACTGACCTTCATCAGGTTGCAAATTCAATATAATTTTTTTCTGCATCTAGCTCTGAAAAAATATTTCGGCTACTAGCAGTGTGTGGGACTTGTTCTATTAGTCAATCTATACTAACCTCCATCAGGTTGCAAATTCAATATAATTTTTTTCTGCATGTAGCTCTGAAAAAATATTTCAGCTTGTAGCAGAGTGTGGGACTTGTTCTATTAGTGCATCTATACTGACCTCCATCAGGTTGCAAATTCAATATAATTTTTTTCTGCATCGAGCTTTGAAAAAATATTTAGGCTTCTAGCAGTGTGTGGGACTTGTTCTGTTTGTCCATCTATACTAACCTCCATCAGGTTGCAAATTCAATATAATTTTTATCTGCATCTAGCTCTGAAAAAATATTTCAGCTTGTAGCAGTGTGTGGGACTTGTTCTATTAGGCCATCTATACTGACCTCCATCAGGTTGCAAATTCAATATAATTTTTTTCTGCATCTAGCTCTGAAAAAATATTTCGGCTTCTAGCAGTGTGTGGGACTTGTTCTATTAGTCCATCTATACTAACCTCCATCAGGTTGCAAATTCAATATAATTTTTATCTGCATGTAGCTCTGAAAAAATATTTCAGCTTGTAGCAGAGTGTGGGACTTGTTCTATTAGTCCATCTATACTGACCTCCATCAGGTTGCAAATTCAATATAATTTTTTTCTGCATCGAGCTTTGAAAAAATATTTAGGCTTCTAGCAGTGTGTGGGACTTGTTCTGTTTGTCCATCTATACTAACCTCCATCAGGTTGCGAATTCAATATAATTTTTTTCTGCATCTTGGTCTGAAAAAATATTTTGGCTTCTAGCAGTGTGTGGGACTTGTTGTATTAGTCAGTCTATACTAACCTCCATCAGGTTGCAAATTCAATATAATTTTTTTCTGCATGTAGCTTTGAAAAAATATTTCAGCTTCTAGCAGTGTGTGGGCCTTGTTCTATTAGTCCATCTATACTGACCTCCATCAGGTTGCAAATTCAATATAATTTTTTCTGCATCTAAGCTCTGAAAAAATATTTAGGCTTCTAACAGTGTGTGGGACTTGTTCAATTAGTCAATCTATACTAACCTCCATCAGGTTGCAAATTCAATATAATTTTCTTCTGCATGTAGCTTTGAAAAAATATTTCAGCTTCTAGCAGTGTGTAGGACTTGTTCTATTATTCCATCTATACTGACCTCCGTCAGGTTGCAAATTCAATATAATTTTTTTCTGCATCTAGCTCTGAAAAAATATTTAGGCTTCTAGCAGTGTGTGGGACCTGTTCTATTAGTCCATCTATACTAACCTCCATCAGGTTGCAAATTCAATATAATTTTTTTCTGCATCTAACTCTGAAAAAATATTTAGGCTTCTAGCAGTGTGTGGGACCTGTTCTATTAGTCCATCTATACTGACCTCCATCAGTTTGCAAATTCTATATAATTTTTTTCTGCATCTAGCTCTGAAAAAATATTTAGGCTTCTAGCAGTGTGTGGGACCTGTTCTATTAGTCCATCTATACTGACCTCCATCAGTTTGCAAATTCTATATAATTTTTTTCTGCATCTAGCTCTGAAAAAATATTTAGGCTTCTAGCAGTGTGTGGGACCTGTTCTATTAGTCCATCTATACTAACCTCCATCAGGTTGCAAATTCAATATAATTTTTTTCTGCATCTAACTCTGAAAAAATATTTCGGCTTCTAGCAGTGTGTGGGACTTGTTCTATTAGTCCATCTATACTAACCTCCATCAGGTTGCAAATTCAATCTAATTTTTATCTGCATCTAGCTCTGAAAAAATATTTCAGCTTGTAGCAGTGTGTGGGACTTGTTCTATTAGTGCATCTATACTGACCTCGATCAGGTTGCAAATTCAATATAATTTTTTTCTGCATCGAGCTTTGAAAAAATATTTAGGCTTCTAGCAGTGTGTGGGACTTGTTCTGTTAGTCCATCTATACTAACCTCCATCAGGTTGCAAATTCAATATAATTTTTTTCTGCATGTAGCTCTGAAAAAATATTTCAGCTTGTAGCAGTGTGTGGGACTTGTTCTATTAGTCCACCTATACTAACCTCCATCAGGTTGCAAATTCAATATAATTTTTTTCTGCATCTAGCTCTGAAAAGATATTTCAGCTTGTAGCAGTGTGTGGGACTTGTTCTATTAGTCCATCTATACTAACCTCCATCAGGTTGCAAATTCAATATAATTTTTTTCTGCATCTAGCTCTGAAAAAATATTACAGCTTGTAGCAGTGTGTGGGACTTGTTCTATTAGTCCATCTATACTGACCTCCATCAGTTTGCAAATTCTATATAATTTTTTTCTGCATCTAGCTCTGAAAAAATATTTAGGCTTCTAGCAGTGTGTGGGACCTGTTCTATTAGTCCATCTATACTAACCTCCATCAGGTTGCAAATTCAATATAATTTTTTTCTGCATCTAACTCTGAAAAAATATTTCGGCTTCTAGCAGTGTGTGGGACTTGTTCTATTAGTCCATCTATACTAACCTCCATCAGGTTGCAAATTCAATCTAATTTTTATCTGCATCTAGCTCTGAAAAAATATTTCAGCTTGTAGCAGTGTGTGGGACTTGTTCTATTAGTCCATCTATACTGACCTCGATCTGGTTGCAAATTCAATATAATTTTTTTCTGCATCGAGCTTTGAAAAAATATTTAGGCTTCTAGCAGTGTGTGGGACTTGTTCTGTTTGTCCATCTATACTAACCTCCATCAGGTTGCAAATTCAATATAATTTTTTTCTGCATGTAGCTCTGAAAAAATATTTCAGCTTGTAGCAGAGTGTGGGACTTGTTCTATTAGTGCATCTATACTGACCTCCATCAGGTTGCAAATTCAATATAATTTTTTTCTGCATCGAGCTTTGAAAAAATATTTAGGCTTCTAGCAGTGTGTGGGACTTGTTCTGTTTGTCCATCTATACTAACCTCCATCAGGTTGCAAATTCAATATAATTTTTTTCTGCATGTAGCTCTGAAAAAATATTTCAGCTTGTAGCAGTGTGTGGGACTTGTTCTATTAGTCGATCTATACTAACCTCCATCAGGTTGCAAATTCAATATAATTTTTTTCTGCATCTAACTCTGAAAAAATAATTCAGCTTGCAGCAGTTTGTGGGACTTGATCTATTAGTCCATCTATACTAACCTCCATCAGGATGCAAATTCAATATAATTTTTTCCGCATCTAGCTCTGAAAAAATATTTAGGCTTCTAACAGTGTGTGGGACTTGTTCTATTAGTCCATCTATACTAACCTCCATCAGGTTGCAAATTCAATATAATTTTTTTCTGCATGTAGCTTTGAAAAAATATTTCAGCATCTAGCAGTGTGTAGGACTTGTTCTATTAGTTCATCTATACTGACCTCCATCAGGTTGCAAATTCAATATAATTTTTTTCTGCATCTAGCTCTGAAAAAATATTTCGACTTCTAGCAGTGTGTGGGACTTGTTCTATTAGTCCATCTATACTAACCTCCATCAGGTTGCAAATTCAATCTAATTTTTATCTGCATCTAACTCTGAAAAAATATTTCAGCTTGTAGCAGTGTGTGGGACTTGTTCTATTAGTCCATCTATACTGACCTCCATCAGGTTGCAAATTCAATATAATTTTTTTCTGCATCGAGCTTTGAAAAAATATTTAGGCTTCTAGCAGTGTGTGGGACTTGTTCTGTTTGTCCATCTATACTAACCTCCATCAGGTTGCAAATTCAATATAATTTTTTCTGCATGTAGCTCTGAAAAAATATTTCAGCTTGTAGCAGTGTGTGGGACTTGTTCTATTAGTCGATCTATACTAACCTCCATCAGGTTGCAAATTTAATATAATTTTTTTCTGCATCTAGCTCTGAAAAAATATTACAGCTTGTAGCATTTTGTGGGACTTGTTCTATTAGTCCATCTATACTAACCTCCATCAAGTTGCAAATTCAATATAATTTTTTCCGCATCTAGCTCTGAAAAAATATTTAGGCTTCTAACAGTGTGTGGGACTTGTTCTATTAGTCCATCTATACTAACCTTCATCAGGTTGCAAATTCAATATAATTTTTTTCTGCATGTAGCTTTGAAAAAATATTTCAGCATCTAGCAGTGTGTAGGACTTGTTCTATTAGTCCATCTATACTGACGTCCATCAGGTTGCAAATTCAATATAATTTTTTTCTGCATCTAGCTCTGAAAAAATATTTCAGCTTCTAGCAGTGTGTGGGACTTGTTCTATTAGTCCATCTATACTGACCTCCATCAGGTTGCAAATTCAATATAATTTTTTTCTGCATCTAGCTCTGAAAAAATATTTTGGCTTCTAGCAGTGTGTGGGACTTGTTCTATTAGTCCATCTATACTGACCTCCATCAGGTTGCAAATTCAATATAATTTTTTCTGCATCTAAGCTCAGAATTAATATTTAGGCTTCTAACAGTGTGTGGGACTTGTTCTATTAGTCAATCTATACTAACCTCCATCAGGTTGCAAATTCAATATAATCTTCTTCTGCGTGTAGCCTTGAAAAAATATTTCAGCTTCTAGCAGTGTGTAGTACTTGTTCTATTTGTCCATCTATACTGACCTCCATCAGGTTGCAAATTCAATATAATTTTTTTCTGCATCTAGCTCTGAAAAAATATTTAGGCTTCTAGCAGTGTGTGGGACCTGTTCTATTAGTCCATCTATACTAACCTCCATCAGGTTGCAAATTCAATATAATTTTTTTCTGCATCTAACTCTGAAAAAATATTTCGGCTTCTAGCAGTGTGTGGGACTTGTTCTATTAGTCCATCTAGACTAACCTCCATCAGGTTGCAAATTCAATATAATTTTTTTCTGCGTGTAGCTCTGAAAAAATATTACAGCTTGTAGCAGTGTGTGGGACTTGTTCTATTAGTCCATCTATACTAATCTCCATCAGGTTGCAAATTCAATATAATTTTTTTCTGCATCTAGCTCTGAAAAAATATTACAGCTTGTAGCAGTGTGTGGGACTTGTTCTATTAGTCCATCTATACTGACCTCCATCAGGTTGCAAATTCTATATAATTTTTTTCTGCATCTAGCTCTGAAAAAATATTTCGACTTCTAGCAGTGTGTGGGACTTGTTCTATTAGTCCATCTATACTAACCTCCATCAGGTTGCAAATTCAATCTAATTTTTATCTGCATCTAGCTCTGAAAAAATATTTCAGCTTGTAGCAGTGTGTGGGACTTGTTCTATTAGTCCATCTATACTGACCTCCATCAGGTTGCAAATTCAATATAATTTTTTTCTGCATCGAGCTTTGAAAAAATATTTAGGCTTCTAGCAGTGTGTGGGACTTGTTCTGTTAGTCCATCTATACTAACCTCCATCAGGTTGCAAATTCAATATAATTTTTTTCTGCGTGTAGCTCTGAAAAAATATTTCAGCTTGTAGCAGTGTGTGGGACTTGTTCTATTAGTCCACCTATACTAACCTCCATCAGGTTGCAAATTCAATATAATTTTTTTCTGCATCTAGCTCTGAAAAAATATTTCAGCTTGTAGCAGTGTGTGGGACTTGTTCTATTAGTCCATCTATACTAACCTCCATCAGGTTGCAAATTCAATATAATTTTTTATGCATTTAAGCTCTGAAAAAATATTTAGGCTTCTAACAGTGTGTGGGACTTGTTCTATTAGTCAATCTATACTAACCTCCATCAGGTTGCAAATTCAATATAATTTTTTTCTGCATGTAGCTTTGAAAAAATATTTGAGCTTCTAGCAGTGTGTAGGACTTGTTATATTAGTCCATCTATACTGACCTCCATAAGGTTGCAAATTCAATATAATTTTTTTCTGCATCTAGCTCTGAAAAAATATTTAGGCTTCTAGCAGTGTGTGGGACCTGTTCTATTAGTCCATCTATACTAAATTCCATCAGGTTGCAAATTCAATATAATTTTTTTCTGCATCTAACTCTGAAAAAATATTTCGGATTCTAGCAGTGTGTGGGACTTGTTCTATTAGTCCATCTATACTAATCTCCATCAGGTTGCAAATTCAATATAATTTTTTTCTGCATGTAGCTTTGAAAAAATATTTTAGCATCTAGCAGTGTGTTGGACTTGTTCTATTAGTCCATCTATACTGACCTCCATCAGGTTGCAAATTCAATATAATTTTTTTCTGCATCTAGCTCTGAAAAAATATTTCAGCTTCTAGCAGTGTGTGGGACTTGTTCTATTAGTCCATCTATACTAACCTCCATCAGGTTGCACATTCAATATAATTTTTTTCTGCATGTAGCTTTGAAAAAATATTTTAGCATCTAGCAGTGTGTTGGACTTGTTCTATTAGTCCATCTATACTGACCTCCATCAGGTTGCAAATTCAATATAATTTTTTTCTGCATCTAGCTCTGAAAAAATATTTTGGCTTCTAGCAGTGTGTGGGACTTGTTCTATTAGTCCATCTATACTGACCTCCATCAGGTTGCAAATTCAATATAATTTTTTCTGCATCTAAGCTCAGAATTAATATTTAGGCTTCTAACAGTGTGTGGGATTTGTTCTATTAGTCAATCTATACTAACCTCCATCAGGTTGCAAATTCAATATAATTTTCTTCTGCGTGTAGCCTTGAAAAAATATTTCAGCTTCTAGCAGTGTGTAGGACTTGTTCTATTTGTCCATCTATACTGACCTCCATCAGGTTGCAAATTCAATATAATTTTTTTCTGCATCTAGCTCTGAAAAAATATTTAGGCTTCTAGCAGTGTGTGGGACCTGTTCTATTAGTCCATCTATACTAACCTCCATCAGGTTGCAAATTCAATATAATTTTTTTCTGCATCTAACTCTGAAAAAATATTTCGGCTTCTAGCAGTGTGTGGGACTTGTTCTATTAGTCCATCTAGACTAACCTCCATCAGGTTGCAAATTCAATATAATTTTTTTCTGCGTGTAGCTCTGAAAAAATATTACAGCTTGTAGCAGTGTGTGGGACTTGTTCTATTAGTCCATCTATACTAATCTCCATCAGGTTGCAAATTCAATATAATTTTTTTCTGCATCTAGCTCTGAAAAAATATTACAGCTTGTAGCAGTGTGTGTGACTTGTTCTATTAGTCCATCTATACTGACCTCCATCAGGTTGCAAATTCTATATAATTTTTTTCTGCATCTAGCTCTGAAAAAATATTTCGACTTCTAGCAGTGTGTGGGACTTGTTCTATTAGTCCATCTATACTAACCTCCATCAGGTTGCAAATTCAATCTAATTTTTATCTGCATCTAGCTCTGAAAAAATATTTCAGCTTGTAGCAGTGTGTGGGACTTGTTCTATTAGTCCATCTATACTGACCTTCATCAGGTTGCAAATTCAATATAATTTTTTTCTGCATCTAGCTCTGAAAAAATATTTCGGCTACTAGCAGTGTGTGGGACTTGTTCTATTAGTGAATCTATACTAACCTCCATCAGGTTGCAAATTCAATATAATTTTTTTCTGCATGTAGCTCTGAAAAAATATTTCAGCTTGTAGCAGAGTGTGGGACTTGTTCTATTAGTGCATCTATACTGACCTCCATCAGGTTGCAAATTCAATATAATTTTTTTCTGCATCGAGCTTTGAAAAAATATTTAGGCTTCTAGCAGTGTGTGGGACTTGTTCTGTTTGTCCATCTATACTAACCTCCATCAGGTTGCAAATTCAATATAATTTTTATCTGCATCTAGCTCTGAAAAAATATTTCAGCTTGTAGCAGTGTGTGGGACTTGTTCTATTAGGCCATCTATACTGACCTCCATCAGGTTGCAAATTCAATATAATTTTTTTCTGCATCTAGCTCTGAAAAAATATTTCGGCTTCTAGCAGTGTGTGGGACTTGTTCTATTAGTCCATCTATACTAACCTCCATCAGGTTGCAAATTCAATATAAATTTTTTCTGCATGTAGCTCTGAAAAAATATTTCAGCTTGTAGCAGAGTGTGGGACTTGTTCTATTAGTCCATCTATACTGACCTCCATCAGGTTGCAAATTCAATATAATTTTTTTCTGCATCGAGCTTTGAAAAAATATTTAGGCTTCTAGCAGTGTGTGGGACTTGTTCTGTTTGTCCATCTATACTAACCTCCATCAGGTTGCAAATTCAATATAATTTTTTCTGCATGTAGCTCTGAAAAAATATTTCAGCTTGTAGCAGTGTGTGGGACTTGTTCTATTGGTCCATCTATACTAACCTCCATCAGGTTGCAAATTCAATATAATTTTTTTCTGCATCTAGCTCTGAAAAATTATTACAGCTTGTAGCATTTTGTGGGACTTGTTCTATTAGTCAATCTATACTAACCTCCATCAGGTTGCAAATTCAATATAATTTTTTTCTGCATGTAGCTTTGAAAAAATATTTCAGCTTGTAGCAGTGTGTGGGACTTGTTCTATTAGTCCATCTATACTGACCTCCATCAGGTTGCGAATTCAATATAATTTTTTTCTGCATCTTGGTCTGAAAAAATATTTCGGCTTCTAGCAGTGTGTGGGACTTGTTCTATTAGTCAGTCTATACTAACCTCCATCAGGTTGCAAATTCAATATAATTTTTTTCTGCATGTAGCTTTGAAAAAATATTTCAGCTTCTAGCAGTGTGTGGGCCTTGTTCTATTAGTCCATCTATACTGACCTCCATCAGGTTGCAAATTCAATATAATTTTTTCTGCATCTAAGCTCTGAAAAAATATTTAGGCTTCTAACAGTGTGTGGGACTTGTTCAATTAGTCAATCTATACTAACCTCCATCAGGTTGCAAATTCAATATAATTTTCTTCTGCATGTAGCTTTGAAAAAATATTTCAGCTTCTAGCAGTGTGTAGGACTTGTTCTATTATTCCATCTATACTGACCTCCGTCAGGTTGCAAATTCAATATAATTTTTTTCTGCATCTAGCTCTGAAAAAATATTTAGGCTTCTAGCAGTGTGTGGGACCTGTTCTATTAGTCCATCTATACTAACCTCCATCAGGTTGCAAATTCAATATAATTTTTTTCTGCATCTAACTCTGAAAAAATATTTCGGCTTCTAGCAGTGTGTGGGACTTGTTCTATTAGTCCATCTATACTAACCTCCATCAGGTTGCAAATTCAATATAATTTTTTTCTGCATCTAGCTCTGAAAAAATATTACAGCTTGTAGCAGTGTGTGGGACTTGTTCTATTAGTCCATCTATACTGACCTCCATCAGTTTGCAAATTCTATATAATTTTTTTCTGCATGTAGCTTTGAAAAAATATTTTAGCATCTAGCAGTGTGTTGGACTTGTTCTATTAGTCCATCTATACTGACCTCCATCAGGTTGCAAATTCAATATAATTTTTTTCTGCATCTAGCTCTGAAAAAATATTTTGGCTTCTAGCAGTGTGTGGGACTTGTTCTATTAGTCCATCTATACTGACCTCCATCAGGTTGCAAATTCAATATAATTTTTTCTGCATCTAAGCTCAGAATTAATATTTAGGCTTCTAACAGTGTGTGGGACTTGTTCTATTAGTCAATCTATACTAACCTCCATCAGGTTGCAAATTCAATATAATTTTCTTCTGCGTGTAGCCTTGAAAAAATATTTCAGCTTCTAGCAGTGTGTAGGACTTGTTCTATTTGTCCATCTATACTGACCTCCATCAGGTTGCAAATTCAATATAATTTTTTTCTGCATCTAGCTCTGAAAAAATATTTAGGCTTCTAGCAGTGTGTGGGACCTGTTCTATTAGTCCATCTATACTAACCTCCATCAGGTTGCAAATTCAATATAATTTTTTTCTGCATCTAACTCTGAAAAAATATTTCGGCTTCTAGCAGTGTGTGGGACTTGTTCTATTAGTCCATCTAGACTAACCTCCATCAGGTTGCAAATTCAATATAATTTTTTTCTTCGTGTAGCTCTGAAAAAATATTACAGCTTGTAGCAGTGTGTGGGACTTGTTCTATTAGTCCATCTATACTAATCTCCATCAGGTTGCAAATTCAATATAATTTTTTTCTGCATCTAGCTCTGAAAAAATATTACAGCTTGTAGCAGTGTGTGGGACTTGTTCTATTAGTCCATCTATACTGACCTCCATCAGGTTGCAAATTCTATATAATTTTTTTCTGCATCTAGCTCTGAAAAAATATTTCGACTTCTAGCAGTGTGTGGGACTTGTTCTATTAGTCCATCTATACTAACCTCCATCAGGTTGCAAATTCAATCTAATTTTTATCTGCATCTAGCTCTGAAAAAATATTTCAGCTTGTAGCAGTGTGTGGGACTTGTTCTATTAGTCCATCTATACTGACCTTCATCAGGTTGCAAATTCAATATAATTTTTTTCTGCATCTAGCTCTGAAAAAATATTTCGGCTACTAGCAGTGTGTGGGACTTGTTCTATTAGTGAATCTATACTAACCTCCATCAGGTTGCAAATTCAATATAATTTTTTTCTGCATGTAGCTCTGAAAAAATATTTCAGCTTGTAGCAGAGTGTGGGACTTGTTCTATTAGTGCATCTATACTGACCTCCATCAGGTTGCAAATTCAATATAATTTTTTTCTGCATCGAGCTTTGAAAAAATATTTAGGCTTCTAGCAGTGTGTGGGACTTGTTCTGTTTGTCCATCTATACTAACCTCCATCAGGTTGCAAATTCAATATAATTTTTATCTGCATCTAGCTCTGAAAAAATATTTCAGCTTGTAGCAGTGTGTGGGACTTGTTCTATTAGGCCATCTATACTGACCTCCATCAGGTTGCAAATTCAATATAATTTTTTTCTGCATCTAGCTCTGAAAAAATATTTCGGCTTCTAGCAGTGTGTGGGACTTGTTCTATTAGTCCATCTATACTAACCTCCATCAGGTTGCAAATTCAATATAAATTTTTTCTGCATGTAGCTCTGAAAAAATATTTCAGCTTGTAGCAGAGTGTGGGACTTGTTCTATTAGTCCATCTATACTGACCTCCATCAGGTTGCAAATTCAATATAATTTTTTTCTGCATCGAGCTTTGAAAAAATATTTAGGCTTCTAGCAGTGTGTGGGACTTGTTCTGTTTGTCCATCTATACTAACCTCCATCAGGTTGCAAATTCAATATAATTTTTTCTGCATGTAGCTCTGAAAAAATATTTCAGCTTGTAGCAGTGTGTGGGACTTGTTCTATTGGTCCATCTATACTAACCTCCATCAGGTTGCAAATTCAATATAATTTTTTTCTGCATCTAGCTCTGAAAAATTATTACAGCTTGTAGCATTTTGTGGGACTTGTTCTATTAGTCAATCTATACTAACCACCATCAGGTTGCAAATTCAATATAATTTTTTTCTGCATGTAGCTTTGAAAAAATATTTCAGCTTGTAGCAGTGTGTGGGACTTGTTCTATTAGTCCATCTATACTGACCTCCATCAGGTTGCGAATTCAATATAATTTTTTTCTGCATCTTGGTCTGAAAAAATATTTAGGCTTCTAGCAGTGTGTGGGACCTGTTCTATTAGTCCATCTATACTAACCTCCATCAGGTTGCAAATTCAATATCATTTTTTTCTGCATCTAACTCTGAAAAAATATTTCGGCTTCTAGCAGTGTGTGGGACTTGTTCTATTAATCCATCTAGACTAACCTCCATCAGGTTGCAAATTCAATATAATTTTTTTCTTCGTGTAGCTCTGAAAAAATATTACAGCTTGTAGCAGTGTGTGGGACTTGTTCTATTAGTCCATCTATACTAATCTCCATCAGGTTGCAAATTCAATATAATTTTTTTCTGCATCTAGCTCTGAAAAAATATTACAGCTTGTAGCAGTGTGTGGGACTTGTTCTATTAGTCCATCTATACTGACCTCCATCAGGTTGCAAATTCTATATAATTTTTTTCTGCATCTAGCTCTGAAAAAATATTTCGACTTCTAGCAGTGTGTGGGACTTGTTCTATTAGTCCATCTATACTAACCTCCATCAGGTTGCAAATTCAATCTAATTTTTATCTGCATCTAGCTCTGAAAAAATATTTCAGCTTGTAGCAGTGTGTGGGACTTGTTCTATTAGTCCATCTATACTGACCTTCATCAGGTTGCAAATTCAATATAATTTTTTTCTGCATCTAGCTCTGAAAAAATATTTCGGCTACTAGCAGTGTGTGGGACTTGTTCTATTAGTGAATCTATACTAACCTCCATCAGGTTGCAAATTCAATATAATTTTTTTCTGCATGTAGCTCTGAAAAAATATTTCAGCTTGTAGCAGAGTGTGGGACTTGTTCTATTAGTGCATCTATACTGACCTCCATCAGGTTGCAAATTCAATATAATTTTTTTCTGCATCGAGCTTTGAAAAAATATTTAGGCTTCTAGCAGTGTGTGGGACTTGTTCTGTTTGTCCATCTATACTAACCTCCATCAGGTTGCAAATTCAATATAATTTTTATCTGCATCTAGCTCTGAAAAAATATTTCAGCTTGTAGCAGTGTGTGGGACTTGTTCTATTAGGCCATCTATACTGACCTCCATCAGGTTGCAAATTCAATATAATTTTTTTCTGCATCTAGCTCTGAAAAAATATTTCGGCTTCTAGCAGTGTGTGGGACTTGTTCTATTAGTCCATCTATACTAACCTCCATCAGGTTGCAAATTCAATATAAATTTTTTCTGCATGTAGCTCTGAAAAAATATTTCAGCTTGTAGCAGAGTGTGGGACTTGTTCTATTAGTCCATCTATACTGACCTCCATCAGGTTGCAAATTCAATATAATTTTTTTCTGCATCGAGCTTTGAAAAAATATTTAGGCTTCTAGCAGTGTGTGGGACTTGTTCTGTTTGTCCATCTATACTAACCTCCATCAGGTTGCAAATTCAATATAATTTTTTCTGCATGTAGCTCTGAAAAAATATTTCAGCTTGTAGCAGTGTGTGGGACTTGTTCTATTGGTCCATCTATACTAACCTCCATCAGGTTGCAAATTCAATATAATTTTTTTCTGCATCTAGCTCTGAAAAATTATTACAGCTTGTAGCATTTTGTGGGACTTGTTCTATTAGTCAATCTATACTAACCACCATCAGGTTGCAAATTCAATATAATTTTTTTCTGCATGTAGCTTTGAAAAAATATTTCAGCTTGTAGCAGTGTGTGGGACTTGTTCTATTAGTCCATCTATACTGACCTCCATCAGGTTGCGAATTCAATATAATTTTTTTCTGCATCTTGGTCTGAAAAAATATTTCGGCTTCTAGCAGTGTGTGGGACTTGTTCTATTAGTCAGTCTATACTAACCTCCATCAGGTTGCAAATTCAATATAATTTTTTTCTGCATCTAGCTCTGAAAAAATATTACAGCTTGTAGCAGTGTGTGGGACTTGTTCTATTAGTCCATCTATACTGACCTCCATCAGTTTGCAAATTCTATATAATTTTTTTCTGCATCTAGCTCTGAAAAAATATTTAGGCTTCTAGCAGTGTGTGGGACCTGTTCTATTAGTCCATCTATACTAACCTCCATCAGGTTGCAAATTCAATATAATTTTTTTCTGCATCTAACTCTGAAAAAATATTTCGGCTTCTAGCAGTGTGTGGGACTTGTTCTATTAGTCCATCTATACTAACCTCCATCAGGTTGCAAATTCAATCTAATTTTTATCTGCATCTAGCTCTGAAAAAATATTTCAGCTTGTAGCAGTGTGTGGGACTTGTTCTATTAGTCCATCTATACTGACCTCGATCAGGTTGCAAATTCAATATAATTTTTTTCTGCATCGAGCTTTGAAAAAATATTTAGGCTTCTAGCAGTGTGTGGGACTTGTTCTGTTAGTCCATCTATACTAACCTCCATCAGGTTGCAAATTCAATATAATTTTTTTCTCCATGTAGCTCTGAAAAAATATTTCAGCTTGTAGCAGTGTGTGGGACTTGTTCTATTAGTCCACCTATACTAACCTCCATCAGGTTGCAAATTCAATATAATTTTTTTCTGCATCTAGCTCTGAAAAGATATTTCAGCTTGTAGCAGTGTGTGGGACTTGTTCTATTAGTCCATCTATACTAACCTCCATCAGGTTGCAAATTCAATATAATTTTTTCTGCATCTAAGCTCTGAAAAAATATTTAGGCTTCTAACAGTGTGTGGGACTTGTTCTATTAGTCAATCTATACTAACCTCCATCAGGTTGCAAATTCAATATAATTTTTTTCTGCATGTAGCTTTGAAAAAATATTTGAGCTTCTAGCAGTGTGCAGGACTTGTTATATTAGTCCATCTATACTGACCTCCATCAGGTTGCAAATTCAATATAATTTTTTTCTGCATCTAGCTCTGAAAAAATATTTAGGCTTCTAGCAGTGTGTGGGACCTGTTCTATTAGTCCATCTATACTAAATTCCATCAGGTTGCAAATTCAATATAATTTTTTTCTGCATCTAACTCTGAAAAAATATTTCAGCTTCTAGCAGTGTGTGGGACTTGTTCTATTAGTCCATCTATACTAACCTCCATCAGGTTGCAAATTCAATCTAATTTTTATCTGCATCTATCTCTGAAAAAATATTTCAGCTTGTAGCAGTGTGTGGGACTTGTTCTATTAGTCCATCTATACTGACCTCCATCAGGTTGCAAATTCAATATAATTTTTTTCTGCATCGAGCTTTGAAAAAATATTTAGGCTTCTAGCAGTGTGTGGGACTTGTTCTGTTAGTCCATCTATACTAACCTCCATCATGTTGCAAATTCAATATAATTTTTTTCTGCATGTAGCTCTGAAAAAATATTTCAGCTTGTAGCAGTGTGTGGGACTTGTTCTATTAGTCCACCTATACTAACCTCCATCAGGTTGCAAATTCAATATAATTTTTTTCTGCATCTAGCTCTGAAAAAATATTTCAGCTTGTAGCAGTGTGTGGGACTTGTTCTATTAGTCCATCTATACTAACCTCCATCAGGTTGCAAATTCAATATAATTTTTTCTGCATCTAAGCTCTGAAAAAATATTTAGGCTTCTAACAGTGTGTGGGACTTGTTCTATTAGTCAATCTATACTAACCTCCATCAGGTTGCAAATTCAATATAATTTTTTTCTGCATGTAGCTTTGAAAAAATATTTGAGCTTCTAGCAGTGTGTAGGACTTGTTATATTAGTCCATCTATACTGACCTCCATCAGGTTGCAAATTCAATATAATTTTTTTCTGCATCTAGCTCTGAAAAAATATTTAGGCTTCTAGCAGTGTGTGGGACCTGTTCTATTAGTCCATCTATACTAAATTCCATCAGGTTGCAAATTCAATATAATTTTTTTCTGCATCTAACTCTGAAAAAATATTTCGGCTTCTAGCAGTGTGTGGGACTTGTTCTATTAGTCCATCTATACTAATCTCCATCAGGTTGCAAATTCAATATAATTTTTTTCTGCATCTAGCTCTGAAAAAATATTACAGCTTGTAGCAGTGTGTGGGACTTGTTCTATTAGTCCATCTATACTGACCTCCATCAGGTTGCAAATTCAATATAATTTTTTTCTGCATCTAGGTCTGAAAAAATATTTCGGCTTCTAGCAGTGTGTGGGACTTGTTCTATTAGTCAATCTATACTAACCTCCATCAGGTTGCAAATTCAATATAATTTTTTCTGCATGTAGCTTTGAAAAAATATTTCAGCTTCTAGCAGTGTGTGGGACTTGTTCTATTAGTCCATCTATACTGACCTCCATCAGGTTGCAAATTCAATATAATTTTTTCTGCATCTAAGCTCTGAAAAAATATTTAGGCTTCTAACAGTGTGTGGGACTTGTTCAATTAGTCAATCTATACTAACCTCCATCAGGTTGCAAATTCAATATAATTTTTTTCTGCATGTAGCTTTGAAAAAATATTTCAGCTTCGAGCAGTGTGTAGGACTTGTTCTATTAGTCCATCTATACTGAACTCTATCAGGTTGCAAATTCAATATAATTTTTTTCTGCATCTATGTCTGAAAAAATATTTAGGCTTCTAGCAGTGTGTGGGACCTGTTCTATTAGTCCATCTATACTAACCTCCATCAGGTTGCAAATTCAATATAATTTTTTTCTGTATCTAACTCTGAAAAAATATTTCGGCTTCTAGCAGTGTGTGGGACTTGTTCTATTAGTCCATCTATACTAACCTCCATCAGGTTGCAAATTCAATCTAATTTTTATCTGCATCTAGCTCTGAAAAAATATTTCAGCTTGTAGCAGTGTGTGGGACTTGTTCTATTAGTCCATCTATACTGACCTCCATCAGGTTGCAAATTCAATATAATTTTTTTCTGCATCGAGCTTTGAAAAAATATTTAGGCTTCTAGCAGTGTGTGGGACTTGTTCTGTTAGTCCATCTATACTAACCTCCATCAGGTTGCAAATTCAATATAATTTTTTTCTGCATGTAGCTCTGAAAAAATATTTCAGCTTGTAGCAGTGTGTGGGACTTGTTCTATTAGTCCACCTATACTAACCTCCATCAGGTTGAAAATTCAATATAATTTTTTTCTGCATCTAGCTCTGAAAAAATATTTCAGCTTGTAGCAGTGTGTGGGAGTTGTTCTATTAGTCCATCTATACTAACCTACATCAGGTTGCAAATTCAATATAATTTTTTCTGCATCTAAGCTCTGAAAAAATATTTCGGCTTCTAGCAGAGTGTGGGACTTGTTCTATTAGTCAATCTATACTAACCTCCATCAGGTTGCAAATTCAATATAATTTTTTTCTGCATGTAGCTCTGAAAAAATATTTCAGCTTGTAGCAGAGTGTGGGACTTGTTCTATTAGTGCATCTATACTGACCTCCATCAGGTTGCAAATTCAATATAATTTTTTTCTGCATCGAGCTTTGAAAAAATATTTAGGCTTCTAGCAGTGTGTGGGACTTGTTCTGTTTGTCCATCTATACTAACCTCCATCAGGTTGCAAATTCAATATAATTTTTTTCTGCATGTAGCTCTGAAAAAATATTTCAGCTTGTAGCAGTGTGTGGGACTTGTTCTATTAGACGATCTATACTAACCTCCATCAGGTTGCAAATTCAATATAATTTTTTTCTGCATCTAACTCTGAAAAAATAATTCAGCTTGTAGCAGTTTGTGTGACTTTTTCTATTAGTCCATCTATACTAACCTCCATCAGGATGCAAATTCAATATAATTTTTTCCGCATCTAGCTCTGAAAAAATATTTAGGCTTCTAACAGTGTGTGGGAATTGTTCTATTAGTCCATCTATACTAACCTCCATCAGGTTGCAAATTCAATATAATTTTTTTCTGCATGTAGCTTTGAAAAAATATTTCAGCATCTAGCAGTGTGTAGGACTTGTTCTATTAGTCCATCTATACTGACCTCCATCAGGTTGCAAATTCAATATAATTTTTTTCTGCATCTAGCTCTGAAAAAATTTTTTGGCTTCTAGCAGTGTGTGGGACTTGTTCTATTAGTCCATCTATACTAACCTCCATCAGGTTGCAAATTCAATATAATTTTTTTCTGCATCGAGCTTTGAAAAAATATTTAGGCTTCTAGCACTGTGTGGGACTTGTTCTGTTAGTCCATCTATACTAACCTCCATCAGGTTGCAAATTCAATATAATTTTTTTCTGCATGTAGCTCTGAAAAAATATTTCAGCTTGTAGCAGTGTGTGGGACTTGTTCTATTAGTCCACCTTTACTAACCTCCAGCAGGTTGCAAATTCAATATAATTTTTTTCTGCATCTAGCTCTGAAAAAATATTTCAGCTTGTAGCAGTGTGTGGGACTTGTTCTATTAGTCCATCTATACTAACCTCCATCAGGTTGCAAATTCAATATAATTTTTTCTGCATCTAAGCTCTGAAAAAATATTTAGGCTTCTAACAGTGTGTGGGACTTGTTCTATTAGTCAATCTATACTAACCTTCATCAGGTTGCAAATTCAATATAATTTTTTTCTGCATTTAGCTTTGAAAAAATATTTCAGCTTCTAGCAGTGTGTAGGACTTGTTCTATTAGTCCATCTATACTGACCTCCATCAGGTTGCAAATTCAATATAATTTTTTTCTGCATCTAGCTCTGAAAAAATATTTAGGCTTCTAGCAGTGTGTGGGACCTGTTCTATTAGTCCATCTATACTAACCTCCATCAGGTTGCAAATTCAATATAATTTTTTTCTGCATCTAACTCTGAAAAAATATTTCGGCTTCTAGCAGTGTGTGGGACTTGTTCTATTAGTCCATCTATACTAACCTCCATCAGGTTGCAAATTCAATATAATTTTTTTCTGCATCTAGCTCTGAAAAAATATTACAGCTTGTAGCAGTGTGTGGGACTTGTTCTATTAGTCCATCTATACTGACCTCCATCAGTTTGCAAATTCTATATAATTTTTTTCTGCATCTAGCTCTGAAAAAATATTTCGACTTCTAGCAGTGTGTGGAACTTGTTCTATTAGTCCATCTATACTAACCTCCATCAGGTTGCAAATTCAATATAATTTTTTTCTGCATGTAGCTCTGAAAAAATATTTCAGCTTGTAGCAGTGTGTGGGACTTCTTCTATTAGTCCATCTATACTGACCTCCATCAGGTTGCAAATTCAATATAATTTTTTTCTGCATCGAGCTTTGAAAAAATATTTATGCTTCTAGCAGTGTGTGGGACTTGTTCTGTTTGTCCATCTATACTAACCTCCATCAGGTTGCAAATTCAATATAATTTTTTCTGCATGTAGCTCTGAAAAAATATTTAGGCTTCTAACAGTGTGTGGGACTTGTTCTATTAGTCCATCTATACTAACCTTCATCAGGTTGCAAATTCAATATAATTTTTTTCTGCACGTAGCTTTGAAAAAATATTTTAGCATCTAGCAGTGTGTTGAACTTGTTCTATTAGTCCATCTATACTGACCTCCATCAGGTTGCAAATTCAATATAATTTTTTTCTGCATCTAGCTCTGAAAAAATATTTTGGCTTCTAGCAGTGTGTGGGACTTGTTCTATTAGTCCATCTATACTGACCTCCATCAGGTTGCAAATTCAATATAATTTTTTCTGCACCTAAGCTCAGAATTAATATTTAGGCTTCTAACAGTGTGTGGGACTTGTTCTATTAGTCAATCTATACTAACCTCCATCAGGTTGCAAATTCAATATAATTTTCTTCTGCATGTAGCCTTGAAAAAATATATCAGCTTCTAGCAGTGTGTAGGACTTGTTCTATTAGTCCATCTATACTGACCTCCATCAGGTTGCAAATTCAATATAATTTTTTTCTGCATCTAGCTCTGAAAAAATATTTAGGCTTCTAACAGTGTGTGGGACCTGTTCTATTAGTCCATCTATACTAACCTCCATCAGGTTGCAAATTCAATATAATTTTTTTCTGCATCTAACTCTGAAAAAATATTTCGGCTTCTAGCAGTGTGTGGGACTTGTTCTATTAGTCCATCTATACTAACCTCCATCAGGTTGCAAATTCAATATAATTTTTTTCTGCGTGTAGCTCTGAAAAAATATTACAGCTTGTAGCAGTGTGTGGGACTTGTTCTATTAGTCCATCTATACTAATCTCCATCAGGTTGCAAATTCAATATAATTTTTTTCTGCATCTAGCTCTGAAAAAATATTACAGCTTGTAGCAGTGTGTGGGACTTGTTCTATTAGTCCATCTATACTGACCTCCATCAGGTTGCAAATTCTATATAATTTTTTTCTGAATCTAGCTCTGAAAAAATATTTCGACTTCTAGCAGTGTGTGGGACTTGTTCTATTAGTCCATCTATACTAACCTCCATCAGGTTGCAAATTCAATATGATTTTTATCTGCATCTAGCTCTGAAAAAATATTTCAGCTTGTAGCAGTGTGTGGGACTTGTTCTATTAGTCCATCTATACTGACCTTCATCAGGTTGCAAATTCAATATAATTTTTTTCTGCATCTAGCTCTGAAAAAATATTTTGGCTTCTAGCAGTGTGTGGGACTTGTTCTATTAGTCAATCTATACTAACCTCCATCAGGTTGCAAATTCAATATAATTTTTTTCTGCATGTAGCTCTGAAAAATTTTTCAGCTTGTAGCAGAGCGTGGGACTTGTTCTATTAGTGCATCTATACTGACCTCCATCAGGTTGCAAATTCAATATAATTTTTTTCTGCATCGAGCTTTGAAAAAATATTTAGGCTTCTAGCAGTGTGTGGGACTTGTTCTGTTTGTCCATCTATACTAACCTCCATCAGGTTGCAAATTCAATATAATTTTTATCTGCATCTAGCTCTGAAAAAATATTTCAACTTGTAGCAGTGTGTGGGACTTGCTCTATTAGTCCATCTATACTGACCTCCATCAGGTTGCAAATTCAATATAATTTTTTTCTGCATCTAGCTCTGAAAAAATATTTAGGCTTCTAGCAGTGTGTGGGACTTGTTCTGTTTGTCCATCTATACTAACCTCCATCAGGTTGCAAATTCAATATAATTTTTTCTGCATGTAGCTCTGAAAAAATATTTCAGCTTGTAGCAGTGTGTGGGACTTGTTCTATTAGTCCATCTATACTAACCTCCATCAGGTTGCAAATTCAATATAATTTTTTCTGCATCTAAGCTCTGAAAAAATATTTAGGCTTCTAACAGTGTGTGGGACTTGTTCTATTAGTCCATCTATACTAACCTCCATCAGGTTGCAAATTCAATCTAATTTTTATCTGCATCTAGCTCTGAAAAAATATTTTAGCTTGTAGCAGTGTGTGGGACTTGTTCTATTAGTCCATCTATACTGACCTCCATCAGGTTGCAAATTCAATATAATTTTTTTCTGCATCTAGCTCTGAAAAAATATTTCGGCTTCTAGCAGTGTGTGGGACTTGTTCTATTAGTCAATCTATACTAACCTCCATCAGGTTGCAAATTCAATATAATTTTTTTCTGCATGTAGCTCTGAAAAAATATTTCAGCTTGTAGCAGAGTGTGGGACTTGTTCTATTAGTGCATCTATACTGACCTCCATCAGGTTGCAAATTCAATATAATTTTTTTCTGCATCGAGCTTTGAAAAAATATTTAGGCTTCTAGCAGTGTGTGGGACTTGTTCTGTTTGTCCATCTATACTAACCTCCATCAGGTTGCAAATTCAATATAATTTTTTTCTGCATGTAGCTCTGAAAAAATATTTCAGCTTGTAGCAGTGTGTGGGACTTGTTCTATTAGTCGATCTATACTAACCTCCATCAGGTTGCAAATTCAATATAATTTTTTTCTGCATCTAACTCTGAAAAAATAATTCAGCTTGTAGCAGTTTGTGGGACTTGTTCTATTAGTCCATCTATACTAACCTCCATCAGGATGCAAATTCAATATAATTTTTTCTGCATCTAGCTCTGAAAAAATATTTAGGCTTCTAACAGTGTGTGGGACTTGTTCTATTAGTCCATCTATACTAACCTCCATCAGGTTGCAAATTCAATATAATTTTTTTCTGCATGTAGCTTTGAAAAAATATTTCAGCATCTAGCAGTGTGTAGGACTTGTTCTATTAGTCCATCTATACTGACCTCCATCAGGTTGCAAATTCAATATAATTTTTTTCTGCATCTAGCTCTGAAAAAATATTTTGGCTTCTAGCAGTGTGTGGGACTTGTTCTATTAGTCCATCTATACTAACCTCCATCAGGTTGCAAATTCAATATAATTTTTTTCTGCATCGAGCTTTGAAAAAATATTTAGGCTTCTAGCAGTGTGTGGGACTTGTTCTGTTAGTCCATATATACTAACCTCCATCAGGTTGCAAATTCAATATAATTTTTTTCTGCATGTAGCTCTGAAAAAATATTTCAGCTTGTAGCAGTGTGTGGGACTTGTTCTATTAGTCCACCTTTACTAACGTCCAGCAGGTTGCAAATTCAATATAATTTTTTTCTGCATCTAGCTCTGAAAAAATATTTCAGCTTCTAGCAGTGTGTGGGACTTGTTCTATTCGTCCATCTATACTAACCTCCATCAGGTTGCAAATTCAATATAATTTTTTTCTGCATCTAGCTCTGAAAAAATATTACAGCTTGTAGCAGTGTGTGGGACTTGTTCTATTAGTCCATCTATACTGACCTCCATCAGGTTGCAAATTCAATATAATTTTTTCTGCACCTAAGCTCAGAATTAATATTTAGGCTTCTAACAGTGTGTGGGACTTGTTCTATTAGTCAATCTATACTAACCTCCATCAGGTTGCAAATTCAATATAATTTTCTTCTGCATGTAGCCTTGAAAAAATATATCAGCTTCTAGCAGTGTGTAGGACTTGTTCTATTAGTCCATCTATACTGACCTCCATCAGGTTGCAAATTCAATATAATTTTTTTCTGCATCTAGCTCTGAAAAAATATTTAGGCTTCTAACAGTGTGTGGGACCTGTTCTATTAGTCCATCTATACTAACTTCCATCAGGTTGCAAATTCAATATAATTTTTTTCTGCATCTAACTCTGAAAAAATATTTCGGCTTCTAGCAGTGTGTGGGACTTGTTCTATTAGTCCATCTATACTAACCTCCATCAGGTTGCAAATTCAATATAATTTTTTTCTGCGTGTAGCTCTGAAAAAATATTACAGCTTGTAGCAGTGTGTGGGACTTGTTCTATTAGTCCATCTATACTAATCTCCATCAGGTTGCAAATTCAATATAATTTTTTTCTGCATCTAGCTCTGAAAAAATATTACAGCTTGTAGCAGTGTGTGGGATTGTTCTATTAGTCCATCTATACTGACCTCCATCAGGTTGCAAATTCTATATAATTTTTTTCTGAATCTAGCTCTGAAAAAATATTTCGACTTCTAGCAGTGTGTGGGACTTGTTCTATTAGTCCATCTATACTAACCTCCATCAGGTTGCAAATTCAATATGATTTTTATCTGCATCTAGCTCTGAAAAAATATTTCAGCTTGTAGCAGTGTGTGGGACTTGTTCTATTAGTCCATCTATACTGACCTTCATCAGGTTGCAAATTCAATATAATTTTTTTCTGCATCTAGCTCTGAAAAAATATTTTGGCTTCTAGCAGTGTGTGGGACTTGTTCTATTAGTCAATCTATACTAACCTCCATCAGGTTGCAAATTCAATATAATTTTTTTCTGCATGTAGCTCTGAAAAATTTTTCAGCTTGTAGCAGAGCGTGGGACTTGTTCTATTAGTGCATCTATACTGACCTCCATCAGGTTGCAAATTCAATATAATTTTTTTCTGCATCGAGCTTTGAAAAAATATTTAGGCTTCTAGCAGTGTGTGGGACTTGTTCTGTTTGTCCATCTATACTAACCTCCATCAGGTTGCAAATTCAATATAATTTTTATCTGCATCTAGCTCTGAAAAAATATTTCAACTTGTAGCAGTGTGTGGGACTTGCTCTATTAGTCCATCTATACTGACCTCCATCAGGTTGCAAATTCAATATAATTTTTTTCTGCATCTAGCTCTGAAAAAATATTTAGGCTTCTAGCAGTGTGTGGGACTTGTTCTGTTTGTCCATCTATACTAACCTCCATCAGGTTGCAAATTCAATATAATTTTTCTGCATGTAGCTCTGAAAAAATATTTCAGCTTGTAGCAGTGTGTGGGACTTGTTCTATTAGTCCATCTATACTAACCTCCATCAGGTTGCAAATTCAATATAATTTTTTCTGCATCTAAGCTCTGAAAAAATATTTAGGCTTCTAACAGTGTGTGGGACTTGTTCTATTAGTCCATCTATACTAACCTCCATCAGGTTGCAAATTCAATCTAATTTTTATCTGCATCTAGCTCTGAAAAAATATTTTAGCTTGTAGCAGTGTGTGGGACTTGTTCTATTAGTCCATCTATACTGACCTCCATCAGGTTGCAAATTCAATATAATTTTTTTCTGCATCTAGCTCTGAAAAAATATTTCGGCTTCTAGCAGTGTGTGGGACTTGTTCTATTAGTCAATCTATACTAACCTCCATCAGGTTGCAAATTCAATATAATTTTTTTCTGCATGTAGCTCTGAAAAAATATTTCAGCTTGTAGCAGAGTGTGGGACTTGTTCTATTAGTGCATCTATACTGACCTCCATCAGGTTGCAAATTCAATATAATTTTTTTCTGCATCGAGCTTTGAAAAAATATTTAGGCTTCTAGCAGTGTGTGGGACTTGTTCTGTTTGTCCATCTATACTAACCTCCATCAGGTTGCAAATTCAATATAATTTTTTTCTGCATGTAGCTCTGAAAAAATATTTCAGCTTGTAGCAGTGTGTGGGACTTGTTCTATTAGTCGATCTATACTAACCTCCATCAGGTTGCAAATTCAATATAATTTTTTTCTGCATCTAACTCTGAAAAAATAATTCAGCTTGTAGCAGTTTGTGGGACTTGTTCTATTAGTCCATCTATACTAACCTCCATCAGGATGCAAATTCAATATAATTTTTTCTGCATCTAGCTCTGAAAAAATATTTAGGCTTCTAACAGTGTGTGGGACTTGTTCTATTAGTCCATCTATACTAACCTCCATCAGGTTGCAAATTCAATATAATTTTTTTCTGCATGTAGCTTTGAAAAAATATTTCAGCATCTAGCAGTGTGTAGGACTTGTTCTATTAGTCCATCTATACTGACCTCCATCAGGTTGCAAATTCAATATAATTTTTTTCTGCATCTAGCTCTGAAAAAATATTTTGGCTTCTAGCAGTGTGTGGGACTTGTTCTATTAGTCCATCAATACTAACCTCCATCAGGTTGCAAATTCAATATAATTTTTTTCTGCATCGAGCTTTGAAAAAATATTTAGGCTTCTAGCAGTGTGTGGGACTTGTTCTGTTAGTCCATCTATACTAACCTCCATCAGGTTGCAAATTCAATATAATTTTTTTCTGCATGTAGCTCTGAAAAAATATTTCAGCTTGTAGCAGTGTGTGGGACTTGTTCTATTAGTCCACCTTTACTAACGTCCAGCAGGTTGCAAATTCAATATAATTTTTTTCTGCATCTAGCTCTGAAAAAATATTTCAGCTTCTAGCAGTGTGTGGGACTTGTTCTATTCGTCCATCTATACTAACCTCCATCAGGTTGCAAATTCAATATAATTTTTTTCTGCATCTAGCTCTGAAAAAATATTACAGCTTGTAGCAGTGTGTGGGACTTGTTCTATTAGTCCATCTATACTGACCTCCATCAGTTTGCAAATTCTATATAATTTTTTTCTGCATCTAGCTCTGAAAAAATATTTCGACTTCTAGCAGTGTGTGGAACTTGTTCTATTAGTCCATCTATACTAACCACCATCAGGTTGCAAATTCAATCAAATTTTTATCTGCATCTAGCTCTGAAAAAATATTTCAGCTTGTAGCAGTGTGTGGGACTTGTTCTATTAGTCCACCTATACTGACCTCCATCAGGTTGCAAATTCAATATAATTTTTTTCTGCATCTAGCTCTGAAAAAATATTTCGGCTTCTAGCAGTGTGTGGGACTTGTTCTATTAGTCCATCTATACTAACCTCCATCAGGTTGCAAATTCAATATAATTTTTTTCTGCATGTAGCTCTGAAAAAATATTTCAGCTTGTAGCAGTGTGTGGGACTTGTTCTATTAGTCCATCTATACTGACCTCCATCAGGTTGCAAATTCAATATAATTTTTTTCTGCATCGAGCTTTGAAAAAATATTTATGCTTCTAGCAGTGTGTGGGACTTGTTCTATTAGTCCATCTATACTAACCTCCATCAGGTTGCAAATTCAATATAATTTTTTTCTGCAAGTAGCTTTGAAAAAATATTTCAGCATCTAGCAGTGTGTAGGACTTGTTCTATTAGTCCATCTATACTGACCTCCATCAGGTTGCAAATTCAATATAATTTTTTTCTGCATCTAGCTCTGAAAAAATATTTCAGCTTCTAGCAGTGTGTGGGACTTGTTCAATTAGTCCATCTATACTGACCTCCATCAGGCTGCAAATTCAATATAATTTTTTTCTGCATCTAGCTTTGAAAAAATATTTCGGCTTCTAGCAGTGTGTGGGACTTGTTCTATTAGTCCATCTATACTAACCTCCATCAAGTTGCAAATTCAATATAATTTTTTTCTGCATGTAGCTTTGAAAAAATATTTCAGCATCTAGCAGTGTGTAGGACTTGTTCTATTAGTCCATCTATACTGACCTCCATCAGGTTGCAAATTCAATATAATTTTTTTCTGCATCTAGCTCTGAAAAAATATTTTGGCTTCTAGCAGTGTGTGGGACTTGTTCTATTAGTCCATCTATACTGACCTCCATCAGGTTGCAAATTCAATATAATTTTTTCTGCATCTAAGCTCAGAATTAATATTTAGGCTTCTAACAGTGTGTGGGACCTGTTCTATTAGTCCATCTATACTAACCTCCATCAGGTTGCAAATTCAATATAATTTTTTTCTGCATCTAACTCTGAAAAAATATTTCGGCTTCTAGCAGTGTGTGGGACTTGTTCTATTAGTCCATCTATACTAACCTCCATCAGGTTGCAAATTCAATATAATTTTTTTCTGCGTGTAGCTCTGAAAAAATATTACAGCTTGTAGCAGTGTGTGGGACTTGTTCTATTAGTATATCTATACTAATCTCCATCAGGTTGCAAATTCAATATAATTTTTTTCTGCATCTAGCTCTGAAAAAATATTACAGCTTGTAGCAGTGTGTGGGACTTGTTCTATTAGTCCATCTATACTGACCTCCATCAGGTTGCAAATTCTATATAATTTTTTTCTGCATCTAGCTCTGAAAAAATATTTCGACTTCTAGCAGTGTGTGGGACTTGTTCTATTAGTCCATCTATACTAACCTCCATCAGGTTGCAAATTCAATCTAATTTTTATCTGCATCTAGCTCTGAAAAAATATTTCAGCTTGTAGCAGTGTGTGGGACTTGTTCTATTAGTCCATCTATACTGACCTTCATCAGGTTGCAAATTCAATATAATTTTTTTCTGCATCTAGCTCTGAAAAAATATTTTGGCTTCTAGCAGTGTGTGGGACTTGTTCTATTAGTCAATCTATACTAACCTCCATCAGGTTGCAAATTCAATATAATTTTTTTCTGCATGTAGCTCTGAAAAAATATTTCAGCTTGTAGCAGAGTGTGGGACTTGTTCTATTAGTGCATCTATACTGACCTCCATCAGGTTGCAAATTCAATATAATTTTTTTCTGCATCGAGCTTTGAAAAAATATTTAGGCTTCTAGCAGTGTGTGCGACTTGTTCTGTTTGTCCATCTATACTAACCTCCATCAGGTTGCAAATTCAATATAATTTTTTTTTGCATGGAGCTCTGAAAAAATATTTCAGCTTGTAGCAGTGTGTGGGACTTGTTCTATTAGTCGATCTATACTAACCTCCATCAGGTTGCAAATTCAATATAATTTTTTTCTGCATCTAACTCTGAAAAAATAATTCAGCTTGTAGCAGTTTGTGGGACTTGTTCTGTTAGTCCATCTATATTAACCTCCATCAGGATGCAAATTCAATATAATTTTTTCTGCATCTAGCTCTGAAAAAATATTTAGGCTTCTAACAGTGTGTGGGACTTGTTCTATTAGTCCATCTATACTAACTTCCATCAGGTTGCAAATTCAATATAATTTTTTTCTGCATGTAGCTTTGAAAAAATATTTCAGCATCTAGCAGTGTGTAGGACTTGTTCTATTAGTCCATCTATACTGACCTCCATCAGGTTGCAAATTCAATATAATTTTTTCTGCATCTAAGCTGAGAATTAATATTTAGGCTTCTAACAGTGTGTGGGACTTGTTCTATTAGTCAATCTATACTAACCTCCATCAGGTTGCAAATTCAATATAATTTTATTCTGCATGTAGCTTTGAAAAAATATTTCAGCTTCTAGCAGTGTGTAGGACTTGTTCTATTAGTCTATCTATACTGACCTCCATCAGGTTGCAAATTCAATATAATTTTTTTCTGCATCTAGCTCTGAAAAAATATTTAGGCTTCTAGCAGTGTGTGGGACCTGTTCTATTAGTCCATCTATACTAACCTCCATCAGGTTGCAAATTCAATATAATTTTTTTCTGCGTGTAGCTCTGAAAAAATATTACAGCTTGTAGCAGTGTGTGGGACTTGTTCTATTAGTCCATCTATACTGACCTCCATCAGGTTGCAAATTCAATATAATTTTTTTCTGCATCTAACTGTGAAAAAATATTTCGGCTTCTAGCAGTGTGTGGGACTTGTTCTATTAGTCCATCTATACTAATCTCCATCAGGTTGCAAATTCAATATAATTTTTTTCTGCATGTAGCTCTGAAAAAATATTTCAGCTTGTAGCAGTGTGTGGGACTTGTTCTATTAGTCCATCTATACTGACCTCCATCAGGTTGCAAATTCAATATAATTTTTTTCTGCATCGAGCTTTGAAAAAATATTTAGGCTTCTAGCAGTGTGTGGGACTTGTTCTGTTTGTCCATCTATACTAACCTCCATCAGGTTGCAAATTCAATATAATTTTTTCTGCATGTAGCTCTGAAAAAATATTTCAGCTTGTAGCAGTGTGTGGGACTTGTTCTATTAGTCGATCTATACTAACCTCCATCAGGTTGCAAATTCAATATAATTTTTTTCTGCATCTAGCTCTGAAAAAATATTACAGCTTGTAGCATTTTGTGGGACTTGTTCTATTAGTCCATCTATACTAACCTCCATCAGGTTGCAAATTCAATATAATTTTTTCCGCATCTAGCTCTGAAAAAATATTTAGGCTTCTAACAGTGTGTGGGACTTGTTCTATTAGTCCATCTATACTAACCTCCATCAGGTTGCAAATTCAATATAATTTTTTTCTGCATGTAGCTTTGAAAAAATATTTCAGCATCTAGCAGTGTTTAGGACTTGTTCTATTAGTCCATCTATACTGACCTCCATCAGGTTGCAAATTCAATTTAATTTTTTTCTGCATCTAGCTCTGAAAAAATATTTTGGCTTCTAGCAGTGTGTGGGACTTGTTCTATTAGTCCATCTATACTGACCTCCATCAGGTTGCAAATTCAATATAATTTTTTCTGCATCTAAGCTCAGAATTAATATTTAGGCTTCTAACAGTGTGTGGGACTTGTTCTATTAGTCAATCTATACTAACCTCCATCAGATTGCAAATTCAATATAATTTTTTTCTGCATGTAACTTTGAAAAAATATTTCAGCTTCTAGCAGTGTGTAGGACTTGTTCTATTAGTCCATCTATACGGACCTCCATCAGGTTGCAAATTCAATATAATTTTTTTCTGCATCTAGCTCTGAAAAAATATTTAGGCTTCTAGCAGTGTGTGGGACCTGTTCTATTAGTCCATCTATACTAACCTCCTTCAGGTTGCAAATTCAATATAATTTTTTTCTGCATCTAACTCTGAAAAAATATTTCGGCTTCTAGCAGTGTGTGGGACTTGTTCTATTAGTCCATCTATACTAACCTCCATCAGGTTGCAAATTCAATATAATTTTTTTCTGCGTGTAGCTCTGAAAAAATATTACAGCTTGTAGCAGTGTGTGGGACTTGTTCTATTAGTCCATCTATACTGACCTCCATCAGGTTGCAAATTCAATATAATTTTTTTCTGCATCTAACTGTGAAAAAATATTTTGGCTTCTAGCAGTGTGTGGGACTTGTTCTATTTGTCCATCTATACTAACCTCCATCAGGTTGCAAATTCAATATAATTTTTTTCTGCATGTAGCTCTGAAAAAATATTTCAGCTTGTAGCAGTGTGTGGGACTTGTTCTATTAGTCCATCTATACTGACCTCCATCAGGTTGCAAATTCAAAATAATTTTTTTCTGCATCGAGCTTTGAAAAAATATTTAGGCTTCTAGCAGTGTGTGGGACTTGTTCTGTTTGTCCATCTAAACTAACCTCCATCAGGTTGCAAATTCAATATAATTTTTTTCTGCATGTAGCTCTGAAAAAATATTTCAGCTTGTAGCAGTGTGTGGGACTTGTTCTATTAGTCCATCTATACTAACCTCCATCAGGTTGCAAATTCAATATAATTTTTTCCGCATCTAGCTCTGAAAAAATATTTAGGCTTCTAACAGTGTATGGGACTTGTTCTATTAGTCCATCTATACTAACCTCCATCAGGTTGCAAATTCAATATAATTTTTTTCTGCATATAGCTTTGAAAAAATATTTCAGCATCTAGCAGTGTGTAGGACTTGTTCTATTAGTCCATCTATACTGACCTCCATCAGGTTGCAAATTCAATATAATTTTTTTCTGCATCTAGCTCTGAAAAAATATTTCAGCTTCTAGCAGTGTGTGGGACTTGTTCTATTAGTCCATCTATACTAACCTCCATCAGGTTGCAAATTCAATATAATTTTTTTCTGCATGTAGCTTTGAAAAAATATTTTAGCATCTAGCAGTGTGTAGGACTTGTTCTATTAGTCCATCTATACTGACCTCCATCAGGTTGCAAATTCAATATAATTTTTTTCTGCATCTAGCTCTGAAAAAATATTTTGGCTTCTAGCAGTGTGTGGGACTTGTTCTATTAGTCCATCTATACTGACCTCCATCAGGTTGCAAATTCAATATAATTTTTTCTGCATCTAAGCTCAGAATTAATATTTAGGCTTCTAACAGTGTGTGGGACTTGTTCTATTAGTCAATCTATACTAACCTCCATCAGGTTGCAAATTCAATATAATTTTTTCTGCATGTAGCTTTGAAAAAATATTTCAGCTTCTAGCAGTGTGTGGGACTTGTTCTATTAGTCCATCTATACTGACCTCCATCAGGTTGCAAATTCAATATAATTTTTTTCTGCATCTAGCTCTGAAAAAATATTTAGGCTTCTAGCAGTGTGTGGGACCTGTTCTATTAGTCCATCTATACTAACCTCCATCAGGTTGCAAATTCAATATAATTTTTTTCTGCATCTAACTCTGAAAAAATATTTCGGCTTCTAGCAGCGTGTGGGACTTGTTCTATTAGTCCATCTAAACTAACCTCCATCAGGTTGCAAATTCAATATAATTTTTTTCTGCGTGTAGCTCTGAAAAAATATTACAGCTTGTAGCAGTGTGTGGGACTTGTTCTATTAGTCCATCTATACTGACCTCCATCAGGTTGCAAATTCAATATAATTTTTTTCTGCATCTAACTGTGAAAAAATATTTTGGCTTCTAGCAGTGTGTGGGACTTGTTCTATTAGTCCATCTATACTAACCTCCATCAGGTTGCAAATTCAATATAATTTTTTTCTGCATGTAGCTCTGAAAAAATATTTCAGCTTGTAGCAGTGTGTGGGACTTGTTCTATTAGTCCATCTATACTGACCTCCATCAGGTTGCAAATTCAATATAATTTTTTTCTGCATCGAGCTTTGAAAAAATATTTAGGCTTCTAGCAGTGTGTGGGACTTGTTCTGTTTGTCCATCTAAACTAACCTCCATCAGGTTGCAAATTCAATATAATTTTTTTCTGCATGTAGCTCTGAAAAAATATTTCAGCTTGTAGCAGTGTGTGGGACTTGTTCTATTAGTCGATCTATACTAACCTCCATCAGGTTGCAAATTCAATATAATTTTTTTCTGCATCTAGCTCTGAAAAAATATTTCAGCTTATAGCAGTTTGTGGGACTTGTTCTATTAGTCCATCTATACTAACCTCCATCAGGTTGCAAATTCAATATAATTTTTTCCGCATCTAGCTCTGAAAAAATATTTAGGCTACTAACAGTGTGTGGGACTTGTTCTATTAGTCCATCTATACTAACCTCCATCAGGTTGCAAATTCAATATAATTTTTTTATGCATGTAGCTTTGAAAAAATATTTCAGCATCTAGCAGTGTGTAGGACTTGTTCTATTAGTCCATCTATACTGACCTCCATCAGGTTGCAAATTCAATATAATTTTTTTCTGCATCTAGCTCGGAAAAAATATTTCAGCTTCTAGCAGTGTGTGGGACTTGTTCTATTATTCCGTCTATACTAACCTCCATCAGGTTGCAAATTCAATTTAATTTTTTTCTGCATCTAACTGTGAAAAAATATTTTGGCTTCTAGCAGTGTGTGGGACTTGTTCTATTAGTCCATCTATACTAACCTCCATCAGGTTGCAAATTCAATATAATTTTTTTCTGCATGTAGCTCTGAAAAAATATTTCAGCTTGTAGCAGTGTGTGGGACTTGTTCTATTAGTCCATCTATACTGACCTCCATCAGGTTGCAAATTCAATATAATTTTTTTCTGCATCGAGCTTTGAAAAAATATTTAGGCTTCTAGCAGTGTGTGGGACTTGTTCTGTTTGTCCATCTAAACTAACCTCCATCAGGTTGCAAATTCAATATAATTTTTTTCTGCATGTAGCTCTGAAAAAATATTTCAGCTTGTAGCAGTGTGTGGGACATGTTCTATTAGTCGATCTATACTAACCTCCATCAGGTTGCAAATTCAATATAATTTTTTTCTGCATCTAGCTCTGAAAAAATATTTCAGCTTATAGCAGTTTGTGGGACTTGTTCTATTAGTCCATCTATACTAACCTCCATCAGGTTGCAAATTCAATATAATTTTTTCCGCATCTAGCTCTGAAAAAATATTTAGGCTACTAACAGTGTGTGGGACTTGTTCTATTAGTCCATCTATACTAACCTCCATCAGGTTGCAAATTCAATATAATTTTTTTATGCATGTAGCTTTGAAAAAATATTTCAGCATCTAGCAGTGTGTAGGACTTGTTCTATTAGTCCATCTATACTGACCTCCATCAGGTTGCAAATTCAATATAATTTTTTTCTGCATCTAGCTCTGAAAAAATATTTCAGCTTCTAGCAGTGTGTGGGACTTGTTCTATTATTCCGTCTATACTAACCTCCATCAGGTTGCAAATTCAATTTAATTTTTTTCTGCATCTAGCTCTGAAAAAATATTTCAGCTTGTAGCAGTGTGTGGGACTTGTTCTATTAGTCCATCTATACTGACCTCCATCAGGTTGCTAATTCAATATAATTTTTTTCTGCATCGAGCTTTGAAAAAATATTTAGGCTTCTAGCAGTGTGTGGGACTTGTTCTGTTAGTCCATCTATACTAACCTCCATCAGGTTGCAAATTCAATAAAAAAAATTTCTGCATGTGGCTCTGAAAAAATATTTTGGCTTCTAGCAGTGTGTGGGACTTGTTCTATTAGTCCATCTATACTGACCTCCATCAGGTTGCAAATTCAATATAATTTTTTCTGCATCTAAGCTCAGAATTAATATTTAGGCTTCTAACAGTGTGTGGGACTTGTTCTATTAGTCAATCTATACTAACCTCCATCAGGTTGCAAATTCAATATAATTTTTTCTGCATGTAGCTTTGAAAAAATATTTCAGCTTCTAGCAGTGTGTGGGACTTGTTCTATTAGTCCATCTATACTGACCTCCATCAGGTTGCAAATTCAATATAATTTTTTTCTGCATCTAGCTCTGAAAAAATATTTAGGCTTCTAGCAGTGTGTGGGACCTGTTCTATTAGTCCATCTATACTAACCTCCATCAGGTTGCAAATTCAATATAATTTTTTTCTGCATCTAACTCTGAAAAAATATTTCGGCTTCTAGCAGTGTGTGGGACTTGTTCTATTAGTCCATCTAAACTAACCTCCATCAGGTTGCAAATTCAATATAATTTTTTTCTGCGTGTAGCTCTGAAAAAATATTACAGCTTGTAGCAGTGTGTGGGACTTGTTCTATTAGTCCATCTATACTGACCTCCATCAGGTTGCAAATTCAATATAATTTTTTTCTGCATCTAACTGTGAAAAAATATTTTGGCTTCTAGCAGTGTGTGGGACTTGTTCTATTAGTCCATCTATACTAACCTCCATCAGGTTGCAAATTCAATATAATTTTTTTCTGCATGTAGCTCTGAAAAAATATTTCAGCTTGTAGCAGTGTGTGGGACTTGTTCTATTAGTCCATCTATACTGACCTCCATCAGGTTGCAAATTCAATATAATTTTTTTCTGCATCGAGCTTTGAAAAAATATTTAGGCTTCTAGCAGTGTGTGGGACTTGTTCTGTTTGTCCATCTAAACTAACCTCCATCAGGTTGCAAATTCAATATAATTTTTTTCTGCATGTAGCTCTGAAAAAATATTTCAGCTTGTAGCAGTGTGTGGGACTTGTTCTATTAGTCGATCTATACTAACCTCCATCAGGTTGCAAATTCAATATAATTTTTTTCTGCATCTAGCTCTGAAAAAATATTTCAGCTTATAGCAGTTTGTGGGACTTGTTCTATTAGTCCATCTATACTAACCTCCATCAGGTTGCAAATTCAATATAATTTTTTCCGCATCTAGCTCTGAAAAAATATTTAGGCTACTAACAGTGTGTGGGACTTGTTCTATTAGTCCATCTATACTAACCTCCATCAGGTTGCAAATTCAATATAATTTTTTTATGCATGTAGCTTTGAAAAAATATTTCAGCATCTAGCAGTGTGTAGGACTTGTTCTATTAGTCCATCTATACTGACCTCCATCAGGTTGCAAATTCAATATAATTTTTTTCTGCATCTAGCTCTGAAAAAATATTTCAGCTTCTAGCAGTGTGTGGGACTTGTTCTATTATTCCGTCTATACTAACCTCCATCAGGTTGCAAATTCAATTTAATTTTTTTCTGCATCTAGCTCTGAAAAAATATTTCAGCTTGTAGCAGTGTGTGGGACTTGTTCTATTAGTCCATCTATACTGACCTCCATCAGGTTGCTAATTCAATATAATTTTTTTCTGCATCGAGCTTTGAAAAAATATTTAGGCTTCTAGCAGTGTGTGGGACTTGTTCTGTTAGTCCATCTATACTAACCTCCATCAGGTTGCAAATTCAATAAAAAAAATTTCTGCATGTGGCTCTGAAAAAATATTTCAGCTTGTAGCAGTGTGTGGGACTAGTTCTATTACTCCATCTATACTGACCTCCATCAGGTTGCAAATTCAATATAATTTTTTTCTGCATCTAGCTCTGAAAAAATATTTCAGCTTCTATCAGTGTGTGGGACTTGTTCTATTAGTCCATCTATACTGACCTCCATCAGGTTGCAAATTCAATATAATTTTTATCTGCATCTAACCCAGCCAATACTTTTGGCCTAATACCACAGTTTGGCCACTCAGCTCTGCTCGGTTACCATCCATTGTTTTTTTGTGCAAATAACTCCAGAGTTGTGAATTAGCTAACCACCAAAATGAGTGGAAAAAGGCCTGCTGCTGGTTGAAAAGGCAATAGGCGTGTTGGGAATGGGGAAAAAAGGTTGTGTCCGTGGGGTAGGTGTTAAAGCAACAGTAACATCTGCAGAAGAAAGACCATCTTCCAGCCAAACTAAAATGTCTACTTCTTTTAGCGGACAATGTGATAAGATCCCTTTCTTACGGCCACGCCAATCGCTCCAAATTCCAGATGAGGCACAATAGCAGGAGGTGCTTCAACGGATATCAAGTGCTCCTTTAAGTGGGCTCTCCTCCACCTCAACTTCAACATCACAAATACTCCAGTCCTCAGAGGTGTCACTCCAATTGCATTTGTTTCCTCACAGCTCCCAGGTCTTCAGCTGCCCGTCTGAGTATGGGGTAGAACAGATGGTAGAGTCTGCAGAGCTGTTTACTCATGCTATAGCCTGGGAATCAGAGGTCGGCTCCAGAGCTTCTGTAATGCACACGCCCGGGCTGAGTGGCGTGTGTGTGTATATGTAGTGATTCCACTGGACCGTGCCGGAGAGTGAATGCCTGGAGGGGCGTGACTAAGTATCCACCCGATCCGACCTGGGTCTCACGACGGCATACGATGCCAGTGCACCAAGGAGGAACCGAGCAGAGGGACCAGGTGCTACTCCAGGACAGACCCCGGACACGGCTGTTGACGCACACAGGGGAATACAGGAACAGGCAGGTTAGGCTGGCACACAGACTGCTGGGTATAGGCAGACACGGCTGGTATGGAGACTGGCGGATGTTCGTAAGCACGACTGTTATGCAGGCAGGGAGGTACTGGCAGGTACGATAGGTTGGAGCACCGAGTGGATAGGACCCAGTACAGACTGGGACTCAGGAACAGAACCGCAGATGCGGTGGACAAACAGCAGAATGAGGCCGCCCAGAGCAGCGAGCAAGAGCAGAAAAAAACGAGACCGCCTGGAGTGGTGAGCGAGAGAGGAGCAGGACGAGACTGCCGAAGCAGCGAACAAAGGGTCAGAGCAGAGCGAGACTGCCGGAGCAGCGAGCAAAGGGTCAGAGCTGAGCGAGACTGCCGGAGCAGCGAGCAAAGGGTCAGAGCAGAGCGAGACTGCCGGAGCAGCGAGCAAAGGGTCAGAGCAGAGAGAGACTGCCGGAGCAGCGAGCAAAGGGCCATAGCAGAGAGAGACTGCCGGAGCAGCGAGCAAAGGGTCAGAGCAGAGAAAGACTGCCGGAGCAGCGAGCAAAGGGTCAGAGCAGAGAGAGACTGCCGGAGCAGCGAGCAAAGGGTCAGATCAGAGAGAGACTGCCGGAGCAGCGAGCAAAGGGTCAGAGCAGAGCGAGACTGCCGGAGCAGCGAGCAAAGGGTCAGAGCAGAGCGAGACTGCCTGAGCAGCGAGCAAAGGGTCAGAGCAGAGCGAGACTGCCGGAGCAGTGAGCAAAGGGTCAGAGCAGAGCGAGACTGCCGGAGCAGTGAGCAAAGGGTCAGAGCAGAGCGAGACTGCCGGAACAGCGAGCAAAGGGTCAGAGCAGAGTGGAAACTGCAGGAGCGGTGAGCAAGGCAGAGCAGGCAAGAACCGCCGGAGCGGTGAGCAAGGCAGAGCAGAGGGGACAGGGCTCTGTTCACACGGAACAGACTGGAAGGGAAAGGCAGAACCAGGTACACACAGGATACTTGCAATGAAGTAGCGAGTGGACTCTAAACTCACAAACGGGAGTACAGGGACAACGAGTAGGAGTTAGGTACGGGATCAGATTCTGCAGGAAATGGGAAGGTACGGACATAGAGAAAAACAGGTAACAGGCTAGGAGAGTATTCAGACAAGAACAGACACAGCAGCAAGATACAGGAGCGGGTCTAGGTATGCGGCACCTAGAAGGTGGAACGAAAAGGCTAGGAGCGTGTTCAGACAGGAACAGGCAAGGTACAGGAACGGGTCTAGGTATGCGGCCCCTAGAAGGCAGAAAGACCAGGCTAGGAGCGTGTTCACACTGGCCTGGAAATACAGCCTCCAGGATAGGTAGAAGACAACAGGCTAGAAGATAGTTCACACAGGACACAGTTCAGACACGGGAACTGATACCGCAAGGCAGGAAGCATAGACAGGACCTGGCACATCAGTGACCAGAAGCCGACAGAACACAATGCTCAGGCATGGACTCCAGGGAGGAGCTGGGTCAAACACCAGGCAACAGACAGCAACAAGCCGAGGACGCACAAGGGGCGTGCCCGCAGCAGCCACAAGAAGCAGGAAGCGATCGGGCGCCGCCCTTAAGCAGCAGAAATAGAGGCAAGCAGACAGCATGGAGGGAAGCCAGGCTAGCAGACTGAACTGGAGATAAAGTGCGCGCTCTTGCACAGTGGGAGATGGACCACTATGCAAGGACGCCGCCAGGCATGTTACAGTTTCTGTGAATCCAGACGAGGAAATGATCTGCACTGATGCCCAGAATCTTTATGAGTCGGATCCAGGACCAGCCGCAGAAGGTTCTGACCATAATGTAGACCCTCGTTCCCAAACTGTAACTCCTGTTGGTGGAAACAATGAGGAAGACGATGATGAGACTCAAATACCTGATTGGAGCGACAACTTTAGTTTTTTGTCAGGGCAGGAACAGGTTGGCTCTGAGGGCGACGGGTGTGATAACACACAGGGTGATGATGATGAGGTTGGAGATCCCACTTACTGTCAACGAACAGTCAGCCAAGAGATGAGGTCAGCAGAGGAGGTGGAGGAGGATGATAGTGACGACGAGGTCAGGTTGCGCCTTCCTGGACATAGACGTTGTACTGGAAGCACGTCAACAACTGCATCCTCAAACACAACTCTGACCACAAGTCGTGGTGACTCTTCAGGGCACATGGGTGCTAAGCCTTGCATAGCCTGGACAATTTTTCAGATCAATAAAGATGACCCAACTCGTGTTATCTGTAACATTTGTCAGCAAAAGCTAAATAGATGCCAAAAAATACATAGTTTGAGTACTTCATGCATGAACCGGCAGATGGACATGAAGCATAAGTTGCAGTGGGAAGCTCACTGTGCTACAATGCGGCCTAGCCGGCCGGGCCAACCACCGTCTGCCACATCTTGTGCATCCGTGGCCTCTTCATCCTCTGTGACTGGGGGCACAGCAGTCACACCTGTTTTGGGATGCAGACCTGCCACCTCTTTACCTGCAACAGCCAGCGTGATTGGCAGGTCATAATTTTCTTTGGAGGTGGTAACACCAGTTGGTGTTGAGCGCTGTCCGACATCGATAGCACCACCTTTGGATCAAGGCAACCTAACATGTCCGCCTGCATCTTCCTCACAGACCGTCAGTTTGCCGGGGACACCCTTCTCAACCCCGTCTAAGTACAATAGCCAGCCCTCGGTCCCTCAGATGTGGACAAGTAAAAGACCATTTCCTCCTAGCCATGAGAAAGCTAAGAGGTTGAATTTCACCATCTGCAAGCTCTTGGCTACAGAAATGCTGCCTTTCCGCCTGGTGGACACAGAGGATTTTCGAGACCTTATGTCCGTCGCAGTGCCCCAGTACCAGATGCCCAGTCGGCACTACTTCTCAAAGAAAGGTGTGCCTGCGCACCACCAGCATGTCGCACACAACATCACCACTTCTTTGAGAAACTCTGTGTGTGACAGGGTGCATTTCACCACAGACATTTGGACGAGTAGGCATGGACAGGGGCGTTACATGTCGCTGACTGGGCACTGGGTAACTATGGTGACAGCAGGACAAGGGGCTGCTGTCCAAGTCTTGCCGTCCCCACGAGTTGTGCGTCATTGCTCTTTATTTCGCAGTTCCTCCACTGCTTCTGCCTCCTCAACCTCCTCTTGGTCCTCCACCTGCACCCAAAGCCTGTCTGGTCATGCCACAAGCTTTCTAACTGCGCAGAAGGGATCCTGCACAACTCCTTACTATGCTGGCAGCAGGGCTCAACGTCATCAGGCAGTTTTTACTTTGAAATGTCAGGGAAATGTGAGTCACACAGCTGAGGAGTTGTGGTCAGCTGTCACACTGTCACAGAATACTGGAGGTAGGGGGCCTAAGCTGACCCTAAGCTGGGGCCCTGACTAATCCCTCAACCTGGAGGTACTGTTAAAGGTACAGAGGTCCAGGCCGCCAGCGTAACCCCTACCTCCTGAGGATCCCTGCACCTCAGTAATCTAGTCCTGAGAAGGACCCCGATCACAACAATTGGGAACCAGAAATAATATGCCCACACACAGTATTTAGACGAACGAGACAGTACAAGGGAAAAACCAAAACCACCTTGCATACAACTTCTACACAACTACAACAGAGGGAACACCAACGGGAAAGGAGATAAATGATAAAGCGATGAAAGGGAAAAAACACTTCCAAATACACTTATCTCAGCAACTCCAAACACCACGATCCGCTCTGTAAGTCTGAATGAAAAGCTTTCACCGACACCTCCCAAACAGACCTGCAGGAATATGAAGGAGTCTCACTAAAGAAGCATTGATTGCAGCTGGGCGAGGCTGGACCTCAGCTAGCCCAGAGAGAGAGAGAATTAACTCCTTCACTGCCGAAAAAACACAAAGCACCAACAAGTCAGCTGCGAGAAGTCAGGCTGTGTACTCATGACGATCTTCGTGGCAACACACCCGTGACATCAGCTCTGGAGAAATAGTTTCATGAATGGTTGTCTCCACTGGACCTGAAACCAGGGAAGGCCGTGTGCGACAATGCTGCAAACCTGGGTGCGGCCCTTCACCGGGGCAATGTCACACACGTGCCTTGTATGGCTCACATGTTGAACCTGGTTGTCCAGCAACTTTTAGCCCACTTCCCTGGACTAGATGGCCTTCTGCAGAGGGCACTGTCGCTGTGTGCTCAATTCCGCTGTTCGCATCCCACAGCTCAGCGACTTACATCTCTACAGAAGTCGTTGGACCTGCCACTTCACCGGCTAAAATGCGATGTGCCTACCTGGTGGAATTCAACTCTGCACATGTTGCAGCGACTGTGGCAGCACTGACAAGCCCTGGTGCAATACGTTCTGATGTATAGCCTGGGCCAACGAGATCCAGAGGTGGGGCAAATCACACTGGAGGAGTGGTCTCAGATCAGGAACCTATGCACCCTTCTGCACAGTTTTGAAATGGCGACGAAGATGTTTAGTGCTGACGATGCCATTATCAGCATGACTATATTTGTGATTTACATGCTGGAGGACATGTTAAACAGAATTCGGAGTCAGGTGGTGGCACAAGAGGAGGTGGAGGAAGTAGAGGAGTAGGAGTTGTATGCGGAAGGTCTAACATCTGCAAGGTCCAGATGGTTGGCAGCACCAAGGCGGCAGGCATGTGAGGGTGGGGGAGATGGTTTTACCAGGGCGCATGGTAGCAGCCAACCTAGTGAGGAAGGTGCAGGAGCCCAGGAAGAAGTGGAGGACGAACTGATGGAAGACTCATCAGATGGGGGAGACCTTGATCACATTTCTGTTGTGCGAGGTTGGGGGGAGAGGGCAGAGGAAGGAAGCATGATTGTTACCTCGCCACCAACACAACAGGGACTTGGTGCTCCTGGTTGCGCAAGACACATGAGTGCCTTCTTGCTGCACTACTTGCAACATGACCCTTGAATTGTGAGAATTAGAAATAATCCTGACTACTGGGTTGCCACACTGTTAGATCCCCAGTACAAAAGTAAATTTGCAGAAATTATTCCTGCCATAGAAAGGGATGCACACATGCAGGAGTATCAGCAGAGACTGTTGAAGAATCTTACATGTGCTTTTCCACAAAACACCAGAGGTGCACGTAGTGAATCTCACAGTTCCAACTTGCCAACCGTGGGACCGTCGAGTGTTCAGCACTCAAACCTTAACAGAACACAGTATCTGCTGGTAACATCAATTTTGCGGAATCATTTCACCACTTTTTTAGCCCATCCTTTGCACGGCCACAGGAGACAAGAAGTCTGACACATAGTCAACGCCTAGAGACTATGGTACAGGAGTATCTCCAAGTAAACATTGAAGCCATGACTTTGTCACTAGACCCTTGCTCTTTTTGGCCTTCCAATCTGGATAAATGGCCGGAGCTCGCCACTTACGCCTTGGAGATCTTGTCATGCCCCGCAGCCAGCGTTCTGTCTGAACGTGTGTTCAGTGCTGCTGGTGGTGTGCTGACAGATAAGCGCAAGCGGGACTCCACTGATAATGTAGACAGACTCTAGTTCATAAAGATGAACAAATCATGGATCCGAAACGACTTTTCTACCCCTGTGTCATCCTGGGGAGAGTAAAAGCTTGATGATTTGTTAAAATCACCTCACCAACCATTTTAAGCTTTAAAATTACTAATCATGTTTATCTGTATCTTGGCTGGAAAATAATTTGGGCTTTGTAGCAGTGTGCAGTACTGATTCTATTAGGCCATCTATACTAAGCTCCACCAGCTTTCAAATTAATAATAATTTTTAGCTGCATCTAGCCCGGAAAATAATTTTGGGTCTCCTAGATGCGCAAGACACATGAGTGCCTTCTTGCTGCACTACCTGCAACATGACCCTCAGATTGTCAGAATTCGAAGTAATCCTGACTACTGGGTTGCCACACTCTTAGATCCCCCACACTCTTCGATCAACCTTTTCATTTTAATAAAGAACAAAAAAATGGTCATTTTTGAAATTATGAGCATTAGCACGTTATTAGAAACTGAAATCAAACAGTTTTCAACTTTATTCTAGGTGATGTTACATTTGCACATAGGACCCCTTGTTCGAAAGGAGCTTCTGAACTGTCTCATCCATTGAATTTGTCAGACTTTGCATGGTTTCTGCTTCAATTGTTTTGCATGAGGACAGAATACCCTCCCAGAGCTGTTGCTTAGATGTGAACTGCCTCCTGCCATCATAGACGCTCCTTTTGATGATGCTCCAGAGGTTCTGAATGGTATTGAGGTCAGCGGAGCATGGGGGTCACACCATAAGTTTGTCCCCTTTTATGCCCATATCAGCCAGAGATGCAGATGTTTTATGTGCAGCATGAGACGGTGCATTATCATGCATGAAAATGATCTTGCTGTGGAATACATGGTTCTTCTTCTTGAACCATGGCAGGAAGTGCTGTTTGAGAAACTCCACATACATTATGGAGTTCATCTTTACCCCTTCAGGGATCCTAAAGGGGCCGACAATCTCTCTCCCCATGATTCCTGCCCAAAACATTACTCCACCTCCTCCTTGTTGGCGCTGCAGACGTGTGTGCGTGGGGTGTCCATCAACCCGCCATCCTCCACTCCATCCATCTGGACCATCGAGCGTTACATGGCACTCATTGGCGAACAAAACAGTTTTGAAGTCAGTCTTCATGTATTGTTTTGCCCACTGGAGCTGTTTCTGCTTGTGTGCAGTGGATAGAGGAGGTCGGCAGGATGGCTTACGCACAGCTGCAAACCTCTGAAGGACTCTGCATCTTGTTGTTCGGGGGACATTGTAGGCACCAGCGGCTTCAAAAAATTGTCTGCTGCTATGACAAGGCTTTTTTGCCGCTGCTCTTTTAACCTGACTTAATTGCCTGTAGGAAAGAGTCTTCAATTTTCCCTTATCAGCACACACACGTGTATACTGTGAATCAGATACATACTTCTTGATTGTGCGATGATCAGGATGAAGTGTCTTGGCAATGTTGATTGCAGTCATGCCTTGACCTAAACACTCCACAATTTGTTGCTTCTCAGCAGCCGACACATCCTTTTTCTTTCCCATTTTGGCAGAAAATGTAGGCTGCTTAATAATGTGGGATCGCCTTCTTAAGTAGTCTTGCCTTTCATTGGACACACCTGCCAAACTAATTAGCACAGGTGTCTGCAATTGCTTACAGTGATATAAAGAGCCCTGACACACATCACCATCAATGAGTTTAACTGACAAACAAAAAAATTCTTCCCTTATCACTCCTAAACACTTTTTGCATAATAATTTGGAACACAGTGTACATGTGCTTTTCCACAAAACACCAGTGGTTCACATAGTGAATCTTACAGTTCTAACTTGCCAACCGTGGTCTGTATGGAGTTGTTCAATAAAGGGCCCAAAATTAAGATAACATAGATGAGAGAGGTCTCTATGAATAGGAATTCCTAAGTATTTGATACCCTGTGAGGGCCAGGCAAAGGGAAAGTTGGACTGGATGGAATCCTGTATGGAATTTGGGAGGGAGACATCGAGGGCCTCAGACTTCGCTACATTGATTTTAAAATTGACCATGTAACAAAGTGATCTATTTCAGCCATAACAGCACGGATGTATATATGTGATTGAGTGATATATACTAGGACATCATCAGCAAATACAGAGCACTTGTACTCGGTGCCTCCCACCTCAATCCACCTAATATTGGGGTTATGGCGAATTGATGAGAGCAGGTGCTCTGTCACTAGGATGTTTAAGAGAGGGGACAGAGGACATCCCTGCCTTGTCCTATTGGTGATTATGAAAGGTGATGAAAATGTTCTGATGCGCCCCCTGGGCCTTGGGACACCCGGAGCCGGACCCTTTTTGGTGGATGCTGGTGGTTGTAGTCTCCGTGGTGGCAACCCGGTTCCGTGGCTCAGGGCGGTCAAACCAGTGGCGGAACTATTTATGTGGTTTTGATGTTTAAATGTCCGACTGTTAGAACTCTCCTGTTAGGTTTTTTCTATTATGCTGGTCACATGACCGTTTTTGCCTATTTCATCCTGCTCCGCCCTTCTGGCCTTGCTGTACTTCATTGTAATTTCTACTCTTAAGCTAGCCAGGTGCTTTGTTACCTTTCTCAGCCAGTTTAGCTAGGTCTTTTGACCTCTATGTTCTATGTTGTTTGCTTGTCTTTTTACTGCTACAATTTCTGCTAGGAGGTGTCCATCTTTCTCCCAGTCCCTAGTTCTTGTAGGGATCCCTCCCTCACATCTATATGTCTTCGTTCAGACTAGCTGAGGACTTTAGCCGGTCTGATCGCAGGATCAGGTTCCCCGTTACATCGTAGGGATCTAGCTTAGTTCTATTGTAGGGACAGATCTCCTGTCTTTCCTTAGTGCTTGTAGCAGATCACAACAGTAAGTCCAGCCCAAAAAATTTCTCTAAGGAAAGACCTCCAGTTTCCATCATGGTGTCGGTTCAGGATTTGGCTCAACGCCTGCAGGGACTCTCTCTGGAGGTGGCCGAGCTCCAACAACATGTGAGTAGCTGTTCTGGAGCGCATTTTGTGGAGCCAAAGGTACGATTGCCTGATTTATTTTTTGGTGAACAACAAGATTTTTTTTCCTTTAAAAATGCTTGTTTATTGTATTTTCGTTTGAGACCCAGATCCTCTGGTGATGAATCACAGCGCATAGGGTTCATAATGTCACTTTTGCGCAAAGAACCTCAGGGATGGGCCTTTTCTCTCCAACCTAGTGATCCATGCTTTAGATCAGCGGATAGTTTTTTTTTCTGCTTTGGGGTTGTTGTATGATGATCCTGATCGTATCTCATCAGCTGAGACGGAATTGAGACATTTGAGGCAGGGATCAGGTAATGTGGAAAATTATTGTGCTCACTTCCGTCGGTGGTCTGCTCAGGTGGGGTGGAACGATTCAGCTTTGAAAAGTTTGTTTCTTGCTGGGCTAGGTGAAAGGGTTAAGGATCTGCTGATTGCTTATCCTACTCCTGGAAATTTGCAGGAGGCAATGCAATTAGCTATACGGGTGGACAGGAGACTGCGTGCAAGGGTTAATGAGAGTAAATCCTTTGCCATGTAAGCGCCGAGTCTTGAGAGGGTCTGTACTGACACTGGAGAGCCGATGGAGATTGGGGCGATGTCACCCCGCTCTCAGGAAAAAGACCGCAGGTTTTCTGAAGGTTTGTGCTTTTATTGCGGCAAAACTGACCATTTCATTAAGAACTGTGTGCTTCGTATGAACAAAGAAAAAATAAAAGGTCAGTTACGCCCGTATAGCCTGTTTAAACACTAAGGGTGTATTTCTTTCTGCTACTACCGCAGCTCAGGAAGAATTAATTGAATTTCGGGTATTTGTGGATTGTGGTTCAACTCTGAATGTGATTGAAGGGGGATTCTTGGAAAAACTTAATTTAAAACCCAAACCTTTGTCATCCCCTATTGCCGTGGTTTCTGTCGATGGCTCTCCCTTGAAATGTGTTACTCACAAGGTTTATGAATTTCCCCTCACTATTAATGGTATTCACCAAGAAAATTTGGATTTGGTGGTATTAAATAATTTGCCTTCTCCAGTAGTTTTGGGGTTGCCCTGGTTAAAATTGTGCAATCCTGTACTTGATTGGTCTACCAATGAAATTAAGTCCTGGAGCCCTAAGTGTTATGACAAGTGTTGTAACAGGCACATTGCTGCTGTGGATAAAGGGGAATTACCTGTACCTATTCAGGATTTTTGGAAAGTTTTTTCTGAGGAGGAGTCGCAAATTTTGCCTCCCCATAGAGACTACGATTTTACCATTGAATTTGTCCCTGGAGCGACTCTTCCTAAAAGTCGTTTATTTAATCTGACTATTCCTGAGAGAAAGGCTTTGGAGGAATACATACAGACGAGCTTGGCCGCCGGTCATATCAGACCCTCTAAGTCCCCTGTGGCTGTTGGATTTTTTTTTGTTAAAAAAAAGGACGGCGGTTTACGTCCTTGTTTGGACTTTCGCGAGATTAATAAAATTACTGTACGCAATCCCTACCCACTGCCATTGATTCCTGATTTGTTTAACCAGTTAGTGGGGGCCAAGTGGTTCTCTAAAATTGATCTCCGGGGGGCATACAATTTGTTGCGCATGAAGGATGGTGATGAATGGAAGACTGCTTTTAACACTCCTGTGGGTCATTTTGAGAATTTGGTTATGCCTTTTGGTCTTACCAATGCACCAGCATTTTTTCAGAATGTTATTAATGACATCCTTAGACCTTTGATCGGCAAAAATGTGGTTGTGTATTTGGATGACATTTTGATTTATTCGCCTGACCTGGAGTCTCATTGGCGGAGCGTACGTGAGGTATTGCAGTTATTGATTGACAATTCACTTTTTGCTAAGCTGGAGAAATGTGAGTTCGCTGTACAGAGAATTAGTTTTTTGGGCTACATTATCTCCAGCGAGGGCTTTGAGATGGACCCGGTGAAAGTTCAAGCTGTGCAGGAATGGACAAGGTCTATTGGTTTGAAATCGATACAGAGGTTGTTGGGTTTCGCCAATTATTACAGAAAATTCATTAAAAAATTTTCTATTATTGTTAAACCACTGACCGATCTCACCAGGAAAGGTTCTAATACGGTTCAGTGGACTACTGAGGCCATTGAAGCTTTTGTGTTTCTAAAGGAGAGGTTCAGCTCTGCCCCATCCTTATGCAGCCTGATGTGACTAAGCCGTTTTTGGTTGAGGTTGATGCTTTTTCTGTGGGGGTCGGTGCGGTGTTGTCTCAGGAAAACAAGGATGGAGTACATTCCTGTGCTTTTTTTTCAAAATTTTTTTCTGAGACTGAACTTAATTACGATATTGGTAATCGGGAATTGCTGGCTATTAAACTCGCATTTGAACACTGGCGTCATCTCTTGGAAGGTGCTGATTTTCCCATTCAGGTTTTCACTGATCATAAAAATCTGATCTATCTTGATGCTGCCAAGCGCTTGAATGCCCGTCAGGCTAGATGAGCACTTTTTTTTTCGCGGTTTAATTTTTCCGTTACTTACATCGCGGGTAACAAGAATGTTAAAGCTGATGCTTTGTCTCGCAGCTTTTCTCCCATGGTCGGTGCTGAGGAGGAGGAGAGCATTTTACAAGAAGGTGTTGTGATTGCTGTATTGGACTCCGTTTTGGAAGATGAGATTCTTAAAGCACAGGAGAATGCCCCATCTAACACTCCCCATGGGAGGTTGTTTGTGCCTAGGACCTTTAGGAGAGATTTGTTTGTTGAGTGTCATGAGTCTCGGTTGGCAGGTCATCCTGGAATTTCTGAGACCAAGAGACTTGTGTGTCACAGTTTTTTGTGGCCTGGATGGCAGAAGGAGGTCATTAAGTGGGTGCGTCAATGTACTGTGTGTGCTAGATCTAAGTCTTCACATACTCCTGCTGCGGGGTTGCTTTGCCCTCTGGAGGTTCCTAGTGCACCTTGGACACATCTGGCTATGGACTTTATTATTGACCTTCCCCCCTCTGAGAGTTTCATGGTCATCTGGGTGGTTGTGGACCGTTTTAGCAAGATGTGTCACTTGGTTCAATTCATCAAACTGCCCTGCGCTAAGACACTCGCTAAGGCCTTTGTCAAGGAGATTGTCAGACTCCATGGTGTTCCTACTGACATTGTTTCTGATAGGGGACTTCAGTTCATGGCTCGTTTTTGGCATGCCTTTTGTGACAGGTTGGGAGTTCATTTGTCATTTTCATCTGGATATCATCCTGAGTCTAATGGCCAGACAGAAAGGAAGAACCAGGATGTTGAGCAGTTCTTGCGTTGTTTTGTGGCAGACAATCAAGAGGGGTGGTCTGAGTTTCTGCCGCTTGCTGAATTTGCTCTTAACAACCATACATCCTCTTCTGCTGGGTGTTCGCCTTTTTTTTGTTGTTCTGGGAGACATCCGTCTTTTGGGTCATTCTCCAAATTGGTATCGGCTGTGCCTGAGGAGGAGAGTTTTTCTGGTGATTTGGAAAGAGTTTGGACGGATGTGCGTGGTAATCTTCAGGAGGCTAACAAATAATCTAAGAGGTACTTTGACAGGAAACGTCAAGAGGTTTTGTTTACGGTTGGTGACATGGTTTGGTTGTCCTCTAAGAATCTGCGGTTGAGGATTCCTTCTAAAAAATTGGGTCCGAAGTTTGTGGGGCCCTTTAACCACTTCGCGCCAGAGCCTGTGTAACATACCTGGCAGCGTCCTTGCATAGTGGTCCATCTCCCACTGTGCAAGAGCGCGCACTTGATCTCCAATCCAGAATGTCTCTCTGGCTTCCCTCCATGCTGTCTGTTTGCTTCTGTGTGCTGCTGCTTAAGGGCGGCGCCCGATCACTTCCTGCTTCTTGTACCTGCTGTGGGCACACCCCTTGTGCGTCCTCAGCCTATTGCTGTCTGTCACCTGGTATTTAAACCAGCTGCTCCAATTAACCCATGCCTGAGTATTGTGTTTCAATCAGTGTGTGCTTTCACTCTGAAGGTGCCAGGTCCCGTTCTGTGTTCTCTTGTCTGCCTATCCTGGAGGCTGTATTTCCAGGCCTGTCTGAACACGCTCCTTGCCTGTTCCTTCCGCCTTCTAGGGGCCGATTACCTAGACCCGCTCCTGTATCTTGTCTGTCCTGTCTGAACACGCTCCTTGCCTGTTCGTCCCGCCTCTCTGGGGGCTGTATTCCCAGACCCGCTCCTGTATTCCGCTGCAGTGTCAGTCTCCTCCGTACACTCAGTTCCAGTCTGAACTCTCTCCTATCTTTTATCTGTTTTTTCTCTATGTCCGTTCCTTTCCTTTTTCTGCAGAGTCTGAACACGTACCTAACTCCTGCTTGTTGTCTCTGTACTCCCGTTTGTGAGTTTGTGGTCCACTCGCTACTTCACTGCAAGTACCCTGTGGGTATCTGGCTCTGCATTTCCCTTCCTGTCTGTTCCGTGTGAACAGAGCCCTGTCCCCCCTGCTCTGCCTTGCTCACCGCTCTGGCGGTTCTAGCCTGCTCTGCCTTGCTCACTGCTCCGGCAGCCTTGCTCCGCTCTGACCCTTTTGCTCGCTGCTCCGGCAGCCTTGCCCCGCTCTGACCCTTTTGCTCACTGCTCCAGCAGCCTTGCTCCGCTCTGACCCTTTTGCTCACTGCTCCGGCAGCCTTGCTCCGCTCTGACCCTTTTGCTCACTGCTCCGGCAGTCTCGCTCCGCTCTTATCCTTTTGCTCACTGCTCCGGCAGTCTTGCTCTACTCTTGCCTACTGCTCCAGGCGGCCTCGTCCTGCTCTACTCTTGCTCACCGCTCCAGGCGGCCTCGTCCTGCTCTACTCTTGCTCACCGCTTCAGGCGGCCTCGTCCTGCTCTACTCTTGCTCACCGCTCCAGGCGGCCTCGTCCTGCTCTACTCTTGCTCACCGCTCCAGGCGGCCTCGTCCTGCTCTACTCTTGCTCACCGCTCCAGGCGGCCTCGTCCTGCTCTACTCTTGCTCACCGCTCCAGGCGGCCTCGTCCTGCTCTGCCCTTGCTCACCGCTCCAGGCGGCCTTGTCCTGCTCTGCCCTTGCTCACCGCTCCAGGCGGTCTCGTCCTGCTCTGCTCTTGCTCACCGCTCCAGGCGGTCTCGTCCTGCTCTGCTCTTGCTCACCGCTCCAGGCGGTCTCGTCCTGCTCTGCTCTTGCTCACCGCTCCAGGCTGTCTCGTCCTGCTCTACTCTTGCCCACCGCTCCAGGCGGTCTCGTCCTGCTCTTCTCTTGCTCACCGCTCCAGGCGGTCTCGTCCTGCTCTGCTCTTGCTCACCGCTCCAGGCGGTCTCGTCCTGCTCTGCTCTTGCTCACCGCTCCAGGCGGTCTCGTCCTGCCCTGCTCTTGCTCACCGCCCCGGGCGGTCTCGTCCTGCCCTGCTCTCGCTCACCTCTCTGGGCGGCCTCACTCTGCTGTGTTTGTCCGCCACATCTGTGGTTCTGTTCCAGAGTCCCAGTGTGTACTGGGTCCTATCCTGCCTGTGTTCCTACCTGCTAGTGCCTTCCTGTCTGCACTCTAGCCGTGCTTGCCTGTACCCCCCTGCCTGCATACCCGCCTGCCTGCATACCAGTCGTGCCTGCCTATTCCCACCAGTCTGTGTGCCAGCCTAACCAGTCTGTTCCTGTATTCCCCTGTGTGGGTCAACAGCCGTGTCCGGGGTCTGTCCTGGAGTAGCACCTGGTCCCTCTGCTCGGTTCCTCCTTGGTGCACTGGCGTCGTATGCCGTCGTGCGACCCTGGTCGGATCGGGTGAATACCTAGTTACGCCCCTCCAGGCATTCACTCTCCGGCACGGTCCAGTGGAATTACACGCACACGCCGCTCAGCCCGGGCGTGTGCATTACAGCATGCTCAGGCCATGGTTCCCGTTGAGCCCCACGGCCTTCGCTCTCTGAGACGTTTTCCAGTGAATACGTGCATTAAAAATAAATAAAATTTTTTTTTTCTTTAGCTGAGTTCCAGGCGAAGTACGCACCCGTCCAGATGGATCTTTCTGCACTCGTTCCTGCGGATCCGCCACGGTACTTTGGGGATCCAAAACAAAGTCGTGCATTTGTGGAGCAATGCATGCTACACTTCAAGGCCTACCCTCTCTATTTTCCTTCCGATTGGGCTAAAGTGGCCTTTATGATTGACTACCTAGCGGGTGATGCCTTGAAATGGGTCACCCCCCTATGGGAAGCATGGGATCCTGTCGTCCTTGACCTGCAGGCCTTCCTGGTGGCCTTTCGTATGGTCTTCGAGGACCCTAACCCTGAAGCCCCTGCTGAAGCTTCGCTTCCCAATATCCCGGAGCAGCCCCGACGGGTAATGTGTGTGGGTAGCGCACTAGTCCTCCTGCCCGAAGAAACTACTGCCCACCCAGAATCCACACAGGATGACTATGCTCTCCGGAATACTTCTCACTAGTGTTGAGCCACCCCCGTAGTGTTCGGGTTCGGTTCGGTTCGTCGAACACCGGGATGTTCGAGGAACTGTTCGTCGATCTGTTCGTCGAACACCTTAGAACACCGTCGAACACCATTAAAACCAATGGCAGGCAAACAAAAACACAGAGAAACACATAGAAAACACCTGCAAAGGTGTCCAAAAGCTGACAAACTGCTCAGAAGACACTTTCTTTAAAAAAGCCGGCCGGCAAATTCAGCAGCGGCATACACCGGTACCCGACAATTTAGACAAGAAGGAATAGAGCATCACACATAGATTAGATAGATAGAAACATGTCAGTCACACATATAAGAAGCACAGTGACAGTGTTGGTTACTGCACTTGTCATTTAGTGTAAAGGATTTATTAAAAAAAATATTAGTGTTTTCATGCACCGTCTCTTTAAAAAAGCCGGCCGGCAATTCAGCATCTGTACCCGACAATTTAGAACAGAAAGAATAGAGCTTCACACATAGATTAGATAGATAGAAACATGTCAGTCACATATATAATAAGTACAGTGATAGTGTTGCTTACTGTACTTGTCATTTAGTGTAAAGGATTTATTTAAAAAAATAATAGTGTTTTCATGCACTGTCTCTTTAAAAAAGCCGGCCGGCAATTCAGCAGCGGTACCCGACAATTTAGAACAGAAAGATAGAGCATCACACATAGATTAGATAGATAGAAACATGTCAGTCACATATATATGAAGTACAGTGATAGTGTTGGTTACTGTACTTGTCATTTAGTATTAAAATAAAGGATTTATTATTAAAAAAATTGGCGTGGGGTTCCCCTTAATTTTAGGCTCTAGCGGAGGTTAAGCAGACGGCTGGGGCAGATGTTTGAAGCCTGGGAAGGGGGTAATACCCACGGAGCTTCCCAGGCTACTAATATCAGCCCCCAGCTGAATACATAGCCTTTACTAGCTATTAAAATGGGGGACCCCCCAAAAAAAATGACGTGGGGTCCCCCCTAATTTAATAGCTAGCAAAGGCTAGGCAGACAGCTGGGGGCTGATATTAATAGCCCAGGAAGGGAGCCATGAATATTGGCCCCCTCCCAGGCTAGAAACACCAGCCGTCAGCCGCCCCAGAAATGGCGCATTCATAGGATGCGCCAATTCTGGCACTTAGCCTCGCTCTTCCACGCTGCCCTGGTGCGGTGGCAGGGGGTAATAGGGTTGGGGTTGATGTCAGCTTATAATGCCAGCTGACATCAAGCCCAGGTTAGTAATGGAGAGGCGTCTATAAGACACCCCCATTACTAACCCCATAGTCAAAGTTAAAAAAAACACAAACACCCAGAATAAAGTCCTTTAATTGAAATAAAGACACAATCCTTTATTGTTCTAAATTAAACCATACTTACCATCACGCCCATTCCAGCTGAAGCCAACGATCTCCTGCAATAAAAGAAAAATAATAAAGCAACCTCATCCTTACCTTTCCATGGTTCCCACGACAGCTTCAGCTCTGCCACATCGAGATGACAGGCTGGACCGCAGCAGAACGCTGCCATCCAGCCTGTCATCCCGCAGACACTGAGAAGCGCAGGCTTGCTTGCGCTGCTCAGCGTCTCTCTGTGACGACATCCAGATGAGCCGAGTTCATGTCCAATGAACTCGGCTCACCTCATGCACGTCACTGACAGCGTGGGAAAATTCTCACGCTGAAGCGCTGATTGCAGGAGAATTTTCCCACGCTGTCAGTGACGTGCAGGAGGTGAGCTGAGTTCATTGGACATGAGCTCACCTCATGCACATCACTGACAGCGTGGGAGAATTCTCCTGCACTCAGCACTTCAGCGTGAGAATTTTCCCACGCTGTCAGTGACGTGCATGAGGTGAGCCGAGTTCATTGGACATGACCTCGGCTCATCTGGATGCCGTCACAGCGAGACAGTGAGGAGCGCAAGCATGCCTGCGCTTCTCAGTGTCTGCGGGATGACAGACTGGATGGCAGCGTTCTGCTGCGGTCCAGCCAGTCATCTCGATGTAGCAGAGCTGAAGCTGTCGTGGGAACCATGGAAAGGTAAGGATGAGGTTGGTTTATTATTTTTCTTTTATTGCAGGAGATCGTTGGCTTCAGCTGGAATGGGTGTGATGGTAAGTATGGTTTAATTTAGAACAATAAAGAATTGTGTCTTTATTTCAATTAAAGGACTTTATTCTGGGTGTTGTGTTTTTTTTAAATACTTTACTAGAAATTCATGGCGGTCATGTCTAATACTGGCGTGACCCCATGAATTTTGGGCTTGGGGCCAGCTGATAATACCAAGCTGGCCCTAACCCCTTTATTACCCAGTGAGCCACCGCACCAGGGCCCTGGATGAGTTGGGTACAGCGCCAGAAGATGGTGTCACACTGTCACAGAATACTGGAGGTAGGGGGCCTAAGCTGACCCTAAGCTGGGGCCCTGACTAATCCCTCATCCTGGAGGTACTGTTAAAGGTACAGAGGTCCAGGCCGCCAGCGTAACCCCTACCTCCTGAGAATCCCTGCACCACAGTAATCTAGTCCTGAGAAGGACCCCGATCACAACAATAGGGAACCAGCAATAATATGCCCACACACAGTATTTAGACGAACGAGACAGTACAAGGGAAAAACCAAAACCACCTTGCATACAACTTCAACAAAACTACAACAGAGGGAACACCAACGGGAAAGGAGATAAATGATAAAGCGAGGAAAGGGAAATAACACTTTCAAATACACTTATCTCAGCAACTCCAAACACCACGATCCGCTCTGTAAGTCTGAATGAAAAGCTTTCACCGACACCTCACAAACAGACCTGCAGGAATATAAAGGAGTCTCACTAACGAAGCATTGATTGCAGCTGGGCGAGGCTGGACCTCAGCTAGCCCAGAGAGAGAGAGAATTAACTCCTTCACTGCCGAGAAAACACAAAGCACCAACAAGTCAGCTGCGAGAAGTCAGGCTGTGTACTCGTGACGATCTTCGTGGCAACACACCCGTGACAGTACCCCCCCTTCTACGAGGGGCCTCCGGACCCTCAGGGCCAGGTTTATCCGGGTGAGTCGTGTGGAAGGCCCGAACTAATCGGTCTGCGTTAATATCCGACGCAGGAACCCACATCCTCTCCTCAGGACCATACCCCTTCCAATGAACCAAGTACTGAAGGGACCGGCGATTAAAGCGTGAATCAATGACCCTCGATACCTGGAACTCCAAGTTACCATTGACAACCACAGGAGGGGGAGGTAAAGGTGACGGTACCACCGGCGCCACATACCTCTTAAGCAATGATCTGTGAAACACGTTGTGAATTTTAAACGTAGGGGGGAGGTCAAGACGGAATGCCACCGGATTAATAACAGAACTGATTCTGTACGGCCCGATGAACCTGGGACCCAGTTTCCAGGAGGGAACCTTAAGTTTAATATTCCTGGTAGACAACCATACCTGATCGTTCACACTTAGGTCCGGACCAGACACTCTCCTCCTATCAGCCATACGTTTGTATCGGTTCCCCATAGTATTCAGATTCTTCAGCACCCCTCTCCATACTGAAGCGAGAGATGAGGAAAATCGTTCCTCCTCCGGAACCCCCGAAGACCCCCCCCTACTGAAAGTACAAAACTGGGGGTGAAAACCATATGCCCCAAAAAACGGGGACTTACCAGTGGACTCGCTTCGCCTATTATTGAGAGCAAACTCTGCCAGAGGTAGGAAAGAAGCCCAGTCCTCCTGGTTCTCTGACACAAAACACCGAAGATATGTCTCCAAGCTCTGGTTCATACGTTCCGTCTGACCATTGGTCTGAGGATGAAAAGCCGACGAGAATGACAAATGCATCCCCCGCCGTGCACAAAACGCCTTCCAGAACTTGGACACAAACTGAGACCCCCGATCAGACACCACCTCGGAGGGTACCCCGTGAAGCCTCACAATCTCCCCAATGAACACCTGCGCAAGAGTTTTAGCATTAGGGAGAGCCGGAAGAGCGATAAAATGTGCCATCTTGCTGAACCTGTCCACTACAACGAGTATGACCGTTTTACCCGAAGACGGAGGGAGGTCCGTAATAAAGTCCATAGACAGATGAGTCCAAGGACGCTCCGGGATCTTCAAAGGTAAGAGGGCCCCAGACGGACGGGTATGTGAGGTCTTAGAGCGCGCACAAACCCCACAGGACGCGACAAAAGTTACCACCTCTTTATGTAAGTTAGGCCACCAAAACCGACGCGAGAGGAGATCCACAGTTGCTTTACTCCCCGGGTGTCCTGCAAAAACTGAGTTATGGTGTGCCTCGATCACCTTTTGTCGCAACTGATCTGGAACGAACAGTCTCCCCGGAGGTCCAACAGGGGCGTCCCCCTGAGCCTCCAATATCTCCTCCTCCAGCTCAGAGCATACTGCCGAAACCACCACCCCCTCCTGAAGAACAGGAATCGGGTCGTCCGTATTCCCGGCCCCAGGGAAACTACGAGATAAGGCATCCGCCTTTACATTTTTAGACCCAGGACGATATGTAACGACGAAATTAAACCTGGTAAAAAACAATGACCACCTAGCATACAACTTCAACAAAACTACAACAGAGGGAACACCAACGGGAAAGGAGATAAATGATAAAGCGAGGAAAGGGAAATAACACTTTCAAATACACTTATCTCAGCAACTCCAAACACCACGATCCGCTCTGTAAGTCTGAATGAAAAGCTTTCACCGACACCTCACAAACAGACCTGCAGGAATATAAAGGAGTCTCACTAACGAAGCATTGATTGCAGCTGGGCGAGGCTGGACCTCAGCTAGCCCAGAGAGAGAGAGAATTAACTCCTTCACTGCCGAGAAAACACAAAGCACCAACAAGTCAGCTGCGAGAAGTCAGGCTGTGTACTCGTGACGATCTTCGTGGCAACACACCCGTGACAGATGGCGCTTCTATGAACGCGCCATTTTCCGGGGTGGCTGCGGACTGCAATTTGTAGCGGGGGGGGGCCCAGAAAGCTTGGGCCTCCCTGCGCTGCAGATTCCAGCCCCCAGCTGCCTAGTTGTACCTGGCTGGACACAAAAATAGGGCGAAGCCCCACGTACTTTTTTTTTAATTATTTCATGAAATTCATGAAATAATTAAGAAAAAAAGGGCTTCCCTATATTGTTGTGTCCGGCCAGGTACAAATAGGCAGCTGGTGGATGGGGGCAGCCCGTTCCTGCCTGCTGTACCTGGCTGGACACAAATATAGTGCGAAGCCCCACTTCAATTTTTTTAAATTATTTCAGGAAATTCATGAAATAATTTTAAAAAAATTGACGTGGGGCTTCGCACTATATTTGTGTCCAGCCAGGTACAGCAGGCAGGAACGGGCTGCCCCCAACCACCAGCTGCCTATTTGTACCTGGCCGGACACAACAATATAGGGAAGCCCTTTTTTTCTTAATTATTTCATGAAATAATTTAAAGAAAATTGACGTGGGGCTTCGCCCAGTTTTTGTGTCCAGCCAGGTACAACTAGGCAGCTGGGGGCTGGAATCCGCAGTGCAGGGAGGCCCAAGCTTTCTGGGCCACCCCCGCTGCAAATTGCAGTCCGCAGCCACCCCGGAAAATGGCGCGTTCATAGAAGCGCCATCTTCTGGCGCTGTACCCAACTCATCCAGGGCCCTGATGCGGTGGCTCACTGGGTAATAAAGGGGTTAGGGCCAGCTTGGCATTATCAGCTGGCCCTAAGCCCGAATTTCATGGGGTCACGCCAATATTAGACATGACCACCATGAATTTCTAGTAAAGTATTTAAAAAAAACACAACACCCAGAAAAAAGTCCTTTAATTGAAATAAACACACAATTCTTTATTGTTCTAAATTAAACCATACTTACCATCACGCCCATTCCAGCTGAAGCCAACGATCTCCTGAAATAAAAGAAAAATAATAAAGCAACATCATCCTTACCTTTCCATGGTTCCCATGACAGCTTCAGCTCTGCTACATCGAGATGACAGGCTGGACCGCAGCAGAACGCTGCCATCCAGCCTGTCATCCCGCAGACACTGAGAAGCGCAGGCTTGCTTGCGCTCCACAGTGTCTCTTTGTGAGGGCATCCAGATGAGCCGAGTTAATGTCCAATGAACTCGGCTCACCTCATGCACGTCACTGACAGCGTGGGAAAATTCTCCTGCACTCAGCGCTTCAGCGTGGGAGAATTCTCACACTGAAGCGCTGAGTGCAGGAGAATTCTCCCACGCTGTCAGTGACGTGCAGGAGGTGAGCTGAGTTCATTGGACATGAGCTCACCTTATGCACGTCACTGACAGCGTGGGAAAATTCTCCTGCACTCAGCGCTTCAGCGGGAGAATTCTCACGCTGAAGCGCTGAGTGCAGGAGAATTCTCCCACGCTGTCAGTGACATGCAGGAGGTGAGCTGAGTTCATTGGACATGAGCTCACCTTATGCACGTCACTGACAGCGTGGGAGAATTCTCCTGCACTCACCGCTTCAGCTTGAGAATTTTCCCACGCTGTCAGTGACGTGCATGAGGTGAGCCGAGTTCATTGGACATGAACTCGGCTCATCTGGATGTCGTCACAGAGAGACGCTGAGCAGCGCAAGCAAGCCTGCGCTTCTCAGTGTCTGCGGGATGAGAGGCTGGATGGCAGCGTTCTGCTGCGGTCCAGCCTGTCATCTCGATGTAGCAGAGCTGAAGCTGTCGTGGGAACCATGGAAAGGTAAGGATGAGGTTGCTTTATTATTTTTCTTTTATTGCAGGAGATCGTTGGCTTCAGCTGGAATGGGCGTGACGGTAAGTATGGTTTAATTTAGAACAATAAAGGATTGTGTCTTTATTTCAATTAAAGGACTTTATTCTGGGTGTTTGTGTTTTTTTTAACTTTGACTATGGGGTTAGTAATGGGGGTGTCTTATAGACGCCTCTCCATTACTAACCTGGGCTTGATGTCAGCTGGCATTATAAGCTGACATCAACCCTAACCCTATTACCCCCTGCCACCGCACCAGGGCAGCGTGGAAGAGCGAGGCTAAGTGCCAGAATTGGCGCATCCTATGAATGCGCCATTTCTGGGGCGGCTGACGGCTGGTGTTTCTAGCCTGGGAGGGGGCCAATATTCATGGCTCCCTTCCTGGGCTATTAATATCAGCCCCCAGCTGTCTGCCTAGCCTTTGCTAGCTATTAAATTAGGGGGGACCCCACGTCATTTTTTTTGGGGGGTCCCCCATTTTAATAGCTAGTAAAGGCTATGTATTCAGCTGGGGGCTGATATTAGTAGCCTGGGAAGCTCCGTGGGTATTACCCCCTTCCCAGGCTTCAAACATCTGCCCCAGCCGTCTGCTTAACCTCCGCTAGAGCCTAAAATTAAGGGGAACCCCACGCCAATTTTTTTAATAATAAATCCTTTATTTTAATACTAAATGACAAGTACAGTAACCAACACTATCACTGTACTTCATATATATGTGACTGACATGTTTCTATCTATCTAATCTATGTGTGAAGCTCTATTCTGTCTGTTATAAATTGTCGGGTACCGCTGCTGAATTGCCGGCCGGCTTTTTTAAAGAGACGGTGCATGAAAACACTATTATTTTTTTTGATAAATCCTTTACGCTAAATGACAAGTTCAGTAAGCAACACTGTCACTGTACTTCGTATATATGTGGCTGACATGTTTCTATCTATCTAATCTATGTATGATGCTCTATTCTGTCTGTTATAAATTGTTGGGTACCGCTGCTGAATTGCCGGCCAGCTTTTTTAAAGAGACAGTGCATGAAAACACTATTATTTTTTTAAATAAATCCTTTACACTAAATGACAAGTACAGTAATCAACACTGTCACTGCACTTCTTATATATGTGACTGACATGTTTCTATCTATCTAATCTATGTGTGATTCTCTATTCCTTCTATTCTAAATTGTCGGGTACCGCTGCTGAATTGCCGGCCGGCTTTTTAAAGAGACGGTGCATGAAAACACTATTATTTTTTTTGATAAATCCTTTACGCTAAATGACAAGTACAGTAAGCAGCACTTTCACTGTACTTCGTATATATGTGGCTGACATGTTTATATCTATCTAATCTATGTGTGAAGCTCTATTCTTTCGGTTCTAAATTGTCGGGTACAGGTGTATGCCGATGCTGAATTGCCGGCTTTTCATGTTTCACTGTTGGCACTGTTCCCATCGATTTGGGCAATCACTGTAATGCCACAACCACCATGTCTGTGGCATTACAGTGAGTGGCAGACAATCCCTGCATGATTGGTGCTCTAAATAGCGCCAGACATGCAGGACATGCTTTTGGTGCACGAACAGTTATCGAACATAACCTCGAACAGCCGAATTTTTTGCAAATCGTTCGGGTTCGTCGAACAACTCGAACACCGCCCAAAACAGCTCGAATTTAAGATTGGCGAACAGTTCTAGTCGAACACCGCTCTTCTCTAATCCCAAGGTAAAAAATCTCTATTATTCAGCTTTTGGTAGTTTTTTCCGTAAAGAAAAACAGTAGTGTCTCCTGACTGTTGTGACACAAAAATATATCTGTTGAAAATAGTCTTGTGTACGCCGGACATCCCAGTGTGGTTTCGTAGTTCAGCGGGTCAAATCGCTGTACTATCCAGTTTTGGGCCTTTGGTATCTGAAAAAAAAGCAGTTTGAGTGTGTCGTTCACTGTTCAGCCGCAAATATCTCTATTTAAAAAAGTGTGGTATACCCCAGTAAACAATAACTGTGGTTTTGCCATCCCACGGTAAAAAATCTCTATTATTCAGCTTTTGGTAGTTTTTTAAGTAAAGAAAAACAGTAGTGTCTCCTGACTGTTGTGACACAAAAATATATCTGTTGAAAATAGTCTTGTGTAGGCCCGACATCCCAGTGTGGTTTCGCAGTTCCACGGGTCAAATCGCTGTACTATCCAGTTTTGGGCCTTTGGAATCTAAAAAAAAAGCAGTTTGAGTGTGTCGCTCACTGTTCAGCCGCAAATATCTCTATTTAAAAAAGTGTGGTATACCCCAGTAAACAATAACTGTGGTTTTGCCATCCCACGGTAAAAAATCTCTATTATTCAGCTTTTGGTAATTTTTTCCGTAAAGAAAAACAGTAGTGTCTCCTGACTGTTGTGACACAAAAATATATCTGTTGAAAATAGTCTTGTGTAGGCCCGACATCCCAGTGTGGTTTCGCAGTTCCACGGGTCAAATCGCTGTACTATCCAGTTTTGGGCCTTTGGTATCTAAAAAAAAAGCAGTTTGAGAGTGTCGCTCACTGTTGAGCCGCAAATATCTCTATTTAAAAAAGTGTGGTATACCCCAGTAAACACTAACTGTGGTTTTGCCATCAAAAGTTAAAAAATCTCAATTATTCAGCTTTTGGTAGTTTTTTCCGTAAAGAAAAACAGTAGTGTCTCCTGACTGTTGTGACACAAAAATATATCTGTTGAAAATAGTCTTGTGTACGCCGGACATCCCAGTGTGGTTTCGCAGTTCCACGGGTCAAATCGCTGTACTATCCAGTTTTGGGCCTTTGGTATCTAAAAAAAAAGCAGTTTGAGTGTGTCGCTCACTGTTCAGCCGCAAATATCTCTATGTAAAAAAGTGTGGTATACCCCAGTAAACAATAACTGTGGTTTTGCCATCCCACGGTAAAAAATCTCTATTATTCAGCTTTTGGTAATTTTTTCCGTAAAGAAAAACAGTAGTGTCTCCTGACTGTTGTGACACAAAAATATATCTGTTGAAAATAGTCTTGTGTAGGCCCAACATCCCAGTGTGGTTTCGCAGTTCCACGGGTCAAATCGCTGTACTATCCAGTTTTGGACCTTTGGTATCGAAAAAAAAGCAGTTTGAGAGTGTCGCTCACTGTTGAGCCGCAAATATCTCTATTTAAAAAAGTGTGGTATACCCCAGTAAACAATAACTGTGGTTTTGCCATCCCACGGTAAAAAATCTCTATTATTCAGCTTTTGGTAATTTTTTCCGTAAAGAAAAACAGTAGTGTCTCCTGACTGTTGTGACACAAAAATATATCTGTTGAAAATAGTCTTGTGTAGGCCCGACATCCCAGTGTGGTTTCGCAGTTCCACGGGTCAAATCGCTGTACTATCCAGTTTTGGGCCTTTGGTATCTAAAAAAAAAGCAGATTGAGAGTGTCGCTCACTGTTGAGCCGCAAATATCTCTATTTAAAAAAGTGTGGTATACCCCAGTAAACAATAACTGTGGTTTTGCCATCCCAAGGTAAAAAATCTCTATTATTCAGCATTTGGTAGTTTTTTCCGTAAAGAAAAACAGTAGTGTCTCCTGACTGTTGTGACACAAAAATATATCTGTTGAAAATAGTCTTGTGTACGCCGGACATCCCAGTGTGGTTTCGCAGTTCCACGGGTCAAATCGCTGTACTATCCAGTTTTTGGCCTTTGGTATCTAAAAAAAAAGCAGTTTGAGTGTGTCACTCACTGTTCAGCCGCAAATATCTCTATTTAAAAAAGTGTGGTATACCCCAGTAAACAATAACTGTGGTTTTGCCATCCCACGGTAAAAAATCTCTATTATTCAGGTTTTGGTAGTTTTTTAAGTAAAGAAAAACAGTAGTGTCTCCTGACTGTTGTGACACAAAAATATATCTGTTGAAAATAGTCTTGTGTAGGCCCGACATCCCAGTGTGGTTTCGCAGTTCCACGGGTCAAATCGCTGTACTATCCAGTTTTGGGCCTTTGGTATCTAAAAAAAAAGCAGTTTGAGTGTGTCGCTCACTGTTCAGCCGTAAATATCTCTATTTAAAAAAGTGTGGTATACCCCAGTAAACAATAACTGTGGTTTTGCCATCCCACGGTAAAAAATCTCTATTATTCAGCTTTTGGTATTTTTTTCCGAAAAGAGAAAGAGTAGTGTCACCTGACTGTTGTGACACAAAAATATATCTGTTGAAAATAGTCTTGTGTAGGCCCGACATCCCAGTGTGGTTTCGCAGTTCCACGGGTCAAATCGCTGTACTATCCAGTTTTGGGCCTTTGGTATCTAAAAAAAAGCAGTTTGAGTGTGTCGCTCACTGTTCAGCCACAAATATCTCTATTTAAAAAAGTGTGGTATACCCCAGTAAACAATAACTGTGGTTTTGCCATCCCACGGTAAAAAATCTCTATTATTCAGCTTTTGGTAGTTTTTCCGTAAAGAAAAACAGTAGTGTCTACTGACTGTTGTGACACAAAAATATATCTGTTGAAAATAGTCTTGTGTAGGCCCAACATCCCAGTGTGGTTTCGCAGTTCCACGGGTCAAATCGCTGTACTATCCAGTTTTGGGCCTTTGGTATCTAAAAAAAAAGCAGAGTGAGTGTGTCGCTCACTGTTCAGCCGCAATTATCTCTATTTAAAAAAGTGTGGTATACCCCAGTAAACAATAACTGTGGTTTTGCCATCCCACGGTAAAAAATCTCTATTATTCAGCTTTTGGTAGTTTTTTCCGTAAAGAAAAACAGTAGTGTCTCCTGACTGTTGTGACACAAAAATATATCTGTTGAAAATAGTCTTGTGTAGGCCCGACATCCGAGTGTGGTTTCGCAGTTCCACGGGTCAAATCGCTGTACTATCCAGTTTTGGGCCTTTGATATCTAAAAAAAAAGCAGTTTGAGTGTGTCGCTCACTGTTCAGCCGCAAATATCTCTATTTAAAAAAGTGTGGTATACCCCAGTAAACAATAACTGTGGTTTTGCCATCCCACGGTAAAAAATCTCTATTATTCAGGTTTTGGTAGTTTTTTCCGTAAAGAAAAACAGTAGTGTCTCCTGACTGTTGTGACACAAAAATATATCTGGTGAAAATAGTCTTGTGTAGGCCTGACATCCCAGTGTGGTTTCGCAGTTCCATGGGTCAAATCGCTGTACTATCCAGTTTTGGGCCTTGGGTATCTAAAAAAAAAGCAGTTTGAGTGTGTCACTCACTGTTCAGCCGCAAATATCTCTATTTAAAAAAGTGTGGTATACCCCAGTAAACAATAACTGTGGTTTTGCCATCCCACGGTAAAAAATCTCTATTATTCAGCTTTTGGTAGTTTTTTCCGTAAAGAAAAAGAGTAGTGTCTCCTGACTGTTGTGACACAAAAATATATCTGTTGAAAATAGTCTTGTGTACGCCCGACATCCCAGTGTGGTTTCGCAGTTCCACGGGTCAAATCGCTGTACTATCCAGTTTTGGGCCTTTGGTATCTAAAAAAAAGCAGTTTGAGTGTGTCGCTCACTGTTCAGCCACAAATATCTCTATTTAAAAAAGTGTGGTATACCCCAGTAAACAATAACTGTGGTTTTGCCATCCCACGGTAAAAAATCTCTATTATTCAGCTTTTGGTAGTTTTTCCGTAAAGAAAAACAGTAGTGTCTCCTGAATGTTGTGACACAAAAATATATCTCTTGAAAATCGTCTTGTGTAGGCCCAACATCCCAGTGTGGTTTCGCAGTTCCACGTGTCAAATCGCTGTACTATCCAGTTTTGGGCCTTTGGTATCTAAAAAAAAAGCAGTTTGAGTGTGTCGCTCACTGTTCAGCCGCAAATATCTCTATTTAAAAAAGTGTGGTATACTCCAGTAAACAATAACTGTGGTTTTGCCATCCCACGGTAAAAAAATCTCTATTATTCAGCTTTTGGTATTTTTTTCCATAAAGAAAAACAGTAGTGTCTCCTGACTGTTGTGACACAAAAATATATCTGTTGAAAATAGTCTTGTGTAGGCCCGACATCCCAGTGTGGTTTCGCAGTTCCACGGGTCAAATCGCTGTACTATCCAGTTTTGGGCCTTTGATATCTAAAAAAAAAGAAGTTTGAGTGTGTCGCTCACTGTTGAGAGGCAAATATCTCTATTTAAAAAAGTGTGGTATACCCCAGTAAACAATAACTGTGGTTTTGCCATCCCACGGTAAAAAATCTCTATTATAAAGGTTTTGGTAGTTTTTTCCATAAAGAAAAACAGTAGTGTCTCCTGACTGTTGTGACACAAAAATATATCTGGTGAAAATAGTCTTGTGTAGGCCTGACATCCCAGTGTGGTTTCGCAGTTCCATGGGTCAAATCGCTGTACTATCCAGTTTTGGGCCTTGGGTATCTAAAAAAAAAGCAGTTTGAGTGTGTCGTTCACTGTTCAGCCGCAAATATCTCTATTTAAAAAAGTGTGGTATACCCCAGTAAACAATAACTGTGGTTTTGCCATCCCACGGTAAAAAATCTCTATTATTCAGCTTTTGGTAGTTTTTTCCGTAAAGAAATAGAGTAGTGTCTCCTGACTGTTGTGACACAAAAATATATCTGTTGAAAATAGTCTTGTGTAGGCCCGACATCCCAGTGTGGTTTCGCAGTTCCACGGGTCAAATCGCTGTACTATCCAGTTTTGGGCCTTTGGTATCTAAAAAAAAGCAGTTTAAGTGTGTCGCTCACTGTTCAGCCACAAATATCTCTATTTAAAAAAGTGTGGTATACCCCAGTAAACAATAACTGTGGTTTTGCCATCCCACGGTAAAAAATCTCTATTATTCAGCTTTTGGTAGTTTTTCCGTAAAGAAAAACAGTAGTGTCTCCTGAATGTTGTGACACAAAAATATATCTGTTGAAAATAGTTTTGTGTAGGCCCGACATCCCAGTGTGGTTTCGCAGTTCCACGGGTCAAATCGCTGTACTATCCAGTTTTGGGCCTTTGGTATTTAAAAAAAAAGCAGTTTGAGTGTGTTGCTCACTGTTCAGCTGCAAATATCTCTATTTAAAAAAGTGTGGTATACCCCAGTAAACAATAACTGTGGTTTTGCCATCCCACTGTAAAAAATCTCTATTATTCAGCTTTTGGTAGTTTTTTCCGTAAAGAAAATCAGGAGTGTCTCCTGACTGTTGTGACACAAAAATATATCTGTTGAAAATAGTCTTGTGTAGGCCCGACATCCCAGTGTGGTTTCGCAGTTCCACGGGTCAAATCGCTGTACTATCCAGTTTTGGGCCTTTGGTATCTAAAAAAAAAGCAGTTTGAGTGTGTCGCTCACTGTTCAGCCGCAAATATCTCTATTTAAAAAAGTGTGGTATACCCCAGTAAACAATAACTGTGGTTTTGCCATCCCACGGTAAAAAATCTCTATTATTCAGCTTTTGGTAGTTTTTTCCGTAAAGAAAAACAGTAGTGTCTCCTGACTGTTGTGACACAAAAATATATCTGTTGAAAATAGTCTTGTGTAGGCCCGACATCCCAGTGTTGTTTCGCAGTTCCACGGGTCAAATCGCTTTAATATCCAGTTTTGGGCCTTTGGTATCTAAAAAAAAGCAGTTTGAGTGTGTCGCTCACTGTTCAGCCGCAAATATCTCTATTTAAAAAAGTGTGGTATACCCCAGTAAACAATAACTGTGGTTTTGCCATCCCACGGTAAAAAATCTCTATTATTCAGCTTTTGGTATTTTTTTCCGTAAAGAAAAACAGTAGTGTCTCCTGACTGTTGTGACACAAAAATATATCTGTTGAAAATAGTCTTGTGTAGGCCCAATATCCCAGTGTGTTTTCGCAGTTTCACGAGTCAAATCGCTGTGCTATCCAGTTTTGGGCCTTTGGTATCTAAAAAAAAAGCAGTTTGAGTGTGTCGCTCACTGTTCAGCCGCAAATATCTCTATTTAAAAAAGTGTGGTATACCCCAGTAAACAATAACTGTGGTTTTGCCATCCCACGGTAAAAAATCTCTATTATTCAGGTATTGGTAGTTTTTTCCGTACAGAAAAACAGTAGTGTCTCCTCACTGTTGTGACACAAAAATATATCTGTTGAAAATAGTCTTGTGCAGGCTCGACATCCCAGTGTGGTTTCGCAGTTCCATGGGTCAACTCGCTGTACTATCCAGTTTTGGGCCTTTGGTATCTAAAAAAAAGCAGTTTAAGTGTGTCGCTCACTGTTCAGCCACAAATATCTCTATTTAAAAAAGTGTGGTATACCCCAGTAAACAATAACTGTGGTTTTGCCATCCCACGGTAAAAAATCTCTATTATTCAGCTTTTGGTAGTTTTTCCGTAAAGAAAAACAGTAGTGTCTCCTGAATGTTGTGACACAAAAATATATCTGTTGAAAATAGTTTTGTGTAGGCCCGACATCCCAGTGTGGTTTCGCAGTTCCACGGGTCAAATCGCTGTACTATCCAGTTTTGGGCCTTTGGTATTTAAAAAAAAAGCAGTTTGAGTGTGTTGCTCACTGTTCAGCTGCAAATATCTCTATTTAAAAAAGTGTGGTATACCCCAGTAAACAATAACTGTGGTTTTGCCATCCCACTGTAAAAAATCTCTATTATTCAGCTTTTGGTAGTTTTTTCCGTAAAGAAAATCAGGAGTGTCTCCTGACTGTTGTGACACAAAAATATATCTGTTGAAAATAGTCTTGTGTAGGCCCGACATCCCAGTGTGGTTTCGCAGTTCCACGGGTCAAATCGCTGTACTATCCAGTTTTGGGCCTTTGGTATCTAAAAAAAAAGCAGTTTGAGTGTGTCGCTCACTGTTCAGCCGCAAATATCTCTATTTAAAAAAGTGTGGTATACCCCAGTAAACAATAACTGTGGTTTTGCCATCCCACGGTAAAAAATCTCTATTATTCAGCTTTTGGTAGTTTTTTCCGTAAAGAAAAACAGTAGTGTCTCCTGACTGTTGTGACACAAAAATATATCTGTTGAAAATAGTCTTGTGTAGGCCCGACATCCCAGTGTTGTTTCGCAGTTCCACGGGTCAAATCGCTTTAATATCCAGTTTTGGGCCTTTGGTATCTAAAAAAAAGCAGTTTGAGTGTGTCGCTCACTGTTCAGCCGCAAATATCTCTATTTAAAAAAGTGTGGTATACCCCAGTAAACAATAACTGTGGTTTTGCCATCCCACGGTAAAAAATCTCTATTATTCAGCTTTTGGTATTTTTTTCCGTAAAGAAAAACAGTAGTGTCTCCTGACTGTTGTGACACAAAAATATATCTGTTGAAAATAGTCTTGTGTAGGCCCAATATCCCAGTGTGTTTTCGCAGTTTCACGAGTCAAATCGCTGTGCTATCCAGTTTTGGGCCTTTGGTATCTAAAAAAAAAGCAGTTTGAGTGTGTCGCTCACTGTTCAGCCGCAAATATCTCTATTTAAAAAAGTGTGGTATACCCCAGTAAACAATAACTGTGGTTTTGCCATCCCACGGTAAAAAATCTCTATTATTCAGGTATTGGTAGTTTTTTCCGTACAGAAAAACAGTAGTGTCTCCTCACTGTTGTGACACAAAAATATATCTGTTGAAAATAGTCTTGTGCAGGCTCGACATCCCAGTGTGGTTTCGCAGTTCCATGGGTCAACTCGCTGTACTATCCAGTTTTGGGCCTTTGGTATCTAAAAAAAAAGCAGTTTGAGTGTGTCGCTCACTGTTCAGCCGCAAATATCTCTATTTAAAAAAGTGTGGTATACCCCAGTAAACAATAACTGTGGTTTTGCCATCCCGCGGTAAAAAATCTCTATTATTCAGCTTTTGGTAGTTTTTTCCGTAAAGAAAAACAGTAGTGTCTCCTGACTGTTGTGACACAAAAATATATCTGTTGAAAATAGTCTTGTGTACGCCCGACATCCCAGTGTGGTTTTGCAGTTCCACGGGTCAAATCGCTGTACTATCCAGTTTTGGGCCTTTGGTATCTAAAAAAAAAGCAGTTTGAGTGTGTCGTTCACTGTTCAGCCGCAAATATCTCTATTTCAAAAAGTGTGGTATACCCCAGTAAACAATAACTGTGGTTTTGCCATCCCACGGTAAAAAATCTCTATTATTCAGCTTTTGGTAGTTTTTCCCGTAAAGAAAAGCAGTAGTGTCTCCTGACTGTTGTGACACAAAAATATATCTTTTGAAAATAGTCTTGTGTAGGCCCGACATCCCAGTGTGGTTTCACAGTTCCACGGGTCAAATCGCTGTACTATCCAGTTTTGGGCCTTTGGTATCTAAAAAAAAAGCAGTTTGAGTGTGTCGCTCACTGTTCAGCCGCAAATATCTCTATTTAAAAAAGTGTGGTATACCCCAGTAAACAATAACTGTGGTTTTGCCATCCCACGGTGAAAAATCTCTATTTTTCAGGTTTTGGTAGTTTTTTCCGTAAAGAAAAACAGTAGTGTCTCCTGACTGTTGTGACACAAAAATATATCTGTTGAAAATTGTCTTGTGTAGGCCCGACATCCCAGTGTGGTTTCGCAGTTCCACGGGTCAAATCGCTGTACTATCCAGTTTTGGGCCTTTGGTATCTAAAAAAAATGCAGTTTGAGTGTGTCGCTCACTGTTCAGCCGCAAATGTCTCTATTTAAAAAAGTGTGGTATACCCCAGTAAACAATAACTGTGGTTTTGCCATCCCACGGTAAAAAATCTATATTATTCAGCTTTTGGTAGTTTTTTCCGTAAAGAAAAACAGTAGTGTCTCCTGACTGTTGTGACACAAAAATATATCTGTTGAAAATAGTCTTGTGTAGGCCCGACATCCCAGTGTGGTTTCGCAGTTCCACGGGTCAAATCGCTGTACTATCCAGTTTTGGGCCTTTGGTATCTAAAAAAAAAGCAGTTTGAGAGTGTCGCTCACTGTTGAGCCGCAAATATCTCTATTTAAAAAAGTGTGGTATACCCCAGTAAACACTAACTGTGGTTTTGCCATCAAAAGTTAAAAAATCTCAATTATTCAGCTTTTGGTAGTTTTTTCCGTAAAGAAAAACAGTAGTGTCTCCTGACTGTTGTGACACAAAAATATATCTGTTGAAAATAGTCTTGTGTACGCCGGACATCCCAGTGTGGTTTCGCAGTTCCACGGGTCAAATCGCTGTACTATCCAGTTTTGGGCCTTTGGTATCTAAAAAAAAAGCAGTTTGAGTGTGTCGCTCACTGTTCAGCCGCAAATATCTCTATGTAAAAAAGTGTGGTATACCCCAGTAAACAATAACTGTGGTTTTGCCATCCCACGGTAAAAAATCTCTATTATTCAGCTTTTGGTAATTTTTTCCGTAAAGAAAAACAGTAGTGTCTCCTGACTGTTGTGACACAAAAATATATCTGTTGAAAATAGTCTTGTGTAGGCCCAACATCCCAGTGTGGTTTCGCAGTTCCACGGGTCAAATCGCTGTACTATCCAGTTTTGGACCTTTGGTATCGAAAAAAAAGCAGTTTGAGAGTGTCGCTCACTGTTGAGCCGCAAATATCTCTATTTAAAAAAGTGTGGTATACCCCAGTAAACAATAACTGTGGTTTTGCCATCCCACGGTAAAAAATCTCTATTATTCAGCTTTTGGTAATTTTTTCCGTAAAGAAAAACAGTAGTGTCTCCTGACTGTTGTGACACAAAAATATATCTGTTGAAAATAGTCTTGTGTAGGCCCGACATCCCAGTGTGGTTTCGCAGTTCCACGGGTCAAATCGCTGTACTATCCAGTTTTGGGCCTTTGGTATCTAAAAAAAAAGCAGATTGAGAGTGTCGCTCACTGTTGAGCCGCAAATATCTCTATTTAAAAAAGTGTGGTATACCCCAGTAAACAATAACTGTGGTTTTGCCATCCCAAGGTAAAAAATCTCTATTATTCAGCATTTGGTAGTTTTTTCCGTAAAGAAAAACAGTAGTGTCTCCTGACTGTTGTGACACAAAAATATATCTGTTGAAAATAGTCTTGTGTACGCCGGACATCCCAGTGTGGTTTCGCAGTTCCACGGGTCAAATCGCTGTACTATCCAGTTTTTGGCCTTTGGTATCTAAAAAAAAAGCAGTTTGAGTGTGTCACTCACTGTTCAGCCGCAAATATCTCTATTTAAAAAAGTGTGGTATACCCCAGTAAACAATAACTGTGGTTTTGCCATCCCACGGTAAAAAATCTCTATTATTCAGGTTTTGGTAGTTTTTTAAGTAAAGAAAAACAGTAGTGTCTCCTGACTGTTGTGACACAAAAATATATCTGTTGAAAATAGTCTTGTGTAGGCCCGACATCCCAGTGTGGTTTCGCAGTTCCACGGGTCAAATCGCTGTACTATCCAGTTTTGGGCCTTTGGTATCTAAAAAAAAAGCAGTTTGAGTGTGTCGCTCACTGTTCAGCCGTAAATATCTCTATTTAAAAAAGTGTGGTATACCCCAGTAAACAATAACTGTGGTTTTGCCATCCCACGGTAAAAAATCTCTATTATTCAGCTTTTGGTATTTTTTTCCGAAAAGAGAAAGAGTAGTGTCACCTGACTGTTGTGACACAAAAATATATCTGTTGAAAATAGTCTTGTGTAGGCCCGACATCCCAGTGTGGTTTCGCAGTTCCACGGGTCAAATCGCTGTACTATCCAGTTTTGGGCCTTTGGTATCTAAAAAAAAGCAGTTTGAGTGTGTCGCTCACTGTTCAGCCACAAATATCTCTATTTAAAAAAGTGTGGTATACCCCAGTAAACAATAACTGTGGTTTTGCCATCCCACGGTAAAAAATCTCTATTATTCAGCTTTTGGTAGTTTTTCCGTAAAGAAAAACAGTAGTGTCTACTGACTGTTGTGACACAAAAATATATCTGTTGAAAATAGTCTTGTGTAGGCCCAACATCCCAGTGTGGTTTCGCAGTTCCACGGGTCAAATCGCTGTACTATCCAGTTTTGGGCCTTTGGTATCTAAAAAAAAAGCAGTTTGAGTGTGTCGCTCACTGTTCAGCCGCAATTATCTCTATTTAAAAAAGTGTGGTATACCCCAGTAAACAATAACTGTGGTTTTGCCATCCCACGGTAAAAAAATCTCTATTATTCAGCTTTTGGTAGTTTTTTCCGTAAAGAAAAACAGTAGTGTCTCCTGACTGTTGTGACACAAAAATATATCTGTTGAAAATAGTCTTGTGTAGGCCCGACATCCGAGTGTGGTTTCGCAGTTCCACGGGTCAAATCGCTGTACTATCCAGTTTTGGGCCTTTGATATCTAAAAAAAAAGCAGTTTGAGTGTGTCGCTCACTGTTCAGCCGCAAATATCTCTATTTAAAAAAGTGTGGTATACCCCAGTAAACAATAACTGTGGTTTTGCCATCCCACGGTAAAAAATCTCTATTATTCAGGTTTTGGTAGTTTTTTCCGTAAAGAAAAACAGTAGTGTCTCCTGACTGTTGTGACACAAAAATATATCTGGTGAAAATAGTCTTGTGTAGGCCTGACATCCCAGTGTGGTTTCGCAGTTCCATGGGTCAAATCGCTGTACTATCCAGTTTTGGGCCTTGGGTATCTAAAAAAAAAGCAGTTTGAGTGTGTCACTCACTGTTCAGCCGCAAATATCTCTATTTAAAAAAGTGTGGTATACCCCAGTAAACAATAACTGTGGTTTTGCCATCCCACGGTAAAAAATCTCTATTATTCAGCTTTTGGTAGTTTTTTCCGTAAAGAAAAAGAGTAGTGTCTCCTGACTGTTGTGACACAAAAATATATCTGTTGAAAATAGTCTTGTGTACGCCCGACATCCCAGTGTGGTTTCGCAGTTCCACGGGTCAAATCGCTGTACTATCCAGTTTTGGGCCTTTGGTATCTAAAAAAAAGCAGTTTGAGTGTGTCGCTCACTGTTCAGCCACAAATATCTCTATTTAAAAAAGTGTGGTATACCCCAGTAAACAATAACTGTGGTTTTGCCATCCCACGGTAAAAAATCTCTATTATTCAGCTTTTGGTAGTTTTTCCGTAAAGAAAAACAGTAGTGTCTCCTGAATGTTGTGACACAAAAATATATCTCTTGAAAATCGTCTTGTGTAGGCCCAACATCCCAGTGTGGTTTCGCAGTTCCACGTGTCAAATCGCTGTACTATCCAGTTTTGGGCCTTTGGTATCTAAAAAAAAAGCAGTTTGAGTGTGTCGCTCACTGTTCAGCCGCAAATATCTCTATTTAAAAAAGTGTGGTATACTCCAGTAAACAATAACTGTGGTTTTGCCATCCCACGGTAAAAAAATCTCTATTATTCAGCTTTTGGTATTTTTTTCCATAAAGAAAAACAGTAGTGTCTCCTGACTGTTGTGACACAAAAATATATCTGTTGAAAATAGTCTTGTGTAGGCCCGACATCCCAGTGTGGTTTCGCAGTTCCACGGGTCAAATCGCTGTACTATCCAGTTTTGGGCCTTTGATATCTAAAAAAAAAGAAGTTTGAGTGTGTCGCTCACTGTTGAGAGGCAAATATCTCTATTTAAAAAAGTGTGGTATACCCCAGTAAACAATAACTGTGGTTTTGCCATCCCACGGTAAAAAATCTCTATTATAAAGGTTTTGGTAGTTTTTTCCATAAAGAAAAACAGTAGTGTCTCCTGACTGTTGTGACACAAAAATATATCTGGTGAAAATAGTCTTGTGTAGGCCTGACATCCCAGTGTGGTTTCGCAGTTCCATGGGTCAAATCGCTGTACTATCCAGTTTTGGGCCTTGGGTATCTAAAAAAAAAGCAGTTTGAGTGTGTCGTTCACTGTTCAGCCGCAAATATCTCTATTTAAAAAAGTGTGGTATACCCCAGTAAACAATAACTGTGGTTTTGCCATCCCACGGTAAAAAATCTCTATTATTCAGCTTTTGGTAGTTTTTTCCGTAAAGAAATAGAGTAGTGTCTCCTGACTGTTGTGACACAAAAATATATCTGTTGAAAATAGTCTTGTGTAGGCCCGACATCCCAGTGTGGTTTCGCAGTTCCACGGGTCAAATCGCTGTACTATCCAGTTTTGGGCCTTTGGTATCTAAAAAAAAGCAGTTTAAGTGTGTCGCTCACTGTTCAGCCACAAATATCTCTATTTAAAAAAGTGTGGTATACCCCAGTAAACAATAACTGTGGTTTTGCCATCCCACGGTAAAAAATCTCTATTATTCAGCTTTTGGTAGTTTTTCCGTAAAGAAAAACAGTAGTGTCTCCTGAATGTTGTGACACAAAAATATATCTGTTGAAAATAGTTTTGTGTAGGCCCGACATCCCAGTGTGGTTTCGCAGTTCCACGGGTCAAATCGCTGTACTATCCAGTTTTGGGCCTTTGGTATTTAAAAAAAAAGCAGTTTGAGTGTGTTGCTCACTGTTCAGCTGCAAATATCGCTATTTAAAAAAGTGTGGTATACCCCAGTAAACAATAACTGTGGTTTTGCCATCCCACTGTAAAAAATCTCTATTATTCAGCTTTTGGTAGTTTTTTCCGTAAAGAAAATCAGGAGTGTCTCCTGACTGTTGTGACACAAAAATATATCTGTTGAAAATAGTCTTGTGTAGGCCCGACATCCCAGTGTGGTTTCGCAGTTCCACGGGTCAAATCGCTGTACTATCCAGTTTTGGGCCTTTGGTATCTAAAAAAAAAGCAGTTTGAGTGTGTCGCTCACTGTTCAGCCGCAAATATCTCTATTTAAAAAAGTGTGGTATACCCCAGTAAACAATAACTGTGGTTTTGCCATCCCACGGTAAAAAATCTCTATTATTCAGCTTTTGGTAGTTTTTTCCGTAAAGAAAAACAGTAGTGTCTCCTGACTGTTGTGACACAAAAATATATCTGTTGAAAATAGTCTTGTGTAGGCCCGACATCCCAGTGTTGTTTCGCAGTTCCACGGGTCAAATCGCTTTAATATCCAGTTTTGGGCCTTTGGTATCTAAAAAAAAGCAGTTTGAGTGTGTCGCTCACTGTTCAGCCGCAAATATCTCTATTTAAAAAAGTGTGGTATACCCCAGTAAACAATAACTGTGGTTTTGCCATCCCACGGTAAAAAATCTCTATTATTCAGCTTTTGGTATTTTTTTCCGTAAAGAAAAACAGTAGTGTCTCCTGACTGTTGTGACACAAAAATATATCTGTTGAAAATAGTCTTGTGTAGGCCCAATATCCCAGTGTGTTTTCGCAGTTTCACGAGTCAAATCGCTGTGCTATCCAGTTTTGGGCCTTTGGTATCTAAAAAAAAAGCAGTTTGAGTGTGTCGCTCACTGTTCAGCCGCAAATATCTCTATTTAAAAAAGTGTGGTATACCCCAGTAAACAATAACTGTGGTTTTGCCATCCCACGGTAAAAAATCTCTATTATTCAGGTATTGGTAGTTTTTTCCGTACAGAAAAACAGTAGTGTCTCCTCACTGTTGTGACACAAAAATATATCTGTTGAAAATAGTCTTGTGCAGGCTCGACATCCCAGTGTGGTTTCGCAGTTCCATGGGTCAACTCGCTGTACTATCCAGTTTTGGGCCTTTGGTATCTAAAAAAAAAGCAGTTTGAGTGTGTCGCTCACTGTTCAGCCGCAAATATCTCTATTTAAAAAAGTGTGGTATACCCCAGTAAACAATAACTGTGGTTTTGCCATCCCGCGGTAAAAAATCTCTATTATTCAGCTTTTGGTAGTTTTTTCCGTAAAGAAAAACAGTAGTGTCTCCTGACTGTTGTGACACAAAAATATATCTGTTGAAAATAGTCTTGTGTACGCCCGACATCCCAGTGTGGTTTTGCAGTTCCACGGGTCAAATCGCTGTACTATCCAGTTTTGGGCCTTTGGTATCTAAAAAAAAAGCAGTTTGAGTGTGTCGTTCACTGTTCAGCCGCAAATATCTCTATTTCAAAAAGTGTGGTATACCCCAGTAAACAATAACTGTGGTTTTGCCATCCCACGGTAAAAAATCTCTATTATTCAGCTTTTGGTAGTTTTTCCCGTAAAGAAAAGCAGTAGTGTCTCCTGACTGTTGTGACACAAAAATATATCTTTTGAAAATAGTCTTGTGTAGGCCCGACATCCCAGTGTGGTTTCACAGTTCCACGGGTCAAATCGCTGTACTATCCAGTTTTGGGCCTTTGGTATCTAAAAAAAAAGCAGTTTGAGTGTGTCGCTCACTGTTCAGCCGCAAATATCTCTATTTAAAAAAGTGTGGTATACCCCAGTAAACAATAACTGTGGTTTTGCCATCCCACGGTGAAAAATCTCTATTTTTCAGGTTTTGGTAGTTTTTTCCGTAAAGAAAAACAGTAGTGTCTCCTGACTGTTGTGACACAAAAATATATCTGTTGAAAATTGTCTTGTGTAGGCCCGACATCCCAGTGTGGTTTCGCAGTTCCACGGGTCAAATCGCTGTACTATCCAGTTTTGGGCCTTTGGTATCTAAAAAAAATGCAGTTTGAGTGTGTCGCTCACTGTTCAGCCGCAAATGTCTCTATTTAAAAAAGTGTGGTATACCCCAGTAAACAATAACTGTGGTTTTGCCATCCCACGGTAAAAAATCTATATTATTCAGCTTTTGGTAGTTTTTTCCGTAAAGAAAAACAGTAGTGTCTCCTGACTGTTGTGACACAAAAATATATCTGTTGAAAATAGTCTTGTGTAGGCCCGACATCCCAGTGTGGTTTCGCAGTTCCACGGGTCAAATCGCTGTACTATCCAGTTTTGGGCCTTTGGTATCTAAAAAAAAGCAGTTTGAGTGTGTCGCTCACTGTTCAGCCACAAATATCTCTATTTAAAAAAGTGTGGTATACCCCAGTAAAAAATAACTGTGGTTTTGCCATCCCACGGTAAAAAATCTCTATTATTCAGCTTTTGGTAGTTTTTCCGTAAAGAAAAACAGTAGTGTCTCCTGAATGTTGTGACACAAAAATATATCTGTTGAAAATAGTCTTGTGTAGGCCCAACATCCCAGTGTGGTTTCGCAGTTCCACGTGTCAAATCGCTGTACTATCCAGTTTTGGGCCTTTGGTATCTAAAAAGAAAGCAGTTTGAGTGTGTCGCTCACTGTTCAGCCGCAAATATCTCTATTTAAAAAAGTGTGGTATACTCCAGTAAACAATAACTGTGGTTTTGCCATCCCACGGTAAAAAAATCTCTATTATAAAGGTTTTGGTAGTTTTTTCCGTAAAGAAAAACAGTAGTGTCTCCTGACTGTTGTGACACAAAAATATATCTGGTGAAAATAGTCTTGTGTAGGCCTGACATCCCAGTGTGGTTTCGCAGTTCCATGGGTCAAATCGCTGTACTATCCAGTTTTGGGCCTTGGGTATCTAAAAAAAAAGCAGTTTGAGTGTGTCGCTCACTGTTCAGCCGCAAATATCTCTATTTAAAAAAGTGTGGTATACCCCAGTAAACAATAACTGTGGTTTTGCCATCCCACGGTAAAAAATCTCTATTATTCAGCTTTTGGTAGTTTTTTCCGTAAAGAAATAGAGTAGTGTCTCCTGACTGTTGTGACACAAAAATATATCTGTTGAAAATAGTCTTGTGTAGGCCCGACATCCCAGTGTGGTTTCGCAGTTCCACGGGTCAAATCGCTGTACTATCCAGTTTTGGGCCTTTGGTATCTAAAAAAAAGCAGTTTAAGTGTGTCGCTCACTGTACAGCCACAAATATCTCTATTTAAAAAAGTGTGGTATACCCCAGTAAACAATAACTGTGGTTTTGCCATCCCACGGTAAAAAATCTCTATTATTCAGCTTTTGGTAGTTTTTTCCGTAAAGAAAAACAGTAGTGTCTCCTGAATGTTGTGACACAAAAATATATCTGTTGAAAATAGTCTTGTGTAGGCCCGACATCCCAGTGTGGTTTCGCAGTTCCACGGGTCAAATCGCTGTACTATCCAGTTTTGGGCCTTTGGTATTTAAAAAAAAAGCAGTTTGAGTGTGTTGCTCACTGTTCAGCTGCAAATATCTCTATTTAAAAAAGTGTGGTATACCCCAGTAAACAATAACTGTGGTTTTGCCATCCCAGTGTAAAAAATCTCTATTATTCAGCTTTTGGTAGTTTTTTCCGTAAAGAAAAACAGGAGTGTCTCCTGACTGTTGTGACACAAAAATATATCTGTTGAAAATAGTCTTGTGTAGGCCCGACATCCCAGTGTGGTTTCGCAGTTCCACGGGTCAAATCGCTGTACTATCCAGTTTTGGGCCTTTGGTATCTAAAAAAAAAGCAGTTTGAGTGTGTCGCTCACTGTTCAGCCGCAAATATCTCTATTTAAAAAAGTGTGGTATACCCCAGTAAACAATAACTGTGGTTTTGCCATCCCACGGTAAAAAATCTCTATTATTCAGCTTTTGGTAGTTTTTTCCGTAAAGAAAAACAGTAGTGTCTCCTGACTGTTGTGACACAAAAATATATCTGTTGAAAATAGTCTTGTGTAGGCCCGACATCCCAGTGTTGTTTCGCAGTTCCACGGGTCAAATCGCTTTAATATCCAGTTTTGGGCCTTTGGTATCTAAAAAAAAAGCAGTTTGAGTGTGTCGCTCACTGTTCAGCCGCAAATATCTCTATTTAAAAAAGTGTGGTATACCCCAGTAAACAATAACTGTGGTTTTGCCATCCCACGGTGCAAAATCTCTATTTTTCAGGTTTTGGTAGTTTTTTCCGTAAAGAAAAACAGTAGTGTCTCCTGACTGTTGTGACACAAAAATATATCTGTTGAAAATTGTCTTGTGTAGGCCCGACATCCCAGTGTGGTTTCGCAGTTCCACGGGTCAAATCGCTGTACTATCCAGTTTTGGGCCTTTGGTATCTAAAAAAAATGCAGTTTGAGTGTGTCGCTCACTATTCAGCCGCAAATGTCTCTATTTAAAAAAGTGTGGTATATCTCAGTAAGCAATAACTGTGGTTTTGCCATCCCACGGTAAAAAATCTCTATTATTCAGTTTTTGGTAGTTTTTTCTGTAAAGAAAAACAGTAGTGTCTCCTGACTGTTGTGACACAAAAATATATCTGTTGAAAATAGTCTTGTGTACGCCCGACATCCCAGTGTGGTTTTGCAGTTCCACGGGTCAAATCGCTGTACTTTCCAGTTTTGGGACTTTGGTATCTAAAAAAAAAGCAGTTTGAGTGTGTCGTTCACTGTTCAGCCGCAAATATCTCTATTTAAAAAAGTGTGGTATACCCCAGTAAACAATAACTGTGGTTTTGCCATCCCACGGTAAAAAATCTCTATTATTCAGCTTTTGGTAATTTTTTCCGTAAAGAAAAACAGTAGTGTCTCCTGACTGTTGTGACACAAAAATATATCTGTTGAAAATAGTCTTGTGTAGGCCCGACATCCCAGTGTGGTTTCGCAGTTCCACGGGTCAAATCGCTGTACTATCCAGTTTTGGGCCTTTGGTATCTAAAAAAAAAGCAGTTTGAGTGTGTCGCTCACTGTTCAGCCGCAAATATCTCTATTTAAAAAAGTGTGGTATACCCCAGTAAACAATAACTGTGGTTTTGCCATCCCACGGTGAAAAATCTCTATTTTTCAGGTTTTGGTAGTTTTTTCCGTAAAGAAAAACAGTAGTGTCTCCTGACTGTTGTGACACAAAAATATATCTGTTGAAAATAGTCTTGTGTACGCCCGACATCCCAGTGTGGTTTTGCAGTTCCACGGGTCAAATCGCTGTACTATCCAGTTTTGGGCCTTTGGTATCTAAAAAAAAAGCAGTTTGAGTGTGTCGTTCACTGTTCAGCCGCAAATATCTCTATTTAAAAAAGTGTGGTATAGCCCAGTAAACAATAACTGTGGTTTTGCCATCCCACGGTAAAAAATCTCTATTATTCAGCTTTTGGTAGTTTTTTCCGTAAAGAAAAACAGTAGTGTCTCCTGACTGTTGTGACACAAAAATATATCTGTTGAAAATAGTCTTGTGTAGGCCCGACATCCCAGTGTCGTTTTGCAGTTCAACGGGTCAAATCGCTGTACTATCCAGTTTTGGGCCTTTGGTATCTAAAAAAAAAGCAGTTTGAGATTGTCGCTCACTGTTCAGCCGCAAATATCTCTATTTAAAAAAGTGTGGTATACCCCAGTAAACAATAACTGTGGTTTTGCCATCCCACGGTAAAAAATCTCTATTATTCAGCTTTTGGTAGTTTTTTCCGTAAAGAAAAACAGTAGTGTCTCCTGACTGTTGTGACACAAAAATATATCTGTTGAAAATAGTCTTGTGTAGGCCCGACATCCCAGTGTCGTTTTGCAGTTCAACGGGTCAAATCGCTGTACTATCCAGTTTTGGGCCTTTGGTATCTAAAAAAAAAGCAGTTTGAGATTGTCGCTCACTGTTCAGCCGCAAATATCTCTATTTAAAAAAGTGTGGTATACCCCAGTAAACAATAACTGTGGTTTTGCCATCCCACGGTAAAAAATCTCTATTATTCAGCTTTTGGTAGTTTTTTCCGTAAAGAAATAGAGTAGTGTCTCCTGACTGTTGTGACACAAAAATATATCTGTTGAAAATAGTCTTGTGTAGGCCCGACATCCCAGTGTGGTTTCGCAGTTCCACGGGTCAAATCGCTGTACTATCCAGTTTTGGGCCTTTGGTATCTAAAAAAAAGCAGTTTGAGTGTGTCGCTCACTGTTCTGCCACAAATATCTCTATTTAAAAAAGTGTGGTATACCCCAGTAAACAATAACTGTGGTTTTGCCATCCCACGTTAAAAAATCTTTATTATTCAGCTTTTGGTAGTTTTTCCGTGAAGAAAAACAGTAGTGTCTCCTGAATGTTGTGACACAAAAATATATCTGTTGAAAATAGTCTTGCGTAGGCCCAACATCCCAGTGTGGTTTCGCAGTTCCACATGTCAAATCGCTGTACTATCCAGTTTTGGGCCTTTGGTATCTAAAAAAAAAGCAGTTTGAGTGTGTCGCTCACTGTTCAGCCGCAAATATCTCTATTTAAAAAAGTGTGGTATACTCCAGTAAACAATAACTGTGGTTTTGCCATCCCACGGTAAAAAAATCTCTATTATTCAGCTTTTGGTATTTTTTTCCGTAAAGAAAAACAGTAGTGTCTCCTGACTGTTGTGACACAAAAATATATCTGTTGAAAATAGTCTTGTGTACGCCCGACATCCCAGTGTGGTTTTGCAGTTCCACGGGTCAAATCGCTGTACTTTCCAGTTTTGGGACTTTGGTATCTAAAAAAAAAGCAGTTTGAGTGTGTCGTTCACTGTTCAGCCGCAAATATCTCTATTTAAAAAAGTGTGGTATACCCCAGTAAACAATAACTGTGGTTTTGCCATCCCACGGTAAAAAATCTCTATTATTCAGCTTTTGGTAATTTTTTCCGTAAAGAAAAACAGTAGTGTCTCCTGACTGTTGTGACACAAAAATATATCTGTTGAAAATAGTCTTGTGTAGGCCCGACATCCCAGTGTGGTTTCGCAGTTCCACGGGTCAAATCGCTGTACTATCCAGTTTTGGGCCTTTGGTATCTAAAAAAAAAGCAGTTTGAGTGTGTCGCTCACTGTTCAGCCGCAAATATCTCTATTTAAAAAAGTGTGGTATACCCCAGTAAACAATAACTGTGGTTTTGCCATCCCACGGTGAAAAATCTCTATTTTTCAGGTTTTGGTAGTTTTTTCCGTAAAGAAAAACAGTAGTGTCTCCTGACTGTTGTGACACAAAAATATATCTGTTGAAAATAGTCTTGTGTACGCCCGACATCCCAGTGTGGTTTTGCAGTTCCACGGGTCAAATCGCTGTACTATCCAGTTTTGGGCCTTTGGTATCTAAAAAAAAAGCAGTTTGAGTGTGTCGTTCACTGTTCAGCCGCAAATATCTCTATTTAAAAAAGTGTGGTATAGCCCAGTAAACAATAACTGTGGTTTTGCCATCCCACGGTAAAAAATCTCTATTATTCAGCTTTTGGTAGTTTTTTCCGTAAAGAAAAACAGTAGTGTCTCCTGACTGTTGTGACACAAAAATATATCTGTTGAAAATAGTCTTGTGTAGGCCCGACATCCCAGTGTCGTTTTGCAGTTCAACGGGTCAAATCGCTGTACTATCCAGTTTTGGGCCTTTGGTATCTAAAAAAAAAGCAGTTTGAGATTGTCGCTCACTGTTCAGCCGCAAATATCTCTATTTAAAAAAGTGTGGTATACCCCAGTAAACAATAACTGTGGTTTTGCCATCCCACGGTAAAAAATCTCTATTATTCAGCTTTTGGTAGTTTTTTCCGTAAAGAAATAGAGTAGTGTCTCCTGACTGTTGTGACACAAAAATATATCTGTTGAAAATAGTCTTGTGTAGGCCCGACATCCCAGTGTGGTTTCGCAGTTCCACGGGTCAAATCGCTGTACTATCCAGTTTTGGGCCTTTGGTATCTAAAAAAAAGCAGTTTGAGTGTGTCGCTCACTGTTCTGCCACAAATATCTCTATTTAAAAAAGTGTGGTATACCCCAGTAAACAATAACTGTGGTTTTGCCATCCCACGTTAAAAAATCTTTATTATTCAGCTTTTGGTAGTTTTTCCGTGAAGAAAAACAGTAGTGTCTCCTGAATGTTGTGACACAAAAATATATCTGTTGAAAATAGTCTTGCGTAGGCCCAACATCCCAGTGTGGTTTCGCAGTTCCACATGTCAAATCGCTGTACTATCCAGTTTTGGGCCTTTGGTATCTAAAAAAAAAGCAGTTTGAGTGTGTCGCTCACTGTTCAGCCGCAAATATCTCTATTTAAAAAAGTGTAGTATACTCCAGTAAACAATAACTGTGGTTTTGCCATCCCACGGTAAAAAAATCTCTATTATTCAGCTTTTGGTATTTTTTTCCGTAAAGAAAAACAGTAGTGTCTCCTGACTGTTGTGACACAAAAATATATCTGTTGAAAATAGTCTTGTGTAGGCCCGACATCCCAGTGTGGTTTCGCAGTTCCACGGGTCAAATCGCTGTACTATCCAGTTTTGGGCCTTTGATATCTAAAAAAAAAGAAGTTTGAGTGTGTCGCTCACTGTTCAGCCGTAAATATCTCTATTTAAAAAAGTGTGGTATAGCCCAGTAAACAATAACTGTGGTTTTGCCATCCCACGGTAAAAAATCTGTATTACTCAGCTTTTGGTAGTTTTTTCCGTAAAGAAAAACAGTAGTGTCTCCTGACTGTTGTGACACAAAAATATATCTGTTGAAAATAGTCTTGTGTAGGCCCGATATCCCAGTGTGGTTTCGCAGTTCCAAGGGTCAAATCGCTGTACTATCCAGTTTTGGGCCTTTGGTATCTAAAAAAAAAACAGTTTGAGTGTGTCGCTCACTGTTGAGCCGCAAATATCTCTATTTAAAAAAGTGTGGTATACCCCAGAAAACAATAACTGTGGTTTTGCCATCCCACGGTAAAAAATCTCTATTATAAAGGTTTTGGTAGTTTTTTCCGTAAAGAAAAACAGTAGTGTCTCCTGACTGTTGTGACACAAAAATATATCTGTTGAAATTAGTCTTGTGAAGGCCCGACATCCCAGTGTGGTTTCGCAGTTCCACGGGTCAAATCACTGTACTATCCAGTTGTGGGCCTTTGGTATCTAAAAAAAAGCAGTTTGAGTGTGTCGCTCACTGTTCAGCCACAAATATCTCTATTTAAAAAAGTGTGGTATACCCCAGTAAACAATAACTGTGGTTTTGCCATCCCACGGTAAAAAATCTCTATTATTCAGCTTTTGGTAGTTTTTCCGTAAAGAAAAACAGTAGTGTCTCCTGAATGTTGTGACACAAAAATATATCTGTTGAAAATAGTCTTGTGTAGGCCCGACATCCCAGTGTGGTTTCGCAGTTCCACGGGTCAAATCGCTGTACTATCCAGTTTTGGGCCTTTGGTATTTAAAAAAAAAGCAGTTTGAGTGTGTTGCTCACTGTTCAGCTGCAAATATCTCTATTTAAAAAAGTGTGGTATACCCCAGTAAACAATAACTGTGGTTTTGCCATCCCACTGTAAAAAATCTCTATTATTCAGCTTTTGGTAGTTTTTTCCGTAAAGAAAAACAGGAGTGTCTCCTGACTGTTGTGACACAAAAATATATCTGTTGAAAATAGTCTTGTGTAGGCCCGACATCCCAGTGTGGTTTCGCAGTTCCACGGGTCAAATCGCTGTACTATCCAGTTTTGGGCCTTTGGTATCTAAAAAAAAAGCAGTTTGAGTGTGTCGCTCACCGTTCAGCCACAAATATCTCTATTTAAAAAAGTGTGGTATACCCCAGTAAACAATAACTGTGGTTTTGCCATCCCACGGTAAAAAATCTCTATTATTCAGCTTTTGGTATTTTTTTCCGTAAAGAAAAACAGTAGTGTCTCCTGACTGTTGTGACACAAAAATATATCTGTTGAAAATAGTCTTGTGTAGGCCCGACATCCCAGTGTTGTTTCGCAGTTCCACGGGTCAAATCGCTGTAATATCCAGTTTTGGGCCTTTGGTATCTAAAAAAAAGCAGTTTGAGTGTGTCGCTCACTGTTCAGCCGCAAATATCTCTATTTAAAAAAGTGTGGTACACCCCAGTAAACAATAACTGTGGTTTTGCCATCCCACGGTAAAAAATCTCTATTATTCAGCTTTTGGTATTTTTTTCCGTAAAGAAAAACAGTAGTGTCTCCTGACTGTTGTGACACAAAAATATATCTGTTGAAAATAGTCTTGTGTAGGCCCAATATCCCAGTGTGGTTTCGCAGTTCCACGGGTCAAATCGCTGTACTATCCAGTTTTGGGCCTTTGGTATCTAAAAAAAAAGCAGTTTGAGAGTGTCGCTCACTGTTGAGCCGCAAATATCTCTATTTAAAAAGTGTGGTATACCCCAACAAACAATAACTGTGGTTTTGCCATCACACGGTAAAAAATCTCTATTATTCAGCTTTTGGTAGTTTTTTCCATAAAGAAAAACAGTAGTGTCTCCTGACTGTTGTGACACAAAAATATATCTGTTGAAAATAGTCTTGTGTAGGCCCGACTAGTGTTGAGCCACCCCCGTAGTGTTCGAGTTCGGTTCGGTTCGTCGAACACCCGTGTGTTCGCCGAACTGTTCGTCGAACTGTTCGTCGAACACCTTCGAACACCGTTAAAAACAATGGCAGGCAAACAAAAACACATAGAAACACATAGAAAACACCTTCAAAGGTGTCCAAAAGCTGACAAACTGCTCAGAAGACACAACTAACACATGGAAAAGTGACAAGTACATATAGTCATGCGAAAAGAAAAGAGGTGGAGGAGTAAAAGGAGGGGGAGACACAGATATAGGCATGGCATGCCCTTCTAAAATCCAAAAAGTGAGAAGCCGAGACGGCCAGTCCGCTCCTGCCCGTGCCACCTCCGTGTCGCCGGGTTTGTGCCAGAGCCGCGGTGAACCCTGACGGCCAGCCCCCCTCTCCCAATACTGGTGCCTGTCCGCTGGTGGGTCGAGAGAGCCCCCCTGTGGTGGAGGCAGCTCTAAGCTTTTTAATTTAAATTGTCCCTCTAATTTGAATGAATACACTTTAAATCCATTTACAAGGATCTATTGGAGGGCAAGTCTCATGCCAGCAGCCGCGTAATTCCAGCTCCAGTAGCGTCCACTAAAGCTGCTGCAGTTAAAAAGCTTTTATAAGGATCGAGCTCGGCTGTCCACCGCAAGGCATCCTAGTGCCAGTCCCAGCCCCTATGCCTTGGGGTGCCTCCTGATGCTCTTCACTAAGTATCCCGTGGTCCCGAAGCATTTCCTTTGAAAAAATTAAGTGTCCAAACTACAGGTGGTGTAGCTTGCTTAACAGCCGGGATAATCTGCTGACTAGCAGACACTGATACTAGGCACAAAGTATTTCCTGGGCTAGATGCAGTTAAAAATTTGTAAGTAGATACTCTCGTTGGATGCTGAGAAAGCATTCCATAGAGTCTCCTGGCACGCCATATATGATTCTCTTAAAAAGCTTGGGGTAGGGGTCTAGGGGACCCTTTTATAGCCAAAATCACAGCCCTGTATCACAATACGTCACCTAGGCTGAAGATAAATGGAACTGTAGCACCGAGGGCTCGGTTGCTACAGACGTATTGCACCTCACCCAGAGGTGTGATATCTCACTCTCAGATAAGGATGGAGTGTGGATCAGGACTCGACACCTGCATGCATTACACCACATTGCCGTGGGGCAGGGCGACCAATATGCCCCTGAGATGGGCACGACAGTCCCTGTCCCTGGCTGGAGTGGGGGGAGGGAACACTGAGGAAGGGGAACCCTGCAGTGCAGGAGCAGGGAGGAAGCAGTTCCTGGGTGCATTGAGAAGGGAGTATAAAAGGTGGGCACCATCTTAGTTCAGTGCAGAGAAGTCTGAGCAGAAGTGGCAGGGAGCAGGGGCTCTGCATGAGCTCTGCTCCGGAGGCGGGCCTAGTAACAGAGGCCCAGGCCTGCAAGAGGGAGAAGGAAGGAAGAGGAGCGGAGAAGGCTCCAGGAACGAGGAATGAAGGGATCCCAGGGGTGCGGACGGGCGAGTCGCCACCGCACGCCCGAATCCACCTGCGTGGAGGGGTCAGGCCAAAGGGGGAGACCGGTCCCCGAACTAGTGGAGGCAGGAAACGACCCTCAGCTAGAAACCGGAGGCTCTGACATTTTATGTGGCGCAGCCCCTTGCTCCACCCGCTAGGAAGGCACCACATAGGGTCAGGGAAACTGGCGCCAAGTTTACCAAGAGGAGGCCCGAGGCAGCCGGACAGAAGTGTTGGTAAGAAAGGCCAGACAAAGGACACACAAATGGGGTCCTGTGAAGCGCTCCAAAGTTATCTGGGAGTTGTCTGAGCCCCTCACCTGGTGAGCACAGTACGACGTGGGCAGCCGTTACCTGCAGACGTGGTCTGGATAATAAGAACTGTGAGTAAAGGCCCTGAACTGCATCACTGACTCCGTGTCGTTACTGCTGCTGCCCTGCACCATCACCCCCATCCTCCGCATACACTGCCCTGAGGCTATACTCCTCCCGTGGGGAGTTATGCTACGCTCTGCTGCACCCACAACACCAGCCTTAGCGGTCTGCCCTGTAGCGGCGGTTCACTCTGACCGCAATCCACGGGTGGCGTAGTCGGACATTTAAACATCAAAACCACATAAATAGTTCCGCCACTGGTTTGACCGCCCTGAGCCACGGAACCGGATCGTGGCCACGAAGACTACAACCACCAGCATCCACCAAAAAGTGTCCGGCTCCGGGTGTCCCAAGGCCCAGGGGGTGCGTCAGAACATTTTCATCACCTTTCACAATCACCAATGGGACAAGGCAGGGATGTCCTCTGTCCCCTCTCTTATACATCCTAGTGACGGAGCACCTGCTCTCATCAATTCGCCATAACCCCAATATTAGGTGGATTGAGGTGGGAGGCACCGAGTACAAGTGCTCTCTATTTGCTGATGATGTCCTAGTATATATCACTCAATCACATATATCCATCCCTGCTGTTATGGCTGAAATAGATCACTTTGTTACATGGTAAAATTTTAAAATCAATGCAGCGAAGTCTGAGGCCCTCGATGTCTCCCTCCCTAAATCCATATAGGATTCCATCCAGTCCAACTTTCCCTTTGCCTGGCCCTCACAGGGTATCAAATACTTAGGAATTCCTATTCATAGAGACCTCTCCCATCTATGTTATCTTAATTTTGGGCCCTTTATTGAACAATTCCATACAGACCACGGTTGGCAAGTTAGAACTGTAAGATTCACTACGTGAACCACTGGTGTTTTGTGGAAAAGCACATGTACACCGCGTTCCAAATTATTATGCAAAAAGTGTTTAGGAGTGATAAGGGAAGAATTTGTTTGTTTGTCAGTTAAACTCATTGATGGTGATGTGTGTCAGGGCTCTTTATATCACTGTAAGCAATTGCAGACACCTGTGCTAATTAGTTTGGCAGGTGTGTCCAATGAAAGGCAAGACTACTTAAGTAGGCTCTCTCACATTATTAAGCAGCCTACATTTTCTGCCAAAATGGGAAAGAAAAAGGATGTGTCGGCTGCTGAGAAGCAACAAATTGTGGAGTGTTTAGGTCAAGGCATGACTACAATCAACATTGTGCGATGATCAGGATGAAGTGTCTTGGCAATCAAGAAGTATGTAGCTGATTCACAGTACACACGTGTGCGTGCTGATAAGGGCAAATTGAGGACTCTTTCCTACAGGCAATTACGTCAGGTTGAAACAGCAGCGGCAAAAAAGCCTTGTCATAGCAGCAGACAAGTTTTTGAAGCTGCTTGTGCCTCCAACGTCCCCCGAACAACAAGATGCAGGGTCCTTCAGAGGTTTGCAGCTGTGCATATGCCATCCTGTCGACCTCCTCTATCCACTTCACACAAGCAGAAACGGCTCCAGTGGGCCAAACATTACATGAAGACTGATTTCAAAACTGTTTTGTTCACGGATGAGTGCCGTGCAGCGCTCGATGGTCCAGATGAATGGAGTGGAGGATGGCTGGTTGATGGACACCCCACGCAAACACGGCTACAGCGCCAACAAGGAGTAGGTGGAGTAATGTTTTGGGCTGGAATCATGGGGAGAGAGATTGTCGGCCCCTTTAGGATCCCTGAAGGCGCTAAAGATGAACTCCATAATGTATGTGGATTTTCTCAAACAGCACTTCCTGCCATGGTTCAAGAAGAAGAACCGTGTATTTCACAGCAAGATCATTTTTCTGCATGATAATGCACCATCTCATGCTGCACATAAAACATCTGCATCTCTGGCTGATATGGGCATAAAAGGGGACAAACTTATGGTGTGACCCCCATGCTCCCCTGACCTCTACCCCATTCAGAACCTTTGGAGCATCATTAAAAGGAGTGTCTATGATGGCGGGAGGCAGTTCACATCTAAGCAACAGCTCTGGGAGGGTATTCTGTCCTCATGCAAAACAATTGAAGCAGAAACCATCCAAAACCTGACAAATTCAATGGACGAGAGAGTTCAGAAGCTCCTTTCGAACAAGGGGTCCTATGTGAAAATGTAACATCACCTAGAATAAAGTTTTGAGTTGAAAACTGTTTGATTTCAGTTTCTAACAACCTGCTAATGCTTATAATTTCAAAAATGACCATTTTTTTGGTCTTTATTAAAATGAAAAGGTTGATCGAAAAGTTTGGGGGATCTAAGAGTGTGGCAACCCAGTAGTCATGATTACTTCGAATTCTGACAATATGAGGGTCATGCTGCAGGTAGTGCAGCAAGAAGGCACTTATGTGTCTTGCGCATCTCGGAGCCCCAAAATTATTTTCCGGGCTAGATGCAGCTAAAAATTATTTTTAATTTTAAATCTGGTGAAGCTTATTATAGATGGCCTAATAGGATCAGTGCTGCACACTGCTACAAAGCCCAAATTATTTTCCAGTCAAGATACAGATAAACATGATTAGTAATTTGAAAGCTTAAAACGGTTGGTAGGGTGATTTTAACCAATCATCAAGCTTTTACTCTCCCCAGGATGACACAGAGGTAGAAAAGTCGTTTCGGATCCATGATTTGTTCATCTTTATGAACGTGAGTCTGTCTACATTATCAGTGGAGAGCCGCGTGCGCTTATCTGTCAGCACACCACCAGCAGCGCTGAACACACGTTCAGACAGAACGCTGGCTGCGGGGCATGACAAGATCTCCAAGGCGTAAGTGGCTAGCTCCGGCCATTTATCCAGATTGGAAGCCCAAAAAGAGCAAGGGTCCAGTGACACAGTCGTGGCTTCAATGTTTACTTGGAGATACTCCTGTACCATCGTCTCTAGGCGTTGACTATGTGTCAGACTTCTTGTCTCCTGTGGCCTTGCAAAGGATGGGCTAAAAAAGTGGTGAAATGATTCCGCAAAATTGATGTTACCAGCAGATACTGTGGTTCTGTTACGGTTTGAGTGCTGAACACTTGACGGTCCCACGGTTGGCAAGTTGGAACTGTGAGATTCACTACGTGCACCACTGGTATTTTGTGGAAAAGCACATGTAAGATTCTGCAACAGTCTCTGCTGATACTCCTGCATGCGTGCATCCCTTTCTATGGCAGGAATAATTTCTGCAAATTTACTTTTGTACCGGGGATCTAACAGTGTGGCAACCCAGTAGTCAGGATTATTTCTAATTCTCACAATTCGAGGGTCATGTTGCAGGTAGTGCAGCAAGAAGGCACTCATGTGTGTTGCGCATCCAGGAGCACCAAGTCCCTGTTGTGTTGGTGGCGAGGTAACAATCATGCTTCCTTCCTCTGTCCTCTCCCCCCAACCTCGCACAACAGAAATGTGATCAAGGTCTCCCTCATCTGATGAGTCTTCCATCAGTTCGTCCTCCACTTCTTCCTGGGCTCCTGCACCTTCCTCACTAGTTTGGCTGCTACCATGCGCCCTGGTAAAACCATCTCCCCCACCCTCACATGCCTGCCGCCTTGGTGCTGCCGACCGTCTGGACCTTGCAGATGTTAGCCCTTCCGCATACAACTCCTCCTCCTCTACTTCCTCCACCTCCTCTTGTGCCACCACCTGACTCCGAATTCTGTTTAACATGTGCTCCAGCATGTAAATCACCGGAATAGTCATGCTGATAATGGCATCGTCAGCACTAAACATCTTCGTCGCCATTTCAAAACTGTGCAGAAGGGTGCATAGGTTCCTGATCTGAGACCACTCCTCCAGCGTGATTTGCCCCACCTCTGAATCTCGTTGGCCCAGGCTATACGTCAGAACGTATTGCACCAGGGCTTGTCGGTGCTGCCACAGTCGCTGCAACATGTGCAGAGTTGAATTCCACCGGGTAGGCACATCGCATTTTAGCCGGTGAAGTGGCAGGCCCAACGACTTCTGTAGAGATGTAAGTCACTGAGCTGCGGGATGCGAACGGCGGAAGTGAGCACACAGCGACCGTGCCCTCTGCAGAAGGCCATCTAGTCTGGGATAGTGGGCTAAAAATTGCTGGACAACCAGGTTCAACACGTGAGCCATACAAGGCACGTGTGTGACATTGCCCCGGCGAAGGGCCGCACCCAGGTTTGCAGCATTGTCGCACACGGCCTTCCCTGGTTTCAGGTCCAGTGGAGACAACCATTCATGAAATTGGTTCTCCAGAGCTGACCACAACTCCTCAGCTGTGTGACTCACATTTCCCAGACATTTCAATGTAAAAACCGCCTGATGACGTTGAGCCCTACTGCCAGCATAGTAAGGAGGTGTGCAGGATCCCTTCTGCGCAGTTAGAAAGCTTGTGGCATGACCAGACAGGCTTTGGGTGCAGGTGGAAGACCGAGAGGAGGTTGAGGAGGCAGAAGCAGTGGAGGAACTTTGACATAAAGAGGATTGACGCACAACTCGTGGGGACGGCAAGACTTGGACAGCAGCCCCTTGTCCTGCTGTCACCATAGTTACCCAGTGCCCAGTCAGCGACATGTAACGCCCCTGTCCATGCCTACTCATCCAAGTGTCTGTGGTGAAATGCACCCTGTCACACACAGAGTTTCTCAAAGAAGCGGTGATGTTGTGTGCGACATGCTGGTGGAGCGCAGGCACACCTTTCTTTGAGAAGTAGTGCCGACTGGGCATCTGGTACTGGGGCACTGCGATGGACATAAGGTCTCGAATATCCTCTGTGTCCACCAGGCGGAAAGGCAGCATTTCTGTAGAAAAGAGCTTGCAGATGGTGAAATTCAACCTCTTAGCTTTCTCATGGCTAGGAGGAAATGGTCTTTTACTTGTCCACATCTGAGGGACCGAGGGCTGGCTATTGTGCTTAGACGGGGTTGATAAGGGTGTCCCCGGCAAACTGCCGGTCTGTGAGGAAGATGCAGGCGGACATGTTAGGTTGCCTTGATCCAAAGGTGGTGCTATCGATGTCGGACAGCGCTCAACACCAGCTGGTGTTACCACCTCCAAAGAAAATGATGACCTGCCAATCACGCTGGCTGTTGCGGGTAAAGAGGTGGCAGGTCTGCGCCCCAAAACAGGTGTGACTGCTGTCCCCCCAGTCACAGAGGATGAAGAGGCCGCGGATGCACAAGATATGGCAGACGGTGATTGGCCCGGCCGGCTAGGCCGCATTGTAGCACACTGAGCTTCCCACTGCAACTTATGCTTCATGTCCATGTGCCGGTTCATGCATGAAGAACTCAAACTATGTATTTTTTGGCCTCTACTTAGCTTTTGCTGACAAATGTTACAGATAACACGAGTTGGGTCATCTTTATCGATCTGAAAAAATGCCCAGGCTATGCAAGGCTTAGCACCCATGCGACCTGAAGAGCCACCACGACTTGTGGTGAGAGGCAGAGTTGTGTTTGAGGATGCAGTTGTTGACGTGCTTCCAGTACTACGTCTCTGTCCAGGAAGGCGCAACCTGACCTCGTCGTCACTAGCATCTTCCTCCACCTCCTCTGCTGACCTCATCTCTTGGCTGACTGTGGGTTGACAGTAAGTGGGATCTCCGACCTCATCATCATCACCCTGTGCGTTATCACACCCGTCGTCCTCAGAGCCAACCTGTTCCTGCCCTGACAAAAAACTAAAGTTGTCGCTCCAATCAGGTATTTGAGTCTTATCATCGTCTTCCTCATTGTCTCCACCAACAGGAGTTACAGTTTGGGAATGAGGGTCTACATTATGGTCAGAACCTTCTGCGTCTGGTCCTGGATCCGACTCATAAAGATTCTGGGCATCAGTGCAGATCATTTCCTCGTCTGGATTCACAGAAGCGCTGGAGTCGACCTCTGATTCCCAGGCTATAGTATGAGTAAACAGCTCTGCAGACTCAACCATCTGTTCTACCTCATACTCAGACGGGCAGCTGGAGATTTGGGAGCTGTGAGGAAGCAAGTGCGATTTGGGTGACACCTTTGAGGACTGGAGTATTTGTGATGTTGAAGTTGATGTGGAGGAGAGCCCACTTAAAGGAGCACTTGATATCCGTTGAAGCACCTGCTGTTTTTGTGCCTCATCTGGAATTTGTAGCGATTGGCGTGGCCGTAAGAAAGGGATCTTATCACATTGTCCGCTAAAAGAAGTAGACATTTTAGTTTGGCTGGAAGATGGTCTTTCTTCTGCACCTACCCCACGGACACAACCTTTTTTCCCCTTCCCAACACGCCTATTCCCCTTTCCACCAGCAGCAGGCCTTTTTCCACTCATTTTGGTGGTTAACTAATTCACAACTCTGGAGTTGTTTGCACAAAAAAACAATGGATGGTAACCGAGCAGAGCTGAGTGGCCAAACTGTGGTATTAGGCCAAAACTATTGGCTGGGCTAGATGCAGAAAAAAATTATTTTTAATTTGCAACCTGATGGAGGTCAGTATAGATGGACTAATAGAACAAGTCCCACACGCTGCTAGAAGCCCAAATATTTTTTCAGAGATAAATGAAGAAAAAAATTATTTTTAATTTGCAACCTGATGGAGGTCAGTATAGATGGACTAATAGACCAAGTCCCACACACTGCTAGAAGCCCAAATATTTTTTCAGAGCTAGATGCAGAAAAAAATTATTTTTAATTTGCAACCTGATGGAGGTCAGTATAGATGGACTAATAGACCAAGTCCCACACACCGCTAGAAGCCCAAATATTTTTTCAGAGCTAGATGCAGAAATTTTTTTTATTCAATTTGCAACCTGATGGAGGTCAGTATAGATGGACTAATAGACCAAGTCCCACACACTGCTAGAAGCCCAAATATTTTTTCAGAGCTAGATGCAGAAATTTTTTTTATTCAATTTGCAACCTGATGGAGGTCAGTATAGATGGACTAATAGACCAAGTCCCACACACTGCTAGAAGCCCAAATATTTTTTCAGAGCTAGATGCAGAAAAAAAATATTTTTAATTTGCAACCTGATGGAGGTCAGTATAGATGGACTAATAGACCAAGTCCCACACACTGCTAGAAGCCCAAATATTTTTTCAGAGCTACATGCAGAAAAAAATTATTTTTAATTTGCAACCTGATGGAGGTCAGTATAGATGGACTAATAGAACAAGTCCCACACGCTGCTAGAAGCCCAAATATTTTTTCAGAGATAAATGAAGAAAAAAATTATTTTTAATTTGCAACCTGATGGAGGTCAGTATAGATGGACTAATAGACCAAGTCCCACACACTGCTAGAAGCCCAAATATTTTTTCAGAGCTAGATGCAGAAAAAAATTATTTTTAATTTGCAACCTGATGGAGGTCAGTATAGATGGACTAATAGACCAAGTCCCACACACTGCTAGAAGCCCAAATATTTTTTCAGAGCTAGATGCAGAAAAAAATTATTTTTAATTTGCAACCTGATGGAGGTCAGTATAGATGGACTAATAGAACAAGTCCCACACGCTGCTAGAAGCCCAAATATTTTTTCAGAGATAAATGAAGAAAAAAATTATTTTTAATTTGCAACCTGATGGAGGTCAGTATAGATGGACTAATAGACCAAGTCCCACACACTGCTAGAAGCCCAAATATTTTTTCAGAGCTAGATGCAGAAAAAAATTATTTTTAATTTGCAACCTGATGGAGGTCAGTATAGATGGACTAATAGACCAAGTCCCACACACTGCTAGAAGCCCAAATATTTTTTCAGAGCTAGATGCAGAAAAAAATTATTTTTAATTTGCAACCTGATGGAGGTCAGTATAGATGGACTAATAGAACAAGTCCCACATGCTGCTAGAAGCCCAAATATTTTTTCAGAGATAAATGAAGAAAAAAATTATTTTTAATTTGCAACCTGATGGAGGTCAGTATAGATGGACTAATAGACCAAGTCCCACACACTGCTAGAAGCCCAAATATTTTTTCAGAGCTAGATGCAGAAAAAAATTATTTTTAATTTGCAACCTGATGGAGGTCAGTATACATGGACTAATAGACCAAGTCCCACACACTGCTAGAAGCCCAAATATTTTTTCAGAGCTAGATGCAGAAAAAAATTATTTTTAATTTGCAACCTGATGGAGGTCAGTATAGATGGACTAATAGACCAAGTCCCACACACCGCTAGAAGCCCAAATATTTTTTCAGAGCTAGATGCAGAAAAAAATTATATTCAGTTTGCAACCTGATGGAGGTCAGTATAGATGGACTAATAGAATGAAGCTATGCCCAAAAGATTTTACTTCACTAGGTGCAGTAAAAAAATTGGTATTCTATACACAGGTGGTATATCTTGCAACACAGATAGGCTACTCCACTGACTAACACACTCTGCAATAGGCCAAAAAGGATTAGCTTTGCTAGATTCAGCCAAATGCTGTGAAAAAAACTTGCACAGCACTGGCACAGACCTGCCTGGCAAAAACTGATAGGAACTGATGTAACCTAGTCCTGAAAAGTACTCCAATTACAATTAGTCTTTACTCCCACAATCTATCTATTTAAGAGCACAGACCTGCCTGATAAAAGTCGTAGGAAATGCTGTAACCTAGTCCTTAAAAGGACTGCAATCACAACTATTCCCTACTCCCAAGCTATCTGTATATTTGTGCGAAAATTGGCTTGAAATTAACAAGGTATAGCGCACACAGCAACAGCGGTGCCGTCTAACACGCAGCTGCAGCAGTGAGAAAATGGTGGCGACGGGGAAAATGGCTTGGTCTTATAGGGCAAGAACATGTGACATACACTGCCAATCACACATGCCCTTGCTTGTGTGAAAAAAAGCACTTCGCTCCGTGTGTGCGCTGCTGATAGGCTGACAGATTGCACCTCCCCACTGCAAATGCGGGAAAGAGAAAAAAAAATGGAGATCTTCATTGTTCCTGCAGAGATCCATCCCCTGCCCCTCCCCCCGCCCCGCTGTACACTCAAACTGCGTATTAACATTAATTTTCATCATTACTGAGAAAAAATCCAGTTATGATTTTGGTGCACGAACAGTTATCGAACATAACCTCGAACAGCCGAATTTTTCTCAAATTGTTCGTGTTCGCCGACCGGCTCGAACACCGCCCAAAACAGCTCGAATTTGAGATTGGCGAACAGTTCGAGTAGAACAACGCTCATCTCTAGGCCCGACATCCCAGTGTGGTTTCGCAGTTCCACGGGTCAAATCGCTGTACTATCCAGTTTTGGGCCTTTGGTATCTAAAAAAAAAGCAGTTTGAGTGTGTCGCTCACTGTTCAGCCGCAAATATCTCTATTTAAAAAAGTGTGGTATACCCCAGTAAACAATAACTGTGGTTTTGCCATCCCACGGTGAAAAATCTCTATTTTTCAGGTTTTGGTAGTTTTTTCCGTAAAGAAAAACAGTAGTGTCTCCTGACTGTTGTGACACAAAAATATATCTGTTGAAAATTGTCTTGTGTAGGCCCGACATCCCAGTGTGGTTTCGCAGTTCCACGGGTCAAATCGCTGTACTATCCAGTTTTGGGCCTTTGGTATCTAAAAAAAATGCAGTTTGAGTGTGTCGTTCACTGTTCAGCCGCAAATGTCTCTATTTAAAAAAGTGTGGTATACCCCAGTAAACAATAACTGTGGTTTTGCCATCCCACGGTAAAAAATCTCTATTATTCAGTTTTTGGTAGTTTTTTCCGTAAAGAAAAACAGTAGTGTCTCCTGACTGTTGTGACACAAAAATATATCTGTTGAAAATAGTCTTGTGTACGCCCGACATCCCAGTGTGGTTTTGCAGTTCCACGGGTCAAATCGCTGTACTATCCAGTTTTGGGCCTTTGGTATCTAAAAAAAAAGCAGTTTGAGTGTGTCGTTCACTGTTCAGCCGCAAATATCTCTATTTAAAAAAGTGTGGTATACCCCAGTAAACAATAACTGTGGTTTTGCCATCCCACGGTAAAAAATCTCTATTATTCAGCTTTTGGTAGTTTTTTCCGTAAAGAAAAACAGTAGTGTCTCCTGACTGTTGTGACACAAAAATATATCTGTTGAAAATAGTCTTGTGTAGGCCCGACATCCCAGTGTGGTTTCGCAGTTCCACGGGTCAAATCGCTGTACTATCCAGTTTTGGGCCTTTGGTATCTAAAAAAAAAGCAATTTGAGTGTGTCGCTCACTGTTCAGCCGCAAATATCTCTATTTAAAAAAGTGTGGTATACCCCAGTAAACAATAACTGTGGTTTTGCCATCCCACGGTGAAAAATCTCTATTTTTCAGGTTTTGGTAGTTTTTTCCGTAAAGAAAAACAGTAGTGTCTCCTGACTGTTGTGACACAAAAATATATCTGTTGAAAATCGTCTTGTGTAGGCCCGACATCCCAGTGTGGTTTCGCAGTTCCACGGGTCAAATCGCTGTACTATCCAGTTTTGGGCCTTTGGTATCTAAAAAAAATGCAGTTTGAGTGTGTCGCTCACTGTTCAGCCGCAAATGTCTCTATTTAAAAAAGTGTGGTATACCCCAGTAAACAATAACTGTGGTTTTGCCATCCCACAGTAAAAAATCTCTATTATTCAGCTTTTGGTAGTTTTTTCCGTAAAGAAAAACAGTAGTGTCTCCTGACTGTTGTGACACAAAAATATATCTGTTGAAAATTGTCTTGTGTAGGCCCAACATCCCAGTGTGGTTTCGCAGTTCCACGGGTCAAATCGCTGTACTATCCAGTTTTGGGCCTTTGGTATCTAAAAAAAAATCAGTTTGAGTGTGTCGCTCACTGTTCAGCCGCAAATATCTCTATTTAAAAAAGTGTGGTATACCCCAGTAAACAATTACTGTGGTTTTGCCATCCCACGGTGAAAAATCTCTATTTTTCAGGTTTTGGTAGTTTTTTCCGTAAAGAAAAACAGTAGTGTCTCCTGACTGTTGTGACACAAAAATATATCTGTTGAAAATATTCTTGTGTAGGCCCAATATCCCAGTGTGGTTTCGCAGTTCCACGGGTCAAATCGCTGTACTATCCAGTTTTGGGCCTTTGGTATCTAAAAAAAAAGCAGTTTGAGTGTGTCGCTCACTGTTCAGCCGCAAATATCTCTATTTAAAAAAGTGTGGTATACCCCAGTGAACAATAACTGTGGTTTTCCTATCCCACGGTAAAAAATCTCTATTATTCAGCTTTTGGTAGTTTTTTCCGTAAAGAAAAACAGTAGTGTCTCCTGACTGTTGTGACACAAAAATATATCTGTTGAAAATAGTCTTGTGTAGGCCCGACATCCCAGTGTGGTTTCGCAGTTCCACGGGTCAAATCGCTGTACTATCCAGTTTTGGGCCTTTGGTATCTAAAAAAAAAGCAGTTTGAGTGTGTCGCTCACTGTTCAGCCGCAAATATCTCTATTTAAAAAAGTGTGGTATACCCCAGTAAACAATAACTGTGGTTTTGCCATCCCACGGTGAAAAATCTCTATTTTTCAGGTTTTGGTAGCTTTTTCCGTAAAGAAAAACAGTAGTGTCTCCTGACTGTTGTGACACAAAAATATATCTGTTGAAAATTGTCTTGTGTAGGCCCGACATCCCAGTGTGGTTTCGCAGTTCCACGGGTCAAATCGCTGTACTATCCAGTTTTGGGCCTTTGGTATCTAAAAAAAATGCAGTTTGAGTGTGTCGCTCACTGTTCAGCCGCAAATGTCTCTATTTAAAAAAGTGTGGTATAACCCAGTAAACAATAACTGTGGTTTTGCCATCCCACAGTAAAAAATCTCTATTATTCAGCTTTTGGTAGTTTTTTCCGTAAAGAAAAACAGTAGTGTCTCCTGACTGTTGTGACACAAAAATATATCTGTTGAAAATAGTCTTGTGTAGGCCCAACATCCCAGTGTGGTTTCGCAGTTCCACGGGTCAAATCGCTGTACTATCCAGTTTTGGGCCTTTGGTATCTAAAAAAAAATCAGTTTGAGTGTGTCGCTCACTGTTCAGCCGCAAATATCTCTATTTAAAAAAGTGTGGTATACCCCAGTAAACAATTACTGTGGTTTTGCCATCCCACGGTGAAAAATCTCTATTTTTCAGGTTTTGGTAGTTTTTTCCGTAAAGAAAAACAGTAGTGTCTCCTGACTGTTGTGACACAAAAATATATCTGTTGAAAATATTCTTGTGTAGGCCCAATATCCCAGTGTGGTTTCGCAGTTCCACGGGTCAAATCGCTGTACTATCCAGTTTTGGGCCTTTGGTATCTAAAAAAAAAGCAGTTTGAGTGTGTCGCTCACTGTTCAGCCACAAATATCTCTATTTAAAAAAGTGTGGTATACCCCAGTGAACAATAACTGTGGTTTTGCTATCCCACGGTAAAAAATCTCTATTATTCTGGTTTTGGTAGTTTTTTCCGTACAGAAAAACAGTAGTGTCTCCTGACTGTTGTGACACAAAAATATATCTGTTGAAAATAGTCTTGTGTAGGCTCGACATCCCAGTGTGGTTTCGCAGTTCCACGGGTCAACTCGCTGTACTATCCAGTTTTGGGCCTTTGGTATCTAAAAAAAAAGCAGTTTGAGTGTGTCGCTCACTGTTCAGCCGCAAATATCTCTATTTAAAAAGTGTGGTATACCCCAGTAAACAATAACTGTGGTTTTGCCATCCCACGGTGAAAAATCTCTATTTTTCAGGTTTTGGTAGTTTTTTCCGTAAAGAAAAACAGTAGTGTCTCCTGACTGTTGTGACACAAAAAAATATCTGTTGAAAATAGTCTTGTGTAGGCCCAATATCCCAGTGTGGTATCGCAGTTCCACGGGTCAAATCGCTGTACTATCCAGTTTTGGGCCTTTGGTATCTAAAAAAAAAGCAGTTTGAGTGTGTCGCTCACTGTTCAGCCGCAAATATCTCTATTTAAAAAAGTGTGGTATACCCCAGTAAACAATAACTGTGGTTTTGCCATCCCACGGTAAAAAATCTCTATTATTCAGGTTTTGGTAGTTTTTTCCGTACAGAAAAACAGTAGTGTCTCCTGACTGTTGTGACATAAAAATATATCTGTTGAAAATAGTCTTGTGTAGGCTCGACATCCCAGTGTGGTTTCGCAGTTCCACGGGTCAACTCGCTGTACTATCCAGTTTTGGGCCTTTGGTATCTAAAAAAAAAGCAGTTTTAGTGTGTCGTTCACTGTTCAGCCGCAAATATCTCTATTTAAAAAAGTGTGGTATACCCCAGTAAACAATAACTGTGGTTTTGCCATCCCACGGTAAAAAATCTCTATTATTCAGCTTTTGGTAGTTTTTTCCGTAAAGAAAAACAGTAGTGTCTCCTGACTGTTGTGACACAAAAATATATCTGTTGAAAATTGTCTTGTGTAGGCCCGACATCCCAGTGTGGTTTCGCAGTTCCACGGGTCAAATCGCTGTACTATCCAGTTTTGGGCCTTTGGTATCTAAAAAAAATGCAGTTTGAGTGTGTCGCTCACTGTTCAGCTGCAAATGTCTCTATTTAAAAAAGTGTGGTATACCCCAGTAAACAATAACTGTGGTTTTGCCATCCCACGGTAAAAAATCTCTATTATTCAGTTTTTGGTAGTTTTTTCCGTAAAGAAAAACAGTAGTGTCTCCTGACTGTTGTGACACAAAAATATATCTGTTGAAAATAGTCTTGTGTACGCCCGACATCCCAGTGTGGTTTTGCAGTTCCACGTGTCAAATCGCTGTACTATCCAGTTTTGGGCCTTTGGTATCTAAAAAAAAAGCAGTTTGAGTGTGTCGTTCACTGTTCAGCCGCAAATATCTCTATTTAAAAAAGTGTGGTATACCCCAGTAAACAATAACTGTGGTTTTCCCATCCCACGGTAAAAAATCTCTATTATTCAGCTTTTGGTAGTTTTTTCCGTACAGAAAAACAGTAGTGTCTCCTGACTGTTGTGACACAAAAATATATCTGTTGAAAATAGTCTTGTGTAGGCCCGACATCCCAGTGTGGTTTCGCAGTTCCACGGGTCAAATCGCTGTACTATCCAGTTTTGGGCCTTTGGTATCTAAAAAAAACCAGTTTGAGTGTGTCGCTCACTGTTCAGCCGCAAATATCTCTATTTAAAAAAGTGTGGTATACCCCAGTAAACAATAACTGTGGTTTTGCCATCCCACGGTGAAAAATCTCTATTTTTCAGGTTTTGGTAGTTTTTTCCGTAAAGAAAAACAGTAGTGTCTCCTGACTGTTGTGACACAAAAATATATCTGTTGAAAATTGTCTTTTGTAGGCCCGACATCCCAGTGTGGTTTCGCAGTTCCACGGGTCAAATCGCTGTACTATCCAGTTTTGGGCCTTTGGTATCTAAAAAAAATGCAGTTTGAGTGTGTCGCTCACTGTTCAGCCGCAAATGTCTCTATTTAAAAAAGTGTGGTATACCCCAGTAAACAATAACTGTGGTTTTGCCATCCCACAGTAAAAAATCTCTATTATTCAGCTTTTGGTAGTTTTTTCCGTAAAGAAAAACAGAAGTGTCTCCTGACTGTTGTGACACAAAAATATATCTGTTGAAAATAGTCTTGTGTACGCCCGACATCCCAGTGTGGTTTTGCAGTTCCACGGGTCAAATCACTGTACTATCCAGTTTTGGGCCTTTGGTATCTAAAAAAAAAGCAGTTTGAGTGTGTCGCTCACTGTTCAGCCGCAAATATCTCTATCTAAAAAAGTGTGGTATACCCCAGTAAACAATAACTGTGGTTTTGCCATCCCACGGTAAAAAATATTTATTATTCAGGTTTTGGTCATTTTTTCCGTAAAGAAAAACAGTAGTGTCTCCTGACTGTTGTGACACAAAAATATATCTGTTGAAAATTGTCTTGTGTAGGCCCGACATCCCAGTGTGGTTTCGCAGTTCCACGGGTCAAATCGCTGTACTATCCAGTTTTGGGCCTTTGGTATCTAAAAAAAATGCAGTTTGAGTGTGTCGCTCACTGTTCAGCCGCAAATGTCTCTATTTAAAAAAGTGTGGTATACCCCAGTAAACAATAACTGTGGTTTTGCCATCCCACAGTAAAAAATCTCTATTATTCAGCTTTTGGTAGTTTTTTCCGTAAAGAAAAACAGTAGTGTGTCCTGACTGTTGTGACACAAAAATATATCTGTTGAAAATAGTCTTGTGTAGGCCCAACATCCCAGTGTGGTTTCGCAGTTCCACGGGTCAAATCTCTGTACTATCCAGTTTTGGGCCTTTGGTATCTAAAAAAAAATCAGTTTGAGTGTGTCGCTCACTGTTCAGCCGCAAATATCTCTATTTAAAAAAGTGTGGTATACCCCAGTAAACAATTACTGTGGTTTTGCCATCCCACGGTGAAAAATCTCTATTTTTCAGGTTTTGGTAGTTTTTTCCGTAAAGAAAAACAGTAGTGTCTCCTGACTGTTGTGACACAAAAAAATATCTGTTGAAAATAGTCTTGTGTAGGCCCAATATCCCAGTGTGGTTTCGCAGTTCCACGGGTCAAATCGCTGTACTATCCAGTTTTGGGCCTTTGGTATCTAAAAAAAAAGCAGTTTGAGTGTGTCGCTCACTGTTCAGCCGCAAATATCTCTATTTAAAAAAGTGTGGTATACCCCAGTAAACAATAACTGTGGTTTTGCCATCCCACGGTAAAAAATCTCTATTATTCAGGTTTTGGTAGTTTTTTCCGTACAGAAAAACAGTAGTGTCTCCTGACTGTTGTGACATAAAAATATATCTGTTGAAAATAGTCTTGTGTAGGCTCGACATCCCAGTGTGGTTTCGCAGTTCCACGGGTCAACTCGCTGTACTATCCAGTTTTAGGCCTTTGGTATCTAAAAAAAAAGCAGTTTTAGTGTGTCGTTCACTGTTCAGCCGCAAATATCTCTATTTAAAAAAGTGTGGTATACCCCAGTAAACAATAACTGTGGTTTTGCCATCCCACGGTAAAAAATCTCTATTATTCAGCTTTTGGTAGTTTTTTCCGTAAAGAAAAACAGTAGTGTCTCCTGACTGTTGTGACACAAAAATATATCTGTTGAAAATAGTCTTGTGTAGGCCCAATATCCCAGTGTGGTTTCGCAGTTCCACGGGTCAAATCGCTGTACTATCCAGTTTTGGGCCTTTGGTATCTAAAAAAAAAGCAGTTTGAGTGTGTCGCTCACTGTTCAGCCGCAAATATCTCTATTTAAAAAAGTGTGGTATACCCCAGTAAACAATAACTGTGGTTTTGCCATCCCACGGTGAAAAATCTCTATTTTTCAGGTTTTGGTAGTTTTTTCCGTAAAGAAAAACAGTAGTGTCTCCTGACTGTTGTGACACAAAAATATATCTGTTGAAAATTGTCTTGTGTAGGCCCGACATCCCAGTGTGGTTTCGCAGTTCCACGGGTCAAATCGCTGTACTATCCAGTTTTGGGCCTTTGGTATCTAAAAAAAAAGCAGTTTGAGTGTGTCGCTCACTGTTCAGCCGCAAATATCTCTATTTAAAAAAGTGTGGTATACCCCAGTGAACAATAACTGTGGTTTTGCTATCCCACGGTAAAAAATCTCTATTATTCTGGTTTTGGTAGTTTTTTCCGTACAGAAAAACAGTAGTGTCTCCTGACTGTTGTGACACAAAAATATATCTGTTGAAAATAGTCTTGTGTAGGCTCGACATCCCAGTGTGGTTTCGCAGTTCCACGGGTCAACTCGCTGTACTATCCAGTTTTGGGCCTTTGGTATCTAAAAAAAAAGCAGTTTGAGTGTGTCGCTCACTGTTCAGCCGCAAATATCTCTATTTAAAAAGTGTGGTATACCCCAGTAAACAATAACTGTGGTTTTGCCATCCCACGGTGAAAAATCTCTATTTTTCAGGTTTTGGTAGTTTTTTCCGTAAAGAAAAACAGTAGTGTCTCCTGACTGTTGTGACACAAAAAAATATCTGTTGAAAATAGTCTTGTGTAGGCCCAATATCCCAGTGTGGTTTCGCAGTTCCACGGGTCAAATCGCTGTACTATCCAGTTTTGGGCCTTTGGTATCTAAAAAAAAAGCAGTTTGAGTGTGTCGCTCACTGTTCAGCCGCAAATATCTCTATTTAAAAAAGTGTGGTATACCCCAGTAAACAATAACTGTGGTTTTACCATCCCACGGTAAAAAATCTCTATTATTCAGGTTTTGGTAGTTTTTTCCGTACAGAAAAACAGTAGTGTCTCCTGACTGTTGTGACATAAAAATATATCTGTTGAAAATAGTCTTGTGTAGGCTCGACATCCCAGTGTGGTTTCGCAGTTCCACGGGTCAACTCGCTGTACTATCCAGTTTTGGGCCTTTGTTATCTAAAAAAAAAGCAGTTTTAGTGTGTCGTTCACTGTTCAGCCGCAAATATCTCTATTTAAAAAAGTGTGGTATACCCCAGTAAACAATAACTGTGGTTTTGCCATCCCACGGTAAAAAATCTCTATTATTCAGCTTTTGGTAGTTTTTTCCGTAAAGAAAAACAGTAGTGTCTCCTGACTGTTGTGACACAAAAATATATCTGTTGAAAATTGTCTTGTGTAGGCCCGACATCCCAGTGTGGTTTCGCAGTTCCACGGGTCAAATCGCTGTACTATCCAGTTTTGGGCCTTTGGTATCTAAAAAAAATGCAGTTTGAGTGTGTCGCTCACTGTTCAGCTGCAAATGTCTCTATTTAAAAAAGTGTGGTATACCCCAGTAAACAATAACTGTGGTTTTGCCATCCCACGGTAAAAAATCTCTATTATTCAGTTTTTGGTAGTTTTTTCCGTAAAGAAAAACAGTTGTGTCTCCTGACTGTTGTGACACAAAAATATATCTGTTGAAAATAGTCTTGTGTACGCCCGACATCCCAGTGTGGTTTTGCAGTTCCACGTGTCAAATCGCTGTACTATCCAGTTTTGGGCCTTTGGTATCTAAAAAAAAAGCAGTTTGAGTGTGTCGTTAACTGTTCAGCCGCAAATATCTCTATTTAAAAAAGTGTGGTATACCCCAGTAAACAATAACTGTGGTTTTGCCATCCCACGGTAAAAAATCTCTATTATTCAGCTTTTGGTAGTTTTTTCCGTACAGAAAAACAGTAGTGTCTCCTGACTGTTGTGACACAAAAATATATCTGTTGAAAATAGTCTTGTGTAGGCCCGACATCCCAGTGTGGTTTCGCAGTTCCACGGGTCAAATCGCTGTACTATCCAGTTTTGGGCCTTTGGTATCTAAAAAAAAAGCAGTTTGAGTGTGTCGCTCACTGTTCAGCCGCAAATATCTCTATTTAAAAAAGTGTGGTATACCCCAGTAAACAATAACTGTGGTTTTGCCATCCCACGGTGAAAAATCTCTATTTTTCAGGTTTTGGTAGTTTTTTCCGTAAAGAAAAACAGTAGTGTCTCCTGACTGTTGTGACACAAAAATATATCTGTTGAAAATTGTCTTGTGTAGGCCCGACATCCCAGTGTGGTTTCGCAGTTCCACGGGTCAAATCGCTGTACTATCCAGTTTTGGGCCTTTGGTATCTAAAAAAAATGCAGTTTGAGTGTGTCGCTCACTGTTCAGCCGCAAATGTCTCTATTTAAAAAGTGTGGTATACCCCAGTAAACAATAACTGTGGTTTTGCCATCCCACAGTAAAAAATCTCTATTATTCAGCTTTTGGTAGTTTTTTCCGTAAAGAAAAACAGAAGTGTCTCCTGACTGTTGTGACACAAAAATATATCTGTTGAAAATAGTCTTGTGTACGCCCGACATCCCAGTGTGGTTTTGCAGTTCCACGGGTCAAATCACTGTACTATCCAGTTTTGGGCCTTTGGTATCTAAAAAAAAAGCAGTTTGAGTGTGTCGCTCACTGTTCAGCCGCAAATATCTCTATTTAAAAAAGTGTGGTATACCCCAGTAAACAATAACTGTGGTTTTGCCATCCCACGGTAAAAAATATTTATTATTCAGGTTTTGGTCATTTTTTCCGTAAAGAAAAACAGTAGTGTCTCCTGACTGTTGTGACACAAAAATATATCTGTTGAAAATTGTCTTGTGTAGGCCCGACATCCCAGTGTGGTTTCGCAGTTCCACGGGTCAAATCGCTGTACTATCCAGTTTTGGGCCTTTGGTATCTAAAAAAAATGCAGTTTGAGTGTGTCGCTCACTGTTCAGCCGCAAATGTCTCTATTTAAAAAAGTGTGGTATACCCCAGTAAACAATAACTGTGGTTTTGCCATCCCACAGTAAAAAATCTCTATTATTCAGCTTTTGGTAGTTTTTTCCGTAAAGAAAAACAGTAGTGTGTCCTGACTGTTGTGACACAAAAATATATCTGTTGAAAATAGTCTTGTGTAGGCCCAACATAACAGTGTGGTTTCGCAGTTCCACGGGTCAAATCTCTGTACTATCCAGTTTTGGGCCTTTGGTATCTAAAAAAAAATCAGTTTGAGTGTGTCGCTCACTGTTCAGCCGCAAATATCTCTATTTAAAAAAGTGTGGTATACCCCAGTAAACAATTACTGTGGTTTTGCCATCCCACGGTGAAAAATCTCTATTTTTCAGGTTTTGGTAGTTTTTTCCGTAAAGAAAAACAGTAGTGTCTCCTGACTGTTGTGACACAAAAATATATCTGTTGAAAATATTCTTGTGTAGGCCCAATATCCCAGTGTGGTTTCGCAGTTCCACGGGTCAAATCGCTGTACTATCCAGTTTTGGGCCTATGGTATCTAAAAAAAAAGCAGTTTGAGTGTGTCGCTCACTGTTCAGCCGCAAATATCTCTATTTAAAAAAGTGTGGTATACCCCAGTGAACAATAACTGTGGTTTTGCTATCCCACGGTAAAAAATCTCTATTATTCTGGTTTTGGTAGTTTTTTCCGTACAGAAAAACAGTAGTGTCTCCTGACTGTTGTGACACAAAAATATATCTGTTGAAAATAGTCTTGTGTAGGCTCGACATCCCAGTGTGGTTTCGCAGTTCCACGGGTCAACTCGCTGTACTATCCAGTTTTGGGCCTTTGGTATCTAAAAAAAAAGCAGTTTGAGTGTGTCGCTCACTGTTCAGCCGCAAATATCTCTATTTAAAAAGTGTGGTATACCCCAGTAAACAATAACTGTGGTTTTGCCATCCCACGGTGAAAAATCTCTATTTTTCAGGTTTTGGTAGTTTTTTCCGTAAAGAAAAACAGTAGTGTCTCCTGACTGTTGTGACACAAAAAAATATCTGTTGAAAATAGTCTTGTGTAGGCCCAATATCCCAGTGTGGTTTCGCAGTTCCACGGGTCAAATCGCTGTACTATCCAGTTTTGGGCCTTTGGTATCTAAAAAAAAAGCAGTTTGAGTGCGTCGCTCACTGTTCAGCCGCAAATATCTCTATTTAAAAAAGTGTGGTATACCCCAGTAAACAATAACTGTGGTTTTGCCATCCCACGGTAAAAAATCTCTATTATTCAGGTTTTGGTAGTTTTTTCCGTACAGAAAAACAGTAGTGTCTCCTGACTGTTGTGACATAAAAATATATCTGTTGAAAATAGTCTTGTGTAGGCTCGACATCCCAGTGTGGTTTCGCAGTTCCACGGGTCAACTCGCTGTACTATCCAGTTTTAGGCCTTTGGTATCTAAAAAAAAAGCAGTTTTAGTGTGTCGTTCACTGTTCAGCCGCAAATATCTCTATTTAAAAAAGTGTGGTATACCCCAGTAAACAATAACTGTGGTTTTGCCATCCCACGGTAAAAAATCTCTATTATTCAGCTTTTGGTAGTTTTTTCCGTAAAGAAAAACAGTAGTGTCTCCTGACTGTTGTGACACAAAAATATATCTGTTGAAAATAGTCTTGTGTAGGCCCGACATCCCAGTGTGGTTTCGCAGTTCCACGGGTCAAATCGCTGTACTATCCAGTTTTGGACCTTTGGTATCTAAAAAAAAAGCAGTTTGAGTGTGTCGCTCACTGTTCAGCCGCAAATATCTCTATTTAAAAAAGTGTGGTATACCCCAGTAAACAATAACTGTGGTTTTGCCATCCCACGGTGAAAAATCTCTATTTTTCAGGTTTTGGTAGTTTTTTCCGTAAAGAAAAACAGTAGTGTCTCCTGACTGTTGTGACACAAAAATATATCTGTTGAAAATTGTCTTGTGTAGGCCCGACATCCCAGTGTGGTTTCGCAGTTCCACGGGTCAAATCGCTGTACTATCCAGTTTTGGGCCTTTGGTATCTAAAAAAAATGCAGTTTGAGTGTGTCGCTCACTGTTCAGCTGCAAATGTCTCTATTTAAAAAAGTGTGGTATACCCCAGTAAACAATAACTGTGGTTTTGCCATCCCACGGTAAAAAATCTCTATTATTCAGTTTTTGGTAGTTTTTTCCGTAAAGAAAAACAGTAGTGTCTCCTGACTGTTGTGACACAAAAATATATCTGTTGAAAATAGTCTTGTGTACGCCCGACATCCCAGTGTGGTTTTGCAGTTCCACGTGTCAAATCGCTGTACTATCCAGTTTTGGGCCTTTGGTATCTAAAAAAAAAGCAGTTTGAGTGTGTCGTTCACTGTTCAGCCGCAAATATCTCTATTTAAAAAAGTGTGGTATACCCCAGTAAACAATAACTGTGGTTTTGCCATCCCACGGTAAAAAATCTCTATTATTCAGCTTTTGGTAGTTTTTTCCGTACAGAAAAACAGTAGTGTCTCCTGACTGTTGTGACACAAAAATATATCTGTTGAAAATAGTCTTGTGTAGGCCCGACATCCCAGTGTGGTTTCGCAGTTCCACGGGTCAAATCGCTGTACTATCCAGTTTTGGGCCTTTGGTATCTAAAAAAAAAGCAGTTTGAGTGTGTCGCTCACTGTTCAGCCGCAAATATCTCTATTTAAAAAAGTGTGGTATACCCCAGTAAACAATAACTGTGGTTTTGCCATCCCACGGTGAAAAATCTCTATTTTTCAGGTTTTGGTAGTTTTTTCCGTAAAGAAAAACAGTAGTGTCTCCTGACTGTTGTGACACAAAAATATATCTGTTGAAAATTGTCTTGTGTAGGCCCGACATCCCAGTGTGGTTTCGCAGTTCCACGGGTCAAATCGCTGTACTATCCAGTTTTGGGCCTTTGGTATCTAAAAAAAATGCAGTTTGAGTGTGTCGCTCACTGTTCAGCCGCAAATATCTCTATTTAAAAAAGTGTGGTATACCCCAGTAAACAATAACTGTGGTTTTGCCATCCCACAGTAAAAAATCTCTATTATTCAGCTTTTGGTAGTTTTTTCCGTAAAGAAAAACAGTAGTGTCTCCTGACTGTTGTGACACAAAAATATATCTGTTGAAAATAGTCTTGTGTACGCCCGACATCCCAGTGTGGTTTTGCAGTTCCACGGGTCAAATCGCTGTACTATCCAGTTTTGGGCCTTTGGTATCTAAAAAAAAAGCAGTTTGACTGTGTCGTTCACTGTTCAGCCGCAAATATCTCTATTTAAAAAAGTGTGGTATACCCCAATAAACAATAACTGTGGTTTTGCCATCCCACGGTAAAAAATCTCTATTATTCAGCTTTTGGTAGTTTTTTCCATAAAGAAAAACAGTAGTGTCTCCTGACTGTTGTGACACAAAAATATATCTGTTGAAAATAGTCTTGTGTAGGCCCGACATCCCAGTGTCGTTTCGCAGTTCAACGGGTCAAATCGCTGTACTATCCAGTTTTGGGCCTTTGGTATCTAAAAAAAAAGCAGTTTGAGAGTGTCGCTCACTGTTCAGCCGCAAATATCTCTATTTAAAAAAGTGTGGTATACCCCAGTAAACAATAACTGTGGTTTTGCCATCCCACAGTAAAAAATATTTATTATTCAGGTTTTGGTCATTTTTTCCGTAAAGAAAAACAGTAGTGTCTCCTGACTGTTGTGACACAAAAATATATCTGTTGAAAATAGTCTTGTGTAGGCCCGACATCCCAGTGTGGTTTCGCAGTTCCACGGGTCAAATCGCTGTACTATCCAGTTTTGGGCCTTTGGTATCTAAAAAAAAAGCAGTTTGAGAGTGTCGCTCACTGTTGAGCCGGAAATATCTCTATTTAAAAAAGTGTGGTATAAGCCAGCAAACAATAACTGTGGTTTTGCCATCACACGGTAAAAAATCTCTATTATTCAGCTTTTGGTAGTTTTTTCCGTAAAGAAAAACAGTAGTGTATCCTGACTGTTGTGACACAAAAATATATCTGTTGAAAATAGTCTTGTGTAGGCCCAACATCCCAGTGTGGTTTCGCAATTCCACGGGTCAAATCGCTGTACTATCCAGTTTTGGGCCTTTGGTATCTAAAAAAAAATCAGTTTGAGTGTGTCGCTCACTGTTCAGCCGCAAATATCTCTATTTAAAAAAGTGTGGTATACCCCAGTAAACAATTACTGTGGTTTTGCCTTCCCACGGTGAAAAATCTCTATTTTTCAGGTTTTGGTAGTTTTTTCCGTAAAGAAAAACAGTAGTGTCTCCTGACTGTTGTGACACAAAAATATATCTGTTGAAAATAGTCTTGTGTAGGCCCAATATCCCAGTGTGGTTTCGCAGTTCCACGGGTCAAATCGCTGTACTATCCAGTTTTGGGCCTTTGGTATCTAAAAAAAAAGCAGTTTGAGTGTGTCGCTCACTGTTCAGCCGCAAATATCTCTATTTAAAAAAGTGTGGTATACCCCAGTGAACAGTAACTGTGGTTTTGCTATCCCACGGTAAAAAATCTCTATTATTCAGGTTTTGGTAGTTTTTTCTGTACAGAAAAACAGTAGTGTTTCCTGACTGTTGTGACACAAAAATATATCTGTTGAAAATAGTCTTGTGTAGGCTCAACATCCCAGTGTGGTTTCGCAGTTCCACGGGTCAACTCGCTGTACTATCCAGTTTTTGGCCTTTGGTATCTAAAAAAAAAGCAGTTTGAGTGTGTCGCTCACTGTTCAGCCGCAAATATCTCTATTTAAAAAAGTGTGGTATACCCCAGTAAACAATAACTGTGGTTTTGCCATCCCACGGTGAAAAATCTCTATTTTTCAGGTTTTGGTAGTTTTTTCCGTAAAGAAAAACAGTAGTGTCTCCTGACTGTTGTGACACAAAAATATATCTGTTGAAAATAGTCTTGTGTAGGCCCAATATCCGAGTGTGGTTTCGCAGTTCCACGGGTCAAATCGCTGTACTATCCAGTTTTGGGCCTTTGGTATCTAAAAAAAAAGCAGTTTGAGTGTGTCGCTCACTGTTCAGCCGCAAATATCTCTATTTAAAAAAGTGTGGTATACCGCAGTAAACAATAACTGTGGTTTTGCCATCCCACGGTAAAAAATCTCTATTATTCAGGTTTTGGTTGTTTTTTCCGTACAGAAAAACAGTAGTGTCTCCTGACTGTTGTGACACAAAAATATATCTGTTGAAAATAGTCTTGTGTAGGCTCGACATCCCAGTGTGGTTTCGCAGTTCCACGGGTCAACTCGCTGTACTATCCAGTTTTGGGCCTTTGGTATCTAAAAAAAAAGCAGTTTGAGTGTGTCGCTCACTGTTCAGCCGCAAATGTCTCTATTTAAAAAAGTGTGGTATACCCCAGTAAACAATAACTGTGGTTTTGCAATCCCACGGTAAAAAATCTCTATTATTCAGCTTTTGGTAGTTTTTTCCGTACAGAAAAACAGTAGTGTCTCCTGACTGTTGTGACACAAAAATATATCTGTTGAAAATAGTCTTGTGTAGGCCCAATATCCCAGTGTGGTTTCGCAGTTCCACGGGTCAAATCGCTGTACTATCCAGTTTTGGGCCTTTGGTATCTAAAAAAAAAGCAGTTTGAGTGTGTCGCTCACTGTTCAGCCGCAAATATCTCTATTTAAAAAAGTGTGGTATACCCCAGTGAACAGTAACTGTGGTTTTGCTATCCCACGGTAAAAAATCTCTATTATTCAGGTTTTGGTAGTTTTTTCTGTACAGAAAAACAGTAGTGTCTCCTGACTGTTGTGACACAAAAATATATCTGTTGAAAATAGTCTTGTGTAGGCTCAACATCCCAGTGTGGTTTCGCAGTTCCACGGGTCAACTCGCTGTACTATCCAGTTTTTGGCCTTTGGTATCTAAAAAAAAAGCAGTTTGAGTGTGTCGCTCACTGTTCAGCCGCAAATATCTCTATTTAAAAAAGTGTGGTATACCCCAGTAAACAATAACTGTGGTTTTGCCATCCCACGGTGAAAAATCTCTATTTTTCAGGTTTTGGTAGTTTTTTCCGTAAAGAAAAACAGTAGTGTCTCCTGACTGTTGTGACACAAAAATATATCTGTTGAAAATAGTCTTGTGTAGGCCCAATATCCGAGTGTGGTTTCGCAGTTCCACGGGTCAAATCGCTGTACTATCCAGTTTTGGGCCTTTGGTATCTAAAAAAAAAGCAGTTTGAGTGTGTCGCTCACTGTTCAGCCGCAAATATCTCTATTTAAAAAAGTGTGGTATACCCCAGTAAACAATAACTGTGGTTTTGCCATCCCACGGTAAAAAATCTCTATTATTCAGGTTTTGGTTGTTTTTTCCGTACAGAAAAACAGTAGTGTCTCCTGACTGTTGTGACACAAAAATATATCTGTTGAAAATAGTCTTGTGTAGGCTCGACATCCCAGTGTGGTTTCGCAGTTCCACGGGTCAACTCGCTGTACTATCCAGTTTTGGGCCTTTGGTATCTAAAAAAAAAGCAGTTTGAGTGTGTCGCTCACTGTTCAGCCGCAAATGTCTCTATTTAAAAAAGTGTGGTATACCCCAGTAAACAATAACTGTGGTTTTGCAATCCCACGGTAAAAAATCTCTATTATTCAGCTTTTGGTAGTTTTTTCCGTACAGAAAAACAGTAGTGTCTCCTGACTGTTGTGACACAAAAATATATCTGTTGAAAATAGTCTTGTGTAGGCTCGACATCCCAGTGTGGTTTCGCAGTTCCACGGGTCAACTCGCTGTACTATCCAGTTTTTGGCCTTTGGTATCTAAAAAAAAAGCAGTTTGAGTGTGTCGCTCACTGTTCAGCCGCAAATATCTCTATTTAAAAAAGTGTGGTATACCCCAGTAAACAATAACTGTGGTTTTGCCATCCCACGGTGAAAAATCTCTATTTTTCAGGTTTTGGTAGTTTTTTCCGTAAAGAAAAACAGTAGTGTCTCCTGACTGTTGTGACACAAAAATATATCTGTTGAAAATTGTCTTGTGTAGGCCCTACATCCCAGTGTGGTTTCGCAGTTCCACGGGTCAAATCACTGTACTATCCAGTTTTGGGCCTTTGGTATCTAAAAAAAAAGCAGTTTGAGTGTGTCGCTCACTGTTCAGCCGCAAATATCTCTATTTAAAAAAGTGTGGTATACCCCAGTAAACAATAACTGTGGTTTTGCCATCCCACGGTAAAAAATCTTTATTATTCAAGTTTTGGTCATTTTTTCCGTAAAGAAAAACAGTAGTGTCTCCTGACTGTTGTGACACAAAAATATATCTGTTGAAAATAGTCTTGTGTAGGCCCGACATCCCAGTGTGGTTTCGCAGTTCCACGGGTCAAATCGCTGTACTATCCAGTTTTGGGCCTTTGGTATCTAAAAAAAAAGCAGTTTGAGAGTGTCGCTCACTGTTGAGCCGCAAATATCTCTATTTAAAAAGTGTGGTATACCCCAGCAAACAATAACTGTGGTTTTGCCATCACACGGTAAAAAATCTCTATTATTCAGCTTTTGGTAGTTTTTTCCGTAAAGGAAAACAGTAGTGTCTCCTGACTGTTGTGACACAAAAATATATCTGTTGAAAATAGTCTTGTGTAGGCCCAACATCCCAGTTTGGTTTCGCAGTTCCACGGGTCAAATCGCTGTACTATCCAGTTTTGGGCCTTTGGTATCTAAAAAAAAATCAGTTTGAGTGTGTCGCTCACTGTTCAGCCGCAAATATCTCTATTTAAAAAAGTGTGGTATACCCCAGTAAACAATAACTGTGGTTTTGCCATCCCACGGTAAAAAATCTCTATTATTCAGCTTTTGGTAGTTTTTTCCGTAAAGAAAAACAGTAGTGTCTCCTGACTGTTGTGACACAAAAATATATCTGTTGAAAATAGTCTTGTGTAGGCCCGACATCCCAGTGTGGTTTCGCAGTTCCACGGGTCAAATCGCTGTACTATCCAGTTTTGGGCCTTTGGTATCTAAAAAAAAAGCAGTTTGAGTGTGTCGCTGACTGTTCAGCCGCAAATATCTCTATTTAAAAAAGTGTGGTATACCCCAGTAAACAATAACTGTGGTTTTGCCATCCCACGGTGAAAAATCTCTATTTTTCAGGTTTTGGTAGTTTTTTCCGTAAAGAAAAACAGTGGTGTCTCCTGACTGTTGTGACACAAAAATATATCTGTTGAAAATTGTCTTGTGTAGGCCCGACATCCCAGTGTGGTTTCGCAGTTCCACGGGTCAAATCGCTGTACTATCCAGTTTTGGGCCTTTGGTATCAAAAAAAAAATGCAGTTTGAGTGTGTCGCTCACTGTTCAGCCGCTAATGTCTCTATTTAAAAAATTGTGGTATACCCCAGTAAACAATAACTGTGGTTTTGCCATCCCACGGTAAAAAATCTCTATTATTCAGGTTTTGGTAGTTTTTTCCGTAAAGAAAAACAGTAGTGTCTCCTGACTGTTGTGACACAAAAATATATCTGTTGAAAATAGTCTTGTGTAGGCCCAACATCCCAGTGTGGTTTCGCAGTTCCACGGGTCAAATTGCTGTACTATCCAGTTTTGGGCCTTTGGTATCTAAAAAAAAATCAGTTTGAGTGTGTCGCTCACTGTTCAGCCGCAAATATCTCTATTTAAAAAAGTGTGGTATACCCCAGTAAACAATTACTGTGGTTTTGCCATCCCACGGTGAAAAATCTCTATTTTTCAGGTTTTGGTAGTTTTTTCCGTAAAGAAAAACAGTAGTGTCTCCTGACTGTTGTGACACAAAAATATATCTGTTGAAAATAGTCTTGTGTAGGCCCAATATCCCAGTGTGGTTTCGCAGTTCCACGGGTCAAATCGCTATACTATCCAGTTTTGGGCCTTTGGTATCTAAAAAAAAAGCAGTTTGAGTGTGTCGCTCACTGTTCAGCCGCAAATATCTCTATTTAAAAAAGTGTGGTATACCCCAGTGAACAATAACTGTGGTTTTGCTATCCCACGGTAAAAAATCTCTATTATTCAGGTTTTGGTAGTTTTTTCCGTACAGAAAAACAGTAGTGTCTCCTGACTGTTGTGACACAAAAATATATCTGTTGAAAATAGTCTTGTGTAGGCTCGACATCCCAGTGTGGTTTCGCAGTTCCACGGGTCAACTCGCTGTACTATCCAGTTTTGGGCCTTTGGTATCTAAAAAAAAAGCAGTTTGAGTGTGTCGCTCACTGTTCAGCCGCAAATATCTCTATTTAAAAAAGTGTGGTATACCCCAGTAAACAATAACTGTGGTTTTGCCATCCCACGGTGAAAAATCTCTATTTTTCAGGTTTTGGTAGTTTTTTCCGTAAAGAAAAACAGTAGTGTCTCCTGACTGTTGTGACACAAAAATATATCTGTTGAAAATAGTCTTGTGTAGGCCCGACATCCCAGTGTGGTTTTGCAGTTCCACGGGTCAAATCGCTGTACTATCCAGTTTTGGGCCTTTGGTATCTAAAAAAAATGCAGTTTAAGTGTGTCGCTCACTGTTCAGCCGCAAATGTCTCTATTTAAAAATGTGTGGTATACCCCAGTAAACAATAACTGTGGTTTTGCTATCCCACGGTAAAAAATCTCTATTATTCAGCTTTTGGTAGTTTTTTCCGTAAAGAAAAACAGTAGTGTCTCCTGACTGTTGTGACACAAAAATATATCTGTTGAAAATAGTCTTGTGTACGCCCGACATCCCAGTGTGGTTTTGCAGTTCCACGGGTCAAATCGCTGTACTATCCAGTTTTGGGCCTTTGGTATCTAAAAAAAAAGCAGTTTGAGTGTGTTGTTCACTGTTCAGCCGCAAATATCTCTATTTAAAAAAGTGTAGTATACCCCAGTAAACAATAACTGTGGTTTTGCCATCCCACAGCGAATAATCTCTATTTTTCAGGTTTTGGTAGTTTTTTCCGTAAAGAAAAACAGTAGTGTCTCCTGACTGTTGTGATACAAAAATATATCTGTTGAAAATTGTCTTGTGTAGGCCCGACATCCCAGTGTGGTTTTACAGTTCCACGGGTCAAATCGCTGTACTATCCAGTTTTGGGCCTTTGGTATCTAAAAAAAATGCAGTTTGAGTGTGTCGCTCACTGTTCAGCCGCAAATGTCTCTATTTAAAAATGTGTGGTATACCCCAGTAAACAATAACTGTGGTTTTGCTATCCCACGGTAAAAAATCTCTATTATTCAGCTTTTGGTAGTTTTTTCCGTAAAGAAAAACAGTAGTGTCTCCTGACTGTTGTGACACAAAAATATATCTGTTGAAAATAGTCTTGTGTACGCCCGACATCCCAGTGTGGTTTTGCAGTTCCACGGGTCAAATCGCTGTACTATCCAGTTTTGGGCCTTTGGTATCTAAAAAAAAAGCAGTTTGAGTGTGTCGCTCACTGTTCAGCCGCAAATATCTCTATTTAAAAAAGTGTGGTATACCCCAGTAAACAATAACTGTGGTTTTGCCATCCCACGGTAAAAAATCTTTATTATTCAAGTTTTGGTCATTTTTTCCGTAAAGAAAAACAGTAGTGTCTCCTGACTGTTGTGACACAAAAATATATCTGTTGAAAATAGTCTTGTGTAGGCCCAATATCCCAGTGTGGTTTCGCAGTTCCACGGGTCAAATCGCTATACTATCCAGTTTTGGGCCTTTGGTATCTAAAAAAAAAGCAGTTTGAGTGTGTCGCTCACTGTTCAGCCGCAAATATCTCTATTTAAAAAAGTGTGGTATACCCCAGTAAACAATAACTGTGGTTTTGCCATCCCACGTTGAAAAATCTCTATTTTTCAGGTTTTGGTAGTTTTTTCCGTAAAGAAAAACAGTAGTGTCTCCTGACTGTTGTGACACAAAAATATATCTGTTGAAAATAGTCTTGTGTAGGCCCAATATCCCAGTGTGGTTTCGCAGTTCCACGGGTCAAATCGCTGTACTATCCAGTTTTGGGCCTTTGGTATCTAAAAAAAAAGCAGTTTGAGTGTGTCGCTCACTGTTCAGCCGCAAATATCTCTATTTAAAAAAGTGTGGTATACCCCAGTAAACAATAACTGTGGTTTTGCCATCCCACGGTAAAAAATCTCTATTATTCAGGTTTTGGTAGTTTTTTCCGTACAGAAAAACAGTAGTGTCTCCTGACTGTTGTGACACAAAAATATATCTGTTGAAAATAGTCTTGTGTAGGCTCGACATCCCAGTGTGGTTTCGCAGTTCCACGGGTCAAATCGCTGTACTATCCAGTTTTGGGCCTTTGGTATCTAAAAAAAAAGCAGTTTGAGTGTGTCGCTCACTGTTCAGCCGCAAATGTCTCTATTTAAAAAAGTGTGGTATACCCCAGTAAACAATAACTGTGGTTTTGCCATCCCACGGTAAAAAATCTCTATTATTCAGCTTTTGGTAGTTTTTTCCGTACAGAAAAACAGTAGTGTCTCCTGACTGTTGTGACACAAAAATATATCTGTTGAAAATAGTCTTGTGTAGGCTCGACATCCCAGTGTGGTTTCGCAGTTAAACGGGTCAACTCGCTGTACTATCCAGTTTTGGGCCTTTGGTATCTAAAAAAAAAGCAGTTTGAGTGTGTCGCTCACTGTTCAGCCGCAAATATCTCTATTTAAAAAAGTGTGGTATACCCCAGTAAACAATAACTGTGGTTTTGCCATCCCACAGTGAAAAATCTCTATTTTTCAGGTTTTGGTAGTTTTTTCCGTAAAGAAAAACAGTAGTGTCTCCTGACTGTTGTGACACAAAAATATATCTGTTGAAAATTGTCTTGTGTAGGCCCTACATCCCAGTGTGGTTTCGCAGTTCCACGGGTCAAATCGCTGTACTATCCAGTTTTGGGCCTTTGGTATCTAAAAAAAAAGCAGTTTGAGTGTGTCGCTCACTGTTCAGCCGCAAATATCTCTATTTAAAAAAGTGTGGTATACCCCAGTAAACAATAACTGTGGTTTTGCCATCCCACAGTAAAAAATCTTTATTATTCAAGTTTTGGTCATTTTTTCCGTAAAGAAAAACAGTAGTGTCTCCTGACTGTTGTGACACAAAAATATATCTGTTGAAAATAGTCTTGTGTAGGCCCGACATCCCAGTGTGGTTTCGCAGTTCCACGGGTCAAATCGCTGTACTATCCAGTTTTGGGCCTTTGGTATCTAAAAAAAAAGCAGTTTGAGAGTGTCGCTCACTGTTGAGCCGCAAATATCTCTATTTAAAAAGTGTGGTATACCCCAGCAAACAATAACTGTGGTTTTGCCATCACACGGTAAAAAATCTCTATTATTCAGCTTTTGGTAGTTTTTTCCGTAAAGAAAAACAGTAGTGTCTCCTGACTGTTGTGACACAAAAATATATCTGTTGAAAATAGTCTTGTGTAGGCCCAACATCCCAGTTTGGTTTCGCAGTTCCACGGGTCAAATCGCTGTACTATCCAGTTTTGGGCCTTTGGTATCTAAAAAAAAATCAGTTTGAGTGTGTCGCTCACTGTTCAGCCGCAAATATCTCTATTTAAAAAAGTGTGGTATACCCCAGTAAACAATAACTGTGGTTTTGCCATCCCACGGTAAAAAATCTCTATTATTCAGCTTTTGGTAGTTTTTTCCGTAAAGAAAAACAGTAGTGTCTCCTGACTGTTGTGACACAAAAATATATCTGTTGAAAATAGTCTTGTGTAGGCCCGACATCCCAGTGTGGTTTCGCAGTTCCACGGGTCAAATCGCTGTACTATCCAGTTTTGGGCCTTTGGTATCTAAAAAAAAAGCAGTTTGAGTGTGTCGCTGACTGTTCAGCCGCAAATATCTCTATTTAAAAAAGTGTGGTATACCCCAGTAAACAATAACTGTGGTTTTGCCATCCCACGGTGAAAAATCTCTATTTTTCAGGTTTTGGTAGTTTTTTCCGTAAAGAAAAACAGTGGTGTCTCCTGACTGTTGTGACACAAAAATATATCTGTTGAAAATTGTCTTGTGTAGGCCCGACATCCCAGTGTGGTTTCGCAGTTCCACGGGTCAAATCGCTGTACTATCCAGTTTTGGGCCTTTGGTATCTAAAAAAAATGCAGTTTGAGTGTGTCGCTCACTGTTCAGCCGCTAATGTCTCTATTTAAAAAAGTGTGGTATACCCCAGTAAACAATAACTGTGGTTTTGCCATCCCACGGTAAAAAATCTCTATTATTCAGGTTTTGGTAGTTTTTTCCGTAAAGGAAAACAGTAGTGTCTCCTGACTGTTGTGACACAAAAATATATCTGTTGAAAATAGTCTTGTGTAGGCCCAACATCCAAGTGTGGTTTCGCAGTTCCACAGGTCAAATCGCTGTACTATCCAGTTTTGGGCCTTTGGTATCTAAAAAAAAATCAGTTTGAGTGTGTCGCTCACTGTTCAGCCGCAAATATCTCTATTTAAAAAAGTGTGGTATACCCCAGTAAACAATAACTGTGGTTTTGCCATCCCACGGTAAAAAATCTCTATTATTCAGCTTTTGGTAGTTTTTTCCGTAAAGAAAAACAGTAGTGTCTCCTGACTGTTGTGACACAAAAATATATCTGTTGAAAATAGTCTTGTGTAGGCTCGACATCCCAGTGTGGTTTCGCAGTTCCACGGGTCAACTCGCTGTACTATCCAGTTTTGGGACTTTGGTATCTAAAAAAAAATCAGTTTTAGTGTGTCGCTCACTGTTCAGCCGCAAATATCTCTATTTAAAAAAGTGTGGTATACCCCAGTAAACAATAACTGTGGTTTTGCCATCCCACGCAAAAAAATCTCTATTATTCAGCTTTTGGTAGTTTTTTCCGTATAGAAAAACAGTAGTGTCTCCTGACTGTTGTGACACAAAAATATATCTGTTGAAAATAGTCTTGTGTAAGCCCGACATCCCAGTGTGGTTTCGCAGTTCCACGGGTCAAATCGCTGTACTATCCAGTTTTGGGCCTTTGGTATCTAAAAAAAAAGCAGTTTGAATGTGTCGCTCACTGTTCAGCTGCAAATATCTCTATTTAAAAAAGTGTGGTATACCCCAGTAAACAATAACTGTGGTTTTGCCATCCCACAGTGAAAAAACTCTATTTTTCAGGTTTTGGTAGTTTTTTCCGTAAAGAAAAACAGTAGTGTCTCCTGACTGTTGTGATACAAAAATATATCTGTTGAAAATTGTCTTGTGTAGGCCCGACATCCCAGTGTGGTTTTGCAGTTCCACGGGTCAAATCGCTGTACTATCCAGTTTTGGGCCTTTGGTATCTAAAAAAAATGCAGTTTGAGTGTGTCGCTCACTGTTCAGCCGCAAATGTCTCTATTTAAAAATGTGTGGTATACCCCAGTAAACAATAACTGTGGTTTTGCTATCCCACGGTAAAAAATCTCTATTATTCAGCTTTTGGTAGTTTTTTCCGTAAAGAAAAACAGTAGTGTCTCCTGACTGTTGTGACACAAAAATATATCTGTTGAAAATAGTCTTGTGTACGCCCGACATCCCAGTGTGGTTTTGCAGTTCCACGGGTCAAATCGCTGTACTATCCAGTTTTGGGCCTTTGGTATCTAAAAAAAAAGCAGTTTGAGTGTGTTGTTCACTGTTCAGCCGCAAATATCTCTATTTAAAAAAGTGTAGTATACCCCAGTAAACAATAACTGTGGTTTTGCCATCCCACAGTGAAAAATCTCTATTTTTCAGGTTTTGGTAGTTTTTTCCGTAAAGAAAAACAGTAGTGTCTCCTGACTGTTGTGATACAAAAATATATCTGTTGAAAATTGTCTTGTGTAGGCCCGACATCCCAGTGTGGTTTTGCAGTTCCACGGGTCAAATCGCTGTACTATCCAGTTTTGGGCCTTTGGTATCTAAAAAAAATGCAGTTTGAGTGTGTCGCTCACTGTTCAGCCGCAAATGTCTCTATTTAAAAATGTGTGGTATACCCCAGTAAAGAATAACTGTGGTTTTGCTATCCCACGGTAAAAAATCTCTATTATTCAGCTTTTGGTAGTTTTTTCCGTAAAGAAAAACAGTAGTGTCTCCTGACTGTTCTGACACAAAAATATATCTGTTGAAAATAGTCTTGTGTACGCCCGACATCCCAGTGTGGTTTTGCAGTTCCACGGGTCAAATCGCTGTACTATCCAGTTTTGGGCCTTTGGTATCTAAAAAAAAAGCAGTTTGAGTGTGTCGCTCACTGTTCAGCCGCAAATATCTCTATTTAAAAAAGTGTGTTATACCCCAGTAAACAATAACTGTGGTTTTGCCATCCCACGGTAAAAAATCTTTATTATTCAAGTTTTGGTCATTTTTTCCGTAAAGAAAAACAGTAGTGTCTCCTGACTGTTGTGACACAAAAATATATCTGTTGAAAATAGTCTTGTGTAGGCCCGACATCCCAGTGTGGTTTCGCAGTTCCACGGGTCAAATCGCTGTACTATCCAGTTTTGGGCCTTTGGTATCTAAAAAAAAAGCAGTTTGAGAGTGTCGCTCACTGTTGAGCCGCAAATATCTCTATTTAAAAAGTGTGGTATACCCCAGCAAACAATAACTGTGGTTTTGCCATCACACGGTAAAAAATCTCTATTATTCAGCTTTTGGTAGTTTTTTCCGTAAAGAAAAACAGTAGTGTCTCCTGACTGTTGTGACACAAAAATATATCTGTTGAAAATAGTCTTGTGTAGGCCCAACATCCCAGTTTGGTTTCGCAGTTCCACGGGTCAAATCGCTGTACTATCCAGTTTTGGGCCTTTGGTATCTAAAAAAAAAGCAGTTTGAGTGTGTCGCTCACTGTTCAGCCGCAAATATCTCTATTTAAAAAAGTGTGGTATACCCCAGTAAACAATAACTGTGGTTTTGCCATCCCACGGTAAAAAATCTCTATTATTCAGCTTTTGGTAGTTTTTTCCGTAAAGAAAAACAGTAGTGTCTCCTGACTGTTGTGACACAAAAATATATCTGTTGAAAATAGTCTTGTGTAGGCCCGACATCCCAGTGTGGTTTCGCAGTTCCACGGGTCAAATCGCTGTACTATCCAGTTTTGGGCCTTTGGTATCTAAAAAAAAATCAGTTTGAGTGTGTCGCTCACTGTTCAGCCGCAAATATCTCTATTTAAAAAAGTGTGGTATACCCCAGTAAACAATAACTGTGGTTTTGCCATCCCACGGTAAAAAATCTCTATTATTCAGCTTTTGGTAGTTTTTTCCGTAAAGAAAAACAGTAGTGTCTCCTGACTGTTGTGACACAAAAATATATCTGTTGAAAATAGTCTTGTGTAGGCTCGACATCCCAGTGTGGTTTCGCAGTTCCACGGGTCAACTCGCTGTACTATCCAGTTTTGGGACTTTGGTATCTAAAAAAAAATCAGTTTTAGTGTGTCGCTCACTGTTCAGCCGCAAATATCTCTATTTAAAAAAGTGTGGTATACCCCAGTAAACAATAACTGTGGTTTTGCCATCCCACGCAAAAAAATCTCTATTATTCAGCTTTTGGTAGTTTTTTCCGTATAGAAAAACAGTAGTGTCTCCTGACTGTTGTGACACAAAAATATATCTGTTGAAAATAGTCTTGTGTAGGCCCGACATCCCAGTGTGGTTTCGCAGTTCCACGGGTCAAATCGCTGTACTATCCAGTTTTGGGCCTTTGGTATCTAAAAAAAAAGCAGTTTGAATGTGTCGCTCACTGTTCAGCCGCAAATATCTCTATTTAAAAAAGTGTGGTATACCCCAGTAAACAATAACTGTGGTTTTGCCATCCCACAGTGAAAAATCTCTATTTTTCAGGTTTTGGTAGTTTTTTCCGTAAAGAAAAACAGTAGTGTCTCCTGACTGTTGTGATACAAAAATATATCTGTTGAAAATTGTCTTGTGTAGGCCCGACATCCCAGTGTGGTTTTGCAGTTCCACGGGTCAAATCGCTGTACTATCCAGTTTTGGGCCTTTGGTATCTAAAAAAAATGCAGTTTGAGTGTGTCGCTCACTGTTCAGCCGCAAATGTCTCTATTTAAAAATGTGTGGTATACCCCAGTAAACAATAACTGTGGTTTTGCTATCCCACGGTAAAAAATCTCTATTATTCAGCTTTTGGTAGTTTTTTCCGTAAAGAAAAACAGTAGTGTCTCCTGACTGTTTTGACACAAAAATATATCTGTTGAAAATAGTCTTGTGTAGGCCCGACATCCCAGTGTGGTTTCGCAGTTCCACGGGTCAAATCGCTGTACTATCCAGTTTTGGGCCTTTGGTATCTAAAAAAAAATCAGTTTGAGTGTGTCGCTCACTGTTCAGCCGCAAATATCTCTATTTAAAAAAGTGTGGTATACCCCAGTAAACAATAACTGTGGTTTTGCCATCCCACGGTAAAAAATCTCTATTATTCAGCTTTTGGTAGTTTTTTCCGTAAAGAAAAACAGTAGTGTCTCCTGACTGTTGTGACACAAAAATATATCTGTTGAAAATAGTCTTGTGTAGGCTCGACATCCCAGTGTGGTTTCGCAGTTCCACGGGTCAACTCGCTGTACTATCCAGTTTTGGGCCTTTGGTATCTAAAAAAAAATCAGTTTGAGTGTGTCGCTCACTGTTCAGCCGCAAATATCTCTATTTAAAAAAGTGTGGTATACCCCAGTAAACAATAACTGTGGTTTTGCCATCCCACGGTAAAAAATCTCTATTATTCAGCTTTTGGTAGTTTTTTCCGTAAAGAAAAACAGTAGTGTCTCCTGACTGTTGTGACACAAAAATATATCTGTTGAAAATAGTCTTGTGTAGGCTCGACATCCCAGTGTGGTTTCGCAGTTCCACGGGTCAACTCGCTGTACTATCCAGTTTTGGGACTTTGGTATCTAAAAAAAAATCAGTTTTAGTGTGTCGCTCACTGTTCAGCCGCAAATATCTCTATTTAAAAAAGTGTGGTATACCCCAGTAAACAATAACTGTGGTTTTGCCATCCCACGCAAAAAAATCTCTATTATTCAGCTTTTGGTAGTTTTTTCCGTATAGAAAAACAGTAGTGTCTCCTGACTGTTGTGACACAAAAATATATCTGTTGAAAATAGTCTTGTGTAGGCCCGACATCCCAGTGTGGTTTCGCAGTTCCACGGGTCAAATCGCTGTACTATCCAGTTTTGGCCCTTTGGTATCTAAAAAAAAAGCAGTTTGAATGTGTCGCTCACTGTTCAGCCGCAAATATCTCTATTTAAAAAAGTGTGGTATACCCCAGTAAACAATAACTGTGGTTTTGCCATCCCACAGTGAAAAATCTCTATTTTTCAGGTTTTGGTAGTTTTTTCCGTAAAGAAAAACAGTAGTGTCTCCTGACTGTTGTGATACAAAAATATATCTGTTGAAAATTGTCTTGTGTAGGCCCGACATCCCAGTGTGGTTTTGCAGTTCCACGGGTCAAATCGCTGTACTATCCAGTTTTGGGCCTTTGGTATCTAAAAAAAATGCAGTTTGAGTGTGTCGCTCACTGTTCAGCCGCAAATGTCTCTATTTAAAAATGTGTGGTATACCCCAGTAAACAATAACTGTGGTTTTGCTATCCCACGGTAAAAAATCTCTATTATTCAGCTTTTGGTAGTTTTTTCCGTAAAGAAAAACAGTAGTGTCTCCTGACTGTTGTGACACAAAAATATATCTGTTGAAAATAGTCTTGTGTAGGCTCGACATCCCAGTGTGTTTTCGCAGTTCCACGGGTCAACTCGCTGTACTATCCAGTTTTGGGCCTTTGGTATCTAAAAAAAAAGCAGTTTGAGTGTGTCGCTCACTGTTCAGCCGCAAATATCTCTATTTAAAAAAGTGTGGTATACCCCAGTAAACAATAACTGTGGTTTTGCCATCCCACGGTGAAAAATCTCTATTTTTCAGGTTTTGGTAGTTTTTTCCATAAAGAAAAACAGTAGTGTCTCCTGACTGTTGTGATACAAAAATATATCTGTTGAAAATTGTCTTGTGTAGGCCCGACATCCCAGTGTGGTTTCGCAGTTCCATGGGTCAAATCGCTGTACTATCCAGTTTTGGGCCTTTGGTATCTAAAAAAAAAGCAGTTTGAGTGTGTCGCTCACTGTTCAGCCGCAAATATCTCTATTTAAAAAAGTGTGGTATACCCCAGTAAACAATAACTGTGGTTTTGCCATCCCACGGTAAAAAATCTCTATTATTCAGGTTTTGGTCGTTTTTTCCGTAAAGAAAAACAGTAGTGTCTCCTGACTGTTGTGACACAAAAATATATCTGTTGAAGATAGTCTTGTGTAGGCCCGACATCCCAGTGTGGTTTCGCAGTTCCATGGGTCAAATCGCTGTACTATCCAGTTTTGGGCCTTGGGTATCTAAAAAAAAAGCAGTTTGAGTGTGTCGCTCACTGTTCAGCCACAAATATCTCTATTTAAAAAAGTGTGGTATACCCCAGTAAACAATAACTGTGGTTTTGCCATCCCACGGTAAAAAATCTCTATTATTCAGCTTTTGGTAGTTTTTTCCGTAAAGAAAAACAGTAGTGTCTCCTGACTGTTGTGACACAAAAATATATCTGTTGAAAATAGTCTTGTGTAGGCCCGACATCCCAGTGTGGTTTCGCAGTTCCACGGGTCAAATAGCTGTACTATCCAGTTTTGGGCCTTTGGTATCTAAAAAAAAGAAGTTTGAGTGTGTTGCTCACTGTTCAGCCGCAAATATCTCTATTTAAAAAAGTGTGGTATACCCCAGTAAACAATAACTGTGGTTTTGCCATCCCACGGTAAAAAATCTCTATTATTCAGCTTTTGGTAGTTTTTTCCGTAAAGAAAAACAGTAGTGTCTACTGACTGTTGTGACACAAAAATATATCTGTTGAAAATAGTCTTGTGTAGGCCCAACATCCCAGTGTGGTTTCGCAGTTCCACGGGTTAAATCGCTGTACTATCCAGTTTTGGGCCTTTGGTATCTAAAAAAAATGCAGTTTGAGTGTGTTGCTCACTGTTCAGCCGCAAATTTCTCTATTTAAAAAAGTGTGGTATACCCCAGTAAACAATAACTGTGGTTTTGCTATCCCACGGTAAAAAAATCTCTATTATTCAGCTTTTGGTAGTTTTTTCCGTAAGGAAAAACAGTAGTGTCTCCTGACTGTTGTGACACAAAAATATATCTGTTGAAAATAGTCTTGTGTAGGCCCGACATCCCAGTGTGGTTTCGCAGTTCCACGGGTCAAATCGCTGTACTATCCAGTTTTGGGCCTTTGATATTTAAAAAAAAGCAGTTTGAGTGTGTTGCTCACTGTTCAGCCGCAAATATCTCTATTTAAAAAAGTGTGGTATACCCCAGTAAATAATAACTATGGTTTTGCCATCCCACGGTAAAAAATCTCTATTATTCAGGTTTTGGTCGTTTTTTCCGTAAAGAAAAACAGTATTGTCTCCTGACTGTTGTGACACAAAAATATATCTGTTGAAAATAGTCTTGTGTAGGCCCGACATCCCAGTGTGGTTTCGCAGTTCCACAGGTCAAATCGCTGTACTTTCCAGTTTTGGGCCTTTGGTATCTGAAAAAAAAGCAGTTTGAGTGTGTCGCTCACTGTTCAGGCGCAAATATCTCTATTTAAAAAAGTGTGGTATACCCCAGTAAACAGTAACTGTGGTTTTGCCATCCCACGGTAAAAAATCTCTATTATTCAGCTTTTGGTAGTTTTTTCCGTAAAGAAAAACAGTAGTGTCTCCTGACTGTTGTGACACAAAAATATATCTGTTGAAAATAGTCTTGTGTAGGCCCGACATCCCAGTGTGGTTTCGCAGTTCCATGGGTCAAATCGCTGTACTATCCAGTTTTGGGCCTTTGGTATCTAAAAAAAAAGCAGTTTGAGTGTGTCGCTCACTGTTCAGCCACAAATATCTCTATTTAAAAAAGTGTGGTTTACCCCAGTAAACAATAACTGCGGTTTTCCTCTTCCACGGTTCTAATCTACTCTTTATTACGCTTTTTCCATTGATAGGGCAAGTGTAAGCTATTTTACTTCATTTACAATGGGCAAGGCGCGTGGCAAGGACGTGGAAGTGGACGTTCTGGTGTTGGTTCGTGCAGAGGACGGGCCGTGGCCAAGGTGAAAATGTGCCACAACCAACAGCCACATCTTCTCGCTCCCACTTCTTGACCGAATTACTAGGGAAGCACAGAACAACACCAGTATTGAGAACTGATCAGTGTGATAGCAGATAATTGGATAGCAGATAATACTTCCAGTTACCTGGGCACTACCACCTCCGGTGTGTCTTCCACACGGTCAACTCTTAGTAGCCGTGAGTCTCGACCGCATACTCCTCCTCACCCTGATGCTCCTTCCTCCCACGATGCCGAGTGTCGTCAGACAGCAAGTGATCCCACACTTGGACACTCTGAAGAGCTGTTCACTGGTCCATTTCCATATTTGGGCCCCTCGCCTGATACGCTTGAAGTGGTGGAAGAGGAGATCCCATGTTGCGATTCCCAAATATTTGAACAGCCACGGCCACAGGAAGTCGACGTTGGCAATCTGTCACAAGAGGTGGACGATGACGAGACACAATTGCCAGGAAGTGAGGAGGAGGATCGTGGTGCGCAAGTGGAAGAGGAGGAGGTGGTGGATGATCTAATAACTGACCCAACGTGGAAGGAGGACATGCAGAGTGAGGCCAACAGCACACAGGGGAGGGAGGCAGAGTACCCCAACAGGCAGGAAGAAGCAGTGTGGTGGCCACAGACAGAAGGCAGGCAACCGTTCCCCGTAACACCAACACGAGGGACGTTGCCAGTACAAGCGGTAGGTCTTCCAGAGTCTGGAATTTTTTTAAAGACTCTGCTGATAACCCCAAAAAGGCCATATGTTCCACCTGCCATGCCAGCATCAGCAGGGGTGACAAAACTACCAGCCTGACCACCACCAGCATGATCAGGCACATGGCAGCAAAGCACCCGACTTTGTGGGGCGAAACCCAGGGTCCACGACCAGTGTCAGCGGGTGTCACCACTGCTTCTTCCACTGTTGTGCCTGCAATAGAACCCCCTGTTGTGTGTGGAAGGCAATCCCCTGTCCATACTGCATGTAAAGATGCCCCCTCCTCTCAGTCTTCACTTGTTATGGCAGTTTCTCAAGAAACAGCATCAACGTCCACGTCCACGTCCCACCGCAGCGTTCAATTGTCCATATCCCAGACCTTTGAACGAAAGCGGAAATTCGCAGCTAACGCCCCACAGGCCACAGTCCTAAATTCGCACATTTCACGACTGCTTGCATTGGAAATGCTGCCTTTTAGGCTGGTGGAGACGGAATCCTTCCGCAATCTTATGACGGTGGCCGTCCCTCGGTACTCGGTCCCCAGCCGACACTATTTTGCCCTGTGTGCCATCCCCGCACTACACAAGCACGTGTCCCAAAGCATCTGCCGTGCCCTCAACAACGCAGTTACTGGGAGAGTCCACCTGACAACGGACACGTGGACATGTGCTTGTGGTCAGGGACGGTACATCTCTCTGACGGCACACTGGGTAAACATAGTGGAAGCCGGGACCCAGTCGGACCTTGGGACGGAACACTTCCTCCCCACACCGAGGATTGAGGGCCCTATGTCAGTCAGAGTTGCCCCCACAGTGTACAGCTCCTGCGCATCCTCCTCCTCCTCCTCCTCCTCATATTCAGCCTCCATCTCAGATATCACCACATCAGTTACAAGCTGGAAGCATTGCAGTACTGCCTCCGCCAAGCGGCAACAGGCTGTGCTGAAACTCATAAGCTTTAGTGATAAACCTCACACTGCTTGTGAGTTGTGGACAGCTGTGAAAGAGCAGGCAGATCTGTGGCTGAGACCGCTGAACCTACATCCCGGCATGGTCGTGTGTGACAATGGCCGTAACCTGGTGGTTGCTCTGAGGCGAGGTGAGATCACACACGTACCATGCCTGGCTCATGTGCTAAACCTCGTGGTTCAGCGGTTTCTTAAATCGTACCCCGAGTTGACAGATCTGCTCGTGAAAGTATGCCGCCTGTCAGCTCATTTTCGCAAGTCGGCTACAGCTTCCGCCGCCTTTGCTGTGTTGCAGCAGCGTTTGCAGCTTCTGGCACACCGACTGGTGTGTGATGTCCCCACATGTTGGAACTCTACCCTCCACATGTTGCATAGGATTTGTGAGCAGAAGAGAGCAGTTGTGGAGTACCAGCTGCAACAAGGCCGTCGATATTCAGGTCAGACTCCACACATAAGACCTCAGGAGTGGACCTGGATGTCTGACATATGTACCATCCTGAAAAACTTTGAGGAGGCCACCAAGATGGTGAGTGGCGATGACGCCATCATTAGTGTCAGCATCCCACTTGTCTGTCTTTTGCAACGCTCTCTGCAGAGAATTAAAGAGGAGGCATTGCAGCCAGAGTAAGATGAGATGGATCAAGAAGCCGTAGCGGGCGATTACACACAGCCCAGCCTCATCTCATCCCAACGTGCATTGGGGGACAATGAGGGAGAGGAGGAGGAGGAGGCGGAGAAGGAAGAACAGGAGCTGCTATCATGCGTTGTAGACGGTAGTACCTGTACAAGTGTCATACCGTCGGTTCAGCGTGGGTGGCCTGAGGACAGGGGGGAGGAGGAAGAGGAGGAGGAGGAGGAGAGCATGGTCAGTCGTCATCTTGGTGAGGACACGGAAATCTTGCCCGTTACCAATCTGGCACGCATGGCTGACTTTATGTTACCCTGCCTCAACCGTGACCCTCGCGTTGTCAAAATGTTGGGTGACAGTCATTACTGGTTGGTGACACTTGTGGACCCCCGCTACAAGGAGAACTTTCACTCTCTTATACCTGAGGTGGAGAGGTCTACAAAAATGGGGCAATACCAGAAGGCCCTTGCTGCAGAACTCTTAAAAAAATTCCCATCTGAACACGCTAGCGGCAGAGGTCACAGTTCGTTGCCCAACCAAGGCGTACAGGCGAGAGAGATGCAACTCCAATCCAGCAGAGGCAGGGGAACACTGTCAACGTTCTGGGACAGTTTTCTGACACCCGCCCAGCTTACAGGCCCTGAGGCGCGGGGTACTCTCACAAGGAGTGGAAAGTTTCAAAAGATGGTGAGGGAGTACCTTGCCGATCGTACCAGCGTCCTCCGTGATTCCTCTGTGCCTTTTAATTATTGGGTATCCAAACTGGACACTTGGAATGAACTCGCTCTGTATGACTTGGAGGTCCTGGCCTGCCCTGCCGCTTGCGTGTTATCGGAGCGTGTTTTTAGTGCCGCTGGGGGAATTATAACTGATAAGCGCACTCGCCTGTCAACTGACAATGCTGACAAGCTGACCCTTATCAAAATGAACAAGGGCTGGATTAGGCCAGACTTCTCATCACCACCAAATGACAGCAGAGTAACATAAAGTCAAATCCACTGTGTTATTTCGGGAGGTGTATTCATATGCACCGCTTCACACCCACACATGGGTATACACTTCCTCGTTTCGGCTGTTTAATCTTCTTCTCCTTATCCTCAGCCTCCACCACGACTATACCACCAGGGTGCCAGCATTGCAAGTTCCTCCGTCCTTATTTTTGGCAGCTTTTGCTTGCAAGGCATAAGCAAATACTATGGGACACCCACTCCCCAATAATGGGACTTATGTTTGTAATATGCTGTACTGCATGGCTCTTGTAAGGGGCATTGCAAGTTGCTCCGTCCTAATTTTTGGCAGCTTTTGCTTGGAAAGCATAAGCAAATACTATGGGACACCCATTCCCCAATAATGGGAGTTATGTTTGTAATATGCTGTACTGCATGGCTCTTGTAAGGGGCATTGCAAGTTGCTCCGTCCTAATTTTTGGCAGCATTTGCTGGGAAAGCAAAAGCAAATACTATGGGACACCCACTCTCCAATAATGGGACTTATGTTTGTAATATGCTGTACTGCATAGCTCTTGTAAGGGGCATTTCAATTTGCTCCGTCCTAATTTTTGGCAGCTTTTGCTGGGAAAGCATAAGCAAATACTATGGGACACCCACTCCCCAATAATGGGACTTATGTTTGTAATATGCTGTACTGCATGGCTCTTGTCAGGGGCATTGCAAGTTGCTCCGTCCTAATTTTTGGCAGCTTTTGCTGGGAAAGCATAAGCAAATTCTATCTGACACCCACTCCCCAATAATGGGACTTATGTTTGTAATATGCTGTACTGCATGGCTCTTGTAAGGGGCATTGCAAGTTGCTCAGTCCTAATTTTTGGCAGCTTTTGCTTGGAAAGCATAAGCAAATACTATGGGACACCGACTCCCCAATAATGGGACTTATGTTTGTAATATGCTGTACTGCATGGCTCTTGTAAGGGGCATTGCAAGTTGCTCCGTCCTAATTTTTGGCAGCTTTTGCTGGGAAAGCATAAGCAAATACTATGGAACACCCACTCCCCAATAATGGGACTTATGTTTGTAATATGCTGTACTGCATGGCTCTTGTAAGGGGCATTGCAAGTTGCTCCGTCCTAATTTTTGGCAGCTTTTGCTGGGAAAGCATAAGCAAATACTATGGGACACCCACTCCCCAATAATGGGACTTATGTTTGTAATATGCTGTACTGCATGGCTCTTATAAGGGGCATTGCAAGTTGCTCCGTCCTAATTTTTGGCAGCTTTTGCTGGGAAAGCATAAGCAAATACTATGAGACACCCACTCCCCAATAATGGGACTTATGTTTGTAATATGCTGTACTGCATGTGACGCGCCCCCTGGGCCGGGTGTACACATGTGTGGTATACCCGGTGCCGGGTCTCTGGGGTCTGTAGTCTCTGTGCCGGTGACCCGGTCCCGTGGCTCAGGCTGGTCAAACCAGTGGCAGTCTTTCTTAGGTTTTGAGGTTTATTGTCCGACTGCGCCACCCGTGGATTGCGGTCAGGGAGTACCACCGCTGCGAGGCAGACCGCTGAGGCTGGTGTTGTGTGTGCAGCATAGAATGGGATAACTCCCCTCGGGAGGAGTATAGCCTCAAGGCAGTGAGTGTGGATGATGGGGGTGATGGTGCACGAGCGCAGCAGGAATGACTCAGAGTCTTTGCAGTGCAGTTCAGGGTCTTTACTGATGATTATAAGGTAGACCCTCCCGGGAGTAGTGGCTAGCATAAGAGGCCTGGTCAGTCTGTGAGCAAGCAGGTGTTCCCCTGGCCAGGTGGAGTTGTAGGCCTCCCCGTCTGTCTGCACTCTTCCTGGCTACCTTGCTGTAAGTGGGTAGAAGTAGCCCACGTCCCTGAGTGTACCGTGTAGTGCTCACCCGTATGGCTGGTGACTTGGGGCCTTCTGTTAGCCTCCGCTCCACGACGGCGGTGCTGGTCCCTTGCTTGTGACTGAGCCTCCGGGCTTCTATGGCCAGAGGACCTGAAATCCCCTGCCGGCTGGTTTCTGCTGCTGGATATATAAGTCCTCACAGCTTCGGACTCCTGTGTCCGGTTCCTATTGTCTTCTGCCAGGGCGAGCTTTGCTCAGCTTCCAGCCCCTGGTCTTTAGCTCCTAGCTCCTACAGAGCTCCTTGCTGTTACTTTCCCTTGCTCTCACTCTGACTCTGACTGTTCTCTGACTCACTCAACCCCGCCCCAGATCCAGTTTATAAGGGCAGAATTCTCCCCTCCCAGGATTGGGGCAGGAGGATGTTGCATGTTTAAGGGATCCTGACCAGGAAACCTCCCACTTGCTCTCCGACGTAATATCTCTTTTACTGTGGTGACCAGACTCCTGGGGTGCCACACATGGCTCTTGTAAGGGGCATTGCAGTTCCTCATAATTTTTGGAAAGCCTTCCATTCACTGCTTAGGCCAACAGTGCACGGGAGACCTAGTTGCTATAAATGGAAAAAAAGGTTTAGTTAACGCCCTCTGACCTCCATGTCATTTCCAAGGGGCATTGGAGTGGCTCGAAATTTTTGGTAGGCATTGCACTCACTGTATGCCCTATAACTGTGTAGCCGAACCGCTCCTTTTGTTACAGAAACATATCCTACAAGACATATCTGGTTGACTGGCCTGATATTGATGTGAATGGTCCCTGTTCCTCCTGCTCTTTCTCCTTTGCCACTACCTCATCCATCATTTATCACCTGAAGCTTTGTTTTAACGGGAGTCATAGAAATTGGATAGTAGCAGGAAAACATCCAGCAATCCTCGGAGGAGGTAGGATATGCGCCAAAACGCTGACCACCTCAGGCCTAGCTGCTACTACATACATGCGCTTGCATTACAACAAAACAAAGCAGATGCTAACTTCTATCATTCTCATCATGCTCCTCACCTTGGCACTCTCAACTCCCCTGATGGAAAAGCCAGGGCCCACCGGAGGAGTCTGATAGTCCGGTGGGCTCGGCCAATGCTGCCCTAAAGCAGGCCAGGCTAAGAAAAGTGTGGGAAAGGTTACCGGGACAAATAGGGGTGGCTGGGGACCAAGTATGGACACCCGGCCACCCCCTGGAGGCTGGAGAGCAAGCGGGGACACCCGGCCACCAGGCGGCTGGGGACTGAGTAAGGATACCAGGCCGCCGACAGAGCCTTGGCGTGGTGGCCATATTCCGCCTCCACATGCCTAAAAGGCCCAATTTAAAGTGCAAGCAAGCAAGCAGTGTGGTATTGCAGCCTGTGGGTGGATGGGTGGCAGGCTGCATACTTCCGCTTGCATTGCAAGGAATGGGAGAGGTACAATTGAACACTGCCCTGGGACAAGGACTTGAATTGGGATAGTTGCAAGTTTGCAACGACAGGTGCAAGGTGGGAGGCATCTTCGCATGTACCATGAACAGGGGTTTGGCATGCACACACTACAGCAGAATAGGCTCTCCTTCCCACTAAATGCACTGGGGAGGGCACAGGTAATGTTTTGGTATACGCGCTTAATCTTATGTATAAGGCACACCAGGACAAATATGGGCGGCTGGGGACTGAGTATGAATACCTCGCTGCCGAAGCAGCCATGAGGTAGTGGCCAGCTTCGGCCTCCTCCAAACTAAAAGGCCCCATTTCAAGTGCAAGCTAGCAGTATGGAATTGCAGTCTGGGGGTGGGTGGGTGGCAGGCTGCACACTTACACTTGCATTAAAAGAAAACATAGCAGATGCTAACTTCTGTCATCATCATCATGCTCCTCACCTTGGCACTGTCAACTCCACCGATGGAGAAGTCAGGGCCCACCGGAGGAGTCTGGTTCTCTGGTGGGCTCGTCCAATGCTGCCTAAAGCAGGCCGGGCTAAGAAAAGTGTGTGGGGGGATGTTCCAAGGAGAAATAGTGGCGGCTGGGGACCGTTTATGGACACCCGGCTGCCCCCAGGCGGCTGGGGACCGTGTGTGGACACCCGGCCGCGGGGCGACTGGGGACCGAGTATGGACACCCGGCCGCCGGGCGGCTGGGGACTGAGTATGGATTCCAGGCCGACAACACAGCCATGACATGGTGGCCAGATTCCGCCTCAACATGCCTAAAAGGCCCAATTTTAAGTTCAAGCAAGCAAGCAGTATGGTATTGCAGCCTGGGGGTGGGTGGGTGGCAGGCTGCATACTTGAGCTTGTATTGCAAGGAATGGGGGAGGTACAATTGAACACTGCCCTGGGACTAGAACTTGCATGGGGATAGTTGCAAGTCTGCATCTTCTGATGCGGTAAGGATCACTTATGATGGGCACACTTTTAGACAGTGACCTGGGAGTCAGAGATGCTTCCAGGGGTCTTCCCCATGCTGTTCCCTTGTCTTTTCAGCACTTTATGCATGTGTCACACAGCACATGGCCAGATAAGGTTGTAAAATGTTAAAATGATATTTCACGGTGAATGCATTTGTCATAGTTGAAAGCAATACAAAAGTGCAAAAACGCATAAAAAATGCTACTTGTGAACATAGCCGAAGGTGTGGAGGAGTATTTTTGTTTTTGGTCATTTATTTTAACTTATACACAAGTCTTTACCCTGGAAAGGATGTTCCTTAACATATTTCTCAGGAAATAAAGTTTCACTTTCGTTTTTGAACGTTTTATTGTGAGCCTGTATAAGTGGCTTAAAACCTCTGACCACGTTGTTGACAGCAGTGACCTGGGGGTCAGAAATGCTTCCTGGAGCGATCCCCATGCTGTCCCCATGTCATTTGAGCACTGTCACTATCGTTTTGGGCACTTGTTAGGCTTTTAAAAGACTGCCGGGGGTGCCACCGCAAAAATGCTCGAGTCTCCCATAGACTAACATTGGGCTCGTTGCTCGGGTCGAGCACCCGAGTATCACGGCGAGCTCGGCCCGAGCTTCGAGCACCCGAGCATTTTAGTGCTCGCTCCACACTAGTGCCAACATATTTCACAGCACTTTACAATTAAGCGGAGACATGTACTTACAATAAATTCAGTTTAAACAGTTACATTAGGAGTGAAGTCCCTGCTCGCAAGCTTACATTCAACAAGGCAATGGATGGACACAATAGGTGAAAAGTGCTTGTTATTTCAGGTCAGGCAATTATAATAAGTAGGGATTTTCATATAAGACTGCATGATCCGGTCATCAGCCAGTATGTTTAAGTGCAATAATCAAGTATCGAGTTTAGCTATCGTGTGCATGGAGGGTGTGGAGACAGATGAATAGTAGGTTGCAGATTCAGAATAATATTTAGAAGGAGGGAACAGGGGAAAGTTAGTTTACTGAGTAGATGAGGTGGTAGGCTTGTTTAAAGAGATGGGTTTTTAAAGCGCGCTTGAAGACGTGGTGGCTAGGCAACAGTCGGATCGTCTGGGGTAGAGCATTCCAGAGAACTGGTGCAGCATGAGAGAAGTCTTGGAGACGGAGGTGCGAGGTTCGGATTATGGGGGATGTTAGTCTTAGGTCATTTGTAGAACGGAGGGCACGTGTAGGGCGATGGACAGAGATGAGAGAGGAGATATAAGGCCGTGCAGAACTATGGAGAGCTTTGTGGGTGAGAGTGATGAGTTTATATTGGACCCTGTAGGAAATGGGAAACCAGTGTAATGACTGGCACAAGATGGAGGTATCGGTGAACCGGTTGGACAGAAATACTACCCTGGCTACCACATTCAGGATGGATTGAGGTGAAGAAAGTTTGGTAAGAGGGAGACCGATCAGTAGAGAGTTGCAGTAGTCCAGACGAGAGTGAATAAGACCGACAGTAAGAGTTTTAGCAGTTTCAAAGGTGAGAAAAGGTCAGATTCTGGAGATGATTTTAAGATGCAGGTGACAAGAGCGACCTATACTGGCTGGCCACCTTTCTTGATCCACGGTACCTGGAGAAATTTCCTTCTCTCCTTTTGGAGTCAACAAAGAGTTTTACAATTGAATTGTTCAAGAGGGCCATTGTATATCAGTTGCTGAAAACATCACCCTCAGACAATGCTGGTGGCAGAGGTACCGGCTCTTTTCAACACCAAGGTATAATGGGGAGAGATAAGAACACCAGCTCCAACAGAGGTTGGGGGAAAATGTGGACAAATAGGGCAATTTTCAATAGACCAGCACAACCGTAAAGGTTATCTGTGTCTGTAACAATGCCAAGGAGGGATAAGTTGCAGAACATGGTCATGGGGTACTTAAGTGACCATACGTGCGTCCTTTCTGACGCTTCAGTTCCCTTTAATTATTGGGTGTCTAAGCTGAACACTTGTCCTGACTTCTCCTTATATGCCTTCGAGGTGCTGGCGTGCCCAGCTGCTAGTGTGTCTGAGCGTGTTTTCAGTTCCGCTAGGGCAATCATCACTGATAGGCACACACGCCTCTCCACAGAAAATGCAGACAGACTTACTCTGATTAAATTCAACAAGGACTGAATATCTCCACAGTTCGTAATTCTTCCAGATGAGAGCAAACCAACCTAAATTCACCAAAAATGCAGATTCATGCTACTGCTGTTAACATCACCCCCTTCCCATAAGAACTCATTTCCTTCCTGCGTCAACCATGACTCAGCCCATAGGGCTAATTTTTAGAAACCCTACGCAGATTGTGCAGTGGATAAACCAGGACAGTATTCTTACTCCAGCCTAACTACTGTTTGTGATTGTAGCCCCTTGGGATGGTGGCTTCCTGCGTCAATCATGACTCAGCCCATAGGGCTAATTTCTATATAAACCCTACGCAGATTGTGCAGTGGACAAACCAGGACAGTATTCTTACTCCTGCCTAACTACTATTTGTGATTGTTGGCCCTTGGGATGGTGGCTTCCAAAATAGTGGTTAAAATGGCCTGCTGCTTGCTTTGTAGAAGGCAGAAGGAAATGTTTGGACTACTGCTTTGTGCAGGGCAAGCAAAGATTTTTTATGTATACTAATGTCGACAGAAGGCCGTCTGACACCCCAAAATAGTGGTTAAAATGGCCTGCTGCTTGTTTGTAGCAGGCAGTAGGAAATGTTTGGACTACTGCTTTGTGCAGGGCAATCAAAGATTTTTTACGTACACTAATATGGACAGAAGGCAGGCTCTGACCCCTAAAAAAGCAGGGAAAATAGACCAGTGTTAAAAAAAAATTGCAGCACACAATGCTAATTCTGTGTGTGCAGGAAAAATATTGCTTTGTCTCTGACAAGAGCTGTTTTATGATGGAAACTGGAAGAATACTTTATCCTCTCCCTAGCTAATACACAAGCTCTCCCCTGTACTCTGACTTTGTTTTAAGTCTTCAGCTCTGAAAAGAGCTATTTTTTGGTGGTATTATGGAGCTAGCGAGCTGCTCCTTTAAACACAGAACTAGTACACACTGCAGGTAGCCCTTACAAGGGCTTTTATTTGATCAAGAGGCCTAAACATTCTCCCTAGCAGCTCAGCGATCTCTCCCTATGCTTATAAAATGCAGGCTTCAGATGCAATATGCACAAAATGGCGACGACAGGGCTTAAATAGACCCTAAGATGCTGGGCGGCCAGCCGGTCACAGTAATGCCACAATCAAGATGTCTGCGGCATTACTGTGATTGGTTAAGAAGCCCAGCATGTTTAGTGGCTGCAAAGGAGGCGCCAAAACTGCAGGGCGGGACATCCGAATATAGCGAGGCGAGTACACAAATACTCACTGAATAACGATTAACCCGAATACCGTACTATTCGTGTGAATAGCGAATAGTAACTAATACACTCACTCATCACTAGGCAAAAGCCAAAAAGAGGTAGCTATGGAATTCAACTGTTCTCAGAGTCAAGTGTCACATATATTAAAGAAAGAAAAAGAAGGTGATGGAACAGCTGGCAAAGTTAAAAGTAGATGACCATGAAAAACTTCATCCAAAGTTGATCACATTATTAAGAAAAAGTCAGTATCTGATGTCCATAAAAGTGCTGTGCAGATTTCGCACGAAATGAACAAAGAATATGGGATCAAAGTGAGTCGCCAAACTCTGGTGCGATGGCTAAGAGCAGTAGGGTTGAAGGCATAAGTTCGAGTCAAAAGCCTTTCATATCTGCGAAGAACCGGAAGGTCTGACTTCGGTTTGCAAAAGAACAACGCCAATGGAAAGAGACAGATTGGTCAAGGTTTTGTAGCTGGATGAATCAAAGTTCAATCTGTTTGGTAGTAATGACAAGCACTATATTTACTGCCCAATTGGAAAATATAATGATGTAAGGTACCAAACACCTACAGTGAAACATGGTGGTGGCAATGTCATGGTTTTGGGCTTCTTTTCTGAATCTGCCATTGGCCCTCTGCATAGAATTGATGGAAATATGAATGCTACCATGTACAAGGATATACTGGAGAATGTAATGCTGCCACGTGGTAGAGACAAAGTAGGAAATTCCAGCAAGACAATGATCCTAAGCACATATCCAATTTAATAAAAAATTGGTTAGAAAAGAAAAATGTTTGCCTGTTGCAATGACCAAGCCAATCGATTTACACCCTATAGAGCACCTTTGGGATGAGTTAGTGTGACGAGTTGGGGTCCGTTTCCATAGCAATAAACATCAGTTGTTTGCAGATTTGACAATGGAATGGAGCAAGATCCCTCAAGATGTCTTGAATACCCAAGTGGCTTCAATGGCCCATCGGTGTGGTGCAGTAATTAAAGCAAGAGGTTATGCTACAAAATACTAAATTATGGCATTGCAAACAATTAATTGCTCCATATGTTGTGATCAATAAATAGTATGTGCAAAACTTTTGACAGTCAGTTTTCTTTAATTTAATGACCATACCTATATTCAAAAACATTTTGGTTAAAATTAAGTTCTTGCATGATGACAACTTCATGCACTTTCAATTCATCACAAGGAAAATGACATCACAACCAGACAGAAGTAATCACACTTTAAAAAAAATGTTTTTTAAAGTCTGGGTGCTAAACGCATATTTTCACAACTAGCACACAACATGAAAATGATGCATGTTCTGACCTACATTTATGTAACCAGCACATGACATAAATGAAAACTAATTAAGTACAAACATCTTCACAATCTTTGCACCATCAGGGAAACAAAGTAAGGCTATGTGCCCACGATGCAGAAATGCTCAGGATTTTTTCCTGAGCGTATCTGCATCTCCCTGGCAGAAAAAAACGCATGCGGATTGTACATGCGGATTGTACATGCGGATTGTACATGCGTTTTCCTGCCAGGGACATGCGGAAATGGAGCGTTCTTCACTTGCATTTCCGCATGTCGGTGTCAAGCGCTTTCCAAGCTATTTTAGCATCACTTGGAAAGTGCTTGACAACTCGGTCACACTATATAAATCCATGCAACCGGCTAGCCAGTGTATTCATACAAATGGCAAGATCCTTCCATCCTTATATTCATCCTTACAGTTTGACTTTGATATCTGACTTTCTTCATTCATGTCCTAAAATGAACATGGTGTGAAAAAAGTCAGATATCAAAGTCAAACATCTTTTGAATTTGGCTTGAAGGACATAACCAAAGGTCAGTGTGAAATTTCCAATGAGTTTCAGATACATGTTTGCACTGGAAATCACATAACCAAACAGAAGGCATATCTTTCTTTGAGTGTATATCTCAATGGTAAGTGTTCTGGCCTTCGGACAGGGAGTTTTGGGTCTGAGGCTATGTGCCCACGTAGCAGATTTGATGCAGAACGTTTTTGCTTCTCTCTGGCAGAAAAAAACGCATGCAGATTTACATGCATTTTTTCTACCAGAGAGAAGCATTTTTTCATCTTTTTTAGCAAGCGTTTTCGCATGCGTTTTTTCAAGCACTTTTCCAAGCGATTTTGAGCATCACTTGGAAAAGTGCTTGACAAGTTGGTCACACAATATAAATCCATGCAACCAGCATGGATTTATATTGTGTGACCAACTTACTGTAGATGCTTTATATGCTGCATCTATAGTAAAAAAAAAAAAGAATTAAAAAGATAAAAATTAAAAAAAACTGTATATTCACCTCTCCGGCGGCGCCCAGTCTGCTCCCGGCGGCGTCCTCTTAGATGCTTTATATGCTGTATCTATAGTGCAAAAAAAAAGAATTAAAAAGTTAAAAATAAAAAAAAAACTGTATAATCACCTCTCCGGCGGCCCCCGATCTGCTCCCGGCAGCGTCCTCTCTCTTCGGCGACCATCACCTGATCGCTGACATCAGCGGTCGCGTGACCATCAGCTGACTAAATGACGTCACCGCAGGTCCTGCAAGTACACTGCGGGACGCCAAGGAGAGAGGATGCCGCCGGGAGCAGACTGGGGGCCGCCGGAGAGGTGAATGTACAGGTTTTTTTTATTTTTAACTTTTTTATTTCTTTTTTCCACCACGTAGTAGCCGGGATGAGAGGAGTTGTAGTCTCCTCTTCATCCTGGGTACCACACGCACAGCGATTACGCTGCAAATTCGCGGCCATTGAATTTAATTGAAACGCAGCAAGTCCACATATACCTGCGGGTTTGCTGTGTTTCAATGTTCCTCAATGGCCGCAAATTTGCAGCGTAATCGCGGTAGAAATGGTCTTGCTGTGTTTTGCAACGCAATGCGAATTTGGCACGCTAATTAGCGCATCATGTGCACAGCATATCCGAATTCACATTGCTTTGCATAGCAGATGGTTTTACATGCGTTTTCGCATTTGATGTAATGTCCTTAAAACAAGTCAAAATGAGGCTCAGTATTGTGTGTGGCCTCCACGTGCCTGTATGACCTCCCTACAATGCCTGGGCATGCTCCTGATAAGGTTGTGGATGGTCTCCTGTGGGATCTCCTCCCTGACCTGTACTAAAGCATCCGCCAACTCCTGGACAGCCTGTGGTGCAGCGTGACGTTGGTGGATGGAGCGAGACATGATGTCCCAGATGTGCTTAATCAGATTCCGGTCTGGGGAACGAGCGGGCCAGTCCATAGCTTCAATGCCTTCATCTGGCAGGAACTGCTGACACACTCCAGCCACATGAGGTCTGGAGGAACTCAGGGCCAACCGCACCAACATATGGTCTCACAAGGGGTCTGAGGATCTCTCCTCGGTACCTAATGGCAGTCAGGCGAGCACATGGAGGGCTGTGCGGCCTTCCAAAGAAATATCACCCCACACCATTACTGACCCACTGCTAAACCGGTCATGCTAAAGGATGTTGCAGGCAGCAGATCACTTTCCATGGCATCTCCAAACTCTGTCACGTCTTTCACATGTGCTCAGTGTGAACCTGCTTTCATCTGTGAAGAGCACAGGGCACCAGTGGCGAGTTTGCCAATCCTGTTCTGTGTTCTGTGGTGTTCTGTGTTCTGTGGCAAATGCCAAGCATCCTGCACAGTGTTGGGCTGTGAGCACAACCCCCATCTGTGGACGTCGGGCCCTCATACTACCCTCATGGAGTCGGCTTCTTACCGTTTGTGCAGACACATGCACATTTGTGGTCTGCTGGAGGTCATTTTGCAGGGCTCTGGCAGTGCTCCTTCTGTTCCTCCTTGCACAAAGGCGGAGATAGCGGTCCTGCTGCTGGGTTGTTGCCCTTCTATGGCCCCCTCCACATCTCCTGGTGTACTGGCCTGTCTCCTGGTAGCACCTCCAGCCCCTGGACACTACGCTGACAGACACAGCAAACCTTTTTGCCACAGCTCGCATTGATGTGCCATCCTGGATGAGCTGCACTACCTGAGCAACTTCTTTGGGTTGTAGAGTCCATCTCATGCAAGCACGAGTGTGAAAGCACAACCAACATTCAAAAGTGACCAAAACATCAGCCAGAAAGCATTGGTACTGCAATGTGGTCCGTGGTCCCCACCTGCAGAACCACTCCTTTATTTAAGGTGTCTTGATAATTGCCAATAATTTCCATCTATTGTCTATTCCATTTGCACAACAGCAATTGAAATTGATTGTCAATCACGGTTGCTTCCTAAGTGGACAGTTTGATTTCACAGAAGTTTGATTTACTTGGAGTTATATTCTGCTGTTTAAGTGTTCCCTTTATTTTTTTGAGCAGTGTATATATATAGTAGCTATTGAACCCGTTCTACGCCCGGGTGGCAAGCATTTTTATTGGTATATGGTCTCCCATGCTGGTATGTGCTGCCCCCATCCTGTCCCCACCATCCTATCCTGGTATGCATGGCACCACGGATCCCCATCCTGGTATGCATGGCACCCCTCACCCCAAATCCTGGTATGCATGACACCCCTCATCCCCAATCCTGGTATGCATGGCACCCCTCACCCCCAATTCTGGTATGTGTGGTACTCCCCATCCCTATCCTGGTATGCATGGTACCCCATCCTTCGTCCCTATCCTGGTATGTATGGTATCCCTCATACTGGTATGCATGGCACCCCTCACCCCCATCTTGGTATGCATGGCAATACTCATCCCTATCCTGGTATGCATGGCCCCTCATCCAAATCCTGGTATGCATGGCACCCCTGATCCCCAATCCTGGTTTGAATTGCACCCCTCATCCACAATCCTGGTATGTATGGCACTCCTCATCCCCAATCCTGGTATGCATGGCAACCCTCATCCTCAATCCTGGTATGCATGGCACCCCTCATCCCTATCCTGGTATGCATGGCCCCTCATCCGAATCTTGGTATGCATGGCACACCTCATCCCCAATCCTGGTATGCATGGCACCCCTCATCCCCAATCCCGGTATGACGAGCATTTTTATTGGTATATGGTCTCCATGCTGGTATGTGCTTCCCCCATCCTGTCCCCACCATCCTATCCTGGTATGCATGGCACCCCTCATCCCCATCCTGGTATGCATGGCACCCCTCATACGTATCCTGGTATGCATGGCACCCCTTATCCCTATCCTGTAATGCATGGCACCATTCACCCCCATTCCGGGAATGCATGACACACCTCACCCCCAATCCTGGTATGTATTGAATCCCTCACCCCCAATCGTGGTATGCATGGCACCCCTCACCCCCAATCCTGGTATGCATGGCACCCCTCACCCCCAATCCTGGTAAGTGTGGTTCTCCTCATCCCTATCCTGGTATGCATGGTACCCCATCCCTCATCCCTATCCTGGTATGTATGGTATTCCTCATCCTGGTATGCATGGCACCAATCATCCCCAATCCTGGTATGCATGGCACCCCTCATCCCCAATCCTGGTATGTGTGGTACTCCTCATCCCTATCCTGGTATGCATGGTACCCCATCCCTCATCCCTATCCTGGTATGTATGGCATCCCTCATCCTGGTATGCATGGCACCCCTCACCCCTATCCTGGTATGCATGGCACCCTTCACCCCAAATCCTGGTATGCATGGCATCGCTCACCCCCAATCCTGGTATGTATTGCATGCCTCACCCCCAATCCTGGTATGCATGGCACCCCTCACCCCCATTCCTGGTGCACCCCTCACCCCCAATCCTGGTATGTGTGGTACTCCTCATCCCTATCCTGGTATGCGTGGTACACCATCCCTCATCCCTATCCTGGTATGTATGGTATCCCTCATTCTGGTATGCATGGCACCCCTCATCCCCAATCCTGATATGCATGGCACCCCTCACCCCCAATCCTGGTATGTGTGGTACTCCTCATCCCTATCCTGGTATGCATGGTACCCCATCCCTCATCCCTATCCTGGTATGTATGGTATCCCTCATCCTGGTATGCATGGCACCCCTCATCCCCCATCCTGGTATGCATGGCACCCCTCACCCCAAATCCTGGTATGCATGGCACCCCTCATCCCCAATCCTGGTATGCATGGCACCCCTCACCCCCAATTCTGGTATGTGTGTTACTCCTCATCCCTATCCTGGTATGCATGGTACCCCATCCCTCATCCCTATCCTGGGATGTACAGTACAGACCAAAAGTTTGGACACACCTTCTCATTTAAAGATTTTTCTGTATTTTCATGACTATGAAAATTGTACATTCACACTGAAGGCATCAAAACTATGAATTAACACATGTGGAATTATATAGTTAACAAAAAAGTGTGAAACAGCTGAAATATGTCTTATATTCTAGGTTCTTCAAAGTAGCCACCTTTTGCTTTGATGACTGCTTTGCACACTCTTGGCATTCTCTGAGTGATATTCAAGAGGTAGTCACCGGAAATGGTTTCCACTTCACAGGTGTGCCCTGTCAGCTTTAATAAGTGGGATTTCTTGCCTTATAAATGGGTTGGAACCATCAGTTGTGTTGTGCAGAAGTCTGGTGGAAACACAGCTGATAGTCCTACTGAATAGACTGTTAGAATTTGTATTATGGCAAGAAAAAAGCAGCTAAGTAAAGAAAAACGAGTGGCCATCATTACTTTAAGAAATGAAGGTCAGTCAGTGCGAAAAATTGGGCAAACTTTGAAAGTGACCCAAAGTGCAGTTGCAAAAACCATCAAGCGCTACAAAGAAACTGGCTCACATGAGGACCGCCCCAGGAAAGGAAGACCAAGAGTCACCTCTGCTTCTGAGGATAAGTTTATCCGAGTCACCAGCCTCAGAAATCGCAGGTTAACATCAGCTCAGAATAGAGACCAGGTCAATGCCACACAGAGTTCTAGCAGCAGACACATCTCTTCAACAGCTGTTAAGAGGAGACTTTGTGCAGCAGGCCTTCATGGTAAAATAGCTGCTAGGAAACCACAGCTAAGGACAGGCAATGAGCAGAAGAGACTTGTTTGGGCTAAAGAACACAAGGAAAGGACATTAAACCATTGGAAATCTGTGCTTTTCTCTGATGAGTCCAAATTTGAGATCTTTGGTTCCAACCACCGAGTCTTTGTGCGACACAGAAAAGGTGAACGGATGGACTCTACATGCCTGGTTCCCACTGTGAAGCATGGAGGAGGAGGTGTGATGGTGTGGGGGTGCTTTGCTGGTGACACTGTTGGGGATTTATTCAAAATTCAAGGCATACCGAACCAGCATGGCTACCACAGCATCTTGCAGCGGCATGCTATTCCATCCGGTTTGCATTTAGTTGGACCATCATTTATTTTTCAACAGGACAATGACCTCAAACACACCTCCAGGCTGTGTAAGGGCTATTTAACCAAGAAAGAGAGTGATGGGGTGCTACACCAGATGACCTGGCCTCCACAGTCACCAGACCTGAACCCAATCGAGGTGGTTTGGGGTGAGCTGGACCACAGAGTGAAGGCAAAAGGGCCAACAAGTGCTAAGCATCTCTGGGAACTCCTTCAAGATTGTTGGAAGACTATTTCTGGTGACTACCTCTTGAAGCTCATCAAGAGAATGCCAAGAGTGTGCACAGCAGTCATCAAAGCAAAAGGTGGCTACTTTGAAGAACCTAGAATATAAGACATATTTTCAGTTGTTTCACACTTTTTTGTTAACTATATAATTCCACATGAGTTAATTCATAGTTTTGATGCCTTCAGTGTGAATGTACAATTTTCATAGTCATGAAAATACAGAAAAATCTTTAAATGAGAAGGTGTGTCTAAACTTTTGGTCTGTACTGTATGTGTAATACTATTGTAGGAACTAGAGGATTCTGGCAGCGTGGGGCAATGAACAATCAGAGACGGGTTTCTTTAATGCAAATAGTGTATTTGTGCAACAGCAATAACACCCAAAAACAATATACAGATAACCCGTAGTGACATGCAATGAAATAAGTCCACCGATATAAGTGTTTGAAACCTATATAGCAAAGTCGGCAAGGTTCTTACGACGGAGTCCTCACACAAAATGTGATCAAAAGGAAAGTCTGACACACTGGTGACGTGGCTTGATTCAAACACTGCTGGTGTAGTAAGAGTCAGATCCAGGTATGCAGTAGCCACAGGGAAGTCCAAAAACAAGTTCACAAGTTAATCCTAGATGCGGCGTAGATTCAGTGAAGTCCAGAAACAAGTTCACATTTAAGTAATATTCCAGTAAATAGTTCCAGCAGCCCTCACCGGAGGGAGTGAACGAAGGGTTAAACAGCAACACAGTTCAGAAACACAGTTCTTACCAGGTAGAGTGAACCAAGGGTTAAAATTCCAAAGTCAACAGGTTAATGATAACACAGTGAGTGTAGCTTACATATGCAGAGAATGTCCAGAGCCATGGTAGAAGCTCACTGCTGCTGAGAAACACGTGAAGATTAACCTGGTAAATACACAAGGGATCTGGGAGATAATAGTGGGACAAGGCAGCTGGACTGAAGGGAAACGGAAGCAGAATACTCCAGCAAGGAAGCCAGCACCTGAGCCGGGTTTTAAACAAACGAACAGGAAGTAGGGCACACAAGAACAGCAAACTACATTTTAACAAAGGGCAAAATCATTCACAAGGTTACCTAGAAAACCCGGAATACTGACAGTATGGTATCCATCATCCTGGTATGCATGGCACCCCTCAACCCTATCCTGGTATGCATGGCACCCCTCATCCCCAATCCTGGTATGCATGGCACCCCTCACCCCTATCCTGGTATGCATGGCCCATCATCCGAATCCTGGTATGCATGGCACCCCTCATCCTCAATCCTGTTATGCATGGCACCCCTCATCCCCAATCCTGGTATGCATGGCACCCCTCATCCCCAATCCTGGTGTGAATGGCTCCCTCATCCTTCATCCTGGTATGCATGGCCCCTCATCTGAATCCTGGTATGCATGCCACCCCACATTCCTATCCTGGCATGCATGGCTCCCTCATCCCCAATCCTGGTATGCATGGCTCCCTCATCTCTAATCCTGGTATGCATGGCTCCCTCATCCCCAATCCTGGTATGCATGGCTCCCTCATCCCCAATCCTGGTATGCATGGCTCCCTCATCTCCAATCCTGGTATGCATGGCACCCCTCATCCCCAATCCTGGTGCACCCCTTACCCCCAATCCTGGTAAGTGTGGTTCTCCTCATCCCTATCCTGGTATGCATGGTACCCCATCCCTCATCCCTATCCTGGTATGTATGGTATTCCTCATCCTGGTATGCATGGTACCAATCATCCCCAATCCTGGTATGCATGGCACCCCTCACCCCCAATCCTGGTATGTGTGGTACTCCTCATCCCTATCCTGGTATGCATGGTACCCCATCCCTCATCCTTATCCTGGTATGTATGGTATCCCTCATCCTGGTATGCATGGCACCCCTCACCCCTATCCTGGTATGCATGGCACCCCTCACCCCCAATCCTGGTATGCATGGCATCCCTCACCCCCAATCCTGGTGCACCCCTCACCCCCAATCCTGGTATGTGTGGTACTCCTCATCCCTATCCTGGTATGCATGGTACCCCATCCCTCATCCCTATCCTGGTATGTATGGTATCCCTCATCCTGGTATGCATGGTACCCCTCATCCCCCATCCTGATATGCATGGCACCACTCACCCCCAATCCTGGTATGTGTGGTACTCCTCATCCCTATCCTGGTATGCATAGTACCCCATCCCTCATCCCTATCCTGGTATGTATGGTATCCCTCATCCTGGTATGCATGGCACCCCTCACCCCTATCCTGGTATGCATAGCACCCCTCACCCCCAATCCTGGTATGCATGGCACCCCTCACCCCTATCCTGGTATGCATGGCCCATCATCCGAATCCTGGTATGCATGGCACCCCTCATCCCCAATCCAGGTATGCATGGCAACCCTCATCCCCAATCCTGGTATGCATGGCACCCCTCATCCCCAATCCTGGTATGCATGGCTCCCTCATCCTTCATCCTGGTATGCATGGCCCCTCATCTGAATCCTGGTTTGCATGCCACCCCACATTCCTATCCTGGTATGCATGGCTCCCTCATCCCCAATCCTGGTATGCATGGCTCCCTCATCTCTAATCCTGGTATGCATGGCTCCCTCATCCCCAATCCTGGTATGCATGGCTCCCTCATCCCCAATCCTGGTATGCATGGCTCCCTCATCTCCAATCCTGGTATGTGTAACATACCTGGCGGCGTCCTTGCATGGTGGTCCATCTCCCACTGTGCAAGAGCGCGCACTTGATCTCCAGTCCAGAATGTCTCTCTGGCTTCCCTCCTTGCTGTCTGTTTGTCTGTTTTGGCTGCATAGGGCGACGCCCGCTGAACTTCCTGTTTCTTGTACCTGCTGCGGTCACGCCCCTGTTGCACCTTCAGCCTATTGCTGTCCATCTTTGAGTATTTATACCACCTTCTTCCTCAAGATGGCGCCTGAGCATTGTTTCTTGTCAGTTGGCTTTTTTGTCTCTGACATGCCAGGTCCTATCCTGTTTTCCTGCCTGTTTTCCAGTTCTGTGTCTGAACTGTGGTCTGTTCTTGTGAACACCCTTCTTGCCTGTTCTTTCGCCTTCTAGGGGCCGTATTCCTAGATCTGCCTGTCTGTGCCTTGCGGTATCTGTTCCCGTCTGAACAGAGTCCTGTTTGTGTCTCTGCCTTGCGGTATCTGTTCCCGTCTGAACAGAGTCCTGTTTGTGTCCCTGCCTTGCGGTATCTGTTCCCGTCTGAACAGAGTCCTGTTTGTGTTCCTGCCTTGCGGTATCTGTTCCAGTCTGAACAGAGTCCTGTTTGTGTTCCTGCCTTGCTGTTTCTGTTCCCGTTCCTCTGTGCCTCGTTTCTACTTTAACCTTCTCTCCCTTTTCCCTCTGTCTGTTTTCTGCATCTTTCTGCAGAGTCTGAACTCGCTCCTAGCCTGTTCCTCCCGCCTTCTGTATCTTGTCTGTCCTGTCTGAACACGCTCCTTGCCTGTTCGTCCCGCCTCTCTGGGGGCCGTATTCCCAGACCCGCTCCTGTATCCCGCTGCAGTGTCGGTCTCTTCCGTACACTCAGTTCCAGTCTGAACTCTCTCCTATCCTTTACCTGTTTTGCCTCTATGTCCGTTCCTTTCCTTTTTCTGCAGAGTCTGAACTCGTACCTAACTCCTGCTTGTTGTCTCTGTACTCCCGTTTGTGAGTTTGTGGTCCACTCGCTACTTCACTGCAAGTACCCTGTGGGTGTCTGGCTCTGCCTTTCCCTTCCTGTCTGTTCTGTGTGAACAGAGCCCTGTCCCCCTTACTCAGCCTTGCCTGCTCTGACTCCTTTGCTCACCGCTCCGGCAGTTCTAGCCTGCTCTGACTCCTTTGCTCACCGCTCCGGCGGTTCTAGCCTGCTCTGACTCCTTTGCTCACCGCTCCGGCGGTTCTAGTCTGCTCTGACTCCTTTGCTCACCGCTCCGGCGGTTCTAGTCTGCTCTGACTCCTTTGCTCACCGCTCCGGCGGTTCTAGTCTGCTCTGACTCCTTTGCTTACCGCTCCGGCGGTTCTAGCCTGCTCTGACTCCTTTGCTCGCTGCTCCGGCAGCCTTGCTCCACTCTGACCCTTTTGCTCGCTGCTCCGGCAGTCTCGCTCCACTCTTGCTCACCGCTCCAGACGGCCTTGTCCTGCTTTACTCTTGCTCACTGCTCCAGCAGTCTCGCTCAGCTCTGATCCTTTGTTCACTGCTCCTGGCGGCCTTGTCCTGCTCTACTCTTGCTCACCGCTACAGGTGGCCTTGTCCTTCCCTGTTCTCGCTCACCTCTCTGGGCGGCCTCACTCTGCTGTGTTTGTCCGCCACATCTGTGGTTCTGTTCCTGTGTCCCAGTGTGTACTGGGTCCTATCCCGCCTGTGTTCCTACCTGCTAGTGCCTCCCTGTCTGCACTCTAGCTGTGCTTGCCTGTACCCCCCTGCCTGCATACCCGCCTGCCTGCATACCAGTCGTGCCTGCCTATACCCACCAGTCTGTGTGCCAGCCTACCAGTCTGTTCCTGTATTCCCCTGTGTGGGTCAACAGCCGTGTCCGGGGTCTGTCCTGGAGTAGCACCTGGTCCCTCTGCTCGGTTCCTCCTTGGTGCACTGGCGTCGTATGCCGTCGTGCGACCCTGGTCGGATCGGGTGAATACCTAGTTAAGCCCCTCCAGGCATTCACTCTCCGGCACGGTCCAGTGGAATCACTACAATCACACGCACACGCCGCTCAGCCCGGGCGTATGCATAACAGCATGCTCAGACCGTGGTTCCCGTTGAGCCCCACGGCCTTCGCTCTCTGAGAAGTTTTCCAGCGAATACATGCATTAAAAATAAATAAATAATTTTTTTTTTTCTCAGCTGAGTTCCAGGCTAATTACGCACCCGTCCAGATGGATCTATCTGCTCTCGTTCCTGCGGATCCGCCACGTTACTATGGGGATCCAAGACAAAGTCGTGCATTTGTGGAGCAATGCATGCTACACTTCAAGTTCTACCCTCTATGTTTTCCCACCGATCGGGTTAAGGTGGCATTCATTATGTCTTACCTGGCGGGTGATGCCTTGGAATGGATCAACCCCCTATATGAAACACAGGATCCGATCCTCCTGGACCTAATGGCCTTCCTGGTGGCCTTTCTAATGGTCTTCGATGTTCCTAACCTGGAGGCTCCTGCTGAAGCTTCACCTCCCAATATCCCGGAGCAGCCCCGATGGGTAATGTGTGTGGGTAGCGCAATAGTCCTCCAGCCCAATGAGACTACTGCCCACCCAGAATCCTCACAGGGTGACTACGCTTTCCGGAATACTTCTCCCAACCTCAAGAGGCAGTCCAGACGTGCTAGACGTAGAGGCAAGCCGTCACGCCAGGGTCTGTCCTCCCTGAGACCTCCTGACCCCAACCTTGAAGTCCCTACTGAAGCTTCATCTCCCTGTATCCCGGAGAAGCCCCAACGGGTAATGTGCGTGAGTAGTGCTCCGGTTCTCCTGCCCGAAGAGACTTCAGCCCATCCAGACTCCACACAGGAGAACTTCCTGCACCCGGCATCAGATGCTTCACCCACTTTAACCGGTGTGCATGTCCAAGGATGCTCCAAAGCTGTGGTTACCTCTGAGTCTGTGCACCTCTACTACCTGGCGGAGGACCTCCTGTTGCCTCCTGAATCCTCCGGGATACCACTCGATGACAAATGGAGAGAGACTTCTCTACACTCGGTACTCGATACTTTGTCCGCTTCGTCCTGTGAGCCTGACAATGGGTACCCCAAAGTGGTAGTTACCCCCGAGTCTCTACACCCCTCCGACCAGGCGGAGGACCTCCAGTTGTCTCCAGAACCCTTCGGGGTGCTACCTGGTAGCGAAAGGACAGAGATTCTCCTATACTCTGTACCTGATACCTCGCTCGCTTCGTCCAGTGAGTCCAACCTAGTGTACTCCGAAGCAGAGGTTACTCCCGAGTCTCTACACCCCTCCGACCAGGCGGAGGACCTCCAGTTGTCTCCAGAACCCTTCGGGGTGCCACCTGGTGGTGAATGGACAGAGACTTTCCTATATCCTGGATCTGATACCTCGCTTGCTTCGTCCAGTGAGTCCGACCTTGTGTACTCTGAAGCAGAGGTTACCCTTGAGTCTCTACACCCCTCTGACCAGGCGGAGGACCTCCAGTTGTCTCCAGAACCCTTCGGGGTGCCACCTGGTGGTGAATGGACAGAGACTTTCCTATACTCATTACCCGATACCTCGCCTGCTTCCTCCAGTGAGTCCGACCTAGTGTACTCTGAAGCAGATGTTTTCTCTGAGCCTCTGCACTCTTCTGACCCGGCGGAGGACCTCCAGTTGTTTCCTGAATTCTCCGGGGTACCACCAGATAACAAAGAGACAGTGACTTTTCCTCATTATGTACCTGATAACCCGTCTATTTCTTCCTGTGAGCTTGACAAGATGTACCTCGAAGCAGAGATTACCCCCAAGTCTCTGTCCCCCTCCAACCCGGTGAAGGACTTCCAGTTGTCTCCTGTACCCTCTGGGGTGCCACCTGAAAATATGTGGAGAGAGACTTCCTTGTGTGCTGTTCCTGGTACTCCACCCGTTTCGTCTGTTGCTAAGGATGGCTGGATAGAAGGTAGCATCCTAGCTAACCAGATGAGATCAATTTTTCCTGTGGACAGTGGAAGTGATCTCCTTGAAGTGAACGACTGGTCCTCGAATTCCCTGCGGAAGATTCTGGCAGGCCTGAAGAAGAGGGGGCGTAAGGGGGGGGGTACTGTAACATACCTGGCGGCGTCCTTGCATGGTGGTCCATCTCCCACTGTGCAAGAGCGCGCATTTGATCTCCAGTCCAGAATGTCTCTCTGGCTTCCCTCCTTGCTGCCTGTTTGTCTGTTTTGGCTGCATAGGGCGACGCCCGCTGAACTTCCTGTTTCTTGTACCTGCTGCGGTCACGCCCCTGTTGCACCTTCAGCCTATTGCTGTCCATCTTTGGGTATTTATACCACCTTCTTCCTCAAGATGGCGCCTGAGCATTGTTTCTTGTCAGTTGGCTTTTTTGTCTCTGACATGCCAGGTCCTATCCTGTTTTCCTGCCTGTTTTCCAGTTCTGTGTCTGAACTGTGGTCTGTTCTTGTGAACACGCTTCTTGCCTGTTCTTTCGCCTTCTAGGGGCCGTATTCCTAGATCTGCCTGTCTGTGCCTTGCGGTATCTGTTCCCGTCTGAACAGAGTCCTGTTTGTGTCTCTGCCTTGCGGTATCTGTTCCCGTCTGAACAGAGTCCTGTTTGTGTCCCTGCCTTGCGGTATCTGTTCCCGTCTGAACAGAGTCCTGTTTGTGTTCCTGCCTTGCGGTATCTGTTCCCGTCTGAACAGAGTCCTGTTTGTGTTCCTGCCTTGCTGTTTCTGTTCCCGTTCCTCTGTTCCCTGTTGTCTGTGCCTCGTTTCTACTTTAACCTTGTTTCCCTTTTCCCTCTGTCTGTTTTCTGCATCTTTCTGCAGAGTCTGAACTCGCTCCTAGCCTGTTCCTCCCGCCTTCTAGGGGCCGATTACCTAGACCCGCTCCTGTATCTTGTCTGTCCTGTCTGAACACGCTCCTTGCCTGTTCGTCCCGCCTCTCTGGGGGCCGTATTCCCAGACCCGCTCCTGTATCCCGCTGCAGTGTCGGTCTCTTCCGTACACTCAGTTCCAGTCTGAACTCTCTCCTATCCTTTACCTGTTTTGCCTCTATGTCCGTTCCTTTCCTTTTTCTGCAGAGTCTGAACTCGTACCTAACTCCTGCTTGTTGTCTCTGTACTCCCGTTTGTGAGTTTGTGGTCCACTCGCTACTTCACTGCAAGTACCCTGTGGGTGTCTGGCTCTGCCTTTCCCTTCCTGTCTGTTCTGTGTGAACAGAGCCCTGTCCCCCCTACTCAGCCTTGCCTGCTCTGACTCCTTTGCTCACCGCTCCGGCGGTTCTAGCCTGCTCTGACTCCTTTGCTCACCGCTCCGGCGGTTCTAGTCTGCTCTGACTCCTTTGCTCACCGCTCCGGCGGTTCTAGTCTGCTCTGACTCCTTTGCTCACCGCTCCGGCGGTTCTAGTCTGCTCTGACTCCTTTGCTCACCGCTCCGGCGGTTCTAGTCTGCTCTGACTCCTTTGCTTACCGCTCCGGCGGTTCTAGCCTGCTCTGACTCCTTTGCTCGCTGCTCCTGCAGCCTTGCTCCACTCTGACCCTTTTGCTCGCTGCTCCGGCAGTCTCGCTCCACTCTTGCTCACCGCTCCAGGTGGCCTCGTCCTGCTTTACTCTTGCTCACTGCTCCAGCAGTCTCGCTCAGCTCTGATCCTTTGTTCACTGCTCCTGGCGGCCTTGTCCTGCTCTACTCATGCTCACCGCTACAGGTGGCCTTGTCCTGCCCTGTTCTCGCTCACCTCTCTGGGCGGCCTCACTCTGCTGTGTTTGTCCGCCACATCTGTGGTTCTGTTCCTGTGTCCCAGTGTGTACTGGGTCCTATCCCGCCTGTGTTCCTACCTGCTAGTGCCTCCCTGTCTGCACTCTAGCTGTGCTTGCCTGTACCCCCCTGCCTGCATACCCGCCTGCCTGCATACCAGTCGTGCCTGCCTATACCCACCAGTCTGTGTGCCAGCCTACCAGTCTGTTCCTGTATTCCCCTGTGTGGGTCAACAGCCGTGTCCGGGGTCTGTCCTGGAGTAGCACCTGGTCCCTCTGCTCGGTTCCTCCTTGGTGCACTGGCGTCGTATGCCGTCGTGCGACCCTGGTCGGATCGGGTGAATACCTAGTTAAGCCCCTCCAGGTATTCACTCTCCGGCACGGTCCAGTGGAATCACTACAATCACACGCACACGCCGCTCAGCCCGGGCGTGTGCATAACAGTATGCATGACACCCCTTATTCCCAATCCTGGTATGCATGGCACCCCTCATCCCCAATCCTGGTATGCATGGCACCCCTCATACCCAATCCTGGTATGCATGGCACCCCTCATCCCCAATCCTGGTATGCATGGCACGCCTCATCCCCAATCCTGGTATGCATGGCACCCCTAATACCCATCCTGGTATGCATGGCCCCCTCATCCCAAATTTGGTATACATGGCACCCCTCATCCCAATCCTGGTATGTATGGTACCCAATCCCTCATCCTGGTATGCATAGCACCCCTCATCCCCAATCCTGGTATGCATGGCACCCCTCACCCCCATTCCTGGTATGCATGGTACTCCTCATCCCTATCATGGTATGCATGGTACCCCATCCCTCATCCCTATCCTGGTATGTATGGAATCCCCAATCCTGATATGCAGGCACCCCTCATCCCCAATCCTGGTATGCATGGCTCCCTCATCCCCAATCCTGGTATGCATGGCTCCCTCATCTCCAATCCTGGTATGTATGGCACCCCTCATCCCCATCCTGGTATGCATGGTACCCCTCATCCCTATCCTGGTATGTATGGTACCCCTCATCCTGGTTTGCATGGCACCCCATCCCTCATCCTGGTATGCATGGTACCCCTCATCCCTATTCTAGTATGTATGGCACCCCTCATCCCCAAATCCTGGTATGTATGGCCTTCTCATCCCCCAATGCTGGTATGCATGGCACCCAATCCCTCATCCTAGTATGCATGGCACCCCTCATCCCTATCCTGATATGCATGGCACCCCATCCCTTATCCTGGTATGCATGGAACCCCATCCCTTATCCTGGTGTGCATGGCACCCCTCATCCCTATCCTGGTATGAATGGCACTCCATCCCTCATCCTGGTATGCATGGTACCCCTCATCCCTATTCTGGTGTGCATGGCACCCCTCACACCCCAATCCTGGTATGTATGGCACTCCTCATCCCCAATCCTGGTATGCATGGCACCCCTAATCCCCATCCTGGTATGCATGGCCCCCTCATCCCAAATTTGGTATACATGGCACCCCTCATCCCAATCCTGGTATGTATGGTACCCAATCCCTCATCCTGGTATGCATAGCACCCCTCATCCCCAATCCTGGTATGCATGGCACCCCTCACCCCCATTCCTGGTATGCATGGTACTCCTCATCCCTATCATGGTATGCATGGTACCCCATCCCTCATCCCTATCCTGGTATGTATGGAATCCCCAATCCTGATATGCAGGCACCCCTCATCCCCAATCCTGGTATGCATGGCTCCCTCATCCCCAATCCTGGTATGCATGGCTCCCTCATCTCCAATCCTGGTATGTATGGCACCCCTCATCCCCATCCTGGTATGCATGGTACCCCTCATCCCTATCCTGGTATGTATGGTACCTCTCATCCCCAAATCCTGGTATGTATGGCCTTCTCATCCCCCAATGCTGGTATGCATGGCACCCAATCCCTCATCCTAGTATGCATGGCACCCCTCATCCCTATCCTGATATGCATGGCACCCCATCCCTTATCCTGGTATGCATGGCACCCCATCCCTTATCCTGGTGTGCATGGCACCCCTCATCCCTATCCTGGTATGCATGGCACTCCATCCCTCATCCTGGTATGCATGGTACCCCTCATCCCTATTCTGGTGTGCATGGCACCCCTCACACCCCAATCCTGGTATGTATGGCCTCGTCATACCCCAATCCTGGTATGCATGATCCCCTCACCCCTATCCTGGTATGCATGGTCCCCTCACCCCCCAATCCTGGTATGCACGGTCCCCTCATCCCCCAATCCTGGTATGCATGGTCCCCTCACCCCCCCAATCCTGGCAAGGCACCCCATTCCTCATCCTGGTATGCATGGTACCCCTCATCCCTATCCTTGTATGTATGGTAACCCTCATCCTGGTATGCATGGCACCCCATCCCTCATCCTGGTATGCATGGTACCCCTCAACCCTATTCTGGTATGTATGGTACCCCTCATCCCCCAATTCTGGTATGCTTGGCACCCAATCCCTCATCCTAGTGTGCATGTCACCCCTCATCCCTATCCTGATATGCATGGCACTCCATCCCTTATCCTGGTAAGCATGGCACCCCATCCCTCATCCTTGCATGCATGGTACCCCTCATCCCTATTCTGGTGTGCATGGCACCCCTCACACCCCAATCCTGGTTTGTATGGCCTCGTCATACCCCAATCCTTGTATGCATGATCACCTCACCCCCAATCCTGGTATGTGTGGATCCCTCACCCCCCAATCCTGGTATGTGTGGTACCCCTCCATCCTGGTATGCATGGTCCCCTCACCCCCCAATCCTGGTATGTGTGGATCCCTCACCCCCCAATCCTGGTATGCATGGTCCCCTTACCGCCCAATCCTGGTATGCATGGTCTACTCACCCCTCAATCCTGGTATGCATGGTCCCCTCACTCCCAAATCCTGGTGTGCATGGTCCCCTCATCCCCCCCAATCCTGGTATGTGTGGTACCCCTCATCCTGGTATGCATGATCCCCTCACCCCACAATCCTGGTATGCATGGTCCCCTCACCCCCCATTAGTGGTATGTGTGGTACCCCTCACCTCCAATCCTGGTTTGCATGGTCCCCTCACCCCCCAATCCTGGTATGTGTGGTACCCCTCCATCCTGGTATGTATGGTCCCCTCACTCCACAATCCTGGTATGTGGGGCCCCCTCATCCCCCCAATCCTGGTATGTATGGCACCCCTAATCCCTTTCACACACATACAAACCTATATTAACCTTTCTTCCCTGTGCTCCAGCGCTGCTGTGCCCTGTTCTGCCGGAGGCCGGGGGAGGAGTGTGGCACCGGAGTACACGTGTGCCCATACCGCTCTGTCCGGTGCCATTTTGCTGAAGACACACTACAAATGTGTCTTCAGTTAAATAGCGCCAGATAGCGCTATGCGCATACACCGATTCCGATGCCTCACTCCTTTCCCGGTCTCCGGCGAAGAGAGGCGCTGCGGCAACGCTCCTCCCGGTTAGGTAAGTATGGTGCCGGAGATCACGGTATGCGTTAAATGTCTACGCATACCGTGATCTCCAGTGCCATACACACTCCTCTTACCTGTATAACGGCTCCATGCGTGCTTCTGTCTAGAGCCAGAATGCGCAGGCGTGTCGCGCTTGCACAGTCTATAAAGGCTTCAGACAGAGACTTGCATCCCCGGTTATATTATAGATATATACAGGGTGGTCCAAAAGTAGGTGGACAGAAAGTGTAATAAGGTTATGAAGGGGGAGATTCATCAAACACTAAATTGCAGCCGCCTGTCGGGATCATCCTGCATAAACCATGAATTAGACGTGGACGATAAGCTTTCCACCCAATAGATTTCAGGATTCGCATGATAGATGCTCGTGAAATTCCCAATCCCAAAGAGGCTCTTCTCGTGGACTTTTTTGGACTCTGAACAAATGTTTCAGCAACAAGTTGTTTATTATCTTCTGTACAGACTGCTTTGGGTCGACCAGTTTTTGGAGCATTAAGGATTGAGCCAGTGGCATTGAATTTGTCACGAATGCGGTAAAAGGTTTGTCTTTTTGGGGCTTGAGTACCAAATGTTTCAACCCAATTTGCTCTAATGGTTTCAACATTTTGAGATTTCCAATATTCTGTTAAAATCCATTTTCTTTGATCTGTTTTTAAATTATTTGCCATTATGTGTTATCTGAATTATCTGAAAAGAAAACAGATTTGGGGGAGATCTATCTGTGAAAACTAGATCTGTGAAACTGGCTCAGTTGCCCTTAGCAACCAATCAAATTCCACCTTTCATTTTCCAAAGAGTCTGTAAGGAATGAAAAGTGGAATCTGATTGGTTGCTAAGGGCAACTGAGCCAGTTTCACTTTACACCATGTTTGATAAATCTCCCCCTTCATAACCATATTACACTTTCTGTCCACCTACTTTTGGACCAGCCTGTATATATATGTATATATAAATATAAATACATATATATATATATATATATATAGATATATTACCTCAACAAGTTTGAGAATGCTAAAATTAACTGAAAAAGAAGAAATCAGCAATGCTTTTTCCCTTAAGGTGTAACCGTTGTTTACATTTTTATTTAATATGCAAATTTTCTCTTCAGAGAGGAAGAGGACTTGAACTTGACAAGGGGCATAACCCCGAAACACCAAATCTACAAATCACTCTCCACAATTAGAAACCTTACCCCTTAGATCCCAGTATTAGCCTCTCACCCAGCCAAATTATATTTCATACTTTGTACTGATGAGGGACAATACCCTGAAACATCGTGTCTACAAATTGAGATTCTGATTTGGCTTTTATCCTAAGTCATATTTCAAGGGTGGTTAAAGGGTCGATAATGACTTGTAGGATTGCTGCTTCCAATAGGTGGCACTAAAGTTCAAGTCCTCTTCCTCTCTGAAGAGACAATTTGCATATTTAATTTCCCAGCGGAGCATGCAAGATGTTTAAGTCTCCTCATACTGGCATGCCAGACCTTGCATGTCACTCTCCACAAGGAGAAACCTTACCCCTTAGATACCAATTTTTATTTAATAAATCAATAGTACCCATGAAAATAAGCAACTTTGTAATATATCTTATCAGAGAAATCCACTTCTTTCTCCACCAGAACATTCATTCATTATCAAATTTTTCAATTCTGAGGTACAATATGTAGTCAGTGAAGACAGACTTTCTCATTACTGAGATAGGAGATGACAGTTGATACTGATAAGATTTTATGTAAATAAGAGGCAGAGGGAGGATCTCTGTTTCTAGCTCCTCCCTCCTCCCTTCTACAAAGAATTATATCTGAAGCAATTGCCATCTCCCATTTCAGCAATGGGAAAGTCTGTCTTCGCTAAATACAGATTTTACCTCAGAATTGAGAATTTTGATAATGATCAATTCTGGTAGATAAAGAAGCAGGTTTCTCTGATAAGATATATTACAAAGTTGCTTATTTTCATTTGTACTATTGATTTATGAAATAAAAATTAAAACAACAGTTACTCTTTAAAGTCTGACCAATCACATGAATCAGTCAAGTGAATAAAATACTATCACATCCGTGTCTGAACCCTCTCATACAACCTCTGCCTTTGTCACTAGGCAGTGCCATGCTTGCATTGCAAACAGGGCTGGAGGATACTCGCGTGACCCTTTTTTAACATTAGTATAACTGGGACTTCTGGTGCCAACCAACCAGGGAATTTTAGTCTTTTTTCAGAATGCTATAATCACCTCTCTGTTGTGAGCCTGTAAAGGGAATATGTCACCTCCTGGGAGATTTGAGACCTCTAATACGGGAATAAGTGGGAATTGCACTTTTTTTGCAATTTTACCACACTTTGAATTTTTTCCCCATTTTCCAATACATGATATGGTAAAACCAATTGTGTTGTTCAAAAGTACAACTCGTCCAGCAAAAAATAAGCCCTCACACGGCCATATTGTCCAAAAAATAAAAAAGTTAAGGCTCTGGGAAATTGGGGAGCAAAAAATGAAAGTGCAAAAATTAAATATGGCTGTGGCGTGAAGAGGTTAATCTGTTGGACATAGGGAAAAGTCAGACACAGGGGAATCTTGCAAAGTAAAAAACAGAAAGAGAAGCCACCTCGCCCACACTCCTAGGCGTCCTGAGGCACGGAACAAAGGAAACACTTGCTTAAGTAGATGAAGGAAAAAATGTTCCAGCTTCCAAAATGTGCAAAACATATTTACTATTAAAACAGAGATTCCATGGACAAAATCTTGCAAAGACCAGTGGCCAAAAGATTTATATATGTGGGGAGGTGTATGTGCCATTTACAAATTTCTGAATGAAATTTGACCCTTTTATCTGGTGATATATAAAATGGCATGATTATATTTGATTTCTAAAATCACATTTTTAGGATTGATTTGACTACTGTTCTGCATGCTAGCACAAATTCTTATCAAATTCTAAGTATCTCCTTTAACCACTTAAGGACGGAGCCAATTATGTATTTAATGACCAAGCCAAATTTTACAAATTCTGACCACTGTCACTTTAATTTATCAGGTAATAACTCTGGAACACTTCAACGGATCCCCTTGATTCTGAGATTGTGTTTTTCAAGACATATTGTAATTCATGATAGTGGTAACATTTATTCTATATGGCTTGAATTTATTTGTGAAAAAAATGAAAATTTGACAAAAATGTTGAAAATGTAGCAATTTTCAAACTTTGAATTTTGTTTCCCCTTAAATCAGAGAGAAAAGTGACACAAAATAGTTAATAAATTAAATTTCGCACATGTCTACTTTACATCAGCACAATTTTGGAACCAAAATTTTTTTTTGTTTGGAAGTTATAATGGTTAAAAGTTGACCAGCAATTTATAATTTTTCAAACAAAATTTACAAAACCATTTTTTTTAGGGACCTCATCAGATTTGAAGTGACTTTGATGGGTCTACGTGACAGAATATACCCAAAAGTGACACCATTCTAAAAACTGCACCCCTCAAGGTACTCAAAACCACATTCAACAAGTTTATTAACCCTTCACGTGCTTCACAGGAACTGAAGCAACATGGAAGGAAAAAATGAACATTTAACTTTTTTTCACACAAATTTTACTTCAGGCCCCAAATTTTTAATTTTCTCAAGGGTAACAAGAGAAAATGGGCAACAAAGTTTGTTGTACAATTTCTCCTGAGCACGCCGACACCCCATATGTGGGGTAAAACTACTGTTTGGGCACACGACAGGGTTCGGAAGGGAAGGAGCGCCATTTGACTTTTTGAATGTAAAATTTGCTTGAATTAGTGGACGCCATGTTGCGTTTGGGGAGCCCCTAATGTACCTAAACAGTGGAAACCCCCCACAAGTGACACCATTTTGGAAACTAGACCCCTCAGGGAACTTATCTAGATGTGTGGTGAGCACCTTGAACCCCCAGGGACTTCACAAAGTTCATAACATTGAGCTGTAAAAATAAAACTTTCACATTTTCCCCACAAAAATGTTTTCAGCCCCCAATTTTTCATTTTCATAAGGGGAACAGGAGAATTTCACCATACCATTTGTTGTGCAATTTCTCCTGAGTAAGGTGATACCCCATATGTGGGGGAAAACCACTGTTTGGGTGTACAGCAGGGTTCGGAAGGAAAGGAGTGCAATTTCACGTTTTGAATGTACAATTTGCTTGAATAATTAGTGGACGCCATGTCGCGTTTGGGGAGCCCCTGATGTGCCTAAACAGTGGAAACCCCCCACAAGTGACCCCATTTTGGAGACTACACCCCTCAATGATTTTATCAAAGGGTATAGTGAACATTTTGAACCCAGAGGTACGAAACAGAATTTGATAACATCAGATCATTATATTGAATAAGTTGTCATTAGTCTTGAGCGCAAATGCTCGCTACTTAATAGAGATGAGCGTTGTTCTACTCGAACTGTTCGCCAATCTCAAATTCGAGCTGTTTTGGGCGGTGTTCGAGCCGTTCGGCGAACACGAACAATTTGAGAAAAATTCGGCTGTTCGAGGTTATGTTCGATAACTGTTCGTGCACCAAAATCATAACTGGATTTTTTCTCAGTAATGATGAAAATTAATGTTAATACGCAGTTTGAGTGTACAGCGGGGTGGGGGGAGGGGCAGGGGATGGATCTCTGCAGGAACAATGAAGATCTCCATTTTTTTTTTCTCTTTCCCGCATTTACAGTGGGGAGGTGCAATCTGTCAGCCTATCAGCAGCGCACACACGGAGCGAAGTGCTTTTTTTCACACAAGCAAGGGCATGTGTCATTGGCAGTGTATGTCACATGTCCTTGCCCTATAAGACCAAGCCATTTTCCCCGTCGCCACCATTTTCTCACTGCTGCAGCTGCGTGTTAGACGGCACCGCTGTTGCTGTGTGCGCTATACCTTGTTAATTTCAAGCCAATTTTCGCACAAATCTACAGATAGCTTGGGAGTAGGGAATAGTTGTGATTGCAGTCCTTTTAAGGACTAGGTTACAGCATTTCCTACGACTTTTATCAGGCAGGTCTGTGCTCTTAAATAGATAGATTGTGGGAGTAAAGACTAATTGTAATTGGAGTCCTTTTCAGGACTAGGTTACATCAGTTCCTATCAGTTTTTGCCAGGCAGGTCTGTGCCAGTGCTGTGCAAGTTTTTTTCACAGCATTTGGCTGAATCTAGCAAAGCTAATCCTTTTTGGCCTATTGCACAGTGTGTTAGTCAGTGGAGTAGCCTATCTGTGTTGCAAGATATACCACCTGTGTATAGAATACCAATTTTTTTACTGCACCTAGTGAAGTAAAATCTTTTGGGCATAGCATCATTCTATTAGTCCATCAATACTGACCTCCATCAGGTTGCAAACTGAATATATTTTTTTCTGCATCTACCTCTGAAAAAATATTGGGCTTCTAGCTGTGTGTGGGACTTGTTCTATTAATCCATCTATACAGACCTCCATCAGGTTGCAAACTGAATATATTTTTTCTGCATCTACCTCTGAAAAAATATTGGGCTTCTAGCTGTGTGTGGGACTTGTTCTATTAATCCATCTATACAGACCTCCATCAGGTTGCAAACTGAATATATTTTTTTCTGCATCTACCTCTGAAAAAATATTGGGCTTCTAGCTGTGTGTGGGACTTGTTGTATTAGTCCATCTATACTGACCTCCATCAGGTTGCAAACTGAATATATTTTTTTCTGCATCTACCTCTGAAAAAATATTGGGCTTCTAGCTGTGTGTGGGACTTGTTGTATTAGTCCATCTATACAGACCTCCATCAAGTTGCAAACTGAATATATTTTTTTCTGCATCTACCTCTGAAAAAATATTGGGCTTCTAGCTGTGTGTGGGACTTGTTGTATTAGTCGATCTATACTGACCTCCATCAGGTTGCAAACTGAATATATTTTTTTCTGCATCTACCTCTGAAAAAATATTGGGCTTCTAGCTGTGTGTGGGACTTGTTGTATTAGTCCATCTATACTGACCTCCATCAGGTTGCAAACTGAATATATTTTTTTCTGCATCTACCTCTGAAAAAATATTGGGCTTCTAGCTGTGTGTGGGACTTGTTGTATTAGTCCATCTATACAGACCTCCATCAGGTTGCAAACTGAATATATTTTTTTCTGCATCTACCTCTGAAAAAATATTGGGCTTCTAGCTGTGTGTGGGACTTGTTGTATTAGTCCATCTATACTGACCTCCATCAGGTTGCAAACTGAATATATTTTTTTCTGCATCTACCTCTGAAAAAATATTGGGCTTCTAGCTGTGTGTGGGACTTGTTCTATTAATCCATCTATACAGACCTCCATCAGGTTGCAAACTGAATATATTTTTTTCTGCATCTACCTCTGAAAAAATATTGGGCTTCTAGCTGTGTGTGGGACTTGTTGTATTAGTCCATCTATACTGACCTCCATCAGGTTGCAAACTGAATATATTTTTTTCTGCATCTACCTCTGAAAAAATATTGGGCTTCTAGCTGTGTGTGGGACTTGTTCTATTAATCCATCTATACAGACCTCAATCAGGTTGCAAACTGAATATATTTTTTTCTGCATCTACCTCTGAAAAAATATTGGGCTTCTAGCTGTGTGTGGGACTTGTTGTATTAGTCCATCTATACTGACCTCCATCAGGTTGCAAACTGAATATATTTTTTTCTGCATCTACCTCTGAAAATATATTGGGCTTCTAGCTGTGTGTGGGACTTGTTCTATTAATCCATCTATACAGACCTCCATCAGGTTGCAAATTGAATATATTTTTTCTGCATCTACCTCTGAAAAAATATTGGGCTTCTAGCTGTGTGTGGGACTTGTTGTATTAGTCCATCTATACTGACCTCCATCAGGTTGCAAACTAAATATATTTTTTTCTGCATCTACCTCTGAAAAAATATTGGGCTTCTAGCTGTGTGTGGGACTTGTTCTATTAATCCATCTATACAGACCTCCATCAGGTTGCAAATTGAATATATTTTTTCTGCATCTACCTCTGAAAAAATATTGGGCTTCTAGCTGTGTGTGGGACTTGTTGTATTAGTCCATCTATACTGACCTCCATCAGGTTGCAAACTGAATATATTTTTTTCTGCATCTACCTCTGAAAAAATATTGGGCTTCTAGCTGTGTGTGGGACTTGTTCTATTAATCCATCTATACAGACCTCCATCAGGTTGCAAACTGAATATATTTTTTTCTGCATCTACCTCTGAAAAAATATTGGGCTTCTAGCTGTGTGTGGGACTTGTTCTATTAATCCATCTATACAGACCTCCATCAGGTTGCAAACTGAATATATTTTTTTCTGCATCTACCTCTGAAAAAATATTTGGCCTTCTAGCAGTGTGTGGGATTTTCTCTATTAGTCCATCTATACAGACCTCCATCAGGTTGCAAATTAAAAATAATTTTTATCTGCATCTAGCTCTGAAAAAATATTGGCCTTCTAGCAGTGTGTGGGACTTTCTCTATTAGTCCATCTATACTGACCTCCATCAGGTTGCAAATTGAATATAATTTTTTTCTGCATCTAACCCAGCCAATAGTTTTGGCCTAATACCACAGTTTGGCCACTCAGCTCTGCTCGGTTCCCATCCATTGTTTTTTTGTGCAAACAACTCCAGAGTTGTTAATTAGTTAACCACCAAAATGAGTGGAAAAAGGCCTGCTGCTGGTGGAAAGGGGAATAGGTGTGTTGGGAAGGGGAAAAAAGGTTGTGTCCGTGGGGTAAGTGTTAAAGCAACAGTAACATCTGCAGAAGAAAGACCATCTTCCAGCCAAACTAAAATGTCTACTTCTTTTAGCGGACAATGTGATAAGATCCCTTTCTTACGGCCACGCCAATCGCTACAAATTCCAGATGAGGCACAAAAACAGCAGGTGCTTCAATGGATATCAAGTGCTCCTTTAAGTGGGCTCTCCTCCACATCAACTTAAACATCACAAATACTCCAGTCCTCAAAGGTGTCACCCCAATCGCACTTGCTTCCTCACAGCTCCCAAATCTCCAGCTGCCCGTCTGAGTATGAGGTAGAACAGATGGTTGAGTCTGCAGAGCTGTTTACTCATACTATAGCCTGGGAATCAGAGGTCGACTCCAGCGCTTCTGTGAATCCAGACGAGGAAATGATCTGCACTGATGCCCAGAATCTTTATGCGTCGGATCCAGGACCAGACGCAGAAGGTTCTGACCATAATGTAGACCCTCATTCCCAAACTGTAACTCCTGTTGGTGGAGACAATGAGGAAGACGATGATAAGACTCAAATACCTGATTGGAGAGACAACTTTAGTTTTTTGTCAGGGCAAGAACAGGTTGGCTCTGAGGACGACGGGTGTGATAACGCACAGGGTGATGATGATGAGGTTGGAGATCCCACTTACTGTCAACCCACAGTCAGCCAAGAGATGAGGTCAGCAGAGGAGGTGGAGGAAGATGCTAGTGACGACGAGGTCAGGTTGCGCCTTCCTGGACAGAGACGTAGTACTGGAAGCACGTCAACAACTGCATCCTCAAACACAACTCTGCCTCTCACCACAAGTCGTGGTGGCTCTTCAGGTCGCATGGGTGCTAAGCCTTGCATAGCCTGGGCATTTTTTCAGATCGATAAAGATGACCCAACTCGTGTTATCTGTAACATTTGTCAGCAAAAGCTAAGTAGAGGCCAAAAAATATATAGTTTGAGTACTTCATGCATGAACCGGCACATGGACATGAAGCATAAGTTGCAGTGGGAAGCTCAGTGTGCTACAATGCGGCCTAGCCGGCCGGGCCAACCACCGTCTGCCATATCTTGTGCATCCGCGGCCTCTTCATCCTCTGTGACTGGGGAGACAGCAGTCACACCTGTTTTGGGGCGCAGACCTGCCACCTCTTTACCCGCAACAGTCAGCGTGATTGGCAGGTCATCATTTTCTTTGGAGGTGGTAACACCAGCTGGTGTTGAGCGCTGTCCGACATCGATAGCACCACCTTTGGATCAAGGCAACCTAACATGTCCGCCTGCATCTTCCTCACAGACCGGCAGTTTGCCGGGGACACCCTTATCAACCCCGTCTAAGCACAATAGCCAGCCCTCGGTCCATCAGATGTGGACAAGTAAAAGACCATTTCCTCCTAGCCATGAGAAAGCTAAGAGGTTGAATTTCACCATCTGCAAGTTCTTGGCTACAGAAATGCTGCCTTTCCGCCTGGTGGACACAGAGGATTTTCGAGACCTTATGTCCGTCGCAGTGCCCCAGTACCAGATGCCCAGTCGGCACTACTTCTCAAAGAAAGGTGTGCCTGCGCTCCACCAGCATGTCGCACACAACATCACCGCTTCTTTGAGAAACTCTGTGTGTGACAGGGTGCATTTCACCACAGACACTTGGACGAGTAGGCATGGACAGGGGCGTTACATGTCGCTGACTGGGCACTGGGTAACTATGGTGACAGCAGGACAAGGGGCTGCTGTCCAAGTCTTGCCGTCCCCACGAGTTGTGCGTCAATCCTCTTTATGTCAAAGTTCCTCCACTGCTTCTGCCTCCTCAACCTCCTCTCGGTCTTCCACCTGCACCCAAAGCCTGTCTGGTCATGCCACAAGCTTTCTAACTGTGCAGAAGGGATCCTGCACACCTCCTTACTATGCTGGCAGTAGGGCTCAACGTCATCAGGCGGTTTTTACATTGAAATGTCTGGGAAATGTGAGTCACACAGCTGAGGAGTTGTGGTCAGCTCTGGAGAACCAATTTCATGAATGGTTGTCTCCACTGGACCTGAAACCAGGGAAGGCCGTGTGCGACAATGCTGCAAACCTGGGTGCGGCCCTTCGCTGGGGCAATGTCACACACGTGCCTTGTATGGCTCACGTGTTGAACCTGGTTGTCCAGCAATTTTTAGCCCACTATCCCAGACTAGATGGCCTTCTGCAGAGGGCACGGTCGCTGTGTGCTCACTTTCGCCGTTCGCATCCCACAGCTCAGCGACTTACATCTCTACAGAAGTCGTTGGGCCTGCCACTTCACCGGCTAAAATGCGATGTGCCTACCCGGTGGAATTCAACTCTGCACATGTTGCAGCGACTGTGGTAGCACCGACAAGCCCTGGTGCAATACGTTCTGACGTATAGCCTAGGCCAACGAGATCCAGAGGTGGGGCAAATCACGCTGGAGGAGTGCTCTCAGATCAGGGACCTATGCACCCTTCTGCACAGTTTTGAAATGGCGACGAAGATGTTTAGTGCTGACGATGCCATTATCAGCATGACTATTCCGGTGATTTACATGCTGGAGCACATGTTAAACAGAATTCGGAGTCAGGTGGTGGCACAAGAGGAGGTGGAGGAAGTAGAGGAGGAGGAGTTGTATGCGGAAGGGCTAACATCTGCAAGGTCCAGACGGTCGGCAGCACCAAGGCGGCAGGCATGTGAGGGTGGGGGAGATGGTTTTACCAGGGCGCATGGTAGCAGCCAAACTAGTGAGGAAGGTGCAGGAGCCCAGGAAGAAGTGGAGGACGAACTGATGGAAGACTCATCAGATGAGGGAGACCTTGATCACATTTCTGTTGTGCGAGGTTGGGGGGAGAGGACAGAGGAAGGAAGCATGATTGTTACCTCGCCACCAACACAACAGGGACTTGGTGCTCCTGGATGCGCAACACACATGAGTGCCTTCTTGCTGCACTACCTGCAACATGACCCTCGAATTGTGAGAATTAGAAATAATCCTGACTACTGGGTTGCCACACTGTTAGATCCCCGGTACAAAAGTAAATTTGCAGAAATTATTCCTGCCATAGAAAGGATGCACGCATGCAGGAGTATCAGCAGAGACTGTTGCAGAATCTTACATGTGCTTTTCCACAAAATACCAGTGGTGCACGTAGTGAATCTCACAGTTCCAACTTGCCAACCGTGGGACCGTCAAGTGTTCAGCACTAAAACCGTAACAGAACCACAGTATCTGCTGGTAACATCAATTTTGCGGAATCATTTCACCACTTTTTTAGCCCATCCTTTGCAAGGCCACAGGAGACAAGAAGTCTGACACATAGTCAACGCCTAGAGACGATGGTACAGGAGTATCTCCAAGTAAACATTGAAGCCACGACTGTGTCACTGGACCCTTGCTCTTTTTGGGCTTCCAATCTGGATAAATGGCCGGAGCTAGCCACTTACGCCTTGGAGATCTTGTCATGCCCCGCAGCCAGCGTTCTGTCTGAACGTGTGTTCAGCGCTGCTGGTGGTGTGCTGACAGATAAGCGCACGCGGCTCTCCACTGATAATGTAGACAGACTCACGTTCATAAAGATGAACAAATCATGGATCCGAAACGACTTTTCTACCCCTGTGTCATCCTGGGGAGAGAAAAAGCTTGATGATTGGTTAAAATCACCCTACCAACCGTTTTAAGCTTTCAAATTACTAATCATGTTTATCTGTATCTTGGCTGGAAAATAATTTGGGCTTTGTAGCAGTGTGCAGCACTGATTCTATTAGGCCATCTATAATAAGCTCCACCAGATTTAAAATTACTAATCATGTTTATCTGTATCTTGACTGGAAAATAATTTGGGCTTTGTAGCAGTGTGCAGCACTGATCCTATTAGGCCATCTATACTAAAGCTTCACCAGATTTAAAATTAATAATAATTTTTAGCTGCATCTAGCCCGGAAAATAATTTTGGGGCTCCGAGATGCGCAAGACACATAAGTGCCTTCTTGCTGCACTACTTGCAGCATGACCCTCATATTGTCAGAATACGAAGTAATCATGACTACTGGGTTGCCACACTCTTAGATCCCCCAAACTTTTCGATCAACCTGTTCATTTTAATAAAGACCAAAAAAATGGTCATTTTTGAAATTATAAGCATTAGCAGGTTGTTAGAAACTGAAATCAAACAGTTTTCAACTCAAAACTTTATTCTAGGTGATGTTACATTTTCACATAGGACCCCTTGTTCGAAAGGAGCTTCTGAACTCTCTCGTCCATTGAATTAGTCAGGTTTTGGATGGTTTCTGCTTCAATTGTTTTGCATGAGGACAGAATACCCTCCCAGAGCTGTTGCTTAGATGTGAACTGCCTCCCGCCATCATAGACACTCCTTTTAATGATGCTCCAAAGGTTCTGAATGGGGTAGAGGTCAGGGGAGCATGGGGGTCACACCATAAGTTTGTCCCCTTTTATGCCCATATCAGCCAGAGATGCAGATGTTTTATGTGCAGCATGAGATGGTGCATTATCATGCAGAAAAATGATCTTGCTGTGAAATACACGGTTCTTCTTCTTGAACCATGGCAGGAAGTGCTGTTTGAGAAAATCCACATACATTATGGAGTTCATCTTTAGCGCCTTCAGGGATCCTAAAGGGGCCGACAATCTCTCTCCCCATGATTCCAGCCCAAAACATTACTCCACCTCCTCCTTGTTGGCGCTGTAGCCGTGTTTGCGTGGGGTGTCCATCAACCAGCCATCCTCCACTCCATCCATCTGGACCATCGAGCGCTGCACGGCACTCATCCGTGAACAAAACAGTTTTGAAATCAGTCTTCATGTAATGTTTGGCCCACTGGAGCCATTTCTGCTTGTGTGAAGTGGATAGAGGAGGTCGACAGGATGGCGTATGCACAGCTGCAAACCTCTGAAGGACCCTGCATCTTGTTGTTCGGGGGACGTTGGAGGCACAAGCAGCTTCAAAAACTTGTCTGCTGCTATGACAAGGCTTTTTTGCCGCTGCTCTTTCAACCTGATGTAATTGCCTGTAGGAAAGAGTCCTCAATTTGCCCTTATCAGCACGCACACGTGTGTACTGTGAATCAGCTACATACTTCTTGATTGCCAAGACACTTCATCCTGATCATCGCACAATGTTGATTGTAGTCATGCCTTGACCTAAACACTCCACAATTTGTTGCTTCTCAGCAGCCGACACATCCTTTTTCTTTCCCATTTTGGCAGAAAATGTAGGCTGCTTAATAATGTGAGACAGCCTTCTTAAGTAGTCTTGCCTTTCATTGGACACACCTGCCAAACTAATTAGCACAGGTGTCTGCAATTGCTTACAGAGATATAAAGAGCCCTGACACACATCACCATCAATGAATTTAACTGACAAACAAACAAATTCTTCCCTTATCACTCCTAAACACTTTTTGCATAATAATTTGGAACACAGTGTACATGTGCTTTTCCACAAAACACCAGTGGTTCACGTAGTGAATCTTACAGTTCTAACTTGCCAACCGTGGTCTGTATGGAGTTGTTCAATAAAGGGCCCAAAATTAAGATAACATAGATGGGAGAGGTCTCTATGAATAGGAATTCCTAAGTATTTGATACCCTGTGAGGGCCAGGCAAAGGGAAAGTTGGACTGGATGGAATCCTATATGGATTTGGGGAGGGAGACATCGAGGGCCTCAGACTTCGCTGCATTGATTTTAAAATTTGACCATGTAACAAAGTGATCTATTTCAGCCATAACAGCATGGATGGATATATGTGATTGAGTGATATATACCAGGACATCATCAGCAAATAGAGAGCACTTGTACTCGGTGCCTCCCACCTCAATCCACCTAATATTGGGGTTATGGCGAATTGATGAGAGCAGGTGCTCCGTCACTAGGATGTATAAGAGAGGGGACAGAGAACATCCCTGCCTTGTCCCATTGGTGATTGTGAAAGGTGATGAAAATGTTGTGACGCGCCCCCTGGGCCTTGGGACACCCGGAGCCGGACCCTTTTTGGTGGATGCTGGTGGTTGTTGTAGTCTTCGTGGCGGCAACCCGGTTCCGTGGCTCAGGGCGGTCAAACCAGTGGCGGAACTATTTATGTGGTTTTGATGTTTAAATATCCGACTACGCCACCCGTGGATTGCGGTCAGAGTGAACCGCCGCTCCAGGGCAGACCGCTGAGGCTGGTGTTGTGGGTGCAGCAGAGCGTAGCATAACTCCCCATGGGAGGAGTATAGCCTCAGGGCAGTGTATGCGGAGGATTGGGGTGATGGTGCAGGGCAGCAGCAGTAATGACACAGAGTCAGTGATGCAGTCCAGGGCCTTTACTCACAGTTCTTATTATCCAGACCACGTCTGCAGGTAACGGCTGCCCACGTCGTACTGTGCTCACCAGGTGAGGGGCTCAGACAACTCCCAGATAACTTTGGAGTGCTTCACAGGACCCCCTTTGTGTGTCCTTTGTCTGGCCTTTCTTACCAACCCTTCTGTCCGGCTGCCTCGGGCCTCCTCTTGGTAAACTTGGCGCCAGTTTCCCTGACCCTATGTGGTGCCTTCCTAGCGGGTGTAGCGAGGGGCTGCGCCACATAAAATGTCACAGCCTCCTGTTTCTAGCTGAGGGTCGTTTCCTGCCTCCACTAGTTTCGGGGACCGGTCTCCCCCTTTGGCCTGACCCCTCCACGCAGGTGGATTCGGGCGTGCGGTGGCGACTCGCCCGTCCGCACCCTTGAGATCCCTTCGTTCCTCGTTCCTGGAGCCTTCTCCGCTCCTCTTCCTTCCTTCTCCCTCTTCCAGGCCTGGGCCTCTGTTACTAGGCCCGCCTCCGGAGCAGAGCTCATGCAGAGCCCCTGCTCCCTGCCACTTCTGCTCAGACTTCTCTGCACTGAACTAAGATGGTGCCCACCTTTTATACTCCCTTCTCAATGCACCCAGGAACTGCTTCCTCCCTGCTCCTGCACTACAGGGTTCCCCTTCCTCAGTGTTCCCTCCCCCCACTCCAGCCAGGGACAGGGACTGTCGTGCCCATCTCAGGGGCATATTGGTCGCCCTGCCCCACGGCAATGTGGTGTAATGCATGCAGGTGTCGGGTCCTGATTAGTGTTGAGCCACCCCCATAGTGTTCGGGTTCGGTTCGGTTCGTCGAACACCGGGATGTTCGAGGAACTGTTCGTCGAACTGTTCATCGAACACCTTAGAACACCGTCGAACACTGTTAAAACCAATGGCAGGCAAACAAAAACACATAGAAAACACCTTCAAAGGTGTCCAAAAGCTGACAAACTGCTCAGAAGACACTCTCTTTAAAAAAGCCGGCCGGCAATTCAGCAGCGGCATACACCGGTACCCGACAATTTAGACAAGAAGGAATAGAGCATCACACATAGATTAGATAGATAGAAACATGTCAGTCACACATATAAGAAGCACAGTGACAGTGTTGGTTACTGCACTTGTCATTTAATGTAAAGGATTTATTAAAAAAAATATTAGTGTTTTCATGCACCGTCTCTTTAAAAAAGCCGGCCGGCAATTCAGCAGCGGTACCCGACAATTTAGAACAGAAAGAATAGAGAATCACACATAGATTAGATAGAAAGAAACATGTCAGTCAGATATATAATAAGTACAGTGATAGTGTTGGTTACTGTACTTGTCATTTAGTGTTAAAATAAAGGATTTATTTAAAAAAAAATTAGCATGGGGTTCCCCGTAATTTTAGTCTCTAGCGGAGGTTAAGCAGACGGCTGGGGCAGATGTTTGAAGCCTGGGAAGGGGGTAATACCCACGGAGCTTCCCAGGCTACTAATATCAGCCCCCAGCTGAATACCTAGCCTTTACTAGCTATTAAAATGGGGGACCCCCCAAAAGAATGATGTGGGGTCCCCCCTAATTTAATAGCTAGCAAAGGCTAGGCAGACAGCTGGGGGCTGATATTAATAGCCCAGGAAGGGTGCCATGAATATTGACCCCCTCCCAGGCTAGAAACACCAGCCGTCAGCCGCCCCAGAAATGGCGCATCCATAGGATGCGCCAATTCTGGCACTTAGCCTCGCTCTTCCCACTGCCCTGTAGCGGTGGCAGTGGGGTAATAGGGTTGGGGTTGATGTCAGCTTATAATGCCAGCTGACATCAAGCCCAGGTTAGTAATGGAGAGGCGTCTATAAGACACCCCCATTACTAACCCCATAGTGAAAGTTAAAAGAAAATACAACACCCAGAATAAAGTCCTTTAATTGAAATAAACACACAATTCTTTATTGTTCTAAATTAAACCATAATTACCATCACGCCCATTCCAGCTGAAGCCAACGATCTCCTGCAATAAAAGAAAAATAATAAAGCAACCTCATCCTTACCTTTCGATGGTTCCCAGGACAGCTCCAGCTCTGCTACATCGAGATGACAGGCTGGACCGCAGCAGAACGCTGCCATCCAGCCTGTCAACCCGCAGACACTGAGAAGAGCAGGCTTGCTTCGCTCCTCAGTGTCTCGCTGTGACGGCATCCAGATGAGCCGAGGTCATGTCCAATGAACTCGGCTCACCTCATGCACGTCACTGACAGCGTGGGAAAATTCTCCTGCACTCAGCGCTTCAGCGTGGGAGAATTCTCACGCTGAAGCGCTGAGCGCAGGAGAATTTTCCCATGCTGTCAGTGACGTGCATGAGGGGAGTTCATGTCCAATGATCTCAGCTCACCTCATGCACGTCACTTACAGCGTGGGAGAATTCTCACGCTGAAGCGCTGAGTGCAGGAGAATTTTCCCACGCTGTCAGTGACGTGCATGAGGTGAGCTGAGTTCATTGGACATGAGCTCACCTCATGCACGTCACTGACAGCGTGGGAGAATTCTCCTGCACTCAGCGCTTCAGCGTGAGAATTTTCCCACGCTGTCAGTGAAGTGCATGAGGTGAGCCGAGTTCATTGGACATGACCTCGGCTCATCTGGATGCCGTCACAGCGAGAAACTGAGGAGCGCAAGCATGCCAGCGCTTCTCAGTGCCTGCGGGATGACAGACTGGATGGCAGCGTTCTGCTGCGGTCCAGCCAGTCATCTCGATGTAGCAGAGCTGAAGCTGTCATGGGAACCATGGAAAGGTAAGGATGATGTTGGTTTATAATTTTTCTTTTATTTCAGGAGATCGTTGGCTTCAGCTGGAATGGGCGTGATGGTAAGTATGGTTTAATTTAGAACAATAAAGAATTGTGTGTTTATTTCAATTAAAGGACTTTATTCTGGGTGTTGTGTTTTTTTTAAATACTTTACTAGAAATTCATGGCGGTCATGTCTAATACTGGCGTGACCCCATGAATTTTGGGCTTAGGGCCAGCTGATAATACCAAGCTGGCCCTAACCCCTTTATTACCCAGTGAGCCACCGCACCAGGTCCCTGGATGAGTTGGGTACAGCGCCAGAAGATGGCGCTTCTATGAACGCACCATTTTCCGGGGTGGCTGCGGACTGCAATTTGCAGCGGGGGGGGGCCCAGAAAGCTTGGGCCTCCCTGCGCTGCAGATTCCAGCCCCCAGCTGCCTAGTTGTACCTGGCTGGACACAAAAATAGGGCGAAGCCCCACGTATTTTTTTTTTAATTATTTCATGAAATTCATGAAATAATTAAGAAAAAAAGGCCTTCTCTATATTGTTGTGTCCGGCCAGGTACAAATAGGCAGCTGGTGGTTGGGGGCACCCCGTTCCTGCCTCCTGTACCTGGCTGGACACAAATATAGTGCGAAGCCCCACTTCAATTTTTTTAAATTACTTCAGGAAATTCATGAAATAATTAAAAAAAAATTGACGTGGGGCTTCGCACTATACTTGTGTCCAGTCAGGTGCAGCAGCCAGGAACGGGCTGCCCCCAACCACCGGCTGCCTATTTGTACCTGGCCGGACACAACAATATAGGGAAGACCTTTTTTTTTTAATTATTTCATGAAATAATTAAAAAAAAATTTAGGTGGGGCTTCGCACTATATTTGGGTCCAGCCAGGTACAGCAGGCAGGACCGGGCTGCCCCCAACCAACAGCTGCCTATTTGTACCTGGCCGGACACAACAATGTAGGGAAGCCCTTTTTTTCTTAATTATTTCATGAAATAATTTAAAGAAAATTGACGTGGGGCTTCGCCCTGTTTTTGTGTCCAGCCAGGTACAACTAGGCAGCTGGGGGCTGGAATCCGCAGCGCAGGGAGAACCAAGCTTTCTGGGCCACCCCCGCTGCAAATTGCAGTCCGCAGCCACCCCGGAAAATGGTGCGTTCATAGAAGTGCCATCTTCTGGCGCTGTACCCAACTCATCCAGGGCCCTGGTGCGGTGGCTCACTGGGTAAAAAAGGGGTTAGGGCCAGCTTGGCATTATCAGCTGGTCCTAAGCCCGAAATTCATGGGGTCACGCCAATATTAGACATGACCACCATGAATTTCTAGTAAAGTATTTAAAAAAAACACAACACCCAGAATAAAGTCCTTTAATTGAAATAAACACACAATTCTTTATTGTTCTAAATTAAACCATACCTACCATCACGCCCATTCCAGCTGAAGCCAACGATCTCCTGCAATAAAAGAAAAATAATAAACTAACATCATCCTTACCTTTCCATGGTTCCCATGACAGCTTCAGCTCTGCTACATCGAGATGACAGGCTGTACCGCAGCAGAACGCTGCCATCCAGCCTGTCATCCCGAAGACACTGAGAAGCGCAGGCTTGCTTGCGCTCCACAGTGTCTCTCTGTGAGGGCATCCAGATGAGCCGAGTTAATGTCCAATGAACTCGGCTCACCTCATGCACGTCACTGACAGCGTGGGAAAATTCTCCTGCACACAGCCCTTCAGCGTGGGAGAATTCTCACGCTGAAGCGCTGAGTGCAGGAGAATTTTCCCACGCTGTCAGTGACGTGCATGAGGTCAGCTGAGTTCATTGGACATGAGCTCACCTCATGCACGTCACTGACAGCGTGGGAGAATTCTCCTGCACTCAGCGCTTCAGCGTGAGAATTTTCCCACGCTGTCAGTGACGTGCATGAGGTGAGCCGAGTTCATTGGACATGACCTCGGCTCATCTGGATGCCGTCACAGCGAGACACTGAGGAGCGCAAGCAAGCCTGCCCTTCTCAGTGTCTGCGGGATGACAGGCTGGATGGCAGCGTTCTGCTGCGGTCCAGCCAGTCATCTCGATGTAGCAGAGCTGAAGCTGTCATGGGAACCATGGAAAGGTAAGGATGAGGTTGGTTAATTATTTTACTTTTATTGCAGGAGATCGTTGGCTTCAGCTGGAATGGGCGTGATGGTAAGTATGGTTTAATTTAGAACAATAAAGAATTGTGTGTTTATTTCAATTAAAGGACTTTATTCTGGGTGTTGTGTTTTTTTTAAATACTTTACTAGAAATTTATGGTGGTCATGTCTAATACTGGCGTGACCCCATGAATTTTGGGCTTAGGGCCAGCTGATAATACCAAGCTGGCCCTAACCCCTTTATTACCCAGTGAGCCACCGCACCAGGGCCCTGGATGAGTTGGGTACAGCGCCAGAAGATGGCGCTTCTATGAACACGCCATTTTCCGGGGTGGCTGCGGACTGCAATTTGCAGCGGGGGGGGGGGCCCAGAAAGCTTGGGCCTCCCTGCGCTGCAGATTCCAGCCCCCAGCTGCCTAGTTGTACCTGGCTGGACACAAAAATAGGGCGAAGCCCCACGTATTTTTTTTTAAATTATTTCATGAAATTCATGAAATAATTAAGAAAAAAAGGCCCTCTCTATATTGTTGTGTCCGGCCAGGTACAAATAGGCAGCTGGTGGTTGGGGGCAGCCCGTTCCTGCCTGCTGTACCTGGCTGGACACAAATATAGTGCGAAGCCCCACTTCAATTTTTTTAAATTACTTCAGGAAATTCATGAAATAATTAAAAAAAAATTGACGTGGGGCTTCGCACTATACTTCTGTCCAGTCAGGTGCAGCAGCCAGGAACGGGCTGCCCCCAACCACCGGCTGCCTATTTGTACCTGGCCGGACACAACAATATAGGGAAGACCTTTTTTTTTAATTATTTCATGAAATAATTAAAAAAAAATTGAGGTGGGGCTTCGCACTATATTTGGGTCCAGCCAGGTACAGCAGGCAGGACCGGGCTGCCCCCAACCAACAGCTGCCTATTTGTACCTGGCCAGACACAACAATGTAGGGAAGCCCTTTTTTTCTTAAATATTTCATGAAATAATTTAAAGAAAATTGACTTGGGGCTTCGCCCTGTTTTTGTGTCCAGCCAGGTACAACTAGGCAGCTGGGGGCTGGAATCCGCAGCGCAGGGAGAACCAAGCTTTCTGGGCCACCCCCGCTGCAAATTGCAGTCCGCAGCCACCCCGGAAAATGGCGCGTTCATAGAAGCGCCATCTTCTGGCGCTGTACCCAACTCATCCAGGGCCCTGGTGCGGTGGCTCACTGGGTAATAAAGGGGTTAGGGCCAGCTTGGCATTATCAGCTGTCCCTAAGCCCGAAATTCATGGGGTCACGCCAATATTAGACATGACCACCATGAATTTCTAGTAAAGTATTTAAAAAAAACACAACACCCAGAATAAAGTCCTTTTATTGAAATAAACACACAATTCTTTATTGTTCTAAATTAAACCATACTTACCGTCACGCCCATTCCAGCTGAAGCCAACGATCTCCTGAAATTAAAGAAAAATAATAAACCAACATCATCCTTACCTTTCCATGGTTCCCATGACAGCTTCAGCTCTGCTACATCGAGATGACAGGCTGTACCGCAGCAGAACGCTGCCATCCAGCCTGTCAACCCGAAGACACTGAGAAGCGCAGGCTTGCTTGCGCTCCACAGTGTCACTCTGTGAGGGCATCCAGATGAGCCGAGTTAATGTCCAATGAACTCGGCTCACCTCATGCACGTCACTGACAGCGTGGGAAAATTCTCCTGCACTCAGCGCTTCAGCGTGGGAGAATTCTCACGCTGAAGCGCTGAGTGCAGGAGAATTTTCCCACGCTGTCAGTGACGTGCATGAGGTGAACTGAGTTCATTGGACATGAGCTCACCTCATGCACGTCACTGACAGCGTGGGAGAATTCTCCTGCACTCAGCGCTTCAGCGTGAGAATTTTCCCACGCTGTCAGTTTTGCGGATGTTATGCAGCAAAAAAAAAACACTCGGGGATTGCCTGGTGTGCATCTTGTGAGGTGTGCATCTTGTGAGATGTATGCATGCCTTGAACAGCTGTTTGAGGGTGAATATGTCTGTGCTCGATGTCAGCGAGTTACATGTTTGGAAGCCCAGATACTGGATCAAAATGTACACATAACAACACTCAGGAGCATTGCAAATTGGGAAAGGAGTTTAGAGCTCACTGTGCTTGCACTGACTAGGGACAGTGATATGGTGGAAGGTGGAGGTGGGGAAGATCAGGACCCAAAAGTAGGCAGCTGGGTAACAGAAGAAGGGGTAGGGGGAAAAGTGCCAGAGAGCCCAGTCCTGATCTGGCACAACCTAGTAAACATGCCTGTTTGGCTGATATTAGGAATTTAAGCCCAGGATTTGTATCACTGCAGCAGGACATTGCTCCTGGTAACCAGAAAACTGACTGCTGTAGAAAGGAAGAAAATAGATGTTGGTCGTAGGGGACTCTATAATTAGTCGGATAGACAGGGTCATCTGCCACTGGGACCATAAATGCCGAACAGTGTATTGCAGCATTGGAAGTGCTAAGATTGTGAGAGCCCACCAGGGTAAACGTGGTTGTCACAATTTCCCTTTGTACCCTTTGTACCCTACTCCAAAAGCAGCAGCTTCCAGTCCACAGTGGAGGGTGGCGCTGTGAGGAGAGCAGCTCACAGACGTGGATGAGGTGGCCAAAGATGATGGAGAGGGGTATTGAACTGTTCCTCAGCTACTGGTCAGGAACAGTTCTATAAAATGATTATGAAGTAAAGAGGTTGATGGGATTAGAACTAGCTCTCCGGAGATCACAGCTGCCCTTAATGTAAAATTGTACCATGCTACTGTACTGTAGAAACTGTGCATGCTTGACCACTGCTCTGAGGCAGCAATGGAGGCTGGTCCCCTTGGCTACTAGCTGAAAACAATAAAAGTCTAAAACCACATATCAGCAGAATGATGCAATATAGAAAAAGCAAGTTAATTTCAAACTTAGTTATTTTTATCACCATTTTCCTGTGTATCCTTTTTTATAACTTGATAATAACCCTTTAAAATAAATTGTATTGTTCTTTCAATGCTATTTACTGTATATCCATACAGTAAAATACACTAAAGTTAGCCATTCCTACTGCCCAAATTAATGGCAATCTGATGATTAGTGTTGAGCGAACATGCTCGACACTGCTCGGTACTCGCCCGAGCATCACGCTACTCGGGATGTTCGGCGAGCACCGAGCATTTCCGGGTTACTCGGGCGGGAGCTCGGGTCTCTGCCCTGCATGTTTGGCGCTCCTTACAGAGCCAATGAACATGCAGGGATTGCCAGCCAGTTACTGTAATGCCGCAGCCATGTTGTTTGTGGGCATTACAGTGATTGGCTGGCCGCACAGCGTCACCTCGAGTATTTAAAACCGGGCGCCGCCATCTTGGACACAGTCGCTCCGGATCAGACAGTGTAGGGACAGCGCTGCTGATTTAGGGAGAGATATATCCTGCAAAATAGTTAGTGTAGGGTCTGTAAAGGCTGCCAGATCAAACAAACAGTCCTTCTCAGGACTAATATCCATCCCAGGTATATCAGGCAGGCAGGCAGGCTGTATAGGAGACGCAGTGGTTATACCAGCAAACGCTGCATTACAGTCCTGTGTGCTGCTCCTGTTGCTGAAATCGCTGGACTTAGCTCCAGGTCCCGGGGGCCAGGAAAAATCCTTTTTTTTAATCTAAATCCTCTTTTTTTTTTTCTCCTTCACAATGTACAAATACCCATCTTATTAACCTTTTGGTGCCCCACCCCCCCAAAAAAAAGTGTGCCTCTGATTTTTCAGACACAAATATATCTGTTGAAAATAGTCTGGTGTAGGCCAGAGAAATACAAGTGTGGTTTTGCAGTTCTATGGGCCATTTGTATCTAAAAAAAACAGTTTGAGTGTGTCGCTCACTGTTCAGCTGCAAATATATATATATTTTAAAAAGCCTGGTATACACCAGTAAATTATTACTGTGGTTTTGATGTTCCACGGTAAAACATCTCTATTATCCTGTTTTTGGCATTTTTTGCTTTATAAAAATAATAAGTGTCTCCCTGATTTTTCAGACACAAATATATCTGTTGAAAATAGTCTGGTGTAGGCCAGAGAGACAGAAGTGTGCTTTTGCTGTTCCACGGTAAAAAATCTCTATTATCCTGCTTTTTGCATTTTTTACTGTAAAAAAAAAAAAAATAGTGTCTCCCTGATTTTTCAGACACAAATATATCTGTTGAAAATAGTCTGGTGTAGGCCCGAGAAATAAAAGTGTGGTTTTGCAGTTCCACGGTACAAACCTCTGTATTATCCACTTTTGGGACATTTGTATCTAAAAAAAACAGTTTGAGTGTGTCGCTCACTGTTCAGCCGCAAATATATATATATTTTAAAAAGCCTGGTATACACCAGTAAATTTTTACTGTGGTTTTGATGTTCCACGGTAAAACATATCTATTATCCTGTTTTTGGCATTTTTTGCTGTATAAAAATAATAAGTGTCTCCCTGATTTTTCAGACACAAATATATCTGTTGAAAATAGTCTGGTGTGGGCCAGAGAGACAGAAGTGTGCTTTTGCTGCTCCACGGTAAAAAATCTCTATTATCCTGCTTTTTGCATTTTTTGCTGTAAAAAAAAAAAAATAGTGTCTCCCTGATTTTTCAGACACAAATATATCTGTTGAAAATAGTCTGGTGTAGGCCAGAGAAATACAAGTGTGGTTTTGCAGTTCCACTGTACAAACCTCTGCATTATCCACTTTTGGGCCATTTGTATCTAAAAAAACAGTTTGAGTGTGTCGCTCACTGTTCAGCCGCAAATATATATATATATTTTAAAAAGCCTGGTATACACCAGTAATTTATTACTGTGGTTTTGATGTTCCACGGTAAAACATCTCTATTATCCTGTTTTTGGCATTTTTTGCTGTATAAAAATAATAATAGTGTCTCCCTGATTTTTCAGACACAAACATATCTGTTGAAAATAGTCTGGTGTAGGCCAGAGAGACAGAAGTGTGCTTTTGCTGCTGCACGGTAAAAAATCTCTATTATCCTGCTTTTTGCATTTTTTGCTGTAAAAAAAAAAAATAGTGTCTCCCTGATTTTTCAGACACAAATATATCTGTTGAAAATAGTCTGGTGTAGGCCCGAGAAATACAAGTGTGGTTTTGCAGTTCCACGGTACAAACCTCTGTATTATCCACTTTTGGGCCATTTGTATCTAAAAAAAACAGTTTGAGTGTGTCGCTCAATGTTCAGCCGCAAATATATATATATTTTAAAAAGCCTGGTGTACACCAGTAAATTATTACTGTGGTTTTGATGTTCCACGGTAAAGCATCTCTATTATCCTGTTTTTGGCATTTTTTGCTGTATAAAAATAATAATAGTGTCTCCCTGATTTTTCAGACACAAATATATCTGTTGAAAATAGTCTGGTGTAGGCCAGAGAGACAGAAGTGTGCTTTTGCTATTCCACGGTAAAAAATCTCTATTATCCTGCTTTTTGCATTTTTTGCTGTAAAAAAAAAAATATTGTCTCCCTGATTTTTCAGACACAAATATATCTGTTGAAAATAGTCTGGTGTAGGCCCGAGAAATACAAGTGTGGTTTTGCAGTTCCACGGTACAAACCTCTGTATTATCCACTTTTGGGCCATTTGTATCTAAAAAAAACAGTTTGAGTGTGTCGCTCACTGTTCAGCCGCAAATATATATATATTTTAAAAAGCCTGGTATACACCAGTAAATTATTACTGTGGTTTTGATGTTCCACGGTAAAACATCTCTATTATCCTGTTTTTGGCATTTTTTGCTGTATAAAAATAATAATAGTGTCTCCCTGATTTTTCAGACACAAACATATCTGTTGAAAATAGTCTGGTGTAGGCCAGAGAGACAGAAGTGTGCTTTTGCTGTTTCACGGTAAAAAATCTCTATTATCCTGCTTTTTGTATTTTTTGCTCTAAAAAAAAAAAAAATAGTGTCTCCCTGATTTTTCAAACACAAATATATCTGTTGAAAATAGTCTGGTGTAGGCCCGAGAAATAAAAGTGTGGTTTTGCAGTTCCACGGTACAAGCCTCTGTATTATCCACTTTTGGGCCATTTGTGTCTAAAAAAAAAACAGTTTGAGTGTGTCGCTCACTGTTCAGCCACAAATATATATATATTTTAAAAAGCCTGGTATACACCAGTAAATTATTACTGTGGTTTTGCTGTTCCACGGTAAAAAATCTCTATTATTCAGGTTTTGGTAGTTTTTTCCGTAAAGAAAAACATTAGTGTCTCCTGACTGTTGTGACACAAAAATATATCTGTTGAAAATAGTCTTGTGTAGGCCCGACATCCCAGTGTGGTTTCGCAGTTCCACGGGTCAAATCGCTGTACTATCCAGCTTTGGGCCTTTGGTATCTAAAAAAAAAAGCAGTTTGAGTGTGTCGCTCACTGTTCAGCCGCAAATATCTCTATTTAAAAAAGTTTGGTATACCCCAGTAAACAATAACTGTGGTTTTCCTCTTCCACGGTTCTAATCTACTCTTTATTACCCTTTTTCCATTGATAGTGCAAGTGTAAGCTATTTTGCTTCATTTACAATGGGCAAGGCGCGTGGCAAGGGACGTGGAAGTGGACGTTCTGGTGATGGTTCGTGCAGAGGATGGGGCCGTGGCCAAGGTGAAAATGTGCCACAACCAACAGCCACATCTTCTCGCTCCCACTTCTTGACCGAATTACTAGGGAAGCACAGAACAACACCAGTATTGAGAACTGATCAGTGTGAACAGGTTATTAATTGGATAGCAGACAATATTTCCAGTTACCTGGGCACCACCACCTCCGGTTTGTCTTCCACGCGGTCAACTCTTAGTAGCCGTGAGTCTCGACCGCATACTCCTCCTCACCCTGATGCTCCTTCCTCCCACCATGCCGAGTGTCGTCAGCCAGCAAGTGATCCCACACTTGGACACTCTGAAGAGCTGTTCACTGGTCCATTTCCATATTTGGGCCCCTCGCCTGATACGCTTGAAGTGGTGGAAGAGGAGATCCCATGTTGCGATGCCCAAATATTTGAACAGCCACGGCCACAGGAAGTCGACGTTGGCAATCTGTCACAAGAGGTGGATGAAGACGAGACACAATTGCCAGGAAGTGAGGAGGAGGATCGTGGTGCGCAAGTGGAAGAGGAGGAGGTGGTGGATGATCTAGTAACTGACCCAACGTGGAAGGAGGACATGCAGAGTGAGGCCAGCAGCACACAGAGGGAGTGAGGCAGAGTACCCCAACAGGCAGGAAGAATCAGTGTGGTGGCCGCAGACAGAAGGCAGGCAACCGTTCCCCGTAACACCAATACGAGGGACGTTGCCAGTACAAGCGGTAGGTCTTCCAGAGTCTGGAATTTTTTTAAAGACTCTGCTGATAACCCCAAAAAGGCCATATGTTCCACCTGCCATGCCAGCATCAGCAGGGGTGACAAAACTACCAGCCTGACCACCACCAGCATGATCAGGCACATTTCAGCAAAGCACCCGACTTTGTGGGGCGAAACCCAGGGTCCACGACCAATGTCAGCGGGTGTCACCACTGCTTCTTCCACTGTTGGTTGTGCAATAGAACCCCCTGTTGTGTGTGCAAGGCAATCCCCTGTCCATACTGCATGTAAAGATGCCCCCTCCTCTCAATCTTCACTTGTTATGGCAGTTTCTCAAGAAACAGCATCAACGTCCACGTCCCACCGCAGCGTTCAATTGTCCATATCCCAGACCTTTGAACGAAAGCGGAAATTCGCAGCTAAAGCCCCACAGGCCACAGTCCTAAATTCGCACATTTCACGACTGCTTGCATTGGAAATGCTGCCTTTTAGGCTGGTGGAGACGGAATCCTTCCGCAATCTTATAGCGGTGGCCGTCCCTCGGTACTCGGTCCCCAGCCGACACTATTTTGCCCGGTGTGCCATCCCCGCACTACACAAGCACGTGTCCCAAAGCATCTGCCGTGCCCTCAACAACGCAGTTACTGGGAGAGTCCACCTGACAACGGACACGTGGACAAGTGCTTGTGGCCAGGGACGGTACATCTCTCTGACGGCACACTGGGTAAACATAGTGGAAGCCGGGACCCAGTCGGACCTTGGGACGGAACACATCCTCCCCACACCGAGGATTGCGGGCCCTATGTCAGTCAGAGTTGCCCCCACAGTGTACAGCTCCTGCGCATCCTCCTCCTCCTCCTACTCCTCATGTTCAGCCTCCATCTCAGATATCACCACATCAGTTACAAGCTGGAAGCATTGCAGTACTGCCTCCGCCAAGCGGCAACAGGCTGTGCTGAAACTCATAAGATTAGGTGATAAACCTCACACTGCTTGTGAGTTGTGGACAGCTGTGAAAGAGCAGGCAGATCTGTGGCTGAGACCGCTGAACCTACATCCCGGCATGGTCGTGTGTAACAATGGCCGTAACCTGGTGGCGGCTCTGAGGCGAGGTGAGATCACACACATACCATGCCTGGCTCATGTGCTTAACCTCGTGGTTCAGCGGTTTCTTAAATCGTACCCCGTGTTGCTAAGGATTTGTGAGCAGAAGAGAGCAGTTGTGGAGTACCAGCTGCAACAAGGCCGTCGATATTCTGGTCAGACTCCACACATAAGACCTCAGGAGTGGACCTGGATGTCTGACATATGTACCATCCTGACAAACTTTGAGGAGGCCACCAAGATGGTGAGTGGCGATGACGCCATCATTAGTGTCAGCATCCCACTTGTCTGTCTTTTGCAACGCTCTCTGCAGAGAATTAAAGAGGAGGCATTGCAGCCAGAGTATGATGAGATGGATCAAGAAGCCGTAGCGGGCGATTACACACAGCCCAGCCTCATCTCATCCCAATGTGCATTGGGGGATAATGAGGGAGAGGAGGAGGAGGAGGAAGAACAGGAGCTGCTATCATGCGTTGTAGACGGTAGTACCTGTACAAGTGTCATACCGTCGGTTCAGAGTGGGTGGCCTGAGGACAGGGGGGAGGAGGAAGAGGAGGAGGAGGAGGAGAGCATGGTCAGTCGTCATCTTGGTGAGGACACGGAAATCTTGCCCTTTACCAGTCTGACACGCATGGCTGACTTTATGTTACGCTGCCTTAACCGTGACCCTCGCGTTGTCAAAATGTTGGGTGACAGTCATTACTGGTTGGTGACACTTGTAGACCCCCGCTACAAGGAGAACTTTCACTCTCTTATTCCTGAGGTGGAGAGGTCTACAAAAATGGGGCAATACCAGAAGGCCCTTGCTGCAGAACTCTTAAAAAAATTCCCATCTGAACACGCTAGCGGCAGAGGTCACAGTTCGTTGCCCAACCAAGGCGTACAGGCGAGAGAGATGCAACTCCAATCCAGCAGAGGCAGGGGAACACTGTCAACGTTCTGGGACAGTTTTCTGACACACACCCAGCTTACAGGCCCTGAGGCGCGGGGTACTCTCACAAGGAGTGGAAAGTTTCAAAAGATGGTGAGGGAGTACCTTGCCGATCGTACCAGCGTCCTCCGTGATTCCTCTGTGCCTTTTAATTATTTGGTATCCAAGCTGAACACTTGGAATGAACTTGCTCTGTACGCCTTGGAGGTCCTGGCCTGCCCTGCCGCTAGCGTGTTATCGGAGCGTGTTTTTAGTGCCGCTGGGGGAATTATAATTGATAAGTGCACTGGCCTGTCAACTGACAATGCTGACAAGCTGACCCTTATCAAAATGAACAAGGGCTGGATTGGGCCAGACTTCTCATCACCACCAAATGACAGCAGAGTAACATAAAGTCAAATCCACTGTGTTATTTCGGGAGGTGTATTCACATGCACCGCTTCACACCCACACATGGGTATACGCTTCCTCGTTTCGGCTGTTTAATATTCTTCTCCTTATCCTCAGCTTCCACCACCATTATACCACCAGGGTGCCAGCATTGCAAGTTCCTCCGTCCTAATATTTGGCAGCTTTTGCTGGGAAAGCATAAGCAAATACCATGGGACACCCACTCCCCAATAATGGGACTTATGTTTGTAATATGCTGTACTGCATGGCTGTTGTAAGGGGCATTGCAAGTTGCTCCATCCTAATTTTTGGCTGCTTTTGCAGGGAAAGCATAAGCAAATACTATGGGAGACCCACTCCCCAATAATGGGACTTATGTTTGTAATATGCTGTACTGCATGGCTCTTGTAAGGGGCATTGCAAGTTGCTCCGTCCTAATTTTTGGCAGCTTTTGCTGGGAAAGCATAAGCAAATACTATGGGAGACCCACTCCCCAATAATGGGACTTATGTTTGTAATATGCTGTACTGCATGGCTCTTGTAAGGGGCATTGCAAGTTGCTCCGACCTAATTTTTGGCAGCTTTTGCTGGGAAAGCATAAGCAAATACTATGGGACACCCACTCCCCAATAATGGGACTTATGTTTGTAATATGCTGTACTGCATGTGACGCGCCCCCTGGGCCGTGTGTACACGTGTGTGGGATACCCGGTGCCGGGTCTCTGGGGTCTGTAGTCTCCGTGGCGGTGACCCAGTCCCGTGGCTCAGGCTGGTCAAACCAGTGGCAATCTTTCTTAGGCTTTGAGGTTAATTGTCCGACTGCGCCACCCGTGGATTGCGGTCAGGGAGTACCACCGCTGGGAGGCAGACCGCTGAGGCTGGTATTGTGTGCGCAGCATAAAATGGGATATCCTATGCAAAAAGGTGGGCACTGCTATGAAATAGTAAATGTTACGGGGTGCTACAGTAACCTGATATAGTTATATGATATAATAAGGAAGAAAAAAGACTCAGGATATACAACCGTGCACACCCAATATTAGAAAAATGAAAAAGTCTTTATTACATGATTACACACTGACAACACAAGAAAATAAAAACAATTAAAAACAGACAAGGCATAGCAATATTCATGGGGGAGGAATAATAATAGTGTTCCAAAGCAATAAATCCCCCTTAGGCCACAGGTATCATTTTTATTTATACTATCTCATAATACAATAATGCTTGTTGACCAAGCTATGTCGCCCTAGTAAAGAGTAGCACAGCACCACTAGACCAAATATAGATGATAAACCAAACACCCCCAAGTAATCAAACCATACATCATAATAAATGAAGGAATGAAGGGATGAGTGGGAGTAGTAATCTACTAGAACTAGGGGCCCGTATAATATCAGCGTTTATCAAAACATATCATCCCACCTGATATACGATATAGGATAATGAGTAAAAGCCATATGTGGCAAAGCGGGCACTCCTAAGTGGTCTAGGGAAAAGTCAAAAATAATAAAATGACATAGTTACCTGTTGGCACCAGAGATCCTACGCGTTACGCTGCTAGACCGCAGCTTCGTCAGGGGTATGTTGTCAGTGAACACATGTGTATATTAAATAGTCTGTCCAATTTAGTGTGATTCCCTTCAGGTGAAAATTAATGCCCCCACTAAGTCTCTCCAGCATCGTGGCAGATCGGACGGTCATTTCCTGTTTTCACAGCGTGCAGCCCACGTGCTGTGGTGTGACACAACCGGAATTGAATAAGACGTCATATCCGGTCGGCGAATCGCCGCCCCTTCCTATCTCTCATGCGTTCCACCCAGACGCCTTGGTGGAACGCAACCGGAACTAAACAAAAAATCATCATATCCGGTTTTAGGAACCGCCCCCTCAAAGATCGTGCGGGACACAGTCCCCCAAAATAGTCACGATAGGAAGAAGGCCGACATACCAGGGGAGAACAGAATGTAATAACATATAAGTACCCCCGGAAGTAGCGCGTCCGCTACAAAAAATATACCGGTACAGAGACAAAAAGGGCTAGCCCTGATCAAGGAAAGTGCCTGACCAGGCCAAGAGCAAGATAAAAGATATGATTGAAGTAAGAAAGTCACCAAATGTGCATAAGAATGTGACCAATCATGACGATACAAACATAAACATAAGACAAACCAACCACAGACAAACATAAAACAGACAACAATCATATACAGATTGTAGGCCATTACAAGGTGGCTGATAAAGTCTGATGGCAATATATATAATATACATACAAATATAAGGACATGGAATTTGAAATGATTACTGGAGATTAGCTTGTTATGGAATGGAGGAGATGCACAAGCCAGCCACACGAGGGGAGATAAAAAGATAAGGAAAAAGGAAAAGAAAAAGAAAAAGAAGAAGAAAAAAAGAAAAAAAAAAAAAAAGAAGAAAAAAAAAGGGGGAGACCAGAGAGCCCTCAATCTAAAGCGGGACTCCAATAGCAAGGATACCATAGGAATTTAAGCCAAGTAACCAGTAAATGAAAAATCCTCATTTATGCCCCTAGGGGCCACTGTGTCAAGAACAAAAATCCACCTTGATTCAGATCTCAATAGATCCTTAGTGTGATCCGAGTTACGTGAATTAGGCCTCATTATTTGAAGGCCCATAACTCGCATTTTATTGGGGCTACCAGAATGGCATTGGAAGAAGTGCATAGCCACCGATGAGATGGCCTTGCCCTTCTTCAAATCCTGCACAGCAAGATGGATGTTAGAGACATGTTGCTGTACCCGTCTGCGGAGTTCCTGCGACGTTTGACCAACATAAACCTTCGGACAGGGACAGGTCAATGCATATACAGCATTAGTAGACCTACAGTTGATAAAATCCCTCAAAGGGTAATGATGGTTGTCAATCGGATTAGTAAAAATTTTACCAGATGAGAAAAATGGACAAGCAGAACAATCGCCACAAGGGAATGAACCCTTAAATTTACTGCCGCCCGAGGTACTACAACTAGGGCGTGTATAATGACTATGCATAAGTTTATCCCTTAAATTAGGGGCACGTCTAGCCGTCAACAACGGTCTCTCTGGTAAAATGTTAGAAAGACGACTATCCGTCTTAAGTATATTCCAATGTTTCCGAAATAGACTACCCACTTCATTCCATTGATTGTTAAACCTGGTAATAAATCTAATCTGTGTATCCTCCATATTAAAACGTGATTGTAGCAACATCTCCCGTGGTTTGACCAAGACCTTCTGGTGAGCCTTGGAGATTACCGCTTTAGGATATCCACGTTCCCGAAAGCGTGAGGTTAAATTTCTGGCCTCGGTTTTGTAGTCCTCCTGTGTTGTACAATTCCTTTTGGCCCTTGAAAATTGTCCCACCGGTATACTGTCTCTCAAGTTTCTAGGATGAAAACTTTGGTAGTGTAGGAGACTATTAGTGGCAGTCGATTTCCTATGTAATTTGGATACAAGTGAGTCACCCACTTTCCTGATCTCCAGATCCAGGAAGTTCACTGCAGAGGAAGATATACAGTGGGTAAGATGAATGTTAAAATCATTGACATTCAACCTATCAATAATTGCAAGTGCCTCAGTTTCGGTGCCCGTCCAGATAATCAAAATGTCATCTATGAAGCGTAGCCATTTAAAGACCCCCCGGTTGTATGCCTGTAAAGGGTACACGTGTTTTACCATCTTTGTCTTTGGTTCCAGCAGTCTCTACATTTTTTGAAGTTATGAAAGATGAGATCAGGAGATTACCTGTCAATAATATATCTCATCAAAATTTAAATATTATGGAGAGGCGTGCCCTCCTTTGCCTGCAGAAAAAACAGGAATTCCTGATAAAGGAAGCAGACAAAGGGGGAAACATTGTTTTATGGCCTCGTGGTATGTACACTGCTGAAGTACATAGACAGCTGAATAACACCAGATTCTATTTGAGACTTCCTTCGGACCCCACACAGGTCTTTTCGGCTAAGCTTGAACGATTACTTTTGAAGGCTTTTTCTATGGGAACCATTAATAAACAAGAGAGGGAATTTATGATAGTGAGGAAACCTTCCATACCCACTTTCTATGTTTTGCCCAAAGTCCACAAAAATTTGGAATGTCCACCGGGTCGACCTATTGTGTCAGGCATAGGAAGTATTTGTGAAAAGGCATGTATTTACATAGATTTTTTCTTGCAGCCCCTCGTTACCAGTTTACCTTCTTATCTCAGAGATTCATCTCATCTGATACGGACTATTGATAGGTTGAATGTCAATGATTTTAACATTCATCTTACCCACTGTATATCTTCCTCTGCAGTGAACTTCCTGGATCTGGAGATCAGGAAAGTGGGTGACTCACTTGTATCCAAATTACATAGGAAATCGACTGCCACTAATAGCCTCCTACACTACCAAAGTTTTCATCCTAGAAACTTGAGAGACAGTATACCGGTGGGACAATTTTCAAGGGCCAAAAGGAATTGTACAACACAGGAGGACTACAAAACCGAGGCCAGAAATTTAACCTCACGCTTTCGGGAACGTGGATATCCTAAAGCGGTAATCTCCAAGGCTCACCTGAAGGTCTTGGTCAAACCACGGGAGATGTTGCTACAATCACGTGTTAATATGGAGGATACACAGATTAGATTTATTACCAGGTTTAACAATCAATGGAATGAAGTGGGTAGTCTATTTCGGAAACATTGGAATATACTTAAGACGGATAGTCGTCTTTCTAACATTTTACCAGAGAGACCGTTGTTGACGGCTAGACGTGCCCCTAATTTAAGGGATAAACTTATGCATAGTCATTTTACACGCCCTAGTTGTAGTACCTCGGGCGGCAGTAAATTTAAGGGTTCATTCCCTTGTGGCGATTGTTCTGCTTGTCCATTTTTCTCATCTGGTAAAATTTTTACTAATCCGATTGACAACCATCATTACCCTTTGAGGGATTTTATCAACTGTAGGTCTACTAATGTTGTATATGCATTGACCTGTCCCTGTCCGAAGGTTTATGTTGGTCAAACGTCGCAGGAACTCCGCAGACGGGTACAGCAACATGTCTCTAACATCCATCTTGCTGTGCAGGATTTGAAGAAGGGCAAGGCCATCTCATCGGTGGCTATGCACTTCTTCCAATGCCATTCTGGTAGCCCCAATAAAATGCGAGTTATGGGCCTTCAAAAAATGAGGCCTAATTCACGTAACTCGGATCACACTAAGGATCTATTGAGATCTGAATCAAGGTGGATTTTTGTTCTTGACACAGTGGCCCCTAGGGGCATAAATGAGGATTTTTCATTTACTGGTTACTTGGCTTAAATTCCTATGGTATCCTTGCTATTGGAGTCCCGCTTTAGATTGAGGGCTCTCTGGTCTTCCCCCTTTTTTCTTCTTTTTTTTCTTTTTTTCTTCTTCTTTTTCTTTTCCTTTTTCCTTATCTTTTTATCTCCCCTCGTGTGGCTGGCTTGTGCATCTCCTCCATTCCATAACAAGCTAATCTCCAGTAAACATTTCAAATGCCATGTCGTTATATTTGTATGTATATTATATATATTGCCATCAGACTTTATCAGCCACCTTGTAATGGCCTACAATCTGTATATGATTGTTGTCTGTTTTATGTTTGTCTGTGGTTGGTTTGTCTTATGTTTATGTTTGTATCGTCATGATTGGTCACATTCTTATGCACATTTGGTGACTTTCTTACTTCAATCATATCTTTTATCTTGCTCTTGGCCTGGTCAGGCACTTTCTTTGATCAGGGCTAGCCCTTTTTGTCTCTGTACCGGTATATTTTTTGTAGCGGACGCGCTACTTCCGGGGGTACTTATATGTTATTACATTCTGTTCTCCCCTGGTATGTCGGCCTTCTTCCTATCGTGACTATTTTGGGGGACTGTGTCCCGCACGATCTTTGAGGGGGCGGTTCCTAAAACCGGATATGATGATTTTTTGTTTAGTTCCGGTTGCGTTCCACCAAGGCGTCTGGGTGGAACGCATGAGAGATAGGAAGGGGCGGCGATTCGCCGACCGGATATGACGTCTTATTCAATTCCGGTTGTGTCACACCACAGCACGTGGGCTGCACGCTGTGAAAACAGGAAATGACCGTCCGATCTGCCACGATGCTGGAGAGACTTAGTGGGGGCATTAATTTTCACCTGAAGGGAATCACACTAAATTGGACAGACTATTTAATATACACGTGTTCACTGACAACATACCCCTGACGAAGCTGCGGTCTAGCAGCGTAACGCGTAGGATCTCTGGTGCCAACAGGTAACTATGTCATTTTATTATTTTTGACTTTTCCCTAGACCACTTAGGAGTGCCCGCTTTGCCACATATGGCTTTTACTCATTATCCTATATCGTATATCAGGTGGGATGATATGTTTTGATAAACGCTGATATTATACAGGCCCCTAGTTCTAGTAGATTACTACTCCCACTCATCCCTTCATTCCTTCATTTATTATGATGTATGGTTTGATTACTTGGGGGTGTTTGGTTTATCATCTATATTTGGTCTAGTGGTGCTGTGCTACTCTTTACTAGGGCGACATAGCTTGGTCAACAAGCATTATTGTATTATGAGATAGTATAAATAAAAATGATACCTGTAGCATAAAATGGGATAACTCCCCTCGGGAGGAGTATCGTCTCAGGGCAGTGAGTGTGGATGATGGGGGTGATGGTGCACGAGCGCAGCAGGAATGACTCAGAGTCTTTGCAGTGCAGTTCAGGGTCTTTACTGATGATTATGAGGTAGACCCTCCCGGGAGTACTGGCTAGCATAAGAGGCCTGGTCAGTCTGTGAGCAAGCAGGAGTTCCCCTGGCCAGGTGGAGTTGTAGGCCTCCCCGTCTGTCTGCACTCTTCCTGGCTACCTTGCTGTAAGCGGGTAGAAGTAGCCCACGTCCCTGAGTGTACCGTGTAGTGCTCACCCGTATGGCTGGTGACTTGGGGCCTTCTGTTAGCCTCCGCTCCACGACGGCGGTGCTGGTCCCTTGCTTGTGACTTAGCCTCCGGGCTTCTATGGCCAGAGGACCTGAAATCCCCTGCCGGCTGGTTTCTGCTGCTGGATATATAAGTCCTCACAGCTTCGGACTCCTGTGTCCGGTTCCTATTGTCTTCTGCCAGGGCGAGCTCTGCTCAGCTTCCAGCCCCTCGTCTTTGGCTCCTAGCTCCTACAGAGCTCCTTGCTGTTACTTTCCCTTGCTCTCACTCTGACTCTGACTGTTCTCTGTTCTCTGCCTCACTCAACCCCACTCCAGATCCAGTTTATAAGGGCAGAATTCTCCCCTCCCAGGACTGAGGCAGGAGGATGTTGCATGTTTAAGGGATCCTGACCAGGAAACCTCCCACTTGCTCTCCGACGTAATCTCTATTACTGTGGTGACCAGACCCCTGGGGTGCCACACATGGCTCTTGTAAGGGGCATTGCAGTACCTCATAATTTTTGGAAAGCATTCCATTCACTGCTTAGGCCAACAGTGCACAGGAGACCCAGTTGCTATAAATGGGAAAAAAGGTTTAGCTAACGCCTTCTGACCTCCATGTCATTTCCAAGGGGCATTGGAGTGCCTCGAAATTTTTGGTAGGCATTGAACTCACTGTATGCCCTATAACTGTGTAGCCAAACCGCTCCTTTTGTTACAGAAACATATCCTACAAGACATATCTGGTTGACTGGCCTGATATTGATGTGAATGGTCCCTGTTCCTCCTGCTCTTTCTCCTTTGCCACTACCTCATCCATCATTTATCACCTGAAGCTTTGTTTTAACGGGAGTCATAGAACATGGATAGTAGCAGGAAAACATCCAGCAATCCTCGGAGGAGGTAGGATATGCGCCAAAACGCTGACCTCCTCAGGCCTAGCCGCTACTACATACATGCGCTTGCATTACAACAAAACAAAGCAGATGCTAACTTCTATCATCCTCATCATGCTCCTCACCTTGGCACTCTCAACTCCCCTGATGGAGAAGCCAGGGCCCACCGGAGGAATCTGATAGTCTGGTGGGCTCGGCCAATGCTGCCCTAAAGCAGGCCAGGCTAAGAAAAGTGTGGGAAAGGTTACCGGGACAAATAGGGGTGGCTGGGGACCGAGTATGGACACCCGGCCACCCCCTGGAGGCTGGGGAGCAAGCAGGGACACCCGGCCACCAGGTGGCTGGGGAATGAGTATGGATACCAGGCCGCCGACACAGCCATGGCGTGGTGGCCAGATTCCGCCTCCACATGCCTAAAAGGCCCAATTTAAAGTGCAAGCAAGCAAGCAGTATGGTATTGCAGCCTGTGGGTGGGTGGGTGGCAGGCTGCATACTTGCGCTTGCATTGCAAGGAATGGGAGAGGTACAATTAAACACTGCCCTGGGACAAGGACTTGAATGGGGATAGTTGCAAGTCTGCAACGACAGGTGCAAGGTGGGAGGCATCTTCGCATGTACCATGAACAGGGGTTTGGCATGCACACACTACAGGGGAATAGGCTCTCCTTCCCACTAAATGCACTGGGGAGGGCACAGGTAATGTTTTGGTATACGCGCTTAATCTTATGTATAAGGCACACCAGGACAAATAGGGGCGGCTGGGGACTGAGTATGGATACCTCGCTGCCGAAGCAGCCATGAGGTAGTGGCCAGCTTCGGCCTCCTCTAAACTAAAAGGCCCCATTTCAAGTGCAAGCTAGCAGTATGAATTGCAGTCTGGGGGTGGGTGGGTGGCAGGCTGCACACTTACACTTGCATTAAAAGAAAACATAACAGATGCTAACTTCTGTCATCATCATCATGCTTCTCACCTTGGCACTCTCAACTCCACCGATGGAGAAGTCAGGGCCCAACGGAGGAGTCTGGTTCTCTGGTGGGCTCGTCCAATGCTGCCTAAAGCAGGCCGGGCTAAGAAAAGTGTGTGGGGGGATGTTCCAAGGAGAAATGGGGGCAGCTGGGGACCGTTTATGGACACCCGACTGCCCCCAGGCAGCTGGGGACCGTGTGGACACTCGGCCGCGGGGCAACTGGGGACTGAGTATGGACACCCGGCCGCCGGGCGGCTGGGGACTGAGTATGGATTCCAGGCCGCCAACACAGCCATGACGTGGTGGCCAGATTCCGCCTCCACATGCCTAAAAGGCCCAATTTCAAGTTCAAGCAAGCAAGCAGTATGGTATTGCAGCCTGGGGGTGGGTGGGTGGCAGGCTGCATACTTGCGCTTGTATTGCAAGAAATGGGGGAGGTACAATCGAACACTGCCCTTGGACTAGAACTTGCATGGGGATAGTTGCAAGTCTGCATCTTCTGATGCGGCAAGGATCACTTATGATGGGCACACTTTTAGACAGTGACCTGGGAGTCAGAGATGCTTCCAGGGGTCTTCCCCATGCTGTTCCCATGTCTTTTCAGCACTTTATGCATGTGTCACACAGCACATGGCCAGATAAGGTTGTAAAATGTTAAAATGACATTTCCCGGTGAATGCATTTGTCAAAAACGCATAAAAAATGCTACTTGTGAACATAGCCGAAGGTTTGGAGGAGTATTTTTGTTTTTGGTCATTTATTTTAACTTATACACAAGTCTTTTCCCTGGAAAGGATGTTCCTTAACATATTTCACAGGAAAAAAGTTTCACTTTCGTTTTATTGTGAGCCTGTAAAAGTGGCTTAATACCTCTGACCACGTTGTTGACAGCAGTGACCTGGGGGTCAGAAATGCTTCCTGGGGCGATCCCCATGCTGTCCCCATGTCATTTGAGCACTGTCACTATTGTTTTGGGCACTTGTTAGGCTTTTAAAAGACTGCCGGGGGTGCCACCGCAAAAATGCTCGAGTCTCCCATAGACTAACATTGGGCTCGTTGCTTGGGTCGAGCACCCGAGTATCACGGCGAGCTCGGCCCGAGCTTCGAGCACCCGAGCATTTTAGTGCTCGCTTAACACTACTGATGATACTATATTCAGCTCTTTCAGCATTCAATTTCTAATTAAACAAAGTTGGAATTTTTGTGTATACATTATGCTCCTACGCAATATGAGGAGCAATTTTTACTTATTAAACTTATCTGCCTCTTACAAGTAATTAATATATTAGCTCATATTCATTATTCCTCTATATAATAAAGTAACAACTACAAAAACAATGGAATATGGGGAATTGACTTTAAAATCCAGATAAGAAAAAGTTATTTTTCATGTAATGCCAAAAATGTAGAATCAAGATTTTAAACAAAGAATGGAGAACAGTTTGGCCATTGAATTCTCAAGAGGTTGTGACTATTGGAGGATTTTAGAAAACTCTCAAATTGGCAGCTTCATACTCTTACTTACCAGGTGCCAGACATCTAAAACTCACTGTGAATGCTGTATATAGGAAAGAATGCACTTGTCAAATCTAAACAATTGAAATACTATGTAGATAATACATTGACAGATACATGATCTTTCTTTTTACAAATCTACTGTTTACCTAACACATGCAACCTTTGCAAATATGTGCCACGAGGTTCACTCTGCTATAGTCAAATATTCCATAGCAGCTAGGTGATGTTTCCAAATGATCTCTGATTGACTCTAGAGCTTTAATTAAATAGAAGAAACTAGCAAATTAAACCAGTGGATGTATCCTGAAAGTCTTTACCTGTGTCATGTTTAATTACTTTGTAGTTATATGTAAGATTATCCCACTTATACACTTAAGAAGAGCTTTTTAGAACTCAAACTTTCATGATGTATTCTTATTTTGATTATGGCGTTTCAACTCTGAGACCCCTGCTTATGATCATAACGAAGAACTTGGGGAATGCAGTGGATCATCTTTGCCCCCTTATATTTATCCAGGCACAGCAGCATTAATGCTTAACCATTGTTCCTGGTACAGCAGCTCTACCCACAGCGCTCTGTTCTTTCTTCATTGTTTCTTCATTCTAATAACTGATAAATGTTCTTCGTTTCAGACTTCCAACAAACATTGATGGTCTTAAAAAGCCCCTATAATGCATTTGGACTAATTTGTTGTCCATGATGTACATTTTAATTTAATAGAGACATTTGAAAACACTCTACCACAAAGTTCATTTAATAAAAAGTAGTAAAACAGGTTTGATAAAAACACAACACGAAATCCAGGTGGTATGTTAATTGCCGCTCCAGATGGTAGTTTTTCTGCACAAGAAAGCTAATGTAAATATATGATGAAATGCCCTAAACTACAACAGTGAAAGCCTAACAATGCATCGTCAAGATATGTCAGTTCCTTATTTACAGTAGAGGTTTCAAGGGTTGAATTACTAACTTTTAAAGTGAATTTTGCTTGCTTGCAATACGATCCTATAAAAATAAGAAATGACAATGGTTTACGTAGTTTTTTTAAATAAAATCTTCACTGACACAAAAACGTAAAGTGTGTTCATTGTGTTTGTCAAAGCACCACTTCCGCGCTTTTTTATTGCAGCACTGGAGTGGTGCTACTAATCTAAGTTCCCTGAATCTAGTCTTATACTTACCAGGAGCCGTCTTCATCTTTTATCGGTGTCACTATGGTTGGTCTCCAGAAGGTTATGACCTGATAGATTGATCCAATGTTTGCTGGACAATCTGAAAGTCACAACTCAATGTATGTCTATGACAGCGAGAACAAGTCTGATATAGACTTACTGTAACATACCTGGCGGCGTCTTTGCATAGTGGTCCATCTCCCACTGTGCAAGAGCGCGCACTTGAGAATGTCTCTCTGGCTTCCCTCCATACTGTCTTTTTGTGTCTGTTTCTGCTGCTTAAGGGCGGCGCCCGATCACTTCCTGCTTTTTGTACCTGCTTTGGGTCACACCCCTTGTGCGTCCTCAGCCTATTGCTGTCTGTCACCTGGTATTTAACCCAGCTGCTCCAATCAATCCCTGCCTGAGCATCTTGCCCTGTCAGTTGGCTTTTGTCTTTGACATGCCAGGTCCTGTCTATTTTACCCGTCTTGCAGTATCTGTTCCCATGTCTGTACTGTGTCCTATCTGTGTACCCTAACCTGCAGTCTGTACACGTTCCTTGCCTCTTGTCTGCCTATCCTGGAGGCTGTATTTCCAGGCCTGTCTGAACACGCTCCTAGCCTGTTCCTCCCGCCTTCTAGGGGCCGATTACCTAGACCTGCTCCTGTATCTTGTTTGTCCTGTCTGAACACGCTCCTTGAGTGTTCGTCCCGCCTCTCTGGGGGCCGTATTCCCAGACCCGCTCCTGTATTCCGCTGCAGTGTCGGTCTCCTCCGTACACTCAGTTCCAGTCTGAACTCTCTCCTATCTTTTACCTGTTTTTTCTCTATGTCCGTTCCTTTCCTTTTTCTGCAGAGTCTGAACTCGTACCTAACTCCTGCTTGTTGTCTCTGTACTCCCGTTTGTGAGTTTGTGGTCCACTCGCTACTTCTCTGCAAGTACTCTGCGGGTATCTGGCTCTGCCTTTCCCTTCCTGTCTGTTCTGTGTGAACAGAGACCTGTCCCCCCTGCTCTGCCTTGCTCTCCGCTCCAGGCGGCCTCGTCCAGCTCTGCTCTTGCTCACCGCTCCAGGCGGCCTCATCCTGCACTGCTCTTGCTCACCGCTCCAGGTGGTATCGTCCTGCTCTGCTCTTGCTCACCGCTCCAGGCGGTCTCGTCCTGCTCTGCTCTTGCTCACCGCTCCAGGCGGTCTCGTCCTGCTCTGCTCTTGCTCACCGCTCCAGGCGGTCTCGTCCTGCTCTGCTCTTGCTCACCGCTCCAGGCGGTCTCGTCCTGCTCTGCTCTTGCTAACCGCTCCATGCGGTCTCGTCCTGCTCTGCTCTTGCTCACCGCTCCAGGCGGTCTCGTCCTGCTCTGCTCTTGCTCACCGCTCCAGGCGGTCTCGTCCTGCTCTTGCTCACTGCTCCGGCAGTCTCGTTCTGCTCTCTCCCTTTACCTCACTGCTCTGGCAGTCTCGCTTAGCTCCCTCTTTCTCACTGCTCCGGCAGTCTCGTTCTGCTCTCTCCTTCTTTCTCACTGCTCCAGCAGTCTCGCTCTGCTCCTTCTTTCTCACAGCTCCGGCAGTCTCGTTCTGCTCTCTCCCCTTTGCTCGCTGCCCTGGCAGTCTCGCTCTGCTCCCTCTTGCTCGCTGCTCCGGCAGTCTGCTCTTACCCTTTGCTCGCTGCTCCGGCAGTCCTACTCTGCTCTGACCCTATGCTCGCTGCTCCGGCAGTCCTACTCTGCTCTGACCCTTTGCTCGCTGCTCCGGCAGTCCTACTCTGCTATGACCCTTTGCTCGCTGCTCCGGCAGCCTCGCCCTGCTCCCTCTTGCTCGCTGATCCGGCAGTCTCGCCCTGCTCCCTCTAGATTGCTGCTCCGGTAGTTTGCTCTGACCCTTTGCTCGCTGCTCTGGCAGTCTCGCTCTGTTTCCTCTTGCTCACTGCTTCGGCAGTCCTACCCTGCTCTTACCCTTTGCTCGCTGCTCCGGCAGTCTCGCTCTGCTCAGACCCTTTGCTCGCTGCTCCGGCAGCCTCGCTCTTCTCTGACTCTTTGCTCCGCTCCTGGCGGCCTCGTCTTGCTCTCAACCTGCTGTGTTTGTATACCGCTTCTGCGGTTCTGTTCCAGAAGTCCCAGTCTGTACTGGGTTCTATCCTCTCTGTGCTCCAACCTGTTGTACCTGCCAGTACCTCCCCGTCTGCATACCAGTGTGCCAGTCTAAACCTTCCAGTTCCTGTATTTCCCGGTGTGGGCCAACAGCCGTGTCCGGAGTCTGACCTGGAGTAGACCCTGGTACCTCTGCTCGGTTCCTCCCTGGTGCACTGGCGTCGTATTCCGTCGTGCGATCTTGGTCAGATCGGCCAGACACTTAGTTACGCCCCTCCAGGCACTCTCCGGTACGGTACAGTGGAATCACTACAATCACACGCACATGCCGCTCAGCCCGGGCGTGTGCATTACAGCATGCTCAGGCCATGGTTCCCGTTGAGCCCCACGGCCTTCGCTCTCTGAGACGTTTTCCAGCGAATACGTGCATTAAAAATAAATAAATAATTTTTTTTTTTCCTTAGCTGAGTTCCAGGCGAATTACGCACCCGTCCAGATGGATCTATCAGCTCTCGTTCCTGTGGATCCGCCACGTTACTATGGGGATCCAAGACAGAGTCGTGCATTTGTGGAGCAATGCATGCTACACTTCAAGTTCTACCCTCTATGTTTTCCCACAGATCGGGTTAAGGTGGGATTCATGATGTCTTACCTAGCGGGTGATGCCTTGAATTGGATCATCCCCCTATGGGACGCACAGGATCCTATCGTCCTGGACATAATGGCCTTCCTGGTGGCCTTTCTAATGGTCTTCGATGATCCTAACCCGGAGGCTCCTGCTGAAGCTTCACTTCCCAGTATCCCTGAGCAGCCACGATGGGTAATGTGTGTGGGTAGCGCAATAGTCCTCCAGCCCAATGAGACTGCTGCCCATCCAGAATCCTCACAGGGTGACTACACTCTCCGGAATACTTTCACAACCTCAAGAGGCAGTCCAGACGTGCTAGACGTAGAGGCAAGCCGTCACGCCAGGGTCTGTCCTCCCTGAGACCTCCTGACCCCAACCTTGAAGTCCCTACTGAAGCTTCATCTCCCTGTATCCCGGAGAAGCCCCAACGGGTAATGTGCGTGGGTAGTGCACCAGTTCTCCTGCCCGAAGAGACTGCTGCCCACCCAGAATCCACACCGGAGGACCCCCTGTTGCCTCCTGAATCCCCCGGGATACCACTTGATGACAATTGGAGAGAGACTTCCCTATACTCTGCACCTGATACCTCGCCCGCTTCGTCCAGTGAGTCCAACCTGGTGTTCTCCGAAGCAGAGCTTACCCCCGAGTCTCTACACCCCTCCGATCAGGCGGAGGATCTCCAGTTGTCTCCTGAACCCTTCAGGGTGCTACCTGGTAGCGAATGGACAGAGACTTTCCTATACTCGGTACCTGATACCTTGGCCGCTTCATCCAGTGAGTCCGACCTAGTGTACTCCGAAGCAGAGGTTACCCATGAGTCTCTTCACCCGTCCGACCTGGCGGAGGACCTCCAGTTGTCTCCTGAGCCCTTCGGGGTGCTACCTGGTAGCGAAAGGACAGAGACTCTCCTATACTCTGTACCTGATACCTTGCTCGCTTCGTCCAGTGAGTCCAACCTAGTGTACTCCGAAGCAGAGGTTACTCCCGAGTCTCTACACCCCTCTGATCAGGCGGAGGACCTCCAGTTGTCTCCAGAACCCTTCAGGGTGCCACCTGGTGGTGAATGGACAGAGACTTTCCTATATCTTGGATCTGATACCTCGCTCGCTTCGCCTAGTGAGTCTCACCTAGTGTACTCCGAAGCAGAGGTTATTCTTGAGTCTCTACACCCCTCCGACCAGGCGGAGGACCTCCAGTTGTCTCCAGAACCCTTCGGGGTGCCACCTGGTGGTGAATGGACAGAGACTTTCCTATACTCGGCACCCGATACCTTGCCTGCTTCGTCCAGTGTGTCCGACCTAGTGTACTCTGAAGCAGATATTTTCCCCGAGCCTCTGCCCTCTTCTGACACGGCGGAGGTCCTTCAGTTGTTTCCTGAATCCTCTGGGGTACCACCAGATAACAAAGAGACAGTGACTTTTTCTCACCCAGTACCTGATAACCCGTCTATTTCTTCCTGTGAGTTTGACAAGATGTACCTCGAAGCAGAGATTACCCCCAAGTCTCTGCTCCCCTCCAACCCTGTGGAGGACTTCCAGTTGTCTCCTGTACCCTCTGGGGTGCCACCTGAAAATATGTGGAGAGAGACTTCCTTGTGTGCTGTTCCTGGTACTCCACCCGTTTCGTCTGTTGCTGAGGAAGGCTGGATAGGAGGTAGAATCCTAGCTAACCAGATGAGACCAGTTTTTCCTGTGGACAGTGAAAGTGATCTCCTTGAAGTGAAGGATTGGCCCTCGAATTCCCTGCGGAAGATTCTGGGAGGCCTGAAGAAGAGGGGGCGTAAGGGGGGGGTACTGTAACATACCTGGCGGCGTCTTTGCATAGTGGTCCATCTCCCACTGTGCAAGAGCGCGCACTTGAGAATGTCTCTCTGGCTTCCCTCCATGCTGTCTGTTTGTGTCTGTTTCTGCTGCTTAAGGGCGGCGCCCGATCACTTCCTGCTTTTTGTACCTGCTGTGGGTCACACCCCTTGTGCGTCCTCAACCTATTGCTGACTATCACCTGGTATTTAGCCCAGCTGCTCCAATCAATCCCTGCCTGAGCATCTTGCCCTGTCAGTTGGCTTTTGTCTCTGACATGCCAGGTCCTGTCTATTTTACCTGTGTTGCAGTATCTGTTCCCATGTCTGTACTGTGTCCTATCTGTGTACCCTAACCTGCAGTCTGTACACGTTCCTTGCCTCTTGTCTGCCTATCCTGGAGGCTGTATTTCCAGGCCTGTCTGAACACGCTCCTAGCCTGTTCCTCCCGCCTTCTAGGGGCCGATTACCTAGACCTGCTCCTGTATCTTGTCTGTCCTGTTTGAACACGCTCCTTGCCTGTTCATTCCGTCTCTCTGGGGGCCGTATTCCCAGACCCGCTCCTGTATTCCGCTGCAGTGTCAGTCTCCTCCGTACACTCAGTTCCAGTCTGAACTCTCTCCTATCTTTTACCTGTTTTTTCTCTATGTCCGTTCCTTTCCTTTTTCTGAGAGTCTGAACTCGTACCTAACTCCTGCTTGTTGTCTCTGTACTCCCGTTTGTGAGTTTGTGGTCCACTCGCTACTTCTCTGCAAGTACCTTGTGGGTATCTGGCTCTGCCTTTCCCTTCCTGTCTGTTCCGTGTGAACAGAGCCCTGTCCCCCCTGCTCTGCCTTGCTCTCCGCTCCAGGCGGCCTCGTCCTGCTCTGCTCTTGCTCACCGCTCCAGGCGGCCTCGTCCTGCTCTGCTCTTGCTCACCGCTCCAGGCGGTCTCGTCCTGCTCTGCTCTTGCTCACCGCTCCAGGCGGTCTCGTCCTGCTCTGCTCTTGCTCACCGCTCCAGGCGGTCTCGTCCTGCTCTGCTCTTGCTCACCGCTCCAGGCGGTTTCGTCCTGCTCTGCTCTTGCTCACCGCTCCAGGCGGTCTCGTCCTGCTCTGCTCATGCTCACCGCTCCAGGCGGTCTCGTCCTGCTCTGCTCTTGCTCACCGCTCCAGGCGGTCTCGTCCTGCTGTGCTCTTGCTCACTGCTCCGGCAGTCTCGTTCTGCTTTCTCCCTTTACCTCACTGCTCCGGCAGTCTCGCTCAGCTCCCTCTTTCTCACTGCTCCGGCAGTCTCGTTCTGCTCTCTCCTTCTTTCTCACTGCTCCAGCAGTCTCGCTCTGCTCCTTCTTTCTCACTGCTCCGGCAGTCTCGTTCTGCTCTCTCCCCTTTGCTCGCTGCCCTGGCAGTCTCGCTCTGCTCCCTCTTGCTCGCTGCTCCGGCAGTCTGCTCTTACCCTTTGCTCGCTGCTCCGGCAGTCCTACTCTGCTCTGACCCTTTGCTCGCTGCTCCGGCAGTCCTACTCTGCTCTGACCCTTTGCTCGCTGCTCCGGCAGTCCTACTCTGCTCTGACCCTTTGCTCGCTGCTCTGGCAGTCCTACTCTGCTCTGACCCTTTGCTCGCTGCTCCGGCAGTCCTACTCTGCTCTGACCCTTTGCTCGCTGCTCCGGCAGCCTCGCCCTGCTCCCTCTTGCTCGCTGCTCCGGCAGTCTCGCCCTGCTCCCTCTAGATTGCTGCTCCGGTATTTTGCTCTGACCCTTTGCTCGCTGCTCCGGCAGTCTCGCTCTGTTTCCTCTTGCTCACTGCTCCGGCAGTCCTACCCTGCTCTTACCCTTTGCTCGCTGCTCCGGCAGTCTCGCTCTGCTCAGACCCTTTGCTCGCTGCTCCGGCAGCCTCGCTCTTCTCTGACTCTTTGCTCCGCTCCTGGCGGCCTCGTCTTGCTCTCAACCTGCTGTGTTTGTATACCGCTTCTGCGGTTCTGTTCCAGAAGTCCCAGTCTGTACTGGGTTCTATCCTCTCTGTGCTCCAACCTGTTGTACCTGCCAGTACCTCCCCGTCTGCATACCAGTGTGCCAGCCTAAACCTTCCAGTTCCTGTATTCCCCAGTGTGGGCCAACAGCCGTGTCCGGAGTCTGACCTGGAGTAGACCCTGGTACCTCTGCTCGGTTCCTCCCTGGTGCACTGGCGTCGTATGCCGTCGTGCGATCTTGGTCGGATCGAGCAGACACTTAGTTACGCCCCTCCAGGCACTCTCCGGTACGGTACAGTGGAATCACTACAATCACACGCACACGCCGCTCAGCCCGGGCGTGTGCATTACACTTACATTGACAGCTCGTGACCATTATCTCTGACTTCCGGTCAGTCAGAAGTTCCTGTGATAAGACGGTAATGTGGAACCAAAACGGTGTCGGGAACAGTTGAAGATGGCAGCTGACAAGAATAAGACTTGGGTCAGGGAACTTAGATTAATAGCACCACTCCAGCACTCAAATAAGAAAAAGCTCACTGGAGTGGTGCTTTAAGAATGCTTCCCAAAATTATTCTTTATATTTCTTATTTGATTTTTGTCTTTGGTAATTTACTACTAATTTTTCTAATATAACAATGATTTTCTTGATTATTTGTTGCATTCTTCTAGCTTATATGTTGTATTCTTCTAGCTTTCCCCACAATTGCAACACAACAGGAGTTTGAATTGGTCAGTGGTAAAGCATGCACCCTACTGCTTCATTCAATGACTACGGGGTTGATAAAAATAGCTGATCAGCTGTTTCCATCAGTGCCACAGACTTTGAATAGAGTGGCATCCTAGGTCACAATGCCATTCAAACTCCTTCTAGGTGTGGTATTGCAGATGGGGGAATGGGATAAATGACTAGATAAGTGACTAATGATTAGAGATGAGCGTTGTTCTACTCGAACTGTTCGCCAATCTCAAATTCGAGCTGTTTTGGGCGGTGTTCGAGCCGTTCGGCGAACACGAACAATTTGAGAAAAATTCGGCTGTTCGAGGTTATGTTCGATAACTGTTCGTGCACCAAAATCATAACTGGATTTTTTCTCAGTAATGATGAAAATTAATGTTAATACGCAGTTTGAGTGTACAGCGGGGTGGGGGAGGGGCAGGGGATGGATCTCTGCAGGAACAATGAAGATCTCCATTTTTTTTTCTCTTTCCCGCATTTACAGTGGGGAGGTGCAATCTGTCAGCCTATCAGCAGCGCACACACGGAGCGAAGTGCTTTTTTTCACACAAGCAAGGGCATGTGTCATTGGCAGTGTATGTCACATGTCCTTGCCCTATAAGACCAAGCCATTTTCCCCGTCGCCACCATTTTCTCACTGCTGCAGCTGCGTGTTAGACGGCACCGCTGTTGCTGTGTGCGCTATACCTTGTTAATTTCAAGCCAATTTTCGCACAAATATACAGATAGCTTGGGAGTAGGGAATAGTTGTGATTGCAGTCCTTTTAAGGACTAGGTTACAGCATTTCCTATGACTTTTATCAGGCAGGTCTGTGCTCTTAAATAGATAGGTTGTGGGAGTAAAGACTAATTGTAATTGGAGTCCTTTTCAGGACTAGGTTACATCAGTTCCTATCAGTTTTTGCCAGGCAGGTCTGTGCCAGTGTTGTGCAAGTTTTTTTCACAGCATTTGGCTGAATCTAGCAAAGCTAATCCTTTTTGGCCTATTGCAGAGTGTGTTAGTCAGTGGAGTAGCCTATCTTTATTGCAAGATATACCACCTGTGTATAGAATACCAATTTTTTTACTGCACCTAGTGAATTAAAATCTTTTGGGCATAGCATCATTCTATTAGTCCATCTATACTGACCTCCATCAGGTTGCAAACTGAATCTAATTTTTTTCTGCATCTAGCTCTGAAAAATATTTGGCCTTCTAGCAGTGTGTGGGACTTGTTCTATTAGTCCACCTATACTGACCTCCATCAGGTTGCAGACTGAATATATTTTTTTCTGCATCTACCTCTGAAAAAATATTGGGCTTCTAGCTGTGTGTGGGACTTGTTGTATTAGTCCATCTATACTGACCTCCATCAGGTTGCAAACTGAATATATTTTTTTCTGCATCTACCTCTGAAAAAATATTGGGCTTCTAGCTGTGTGTGGGTCTTGTTCTATTAATCCATCTATACAGACCTCCATCAAGTTGCAAACTGAATATAATTTTTTTCTGCATCTAGCTCTGAAAAAATATTTGGTCTTCTAGTAGTGTGTGGGACTTTCTCTGTTAGTCCATCTATACTGACCTCCATCAGGTTGCAAACTGAATATATTTTTTTCTGCATCTACCTCTGAAAAAATATTGGGCTTCTAGCTGTGTGTGGGTCTTGTTCTATTAATCCATCTATACTGACCTCCATCAGGTTGCAAACTGAATATAATTTTTTTCTGCATCTAGCTCTGAAAAAATATTTGGCCTTCTAGTAGTGTGTCGGACTTTCTCTATTAGTCCATCTATACTGACCTCCATCAGGTTGCAAATTAAAAATAATTTTTATCTGCATCTACAGTACCTCTGAAAAAATATTTGGGCTTCTAGCTGTGTGTGGGACTTGTTGTATTAGTCCATCTATACTGACCTCCATCAGGTTGCAAACTGAATATATTTTTTTCTGCATCTACCTCTGAAAAAATATTGGGCTTCTAGCTGTGTGTGGGTCTTGTTCTATTAATCCATCTATACAGACCTCCATCAGGTTGCAAACTGAATATAATTTTTTTCTGCATCTAACTCTGAAAAAATATTTGGCCTTCTAGCAGTGTGTGGGACTTGTTCTATTAGTCCACCTATACTGACCTCCATCAGGTTGCAAATTCAAAATAATTTTTTGTATGCATCTAGCTCTGAAAAAATATTTGGCCTTCTAGCAGTGTGTGGGACTTTCTCTGTTAGTCCATCTATACTGACCTCCATCAGGTTGCAAACTGAATCTAATTTTTTTCTGCATCTAGCTCTGAAAAAATATTTGGCCTTCTAGCAGTGTGTCGGACTTTCTCTATTAGTCCATCTATACTGACCTCCATCAGGTTGCAAATTAAAAATAATTTTTATCTGCATCTACAGTACCTCTGAAAAAATATTTGGGCTTCTAGCTGTGTGTGGGACTTGTTGTATTAGTCCATCTATACTGACCTCCATCAGGTTGCAAACTGAATATATTTTTTTCTGCATCTACCTCTGAAAAAATATTGGGCTTCTAGCTGTGTGTGGGTCTTGTTCTATTAATCCATCTATACAGACCTCCATCAGGTTGCAAACTGAATATAATTTTTTTCTGCATCTACCTCTGAAAAAATATTGGGCTTCTAGCTGTGTGTGGGACTTGTTGTATTAGTCCATCTATACTGACCTCCATCAGGTTGCAAACTGAATATATTTTTTTCTGCATCTACCTCTGAAAAAATATTGGGCTTCTAGCTGTGTGTGGGACTTGTTCTATTAATCCATCTATACAGACCTCCATCAGGTTGCAAACTGAATATATTTTTTTCTGCATCTACCTCTGAAAAAATATTGGGCTTCTAGCTGTGTGTGGGACTTGTTGTATTAGTCCATCTATACTGACCTCCATCAGGTTGCAAATTGAATATAATTTTTTTCTGCATCTAACCCAGCCAATAGTTTTGGCCTAATACCACAGTTTGGCCACTCAGCTCTGCTCGGTTACCATCCATTGTTTTTTTGTGCAAACAACTCCAGAGTTGTGAATTAGTTAACCACCAAAATGAGTGGAAAAAGGCCTGCTGCTGGTGGAAAGGGGAATAGGCGTGTTGGGAAGGGGAAAAAAGGTTGTGTCCGTGGGGTAGGTGTTAAAGCAACAGTAACATCTGCAGAAGAAAGACCATCTTCCAGCCAAACTAAAATGTCTACTTATTTTAGCGGACAATGTGATAAGATCCCTTTCTTACGGCCATGCCAATCGCTACAAATTCCAGATGAGGCACAAAAACAGCAGGTGCTTCAACGGATATCAAGTGCTCCTTTAAGTGGGCTCTCCTCCACATCAACTTCAACATCACAAATACTCCAGTCCTCAAAGGTGTCACCCAAATCGCACTTGCTTCCTCACAGCTCCCAAATCTCCAGCTGCCCGTCTGAGTATGAGGTAGAACAAATGGTTGAGTCTGCAGAGCTGTTTACTCATACTATAGCCTGGGAATCAGAGGTCGACTCCAGCGCTTCTGTGAATCCAGACGAGGAAATGATCTGCACTGATGCCCAGAATCTTTATGAGTCGGATCCAGGACCAGACGCAGAAGGTTCTGACCATAATGTAGACCCTCATTCCCAAACTGTAACTCCTGTTGGTGGAGACAATGAGGAAGACGATGATAAGACTCAAATACCTGATTGGAGCGACAACTTTAGTTCTTTGTCAGGGCAGGAACAGGTTGGCTCTGAGGACGACGGGTGTGATAACACGCAGGGTGATGATGATGAGGTTGGAGATCCCACTTACTGTCAATCCACAGTCAGCCAAGAGATGAGGTCAGCAGAGGAGGTGGAGGAAGATGCTAGTGACGACGAGGTCAGGTTGCGCCTTCCTGGACAGAGACGTAGTACTGGAAGCAAGTCAACAACTGCATCCTCAAACACAACTCTGCCTCTCACCACAAGTCGTGGTGGCTCTTCAGGTCGCATGGGTGCTAAGCCTTGCATAGCCTGGGCATTTTTTCAGATCGATAAAGATGACCCAACTCGTGTTATCTGTAACATTTGTCAGCAAAAGCTAAGTAGAGGCCAAAAAATACATAGTTTGAGTACTTCATGCATGAACCGGCACATGGACATGAAGCATAAGTTGCAGTGGGAAGCTCAGTGTGCTACAATGCGGCCTAGCCGGCCGGGCCAACCACCGTCTGCCATATCTTGTGCATCCGCGGCCTCTTCATCCTCTGTGACTGGGGGGACAGCAGTCACACCTGTTTTGGGGCGCAGACCTGCCACCTCTTTACCCGCAACAGCCAGCGTGATTGGCAGGTCATCATTTTCTTTGGAGGTGGTAACATCAGCTGGTGTTGAGCGCTGTCTGACATCGATAGCACCACCTTTGGATCAAGGCAACCTAACATGTCCGCCTGCATTTCTTCCTCACAGACCGGCAGTTTGCCGGGGACACCCTTATCAACCCCGTCTAAGCACAATAGCCAGCCCTCGGTCCCTCAGATGTGGACAAGTAAAAGACCATTTCCTCCTAGCCATGAGAAAGCTAAGAGGTTGAATTTCACCATCTGCAAGCTCTTGGCTACAGAAATGCTGCCTTTCCGCCTGGTGGACACAGAGGATTTTCGAGACCTTATGTCCGTCGCAGTGCCCCAGTACCAGATGCCCAGTCGGCACTACTTCTCAAAGAAAGGTGTGCCTGCGCTCCACCAGCATGTCGCACACAACATCACCGCTTCTTTGAGAAACTCTGTGTGTGACAGGGTGCATTTCACCACAGACACTTGGACGAGTAGGCATGGACAGGGGCGTTACATGTCGCTGACTGGGCACTGGGTAACTATGGTGACAGCAGGACAAGGGGCTGCTGTCCAAGTCTTGCCGTCCCCACGAGTTGTGCGTCAATCCTCTTTATGTCAAAGTTCCTCCACTGCTTCTGCCTCCTCAACCTCCTCTCGGTCTTCCACCTGCACCCAAAGCCTGTCTGGTCATGCCACAAGCTTTCTAACTGTGCAGAAGGGATCCTGCACACCTCCTTACTATGCTGGCAGTAGGGCTCAACGTCATCAGGCGTTTTTACTTTGAAATGTCTGGGAAATGTGAGTCACACAGCTGAGGAGTTGTGGTCAGCTCTGGAGAACCAATTTCATGAATGGCTGTCTCCACTGGACCTGAAAACAGGGAAGGCCGTGTGCGACAATGCTGCAAACCTGGGTGCGGCCCTTCGCCGGGGCAATGTCACACACGTGCCTTGTATGGCTCACGTGTTGAACCTGGTTGTCCAGCAATTTTTAGCCCACTATCCCAGACTAGATGGCCTTCTGCAGAGGGCACGGTCGCTGTGTGCTCACTTCCGCCGTTCGCATCCCGCAGCTCAGCGACTTACATCTCTACAGAAGTCGTTGGGCCTGCCACTTCACCGGCTAAAATGCGATGTGCCTACCCGGTGGAATTCAACTCTGCACATGTTGCAGCGACTGTGGCAGCACCGACAAGCCCTGGTGCAATACGTTCTGATGTATAGCCTGGGCCAACGAGATCCAGAGGTGGGGCAAATCACGCTGGAGGAGTCGTCTCAGATCAGGGACCTATGCACCCTTCTGCACAGTTTTGAAATGGCGACGAAGATGTTTAGTGCTGATGATGCCATTATCAGCATGACTATTCCGGTGATTTACATGCTGGAGCACATGTTAAACAGAATTCGGAGTCAGGTGGTGGCACAAGAGGAGGTGGAGGAAGTAGAGGAGGAGGAGTTGTATGCGGAAGGGCTAACATCTGCAAGGTCCAGACGGTCGGCAGCACCAAGGCGGCAGGCATGTGAGGGTGGGGGAGATGGTTTTACCAGGGCGCATGGTAGCAGCCAAACTAGTGAGGAAGGTGCAGGAGCCCAGGAAGAAGTGGAGGACGAACTGATGGAAGACTCATCAGATGAGGGAGACCTTGATCACATTTCTGTTGTGCGAGGTTGGGGGGTGAGGACAGAGGAAGGAAGCATGATTGTTACCTCGCCACCAACACAACAGGGACTTGGTGCTCCTGGATGCGCAACACACATGAGTGCCTTCTTGCTGCACTACCTGCAACATGACCCTCGAATTGTGAGAATTAGAAATAATCCTGACTACTGGGTTGCCACACTGTTAGATCCCCGGTACAAAAGTAAATTTGCCGAAATTATTCCTGCCATAGAAAGGGATGCACGCATGCAGGAGTATCAGCAGAGACTGTTGCAGAATCTTACATGTGCTTTTCCACAAAACACCAGTGGTGCACGTAGTGAATCTCACAGTTCCAACTTGCCAACCGTGGGACCGTCAAGTGTTCAGCACTCAAACCGTAACAGAACCACAGTATCTGCTGGTAACATCAATTTTGCGGAATAATTTCACCACTTTTTTAGCCCATCCTTTGCAAGGCCACAGGAGACAAGAAGTCTGACACATAGTCAACGCCTAGAGACGATGGTACAGGAGTATCTCCAAGTAAACATTGAAGCCACGACTGTGTCACTGGACCCTTGCTCTTTTTGGGCTTCCGATCTGGATAAATGGCCGGAGCTAGCCACTTACGCCTTGGAGATCTTGTCATGCCCCGCAGCCAGCGTTCTGTCTGAACGTGTGTTCAGCGCTGCTGGTGGTGTGCTGACAGATAAGCGCACGCGGCTCTACACTGATAATGTAGACAGACTCACGTTCATAAAGATGAACAAATCATGGATCCGAAACGACTTTTCTACCCCTGTGTCATCCTGGGGAGAGTAAAAGCTTGATGATTGGTTAAAATCACCCTACCAACCGTTTTAAGCTTTCAAATTACTAATCATGTTTATCTGTATCTTGACTGGAAAATAATTTGGGCTTTGTAGCAGTGTGCAGCACTGATCCTATTAGGCCATCTATAATAAGCTCCACCAGATTTAAAATTAAAAATAATTTTTAGCTGCATCTAGCCCGGAAAATAATTTTGGGGCTCCGAGATGCGCAAGACACATAAGTGCCTTCTTGCTGCACTACCTGCAGCATGACCCTCATATTGTCAGAATTCGAAGTAATCATGACTACTGGGTTGCCACACTCTTAGATCCCCCAAACTTTTCGATCAACCTTTTCATTTTAATAAAGACCAAAAAAATGGTCATTTTTGAAATTATAAGCATTAGCAGGTTGTTAGAAACTGAAATCAAACAGTTTTCAACTCAAAACTTTATTCTAGGTGATGTTACATTTTCACATAGGACCCCTTGTTCGAAAGGAGCTAACCTGAACTGTTTGTTTGCTAAATCCTGAGCCTGCAAATCCCTGCTATCACACCTGTGCTTTGTATTACCACTTTGTTTTGTTTTCCTGCTTTGTCCGAAAGGGCCATGTTTATTTTTGCTTCACCATGGTTTATGCCACCTGTATAATAAACCAGGTAAGAATTTAAAGAGACAGTTTTCCCATTTCTACCTCCGTCTACAGCTAAGCGAACCAATTTACTATAGGTGGTGTTTTGAATGCAGGCAACATTCCATGAACACCTGTAGCGGCTGTGGACAAACTGCATGTCCTAGGTAAATTCGGCCATAAGCTAGGAAGCATGGACGATAGACAGCATGGAGGACCTGATCAAGCACCTTGTGAAAGCCCAGCAGGAGACAAGTAAGCTGCTTATGCAACAAATCCATTAACAGCAGCAGCAGCAGCAACAAGACCAGCTTCAATAGCAGCAGCAGATAGAGTTGCTCGCAGAGGCGGTTCGTGGGAGGCTGGAAGCCCCACCTTCAACTCCAGGTGATGACTCCAAAGTCTGGAAGGGGGTATGACTAGCCATGCAGAAAATGACCCCTGATGATGATGTTGAGGTATTCTTGACCGTGTTTGAGAGAGTAGCAGAGCGGGAAAAGTTGCCACCAGAACAGTGGGTGGAGGTGCTGGCCCCTTATCTGACTGGCGAGCCCCAAAAGCTTATTATGATCTGGCCTTACAGGCTTCCCAGGAATATTCAAAGTTAAAAACTGAGATACTGGCACGCTCAGGTGTGACTATGTCAGTCCGAGCGCAAAGGGTTCACCACTGGGCATATTGCAGGGATAAACCTCCTCATTCCCAAATGTTCGGCTTACTGCATGTTTTCCAGGATTGGTTGCAGCTGGAGTCCTCCACTCCAACCCAGATGGTCGAGTGAGTTGTCATGAACATGGGGGGGATATGTGACAAAGCCACTGGCAAAGTGCTGAAGGGGAGGTATGTTTCACTGGGGTTATTAACTTCAGTGTTTTGAAACCCAGATGTTTTTCTCCAGCACACTAAGTGCTGCAAGGGCTTAAGCAGCCATTTTAAGGGCTGGGTTTTTGAGAACAACCATAAAGCGGGTGGGAGGTTGTTCTCCATATATCCGCCTCAGGGTGTGGTCTGAGGTTTAAATAGATGGCTTGCTGAGGCATTCAGTGTTCATCGTGTCTGGCGAAGCTAGCTCCAGAGAGGTGGTTGTGTTTTGGTGCCAATCTGAACCATTTGTTTGCTAAACCCTGAGCAGGAGGATCCCTGCTACCACAAGGACAGTGCTTTGTGCTTTCACTTTGTTTTGTTTTCCTGCTTTGCCCAAAAGGGCCGTGTTTATTTTTACTTCACCATGGTTTATGCTGCCTGTATAATAAACCACTACTACACAGACACAAATCATTGACAAATGGGGCACTGTTCCAGAAGAAAGAAGTGGAATTTTTAAACCTCGCACAATGGTTTAATCACCATTTATATGTCCCGTATTTGTATTTTATGGTTTTTACGTGTGTGTTTTTTTTTAATTGTAACATGAGTGAAATTTTCATTTCTCTTGTTCATTGACATGAAAACAAATGATTAAATCACAGAATTTCTGCTTGTAGCTATATAGTGTCTTTGTTTATTATCATGGAGGATTTTTACATTTTAATAGAATGTCTTATCTACAGCAAATTTGTAATATTTAACATGTTCTGTAGTATTTGAGGGTGAGTGCGTTTTCGGTAATCTTGTCAAGAAAATTCTTAGGCTCAGTGTAGCATATAATAGAGTACATCAATAATAGGTTGTATACAAGTTGTTCCCAGGCTTTGTTTTTTTTATTCATATTCATTACAAAAGGAAACTTGAACCTGAATATTTGCCAGACATAAATGCCTTCATATTTGTGGCTAAATAGCCAATGCCATAGCATTTTTCGGTGTCTAATAAATCCTTGTTTATATTTATTTTTTTTAATAAATATTCAATTCATCACATAATTAAAGCACTGCATATGGGAAATTAGTTCTATTTTAATATACAGATACCATATTAACATAGCGTGATTTCTCGGTTCTTTGAGGTTGGGAAATTTTACATTGATATCAGAAGGATTAAGTCTCAGAAATAAATTGTAAATAACCAGGAAAATCACTCACAAGGAATCTTTCTGCCACACCAGGATTATCACATGAAATATGTTGAAGGTCTATGTAATTGTATTCTGTAATGCAAATGTGGATCCCCTGCTGTATCAAACATGTAAATTTGCTTGGCTAAAGAGGGGGAAAATACACCCTTTAAACACCATCCAACAGGAACACAACACATTATAATTGAATCTTGCACATAATGGGTGAAATACAGTGAGGTATAGATACATGTTTAACGTTACCCCTATTTAAGCCTTTGATTTTGGTAGGTTAGTTAATTCAAATAAAATTTGTGAAGTTGAGCACTTTCAAGAAAAGGCATAGGAGAACCTAATTTAACCTAGAGTGTCTCTTTTATTCTTCTGTTATTCATTTGAAGTGCCCTATCAGCTTGAACTGACCAACTTCAGTCATTTTTGCCCTTTTATTTTTTTCTCTAATGTAAACTGAAAATTCCCCGCTGTTCGTGATATTTTAGTGTTTAGCATCATTTAATGAGCAGGTATCATTAAACTTAAAAGGTCCTTCTCTCTGTATATCTCTGATTAGCCTGTAAAGGAACCAAAGCATTTTCTAATTTATCATTGCTATCTTGTTATATCCCAATGTAAGAATATGTCTGGATAGTGCATTCTACAGAAAAACAGTAAAATATTATATTTGGAAGTGTAGAATATGGCACCTCTTTGTAAATAATCATGTTTTATTTGTTTAATGTCAGCATTGCAGCATTCAAGTTGTTTTGTTAACAAAGCAGACCCGAGCTTTCTTCTTGAAATACTCTTGCTTGCCTTTGACCACAGACACAGTTGCTCAGAGCATAGATTCTCCACTCATATATAATGTATAGCATTAAAAATCACATAATCATTAAAAATAAGTGGTAGGAATCTATTTTTTGGCAAGACTGCTAGTTACACATGGAACTGTTCTGTGTTCTTGGCACTAGAAAGGTTAGGTGATTTTTGTTACTTGTTCTGAGCAGGTCAGAAATGCAGTTTTGCAAACAATTACATTGTCAGTAAATTGAATAAAAAAATCCATTCTCAATGTAATTCAGAAGTAAGAATGTCTTACATTATTGTTTTCACAAATTGAATTAATACATATTTGTGGGAATTTATAGCAACAACTTAATTACCAAGGACGACAGTACAAAGGCATGTATATTCCTCGCACATTCAGTTGGTTAGATGTCTTGTTGTCTCCAGTCCTCCTATGTTTGATTAAATCAATACATCCATGAATTTATATTGTTCTTCTCTCTAGCATATCATATAGACTATAGACTTCTAGCATCTAGACTTGATATTACCTTAAGTGTTTATTAAATCTTCTGTTATAGCTAGATATAACAGTCATTCAACAAATTATCTTTTATGAAAATATCAGAAGAATGCATGTAGCTTTCTTCGTGATAACATATAGATAGGGACCTCAATTAATGTTTTCGATGTCCATTATTAGATCTCTGGACCGTAATTTCATCAGCTCAGCTGCCACTATTTGGCAACAGTTGACTGATAAGTAGGCAAACTTTTGTCTTATCTCCCACTGAAGAAAAGCATGGAAATTCAAACATGTAGAGTTGAGACTTAGAACACACAAAATCAAGGTCAAAAATTGTTTCTTTGCCAAGAATCTCAGTCATTTGAAAAGTGAAGACTCTACATTATATGCAGGGCCAGCCCCAGGTTTTTGTGGGCCCTGGGTGAAAGAGACTCAGTGGGCCCCTTTAACACATACCATGACTCATGATGCACAGATACCGCAGAGAAATATATATATAGTACAATGCTGAAGATTTCACTTCTTACATTACTTGAGCGACATCCATAATAAATTCTGCAATAGCTCAGAACCGGCGAATTCTCTCAACGAACAGTGCAGACCGGACAGCATAGCCCTCCATACAGTATTATGGGCCCCATATATTGCCCCATGCAGAATACTGGTCCCCATATAATGCTTCATACAGGATACTGGTCTCCATATAATGCTCCATAGAGGATACTGGCCCCCATATAATGCTCTATACAGAATACTGGCCCCCACATAAAGCCCCATGCAGCATGTCACCCCCCCCTTATAATGCCCCATGCAGGATGTCACCTCTCCCCCCATATAATGCCCCATGCAGGATGTCACCTCTCTCCCCCAATATAATGCCCCATGGAGGATGTCACCTCTGCCCCCCATATAATGCCCCATTCAGGATGTCACCTCTACCCCACATATAATGCCCCATGCAGGATGTCACCTCTCCCCCCATATAATGCCCTATGAAGGATGTCACCACCCCCATATAATGCCCCATGCAGGATGTCACTTGTTCCCCCCCACCATAGAATGCCCCATGCAGGATGTCACTTGTTCCCCACCCACCATACCCTCCATACATATAAAAAAAAAACAAATACTCACCTCACTTCTCACCTGCTGCCGCTGCTCCGGACCCCTCACCCGCGCCGGCGTCTTCCCGCTCTGCGCTGCCTATGTCAGCTCAGGAGAGAGCGCGGTGTAAAGACGTCACCGTGCCCTCTCACCTGAGACGTCACAGTGCAGCTGCCGCGGAAGAGACCAGAGCTGCTGCGGAGGCAAGGGGAGAGGTAAGTATTGTGCCAGGGCCCTAAGCAAGTGGGGGAGAGCGGGCACTGACACCGACACCGCACCGCTCACGGGTCCCATAGCGCGCCGGGGTGCCCGACAGTGAGTGGGCCCCCCACCCGCTCAGGGCCCTGGCACTTGCCTGGGTGCGCCGGGTGCAGACATCGGCCCAGATTATATGCAACTGGTAGCACTTGTAGTCATCTGTTTAACGTCAAATAGGTTGGCCCTGTTATCTTTTTCTTTTATCAGATATATTGAAAACATATTTTTGTGGCACTTACTAATATATAAGTATTATAGGTTCTCCTACATGACTTCTTTACAAATGATATGCCTCTCCTGTTCTGAAAATAACAGTTGATGACAGGGCATGTGACCAGACCTGTCCATCAGCCTCGTCTATTGGAAAAACACTGTCCATGGTCACATGCCTTTTCATCAACTGACATTTTGCGAACAGGAGCTTTGTGCAGTCTGTGATGGAGAAATGTAATACGTACATACAGTATCTATCATGAACCCATGTCACATTGTACTCTGAACTGTACGTCATGGATATTGCATACTACTGCTTTTGCGCCCCAGTGACAGTGCGATCAGTCATCTGCAGTAAACCAACTGATATACACAACTGGACTCCTGCTGTGCTAGAATCGGTGTTCTTGCTGATCCTAGCAGTTTAACCCTTAATATATTGTATTGCTTTCAATGTTGACAGCAGCACATGAGGAGCTTGATGGAGAGGATAGCTTCCACTGTCAGCCCATCTGCATCCCTTCAGCTCATCGCCACCTTTATAGCCCTTGGGCACCCTTACAGCGCAATCACAAGATGTTAATTCGTTAATACAGCAATTGGAAGACTGATAATAACTGAAAGCCGGGAATCTATCAGTTACTATACCTGTCAGTCAAACACTGCACTACACAAGAAGTGTCCGCCTTTTTGACTATGTAGATTGTAAGCTTGCAATCAGGGCCCTTGCTCCTCTTGGTATCTATTTAATTATGTGTTTATTCTGTTATGTCTTTATTGTTTGTACAAGTAATGTAAAGTGCTGCGGAATATGTTAGCGCAATATAAATAAAAATAATAATAACCATTATTATTAAGTGCAGTGTATTAACTATGCGATCATAAGTTTGCATGCTCAAGTCCCCTTGGTAAACTAATAAATATTGTAAAAAAAAAAAAGTAAAAACACCAACTGCTGAAATCTCAGTTTTCACAAATAAAAAGATGCTTAATGTAAAAAAAGTAAACATCCTTTAACACACATACTTGGTATTGCCACGTCTGTAGCGATGCATACTTTTCTGTGTAAAAGTAGTAAAATACAAAAATAACTACATTAAGTTAATATTGTCATTATTGTATTGACTGCACAACAAGGTTAAAGTGTCAATAAAACCGAATATTGAACAGTTTTTAAAAAGCCAAAACAATTCCATAATTCCACCTCAGCAAAAGTGTAATAAAAAGTACCGTATTTTTCGGACTATAAGACGCACTTTTTTATTCCAAAATTTTGGAGGAAAATGGGGGGTGAGTCTTATAGTCCGAATGTTGGGGGTGGTGTATATATATATGTGGGGTGTGGGGGGAGCGGTAGCAGTGGAGGAGAGGGGCACAGGAGGCAGCAGCCGCCCGCTGCAGCCTACACTGTCCCTGCTGCTAAATAAAATGAATATTCACTGCTCCCCACGCCCATGGAGTGTGGGGAGCACTGAATATTCATGCTCCTTAATAGCAGCACACAGTGTAGTCGTGCTGCGGCTCCTGCTGCTGCCGGAATCGCCTGTGCCCCCTGTTAAAGGGCATGAATATTCAACCTCTCTCCACGCCCATGGGCATGGGGAGGGGGTGAATATTCATGCCCTTTGATAAGCGGGCACACGCGATAGCCCGGCAGCAGTGGGAGCCGCAGCGCGGCTACACTGTGTGCCGGCTATGAAGGAGAGTGAAGTCACTGCTCCCCGCGCACATAGTCCCGGCGTGGGGAGCAGTGACTTCCGGCAGCTGATCTCTCCTTGTGGGCCCCGCATGGTAGTGACGTCATGCGTGGCTCACATGGAGAGATCAGTGTGGGCAGACTGGACGCAGCGCTGGAGGAGAGAAGAAAGGTGAGTAGGAGTGTTTTTTTTTTTTATGTGTAGCCTGATGGGGAATAGGGGGACCATGCATACTAGGATAAGGATGAGGGGGCCATACATACCAGGGTAAAGATGAGGGGGCCATACATACCAGGGTAATGCTGAGGGGGCCATTCATAACAGGATAAAGATGAGGGGGCCATATATAACAAGATAAAGATGAGGGGGCCATACATACCAGGATAACTCTGAGGAGGGCATACATAACAGGATAAAGATGAGGGGGCCATACATACCAGGATAAGGATGAGGGGTGCCATGCATACCAGGCTAGGGATTAGGGGAGCCATGTATACCAGGATGGGGATTAGGGGTGCCATGCATACAAGGATGGGGATGAGGGGTGCCATGCATACCAGGACAGGGATGAGGGTGCCATGCATACCAGGATTAGGATTAGGGGTGCCATGCATACTAGGATAGGGATTAGGGGTGCTATGCATACTAGGATAGGGATGAGGGGTGCCATGCATACCAGGACAGGGATGAGGGGTGCGATGAATACCAGGACAGGGATGAGGGGTGCCATGCATACCAGTTTAGTGATTTGGGGTGCCATGCATACCAGGAAAGGGATGAGGGGTGCCATGCATACCAGGATGGAGGGGTTCCATGTACCAGGATGGAGGGATGCCAGGCATACCACGATGGGGATGGGGACCATGTATAAAAGGAAGGGGGAGGCATATATACCAGGATAGGGGATATTGTCAGAATTGGAGGATATTACCCCTATACCAGTGTCAGCAGAAGACCCCCTCCCCCTTAAAAGTGCATCATGAACACATTTTTTGCTTACATTTTTTTTTTATTTTCCTCCTCTAAAACCTAGTTGCGTCTTATGGTCCGGTGCGTCTTATAGTCCGAAAAATAAGGTAGCTATAAATTCATATGTACCAAAAAATGGAACCACAGAAAATCACATCTTGTCATGCAAAGATAATCCCTCACACAGCGACACAAAAACAAATTATTGTTTTTTACAAACCACCTTGTCGCTGATGGGATAGTGCTCATACTTTTTTTGATCAAAAACAGTGTTACTAAGAACCCTATTTTATTTAAATGCACTTGCTTTTTATTTACAGCAGTTTTTATTTTCATTTTGCTTCTTGTATGTTTTTCTGATTCATGGCCATTGTGAAACATGCATTCATGTGCTGCATGTATACCATTTTAAATCAAGCTCAAATTTTGTGTTTTTTTCCATGCATTTATAGTGCAAAAGTCATAAAATAAGAATAAAACTACATATCACTATATTCATGGTGACCCATAGAATAAAGACCTGTAAAAAAAAAATTCAAAATATTCAAGTAATTTTGTGTTTTTTGTTCAATTTTATGTCACAATTGTAGTGAGCTGGCAGGCTCTGGCTGTTCTGTGATAATTGAGATAGAGCCTGTGACAGAAATGATAACGCAGGATGGTGTTGCCACCTTGTGGCCAGAGGTTGCACCTGCGCATGATGTGATGACAGAGAAAAAGACTGAGTCTCCTGTGTCCCTCCCTGGAGAGTCACGTGAGCAAAGTGAAAAAAAAAAAAAAAGCACGGAGAGTCTGAGGTGGTCTGTACAAAAAGAAACAGGATGGTGTGCAGGTCCTCGTGTGTGCTGTAGAGGATACTCTCAACGTGGTTTCTGTTATCTGACACCTTATCCTCAGAGTTTTCCCCAGCTTCCGCAATGCTGAAGGATTCAGCTGTTACACTCCCCGCTACTGAAGTGTGAACCACATAAGGGAATCCACAAGAGCTACTACCCGGATCAGAGAGACTGTAAGCGGGACCTCTGGCGAGAGGCCGAAGTATTCCATCCTTTCAGCGAAGTCTGCTGTTCCTGTTTTCTTCGGCTGGGACGCCTTCCTGCAAAGACAGACAGGCCTGCGACGGGGGACACATCCTTCTGGAGTAAAGGACTGGTAACGTGTGAGTAGGGACAGTGAGGGTCAGCTTATAAGTACACGTTATTGCTGTGAACATTTACGGTTGTCATTTACTGTGTTCTGCTGTGTTAAAAATGTATACAAGTAAAGATACGGTTATCAAGGTAGAGTCTGTGTGTGGGGATCTTGCTGGGCCAGATCATGGATATCAACGCGCGGCCTTGCCCGCGGTCACTTCATCTGGCGTAGTCGGCAGGATCTGTGACCAGCAAGATTCCCACCCAGGCCACGTGTACAGTCAGAAAGCCCCGCCGGTGTCTATTGTGAATCAGGTCAGGAAATTTGGCGGACGAAACTACCCTGTACCAGAGTGGGCGGAACAAGTCCGTATACTGGGGGAAATGTATAATATTGACCCTAAGACCTTGGCGGAAATGGCGGTACTGACGCTAGAAGGGGAGGCATGGACGACAGTCAGACTGGCGACGGTCAGGGGCCAGCGTAGAGTGGATGATTTGGTGCGGGTGCTGGAGAACACCTATGGGCCGACCACCTACCCGGGAACACTGCGACACATGTTCTTTAGACGGACGCAGCTTGAATGGGAGGATATTCCCTAATATGCGGACGCCCTTCAGGTACTCCTTGAACAAGGCTGTGGAAAAGGGGAACAACTAGCTGGTATGGCTCCTCGTGACCTGGTACTGAGAGACCAATTTGTAATAGGACTGAGAGACCAGTATCTTAATCGCACGTTACAGGTCTTGATCCGGATGATGCCAACTCTTACTTTTGCTGAAGTCAAACAGGAAGCCATAGAACGTTCAAGGGGATCCGTCATAAATGTGGGGATTCAAGGTGCTGCGTGCAGATCCATATCTAACATTAAAAATCCGAACAGTGACACGGAAGACCTGAAACAGATGGTAGCAGACTTGCAGAAACAGATATTACAGTTAACATTAGACCGACAGGGAGACCAGCGAAGACAGCCTAGCCGTCCCGTGGGACAGTGTTGGTCATGCGGTGATCCTCGCCATAGGGCAAATCGTTGTCCTCAACACTTCCCTCCACAAAAACCTCCGTCGCACCAACGAACAAACCCTCTGTCACCCCAGCGAAGGGAATTTCGATCAGACCAGCGAATGGAACCCCAGCCATATCCACAAGCAGAGCTACCACGCCGGGCCTCACCACAATGGCCGTCGTTAAACTAGACACCCCTGCAGTTGAGGCTCGCTCAGCAGGGGAGGCCAAAGAGAGGGGTGTGGAAAAACAGAGCCGACGGCGGAGTGCTCTTGCCTCGAGTAGCCCGACACTTGAAGTTGTCCTGGAAGTAATTGCCGTACAGAGACTGATGGACACTGGGTCACAAGTGACCACGATCTCTGAACAGTTTTACAAAAATTACCTCAAACCAAGAACTGCTTGTGACCCAGACACCGCCATTAAGATTATTGCGGCAAATAATCTACCCATTCCAGTGACCGGAGTTGCTTGGATGGACACAAAGGCCTGCGGACAGGACTTAGGGAAACAAGGGATCGTCATCGTCAAGGAAGGTTTCGGCTCCGAGACCCCAGTGATAGTTGGAATGAACATCATGAAAGACCTGGATCTTATGCTGTTGATAAGAAAAGGACCCAAATACTGGCAGTAAGTCACCAAACATAAGCCAACTCGTCTGGCGTTCCAGCACGTAATCCGGACAGTTGGACTTCAACAGATGGCAGAGGAACAACTACCCCTAGCCGCCATTACGGTGCCACGCCGTACCCAGATTACTTTGCCCGCTGAAAAAGAGACAGTCATTTCCTTACCCCTTAACACCCACCGACATCTTGAGGGGGTTGAAGTGTTGATCGAGCCGAGGACCCCAAGTGGGGGTAAGCTAAACCCACTAGTTGCTCGCACTCTGGCCGTCGTGAGGAACGGGAGAGTCCCTGTCAGGCTAAACAACACTGCAGACGTAGGCCTAGCCCTTGAAGCCGGCATTCAACTTGCCCGGGTATATGCTCTACCCACGGAAGTGAATCCCATTGGACCCCTAAAATTCACCCCGTCTACAGAAGGCGACTGGACGGTAACCGTCTCAGCCATAAACGCTCAAGTAGACGATGAAGACATTGGGCGAAAACTATGGGAAAAAGTACAGCTAGACACGTCTCAATACACCATACAAGAAGTGTCTCAAGTGGAGGAACTCCTACGGGAACACCAAGACTCCTTTGCAAAGCATGACACAGACTTTGGGTGTACCACCAGTATCCAGCACGAGATACCCACGGGCGATACCCCCCCTATCCGCGAGAGGTACCGGCAGATACCACCTCAACAATACCAGGAGGTGAAAAGCCTATTAGAATCCATGCTACACGCCGAAGTGGTACGTGAAAGCCAGAGCCCGTGGGCTGCACCCGTGGTGATAGTCAAAAAGAAAGATCGTTCCCTGATATTTTGCGTAGACTACCGTAGGCTGAATGCTTGCACTATCTGGGACTCATATCCAATTCCCCGGATCGAAGAGTCACTGACCGCCCTGAAGAAGGCCAAATATTTTTCGTCCCTAGACCTGGCCAGTGGATATTGGCAGGTTCCAATGAGTGAGAAGGACAGGGAAAAGACCGCTTTCATCCTTTCCATGGGCCGGTATGAGTTCGAACGGATGCCGTTCGGCTTGAATAACGCATCAGGGACCTTTCAGAGACTGGTGGAATGCTGTCTGGGAGACTTCAACTTTGAGTTTACACTGATATACCTTGACGACATCGTGGTATACTCCACCACCTTTGAGGATCATCTTCACAAGCTTGGCCAAGTGTTCCAGCGCTTGAGGGGACACGGCTTGAAGTTGAAGCCCAGCAAGTGCCGTCTGTTCCAGCAGGAAATCAACTATTTGGGTCACCGGATCTCGGCCGAAGGTGTCCAGCCCTCTCCGGAGAAGATAGCAGCCATTCAAGAGGGGCCGCGGCCAACTACCGTCAAAGAAGTCCGGGCTTTTTTGGGACTGGCAGGCTACTACCGTCGGTTTGTCAACGACTTTGCTCGGCTTGCTGAACCACTGCATGAGGTTCTCCAAGAGACCGCGAACAGTCCCAGAGGACGACGCATCAGTTGGGGGCCTGACCAAGAAAAATCCTTTCAGGCACTTAAGGCTGCTCTAACATCACCCCCTGTTCTGGCGTATGCAGATTACACATTACCGTTCCAGTTGCACACTGACGCCAGCCTTCAAGGTCTAGGGGCGGTCCTCTCTCAAGTTCAAGATAATAAAGAACTCATAATAGCCTATGCCAGTAGGTCTCTCCGTGACACCGAAAAGAATAACGTCAACTACAGCTCCTTCCGCTTGGAACTCTTGGCTCTGACTTGGGCTATGACGCAGAAATTTGCTGGCTATCTGACAGGAGCGGAGGTGCTGGTCATGACGGACAACAATCCTCTCGCCCACCTAGAGAATGCCAAACTAGGGGTAATGGAACAGTGCTGGATGGCCAGGCTCTCTAGATTACAGTACAAAATTAAATACAGAGCGGGGAATGAGAATCAGAATGCTGACAGCCTGTCTAGAGTGACATCATCCCCGCCAGTGGGGGACCGGGATGAAGAGTTGGAGGAAGATGAGATGCCTGACTTTGCCCGGCTCGCAAAGAATATAGAAGATAGCCGCCAGTATGCTGTAGGAGGGATTGAAGCCATAGTGGGATCTCCCCTGTCCCAGCAAGAATGGGCCAAGCTTCAAGATCGAGATCCCGAGCACGTCTTACTGAAACGGTATGTGAATAAACAAGCGAAACCGCCCTCCGAAGTGAGAGCCCGACTATGGACCGGAGCCTTGACTCTGCTTGCCCAATGGGATCGGCTGATCGTGAAAGATGGAGTCCTGTATCGCAGGGCCCTTTTATCCCATATGCTGGAGGAGTGATTGCAGATTGTCGTCCCGGTGCAGTTGGCCCATGAGATGGTGGGCGAAGCTCACAGGAGGAACGGCCACTTCGGCATAGACAAGACCCTCCGGTGGACCCAGCAGTTCATTTTTTGTCCGGGGCTCCGTAAGCTGGTTGAAAACGTCTGTCAAGAATGCCGTACCTGTGAATTCCTCAAGTCTGCTGAACAGCGTGCACCCGTCCAGACTATTAGGACGTCGAGGCCCCTCGAGCTGTTGATGGTGGACTATCTGTTGATCGGAACGGCGAATAGTGGCTACCAGTACTGTCTGGTGATGGTGGACCACTTCACGAAATTCGCCGTCGCTGTTGCTACCAAGGATCAGACTGCCGAATCAGCTGCACAGGCCATCTGTCAACAGTTTGTTCGGGTCTACGGATGTCCGGAGCGGCTGCACTCTGATCAGGGGGCTTGTTTCGAAGGGCGAGTCATTGAAGAACTCCAACGGATGTATGGAATCAAGAAGTCCAGGACCACCCCTTACCATCCACAAGGGAATGGCGCGTGTGAACGCTTTAGCCGGACCCTCTTATAACTGATCCGGACACTGGCTGAAGACAAAAAGCCCTCCCAGAACTGCTGTGGGCCTATAATAATCAAGTCCATTCTGTCACCGGACACACCCCATACACGCTTCTCTTTGGCCGTCCAGGCAAAGACATCCATGAGTTGCAACTGTCTAACTCCGAAGAAGATACCTGTGGTACCTATCCTTCCTGGCTACAAACACACTGCCAGGGAATGGAGACTGTCTACCGGCTAGTAGGCCGACAAATCCAGGATCAAGTGCACGCTGACCCACTTCCGGTACAAGAGGACTCACTGAATGTAGGTCAACTGGTCCTAGTCCGTATAAAGAAACCGCAAGGGAAACTCCGGCCCAAGTGGGAGACCGAAGTCTATCGAGTAATTGGACACCCGTACCCCGGTGGCCCCATCTATCGAGTGCATGGCGAAGACAGCGGCAGCATCTGTACTTTGCACGGTAATATGTTGCGGCCCTGTCGCTCCCAGCCTGACTCCCCTACTGTGATACCTAGAGAGATGGATATCACTAATACTGTCGGAGACACTGACCCCGGGGATGAAGAGATTGAATGCATGCCTACCCCTGTCCGTCTGACTGACGCACTTGAACCGATTACCTCCTCTACTGACATGTCGACTGGGAAAGAGAGTGGGGTGACTGATCGGAGAGAGGGGATCCAACCCGTTAGGCGGACAACGAGGAACACTGCAGGGGTACCTCCAGGACAGTCCTACAGAGACCAATATGTGTGGCCCTCTTCCCAGCCGCCCCCTGTAACATCCACAGCAATCGCCGCCCTGGGGCCGGTCGTTGGCAGGGACTGCAAACCTTTGAGTGGGGGGGCGTGTAGTGAGCTGGCAGGCTCTGGCTGTTCTGTGATAATTGAGATAGAGCCTGGGACAGAAATGATAATGCAGGATGGTGTTGCCACCTTGTGGCCAGAGGTTGCACCTGCGCAGGATGTGATGACAGAGAAAAAGACTGAGTCTCCTGTGTCCCTCCTTGGAGAGTCACGTGAGCAAAGTAAAAAAAAAAAAAAAAAGCGCGCGGAGAGTCTGAGGTGGTCTGTAGAAAAGAACCAGGACAGTCTGCAGGTCCTCGTGTGTGCCGTAGAGGATACTCTCAACATGGTTTCTGTTATCTGACACCTTATCCTCAGAGTTTTCCCCAGCTTCCGCACTGCTGAAGGATTCAGCTGTTACACTCCCCGCTACTGGAGTGTGAACCACATAAGGGAATCCACAAGAGCTATTACCCGGATCAGAGAGACTGTATGCGGGACCTCTGGCGAGAGGCCGAAGTATTCCTTCCTTTCAGCGAAGTCTGCTGTTCCTGTTTTCTTCGGCTGGGACGCCATCCTGCAAAGACAGACAGGCCTGCGACGGGGGACACATCCTTCTGGAGTAAAGGACTGGTAACGTGTGAGTAGGGACAGTGAGGGTCAGCTTATAAGTGCACGTTATTGCTGTGAACATTTACGGTTGTCATTTACTGTGTTCTGCTGTGTTAAAAATGTATACAAGTAAAGATACGGTTATCAAGGTAGAGTCTGTGTGTGGGGATCTTGCTGGGAGAGATCATGGATATCAACGCGCGGCCTTGCCCGCGGTCACTTCACAATCATATTCTATTTTTTGTTGTTGTTGATATTGGGCAATATCAGGGAGTAAATAATATTTTTTTGTAATTGTTTTTCTTTTCTATGACCAAAAAGGACCATTAAAATACATTTAAAGGAACGTGTCATGTAAAAAAAAAAATGCTATTAATCTGCAGATATGGGATTTATCTGCAGGTTAATAGTGTTCTGAAGCTATCCGGCACCCTCACAAGCCATGCTGCAGGGAGGAAATTAATTTTATTCCTCCTTCAGTCATTGGGGTGGGCCAGCTTGCCGTCAGTCACCCCTCAATGCATAGTGAGTGGCGGCTGTAACTACACCCAAGCACTGACTGATAGTTGTCTACAATGCTCAGAATGCTTTTAACCTTCAGATTAACCCCCTATCTGCAGGTTAAAAGCATTTTTTTAAATGACCAGTTCCCTTTAAAAATGTGTTACCCATTCTGTAACTATTATTTTTACATATGTTTTATAGATTCTATATTTTTTTTACATTTCTTTACAGAGGCGGGGGTAGTGCTGTTATATTAGCTCATTAACAGAGGAAAATCACCCTGCTAGTTGCACAGCAGAGCTGTCTGGATTTCCTACTCTCTCCCTATACACAGCGATCACATGGATCACTTCCTATACTGTGTATATAGCGATAGAGATGGCACAAATGGTAATAAACTGTCTGTGTCTTCTCTATGGGGACTCTGGCTGTCTCTGATGTCATTCTAATGCTGTTGTCAGAGATTCTGTCGCAGCAATTATAGACAAATATGTACAGGTGCTTCTCACAAAATTAGAATATCATCAAAAATTTTATTTATTTCATTTCTTCAATACAAACAGTGAAACTCATATATTATATAGAGTTATTACAGAGTGATCTATTTCAAGTGTTTATTTCTGTTAATGTTGATGATTATAGATTACAGCCAATGAAAACACAAAAGTCATTATCTCAGTAAATTAGAATAATTAACAAAAAACACCTGAAAAGGCTTCCTAAGCATTTAAAAAGGTCCCTTAGTCTGTTTCAGTAGGCTCCACAATCATGGGCAAGCCTGCTGACTTGACAGATGCCCAGTAGGCACTCATTGATACACTCCACAAGGAGGGTAAGCCACAAAAGGTCATTGCTAAAGAAGCTGGCTGTTCACAGAGTGCTGCATCCAAGCATACTAATGGAAAGTTTAGTGGAAGGAAAAAGTGGGTGGTAGAAAAAGATGCACAAGCAACCAGGATAACCGCAACCTTGAAAGGATTGTTAAGAAAAGGCCATTCAAAAATTTTGGGGAGATTTACAAGGAGTGGACTGCTGCTGGAGTCATTGCTTCAGGAGCCAGCACACACAGACGTATCCTGGACATGGGCTACAAGTGTCGCATTCCTTGTGTCAAGATACTCATGACTAATAGACAATGCCAGAAGAGTCTTACCTGGGTCAAGGAGAAAAAAACCTGGACAGTTGCTCAGTGGTCCAAGGTGTTGTTTTCAGATGAAAGTAAATTTTGCATTTCTTTTGGAAATCAAGGTCCCAGAGTCTGTTCAGAAGAGTGGAGAGGCACACAATCCAAGCTGTTTGATGTCTACTGTGAAGTTTCCACAATCAATGATATTTTGGGGAGCCATGTCATCTGCTGGTGTAGGTCCACTGTGTTTTATCAAGACCAAAGTCAGTGCAGCCGTCTACCAGGAAATTTTAGAGCACTTCATGCTTCCCTCTGCCGACAAGCTTTTTGGAGATGGAAATTTCATTCTCCAGCAGGACTTGGCACCTTTCCACACTGCCAAAAGTGCCAATACCTGGTTTAAAAACAACAGTATCACTGTTCTGATTGGCCAGCAAACTCACATGACCTTAACCCCATAGAGAATCTAAGTGGTATTGTCAAAAGGAACATGAGAGACATCAGACCAAACAATGCAGATGAGCTGAAGGCTGCGATCAAAGCAACCTGAGCTTCCATAACACCTCAGCAGTGCCACAGGCTGATCGCCTCCATGCCACACAGCATTGATGCAGTAATTGATGCAAAAGGAGCCCCGTCCAAGTATTAAGTGCATTTACTGAACATACACTTCAGTAGGCCAACATTTCGGATTTTAAAAACATTTTTCAAGCTGGTGTTATAAAGTATTCAAATTTACTGAGATAATCACTATTGTGTTTTCATAATCATCAACATTAACAGAAATAAACACTTGAAATAGATCACTCTGTTTGTAATGACTTTATATAATATATGTGTTTCACTTTTTGTATTGAAGAACTGAAATAAATAAAATTTTTGAGGATATTCAAATTTTGTGAGAAGCACCTGTAGATAGGAGAATTTGTGAATAATCTGCGCTGCTGGTATTACATATGATAGATCCAAGTTCAGACCGAAAGTGTTTGCGGTTTTTCACAACCATAGTTCACAACACAATGTAGTTACAATTAAGCCCCCATCACACTAAGCAAGATCGCTAGTGAAATCGCTGCCGAGTCACAAGTTTTGTGACGCAACAGCGACCTCAGCAGCGATCTCGCTATGTTTGACATGTAGAAGCGACCAGGCCCCTGCTGTGAGATCGCTGGTCGTGTCGAAATGGCCTGGACCATTTTTTGATCATTAAGGTCACGCTGGGTAGCATGCATCGGTGTGTTGACACCTTACCAATGACCTCGTTGGCGACTCAGAATGAAGACACATAGGCGTGCATCGTTATACAGGTCGCCACGGGTCGCAGTATCGTTGATGCGTTGTTGGGAATATCTGACTGTTTGACATCTCACCAGCGACCACACAGCGAATCAGCAACGATCCCTGCCAGGTCGTATCGTTGTCGGGATCAATGTAGCGTCGCTAAGTGTGACGGTACCTTTATAGTGATGAATGTAACTGCATTGTGTTGTGATCTATGGTTTTCTTGTCCTGATAAGGAGGTCTTTAGTACTTTGAAACATGTTGACTGAAGAAAAAAAGGCAAATACTTTCTGTCTGGACTTGGATCTATAATATGGGATACCAGCAGCGCAGATTATCCACAAATTCTCCTTATCTATGTTTTCCTGGTCCTGATGACCTGTTGGACCTGCAGCAGATGGACTTATAAGTAGAGATGAGCGTTGTTCTACTCGAACTGTTCGCCAATCTCAAATTCGAGCTGTTTTGGGCGGTGTTCGAGCCGTTCGGCGAACACGAACAATTTGAGAAAAATTCGGCTGTTCGAGGTTATGTTCGATAACTGTTCGTGCACCAAAATCATAACTGGATTTTTTCTCAGTAATGATGAAAATTAATGTTAATACGCAGTTTGAGTGTACAGCGGGGTGGGGGGAGGGACAGGGGATGGATCTCTGCAGGAACAATGAAGATCTCCATTTTTTTTTCTCTTTCCCGCATTTGCAGTGGGGAGGTGCAATCTGTCAGCCTATCAGCAGCGCACACACGGAGCGAAGTGCTTTTTTTCACACAAGCAAGGGCATGTGTCATTGGCAGTGTATGTCACATGTCCTTGCCCTATAAGACCAAGCCATTTTCCCCGTCGCCACCATTTTCTCACTGCTGCAGCTGCGTGTTAGACGGCACCGCTGTTGCTGTGTGCGCTATACCTTGTTAATTTCAAGCCAATTTTCGCACAAATCTACAGATAGCTTGGGAGTAGGGAATAGTTGTGATTGCAGTCCTTTTAAGGACTAGGTTACAGCATTTCCTAAGACTTTTATCAGGCAGGTCTGTGCTCTTAAATAGATAGATTGTGGGAGTAAAGACTAATTGTAATTGGAGTCCTTTTCAGGACTAGGTTACATCAGTTCCTATCAGTTTTTGCCAGGCAGGTCTGTGCCAGTGCTGTGCAAGTTTTTTTCACAGCATTTGGCTGAATCTAGCAAAGCTAATCCTTTTTGGCCTATTGCAGAGTGTGTTAGTCAGTGGAGTAGCCTATCTGTGTTGCAAGATATACCACCTGTGTATAGAATACCAATTTTTTTACTGCACCTAGTGAAGTAAAATCTTTTGGGCATAGCATCATTCTATTAGTCCATCTATACTGACCTCCATCAGGTTGCAAATTGAATATAATTTTTTTCTGCATCTAGCTCTGAAAAAATATTGGGCTTCTAGCTGTGTGTGGGACTTGTTCTATTAATCCATCTATACAGACCTCCATCAGGTTGCAAACTGAATATATTTTTTTCTGCATCTACCTCTGAAAAAATATTGGGCTTCTAGCTGTGTGTGGGACTTGTTCTATTAATCCATCTATACAGACCTCCATCAGGTTGCAAACTGAATATATTTTTTTCTGCATCTACCTCTGAAAAAATATTGGGCTTCTAGCTGTGTGTGGGACTTGTTCTATTAATCCATCTATACAGACCTCCATCAGGTTGCAAACTGAATATATTTTTTTCTGCATCTACCTCTGAAAAAATATTGGGCTTCTAGCTGTGTGTGGGACTTGTTCTATTAATCCATCTATACAGACCTCCATCAGGTTGCAAACTGAATATATTTTTTTCTGCATCTAGCTCTGAAAAAATATTGGGCTTCTAGCTGTGTGTGAGACTTGTTCTATTAATCCATCTATACAGACCTCCATCAGGTTGCAAACTGAATATATTTTTTTCTGCATCTAACTCTGAAAAAATATTGGGCTTCTAGCTGTGTGTGGGACTTGTTATATTAATCCATCTATACAGACCTCCATCAGGTTTCAAACTGAATATATTTTTTTCTGCATCTACCTCTGAAAAAATATTGGGCTTCTAGCTGTGTGTGGGACTTGTTGTATTAGTCCATCTATACTGACCTCCATCAGGTTGCAAACTGAATATATTTTTTTCTGCATCTACCTCTGAAAAAATATTGGGCTTCTAGCTGTGTGTGGGACTTGTTGTATTAGTCCATCTATACTGACCTCCATCAGGTTGCAAACTGAATTTATTTTTTTCTGCATCTACCTCTGAAAAAATATTGGGCTTCTAGCTGTGTGTGGGACTTGTTCTATTAATCCATCTATACAGACCTCCATCAGGTTGCAAACTGAATATATTTTTTTCTGCATCTAGCTCTGAAAAAATATTGGGCTTCTAACCCAGCCAATAGTTTTGGCCTAATACCACAGTTTGGCCACTCAGCTCTGCTCGGTTCCCATCCATTGTTTTTTTGTGCAAACAACTCCAGAGTTGTGAAATAGTTAACCACCAAAATGAGTGGAAAAAGGCCTGCTGCTGGTGGAAAGGGGAATAGGCGTGTTGGGAAGGGGAAAAAGGTTGTGTCCGTGGGGTAGGTGTTAAAGCAACAGTAACATCTGCAGAAGAAAGACCATCTTCCAGCCAAACTAAAATGTCTACTTCTTTTAGCGGACAATGTGATAAGATCCCTTTCTTACGGCCACGCCAATCGCTACAAATTCCAGATGAGGCACAAAAACAGCAGGTGCTTCAACGGATATCAAGTGCTCCTTTAAGTGGGCTCTCCTCCACATCAACTTCAACATCACAAATACTCCAGTCCTCAAAGGTGTCACCCCAATCGCACTTGCTTCCTCACAGCTCCCAAATCTCCAGCTGCCCGTCTGAGTATGAGGTAGAACAGATAGTTGAGTCTGCAGAGCTGTTTACTCATACTATAGCCTGGGAATCAGAGGTCGACTCCAGCGCTTCTGTGAATCCAGACGAGGAAATGATCTGCACTGATGCCCAGAATCTTTATGAGTCGGATCCAGGACCAGACGCAGAAGGTTCTGACCATAATGTAGACCCTCATTCCCAAACTGTAACTCCTGTTGGTGGAGACAATGAGGAAGACGATGATAAGACTCAAATACCTGATTGGAGCGACAACTTTAGTTTTTTGTCAGGGCAGGAACAGGTTGGCTCTGAGGACGACGGGTGTGATAACGCACAGGGTGATGATGATGAGGTTGGAGATCCCACTTACTGTCAACCCACAGTCAGCCAAGAGATGAGGTCAGCAGAGGAGGTGGAGGAAGATGCTAGTGACGACGAGGTCAGGTTGCGCCTTCCTGGACAGAGACGTAGTACTGGAAGCACGTCAACAACTGCATCCTCAAACACAACTCTGCCTCTCACCACAAGTCGTGGTGGCTCTTCAGGTCACATGGGTGCTAAGCCTTGCATAGCCTGGGCAATTTTTCAGATCGATAAAGATGACCCAACTCGTGTTATCTGTAACATTTGTCAGCAAAAGCTAAGTAGAGGCCAAAAAATACATAGTTTGAGTACTTCATGCATGAACCGGCACATGGACATGAAGCATAAGTTGCAGTGGGAAGCTCAGTGTGCTACAATACGGCCTAGCCGGCCGGGCCAACCACCGTCTGCCATATCTTGTGCATCCGCGGCCTCTTCATCCTCTGTGACTGGGGGGACAGCAGTCACACCTGTTTTGGGGCGCAGACCTGCCACCTCTTTACCCGCAACAGCCAGCGTGATTGGCAGGTCATCATTTTCTTTGGAGGTGGTAACACCAGCTGGTGTTGAGCGCTGTCCGACATCGATAGCACCACCTTTTGATCAAGGCAACCTAACATGTCCGCCTGCATCTTCCTCACAGACCGGCAGTTTGCCGGGGACACCCTTATCAACCCCGTCTAAGCACAATAGCCAGCCCTCGGTCCCTCAGATGTTGACAAGTAAAAGACCATTTCCTCCTAGCCATGAGAAAGCTAAGAGGTTGAATTTCACCATCTGCAAGCTCTTGGCTACAGAAATGCTGCCTTTCCGCCTGGTGGACACAGAAGATTTTCGAGACCTTATGTCCGTCGCAGTGCCCCAGTACCAGATGCCCAGTCGGCACTACTTCTCAAAGAAAGGTGTGCCTGCGCTCCACCAGCATGTCGCACACAACATCACCGCTTCTTTGAGAAACTCTGTGTGTGACAGGGTGCATTTCACCACAGACACTTGGACGAGTAGGCATGGACAGGGGCGTTACATGTTGCTGACTGGGCACTGGGTAACTATGGTGACAGCAGGACAAGGGGCTGCTTTCCAAGTCTTGCCGTCCCCACGAGTTGTGCATCAATCCTCTTTATGTCAAAGTTCCTCCACTGCTTCTGCCTCCTCAACCTCCTCTCGGTCTTCCACCTGCACCCAAAGCCTGTCTGGTCATGCCACAAGCTTTCTAACTGCGCAGAAGGGATCCTGCACACCTCCTTACTATGCTGGCAGTAGGGCTCAACGTCATCAGGCGGTTTTTACATTGAAATGTCTGGGAAATGTGAGTCACACAGCTGAGGAGTTGTGGTCAGCTCTGGAGAACCAATTTCATGAATGGTTGTCTCCACTGGACCTGAAACCAGGGAAGGCCGTGTGCGACAATGCTGCAAACCTGGGTGCGGCCCTTCGCCGGGGCAATGTCACACACGTGCCTTGTATGGCTCACGTGTTGAACCTGGTTGTCCAGCAATTTTTAGCCCACTATCCCAGACTAGATGGCCTTCTGCAGAGGGCATGGTCGCTGTGTGCTCACTTCCGCCGTTTGCATCCCGCAGCTCAGCGACTTACATCTCTACAGAAGTCGTTGGGCCTGCCACTTCAACGGCTAAAATGCGATGTGCCTACCCGGTGGAATTCAACTCTGCACATGTTGCAGCGACTGTGGCAGCACCGACAAGCCCTGGTGCAATACGTTCTGACGTATAGCCTGGGCCAACGAGATTCAGAGGTGGGGCAAATCACGCTGGAGGAGTGGTCTCAGATCAGGGACCTATGCACCCTTCTGCACAGTTTTGAAATGGCGACGAAGATGTTTAGTGCTGACGATGCCATTATCAGCATGACTATTCCGGTGATTTACATGCTGGAGCACATGTTAAACAGAATTCGGAGTCAGGTGGTGGCACAAGAGGAGGTGTAGGAAGTAGAGGAGGAGGAGTTGTATGCGGAAGGGCTAACATCTGCAAGGTCCAGACGGTCGGCAGCACCAAGGCGGCAGGCATGTGAGGGTGGGGGAGATGGTTTTACCAGGGCGCATGGTAGCAGCCAAACTAGTGAGGAAGGTGCAGGAGCCCAGGAAGAAGTGGAGGACGAACTGATGGAAGACTCATCAGATGAGGGAGACCTTGATCACATTTCTGTTGTGCGAGGTTGGGGGGAGAGGACAGAGGAAGGAAGCATGATTGTTACCTCGCCACCAACACAACAGGGACTTGGTGCTCCTGGATGCGCAACACACATGAGTGCCTTCTTGCTGCACTACCTGCAACATGACCCTCGAATTGTGAGAATTAGAAATAATCCTGACTACTGGGTTGCCACACTGTTAGATCCCCGGTACAAAAGTAAATTTGCAGAAATTATTCCTGCCATAGAAAGGGATGCACGCATGCAGGAGTATCAGCAGAGACTGTTGCAGAATCTTACATGTGCTTTTCCACAAAATACCAGTGGTGCACGTAGTGAATCTCACAGTTCCAACTTGCCAACCGTGGGACCGTCAAGTGTTCAGCACTCAAACCGTAACAGAAACACAGTATCTGCTGGTAACATCAATTTTGCGGAATCATTTCACCACTTTTTTAGCCCATCCTTTGCAAGGCCACAGGAGACAAGAAGTCTGACACATAGTCAACGCCTAGAGACGATGGTACAGGAGTATCTCCAAGTAAACATTGAAGCCACGACTGTGTCTTTTTGGGCTTCTAAACTGGATAAATGGCCGGAGCTAGCCACTTACGCCTTGGAGATCTTGTCATGCCCCGTAGCCAGCGTTCTGTCTGAACGTGTGTTCAGCGCTGCTGGTGGTGTGCTGACAGACAAGCGCACGCGGCTCTCCACTGATAATGTAGACAGACTCACGTTCATAAAGATGAACAAATCATGGATCCGAAACGACTTTTCTACCCCTGTGTCATCCTGGGGAGAGTAAAAGCTTGATGATTGGTTAAAATCACCCTACCAACCGTTTTAAGCTTTCAAATTACTAATCATGTTTATCTGTATCTTGGCTGGAAAATAATTTGGGCTTTGTAGCAGTGTGCAGCACTGATCCTATTAGGCCATCTATACTAAAGCTTCACCAGATTTAAAATTGATAATAATTTTTAGCTGCATCTAGCCCGGAAAATAATTTTGGGGCTCCGAGATGCGCAAGACACATAAGTGCCTTCTTGCTGCACTACCTGCAGCATGACCCTCATATTGTCAGAATTCGAAGTAATCATGACTACTGGGTTGCCACACTCTTAGGTCCCCCAAACTTTTCGATCAACCTTTTCATTTTAATAAAGACCAAAAAAATGGTCATTTTTGAAATTATAAGCATTAGCAGGTTGTTAGAAACTGAAATCAAACAGTTTTCAACTCAAAATTTTATTCTAGGTGATGTTACATTTTCACATAGGACCCCTTGTTCGAAAGGAGCTTCTGAACTCTCTCGTCCATTGAATTTGTCAGGTTTTGGATGGTTTCTGCTTCAATTGTTTTGCATGAGGACAGAATACCCTCCCAGAGCTGTTGCTTAGATGTGAACTGCCTCCCGCCATCATAGACACTCCTTTTAATGATGCTCCAAAGGTTCTGAATGGGGTACAGGTCAGGGGAGCATGGGGGTCACACCATAAGTTTGTCCCCTTTTATGCCCATATCAGCCAGAGATGCAGATGTTTTATGTGCAGCATGAGATGGTGTATTATCATGCAGAAAAATGATCTTGCTGTGAAATACACGGTTCTTCTTCTTGAACCATGGCAGGAAGTGCTGTTTGAGAAAATCCACATACATTATGGAGTTCATCTTTAGCGCCTTCAGGGATCCTAAAGGGGCCGACAATCTCTCTCCCCATGATTCCAGCCCAAAACATTACTCCACCTCCTCCTTGTTGGCCCTGTAGCTGTGTTTGCGTGGGGTGTCCATCAACCAGCCATCCTCCACTCCATCCATCTGGACCATCGAGCGCTGCACGGCACTCATCCATGAACAAAACAGTTTTGAAATCAGTCTTCATGTAATGTTTGGCCCACTGGAGCCGTTTCTGCTTGTGTGAAGTGGATAGAGGAGGTCGACAGGATGGCGTATGCACAGCTGCAAACCTCTGAAGGACCCTGCATCTTGTTGTTCGGGGGACGTTGGAGGCACAAGCAGCTTCAAAAACTTGTCTGCTGCTATGACAAGGCTTTTTTGCCGCTGCTCTTTCAACCTGACGTAATTGCCTGTAGGAAAGAGTCCTCAATTTGCCCTTATCAGCACTCACACGTGTGTACTGTGAATCAGCTACATACTTCTTGATTGCCAAGACACTTCATCCTGATCATCGCACAATGTTGATTGTAGTCATGCCTTGACCTAAACACTCCACAATTTGTTGCTTCTCAGCAGCCGACACATCCTTTTTCTTTCCCATTTTGGCAGAAAATGTAGGCTAGTTAATAATGTGAGACAGCCTTCTTAAGTAGTCTTGCCTTTCATTGGACACACCTGCCAAACTAATTAGCACAGGTGTCTGCAATTGCTTACAGTGATATAAAGAGCCCTGACACACATCACCATCAATCAGTTTAACTGACAAACAAACAAATTCTTCCCTTATCACTCCTAAACACTTTTTGCATAATAATTTGGAACGCAGTGTACATGTGCTTTTCCACAAAACACCAGTGGTTCACGTAGTGAATCTTACAGTTCTAACTTGCCAACCGTGGTCTGTATGGAGTTGTTCAATAAAGGGCCCAAAATTAAGATAACATAGATGGCAGAGGTCTCTATGAATAGGAATTCCTAAGTATTTGATACCCTGTGAGGGCCAGGCAAAGGGAAAGTTGGACTGGATGGAATCCTATATGGATTTGGGGAGGGAGACATCGAGGGCCTCAGACTTCGCTGCATTGATTTTAAAATTTGACCATGTAACAAAGTGATCTATTTCAGCCATAACAGCATGGATGGATGTATGTGATTGAGTGATATATACTAGGACATCATCAGCAAATAGAGAGCACTTGTACTCGGTGCCTCCCACCTCAATCCACCTAATATTGGGGTTATGGCGAATTGATGAGAGCAGGTGCTCCGTCACTAGGATGTATAAGAGAGGGGACAGAGGACATCCCTGCCTTGTCCCATTGGTGATTGTGAAAGGTGATGAAAATGTTCTGATGCACCCCCTGGGCCTTGGGACACCCGGAGCCGGACCCTTTTTGGTGGATGCTGGTGGTTGTAGTCTTCGTGGCGGCGACCCGGTTCCATGGCTCAGGGTGGTCAAACCAGTGGCGGAACTATTTATGTGGTTTTGATGTTTAAATGTCCGACTACGCCACCCGTGGATTGCGGTCAGAGTGAACCACCGCTGCAGGGCAGACCGCTGAAGCTGGTGTTGTGGGTGCAGCAGAGCGTAGCATAACTCCCCACGGGAGGAGTATAGCCTCAGGGCAGTGTATGCGGAGGATGGGGGTGATGGTGCAGGGCAGCAGCAGTAACGACACGGAGTCAGTGATGCAGTCCAGGGCCTTTACTCACAGTTCTTATTATCCAGACCACGTCTGCAGGTAACGGCTGCCCACGTCGTACTGTGCTCACCAGGTGAGGGGCTCAGACAACTCCCAGATAACTTTGGAGCGCTTCACAGGACCCCCTTTGTGTGTCCTTTGTCTGGCCTTTCTTACCAACCCTTCTGTCCGGCTGCCTCGGGCCTCCTCTTGGTAAACTTGGCGCCAGTTTCCCTGACCCTATGTGGTGCCTTCCTAGCGGGTGTAGCGAGGGGCTGCGCCACATAAAATGTCACAGCCTCCGGTTTCTAGCTGAGGGTCGTTTCCTGCCTCCACTAGTTTCGGGGACCGGTCTCCCCCTTTGGCCTGACCCCTCCACGCAGGTGGATTCGGGCGTGCGGTGGCGACTCGCCCGTCCGCACCCCTGGGATCCCTTAATTCCTCGTTCCTGGAGCCTTCTCCGCTCCTCTTCCTTCCTTCTCCCTCTTCCAGGCCTGGGCCTCTGTTACTAGGCCCGACTCCGGAGCAGAGCTCATGCAGAGCCCCTGCTCCCTGCCACTTCTGCTCAGACTTCTCTGCACTGAACTAAGATGGTGCCCACCTTTTATACTCCCTTCTCAATGCACCCAGGAACTGCTTCCTCCCTGCTCCTGCACTACAGGGTTCCCCTTCCTCAGTGTTCCCTCCCCCCACTCCAGCCATGGACAGGGACTGTCGTGCCCATCTCAGAGGCATATTGGTCGCCCTGCCCCACGGCAATATGGTGTAATGCATGCAGGTGTCGGGTCCTGATCCACACTCCATCCTTACCTGAGAGTGAGATATCACACCTCTGGGTGAGGTGCAATACCTCTGTAGCAACCGAGCCCTCAGGGTGCTACAGTTCCATTTATCTTTAGCCTAGGTGACGTATTGTGATACAGGGCCGTGATTTTGGCTATAAAAGGGTCCCCTAGACCCCTACCCCAAGCTTTTTAAGAGAATCATATATGGCGTGCCAGGAGACTCTATGGAATGCTTTCTCAGCATCCAACGAGAGTATCTAATTACAAATTTTTAACTGCATCTAGCCCAGGAAATACTTTGTGCCTAGTAGCAGTGTCTGCTAGTCAGCGGATTATCCCGGCTGTTAAGCAAGCTACACCACCTGTAGTTTAGACACTTATTTTTTTCAAAGGAAATGCTTCGGGACCATGGGATACTCAGTGAAGAGCATCAGGAGGCACCCCAAGGCATAGGGGCTGGGACTGGCAGTAGGATGCCTTGCGGTGGACAGCCGAGCTCGATCCTTATAAAAGCTTTTTAACTGCAGCAGCTTTAGTGGACGCTACTGGAGCTGGAATTACGCGGCTGCTGGCATGAGACTTGCCCTCCAATAGATCCTTGTAAATGGATTTAAAGTGTATTCATTCAAATTTCAGAGACAATTTAAATTAAAAAGCTTAGAGCTGCCTCCACCACAGGGGGGCTCGCTCGACCCACCAGCGGACAGGCACCAGTATTGGGAGAGGGGGGCTGGCCATCAGGGTTCACCGCGGCTCTGGCACAAACCCGGCGACACGGAGGTGGCACGGGCAGGAGCGGACTGGCCGTGTCGGCTTCTCACTTTTTGGATTTTAGAAGGGCATGACATGCCTATATCTGTGTCTCCCCCTCCTTTTACTCCTCCACCACTTTTATTTTCGCATGACTATATGTACTTGTCACTTTTCCATGTGTTAGTTATGTCTTCTGAGCAGTTTGTCAGCTTTTGGACACCTTTGAAGGTGTTTTCTATGTGTTTCTATGTGTTTTTGTTTGCCTGCCATTGGTTTTAACGGTGTTCGAAGGTGTTCGACGAACAGTTCGACGAACAGTTCGGCGAACACACGGGTGTTCGACGAACCGAACCGAAATCGAACACTACGGGGGTGGCTCAACACTACTTATGAGTCATGGAAATGTTGTGTATACACAACTAAATCAGGTTAACATAACATTATTTATCACCTGTTACGCTCACGCCCGGACTGACTGGTGTGAGCGTGGTTAGTGGTCCCACTGGGCCACGAACCGAGGAGTGACTGGAGGGGCATGACTAGGAGCCTCGGCAGATCAGACCATGAACACACGGCGGCTTAATCGACTCCGTGGTCTGAAGAGGAACGTGGGAGGTGGCCCAGGTGCTAATCCAGGTCAGACCCCAGTCACAGCTGTTGACCCACACCGTGGATTGCAGGAATGGGAAGGCATGGCTTGTATGCAGACAGGTGGGTACTGGCAGGCATGGCTAGTATGCAGACAGGCGGGAACTGGCAGGCACGGCTGGTATGCAGACAGGCGGGTACTGGCAGGCACGGCTGGTATGCAGACAGGCGGGTACTGGCAGGTAGGAATGCAGGCTGGATAGGGACCAGTACAGACTGGGATACAGGAACAGAGCCACAGGTGCAGTGGAAAAGCAGAGCACAGCGAAACCGCAGGTGCAGTGGACAAGCAGATCAGAGCGAAACCGCAGGTGTGGTAGACAAGCAAAGCTGAGCAAAACCACAGGTTCGGTGGACAAACAGAGCAGAGCAAAACCGCAGGTGCAGTGGACAAGCAGAGCAGAGCAAAACCGCAGGTGTGGTGGCAAGCGAGGCAGAACTAAACCGCAGGTGCGGTGGACAAGCGAGGCAGAGCAGAGCGAAACCGCAGAGCAGAAGGTGCAGGCAGACAGGACAGGGCTCTGTTCACATGGAACAGACTGGGAAACACAGGAAGATAGCTAGAAAACAGGAGGTAGGCACGTAGGCAGGGAAATGGGACGAGCAGAACTAGATACACACAAGGTACTTGCAATGAAGTAGTGAGTGGACACAAAACTCACAAACAGAAGTACAGAGACAACGAGTTGGAGTTAGGTGCAGGTTCAGACACTGCAGGAAAAGGGAAGGTAAGACACAGAGACAAACAGGTAACAGGCTAGGACACAGTTCAGACAGTAACTGAACCCGGAACAAGACATAGGAACGAGCCTGTGAACTCAGCCCCCAGGATGACGGAAACAGACTAGAATTCACAGATACAGGTAACGGGCCTGGGTATACAGCCCCCAGGGTGGCGGAGCAGACTAGAAGTCACAGATACAGTTAACAGGCCTGGGTATACAGCCCCCAGGGTGGCGGAACAGACTAGAAGTCACAGATACAGGTAACAGGCCTGGCTATACAGCCCCCAGGGAGGCGGAAACAGACAAGATACAGGACAGGACCTGGCAACTCAGTTGCACAGAACACACTGAAAGAAAGTGTTGCTCAGGCACCTCCTACTGGGTGGAGGGTGTTTAAGTATCCAGTGACTCACAGCAATAGGCTGGGGACACATTAGGAGTGCGCACACTGTAGCTTTAAGAATCAGGCAGTAACTGCGCCGCCACCCTAAGCAATCAGACAAGAGACATGCACACAGCAAGTACTGGAGAAAAGTGTGCAGCCTGGACTGATAGGTAAGTTGGCGGTCTTGCATGGTGGGAGATGGTAAGCTATGCCAGCACGCCGGCAGGGACGTTACAGTACCCCCCCCTTTACGCCCCCTCTTCTTCAAGCCTGCAAGGATTTTCTGCAGAGAATTTGGAGGCCAATCCTTCTCTTCAAGAAGATTACCTCTTCTGTCCACTAGAGGGAACGAGACTGGTCTCACCATCTTGGTGACTAGGATGCTTCCTCCCACCGAGCCATCCTCAGCATCAGATGAAGTGGGCGAAGTACCAGGAACAGAACACAGGAAAGTATCTCTCCATTTGTTATTATCGGGTAGCACCCCAAAGGATTCACGGGACAACTGGAAATCCTCCACCGGGTTGGAGGAATTCAGAGACTTGGGGGTAACCACTGCCTTGACCTACACTTTGCCAAGCTTACTGGATGAAGTGGGTGAAGTACCAGGTACAGGGTGTAGGAAAGTCTCCATTTGTTATCAGGTAGCACCCCGGAGGATTCAGGAGACAACTTGAGGTCCTCCGCCTGGTTTGAGGCATGCAGAGACTTGGAGGTAGCCACCATCTTTATGGACTTATTGCCAGATTTATTAGAGATGGAGGATCCTTGCTTTGGGACCATCTTCAGTCTGGTTTCTGAGATGACACATCTGTGAGGTGGGGCGATACCAGAAGCCAGATCATTGGTACAATCATCAAGACTGTGTGGGGACTTTGCCTCCGCTTCCCTTCCTTCAGAGACTTCAGTTAACAGCGAGTCAGCCACTAGCAGATCTGGTGAAGAAGAAGAAGACATTGCTGACTGTCCTGAAGATATGGGAACTGGACACCCCTTGTACCTCAGCAGTCCCCCAGGAAACAACATGCGGGATCTCCAGACCAGAGCGGGCACTAGATCTCTCGGCTCTGGACGACCCGTGGGTAAACCATACAGCACCTGGAATGTGAACTTCTTCATGTGTAATGCTCCAATCTGGAGCTTAAATTGTACAGACATATTTTGACTGTTTCTGAGTAGGGCTCGTCCTTCCGCTAACAATGCCCAAACCGGATTCTGGAGTTGTCGGACGGGAATCAGACACCGACTCTTCAAGGTTTTAAGCCCAAAACTTCTGGTTAATCTGAGGCCTTCACTTGCCACGGAGACAGTCATGGTCATCTGTGGAGAGGAAACACTAACGCCAAGGGCAGCCTCTCCTACAGGCCTAATGTCTTGGGATTCTCCAACCTTCACTGAGCAAAGACCGTCAGGGTGTCCCAAACAACCACAGTGGGACAGCAATCCATTTTTGCGACTGAGTTCTGGCCTCTGCTTTGCCTGACGAACATGGTCATCCTTCATGGATTCTGTGCGGATAGCTGCCTCTACAGGCTGGGGAACAGGAGGTCTTTGGGACGACAGAACTTGGCGTGACGGTTTACCTCTACGCCTTGCACGTCTGGACTGCCTCTGAAGGTTGGGAAGAGAAGTATTCTGCGGAGAATTGTCATCCTGTGTGGATTCTGTGTGGGCAGCAGCCTCTTCAGGCTGGGGAATTGGTGGGCTACCTACACGCATCACCCATAGGGACTGCTCCAGGATATTGGGAAGGGAAGCTTTAGCAGAAGCTTCAGGGTTAGGGTCAACAAAGACCATTAGAAAGGCCACCAGGAAGGCCTGCAGGTCAGAGACGATAGGATCCCATGCTTCCCATAGGGGGGTGATCCAATTCAAGGCATCACCCGCTAGGTAGGACATCATAAATGCTACTTTAACCCGATCAGTGGGAAAATAGTGAGCATAGAATTTGAAATGGAGCATGCATTGCTCCACAATTGCATGGCTTTATTTTGGATCCCGATAGTACCGTGGTGGATCCGCAGGAACGAGTGCTGATAGCTCCATTTGGGCTGGTGCTTAAATCGCCTGGACCTCAGCTTGAGAAAAAATTTTTCCTTGGTGCACGTATTCGCCTGACAAGGATTCAAATGTTTCCGAGAGCGAAGGGCCGTGGGGTTCAACGGGGACCATGGCCTAAGCAAACTGTTACATTCATGCCCGGACTGACTGGCGTGAACGTGGTTAGTGGTCCCACTGGGCCACGAACCGAGGAGTGACTGGAGGGGCATGACTAGGGGCCTCTGCAGATCAGACCACGAACACACGGTGGCTTAATCGACTCCGTGGTCTGAAGAGGAACGTGGGAGGTGGCCCAGGTGCTAATCCAGGTCAGACCCCGGTCACAGCTGTTGACCCACACCGTGGATTGCAGGAATGGGAAGGCATGGCTTGTATGCAGACAGGTGGGTACCGGCAGGCATGGCTAGTATGCAGACAGGTGGGTACTGGCAGGCACGGCTGGTATGCAGACAGGCAGGTACTGGTAGGCACGGCTGGTATGCAGACAGGCGGGTACTGGCAGGCACGGCTGGTATGCAGACAGGCGGGTACTGGCAGGTAGGAATGCAGGCTGGATAGGGACCAGTACAGACTGGGATACAGGAACAGAGCCGCAGGTGCAGTGGAAAAGCAGAGCACAGCGAAACCGCAGGTGCAGTGGACAAGCAGATCAGAGCGAAACCGCAGGTGTGGTAGACAAGCAGAGCTGAGCAAAACCACAGGTTCGGTGGACAAACAGAGCAGAGCAAAACCGCAGGTGCAGTGGACAAGCAGAGCAGAGCAAAACCGCAGGTGTGGTGGCAAGCGAGGCAGAACTAAACCGCAGGAGCGGTGGAAAAGCGAGGCAGAGCAGAGCGAAACCGCAGAGCAGAAGGTGCAGGCAGACAGGACAGGGCTCTGTTCACATGGTACAGACTGGGAAACACAGGAAGATAGCTAGAAAACAGGAGGTAGGCACGTAGGCAGGGAAATGGGACGAGCAGAACTAGATACACACAAGGTACTTGCAATGAAGTAGTGAGTGGACACAAAACTCACAAACAGAAGTACAGAGACAACGAGTTGGAGTTAGGTGCAGGTTCAGACACTGCAGGAAAAGGGAAGGTAAGACACAGAGACAAACAGGTAACAGGCTAGGACACAGTTCAGACAGTAACTGAACCCGGAACAAGACACAGGAACGAGCCTGGGAACTCAGCCCCCAGGATGACGGAAACAAACTAGAATTCACAGATACAGGTAACGGGCCTGGGTATACAGCCCCCAGGGTGGCGGAGCAGACTAGAAGTCACAGATACAGTTAACAGGCCTTGGTATACAGCCCCCAGGGTGGCGGAACAGACTAGAAGTCACAGATACAGGTAACAGGCCTGGCTATACAGCCCCCAGGGAGGCGGAAACAGACAAGATACAGGACAGGACCTGGCAACTCAGTTGCACAGAACACACTGAAAGAAAGTGTTGCTCAGGCACCTCCTACTGGGTGGAGGGTGTTTAAGTATCCAGTGACTCACAGCAATAGGCTGGGGACACATTAGGAGTGCGCACACTGTAGCTTTAAGAATCAGGCAGTAACTGCGCCGCCACCCTAAGCAATCAGACAAGAGACATGCACACAGCAAGTACTGGAGAAAAGTGTGCAGCCTGGACTGATAGGTAAGTTGGCGGTCTTGCATGGTGGGAGATGGTAAGCTATGCCAGCACGCCGGCAGGGACGTTACAGTACCCCCCCCTTTACGCCCCCTCTTCTTCAAGCCTGCAAGGATTTTCTGCAGAGAATTTGGAGGCCAATCCTTCTCTTCAAGAAGATTACCTCTTCTGTCCACTAGAGGGAACGAGACTGGTCTCACCATCTTGGTGACTAGGATGCTTCCTCCCACCGAGCCATCCTCAGCATCAGATGAAGTGGGCGAAGTACCAGGAACAGGACACAGGAAAGTATCTCTCCATTTGTTATTATCGGGTAGCACCCCAAAGGATTCACGGGACAACTGGAAATCCTCCACCGGGTTGGAGGAATTCAGAGACTTGGGGGTAACCACTGCCTTGACCTACACTTTGCCAAGCTTACTGGATGAAGTGGGTGAAGTACCAGGTACAGGGTGTAGGAAAGTCTCCATTTGTTATCAGGTAGCACCCCGGAGGATTCAGGAGACAACTTGAGGTCCTCCGCCTGGTTGGAGGCATGCAGAGACTTGGAGGTAGCCACCACCTTTATGGACTTATTGCCAGATTTATTAGAGATGGAGGATCCTTGCTTTGGGACCATCTTCAGTCTGGTTTCTGAGATGACACATCTGTGAGGTGGGGTGGTACCAGAAGCCAGATCATTGGTACAATCGTCAAGACTGTGTGGGGACATTGCCTCCGCTTCCCTTCCTTCGGAGACTTCAGTGCACAGCGAGTCAGCCACTAGCAGATCTGGTGAAGAAGAAGAAGACATTGCTGACTGTCCTGAAGATATGGGAACTGGACACCCCTTGTACCTCAGCAGTCCCCCAGGAAACAACATGCAGGATCTCCAGACCAGAGCGGGCACTAGATCTCTCGGCTCTGGACGACCCGTGGGTAAACCAGACAGCACCTGGAATGTGAACTTCTTCATGTGTAATGCTCCAATCTGGAGCTTAAATTGTACAGACATATTTTGACTGTTTCTGAGTAGGGCTCGTCCTTCCGCTGACAATGCCCAAACCGGATTCTGGAGTTGTCGGACGGGAATCAGACACCGACTCTTCAAGGTTTTAAGCCCAAAACTTCTGGTTAATCTGAGGCCTTCACTTGCCACGGAGACAGTCATGGTCATCTGTGGAGAGGAAACACTAACGCCAAGGGCAGCCTCTCCTACAGGCCTAATGTCTTGGGATTCTCCAACCTTCACTGAACAAAGACCGTCAGGGTGTCCCAAACAACCACAGTGGGACAGCAATCCATTTTTGCGACTGAGTTCTGGCCTCTGCTTTGCCTGACGAACATGGTCATCCTTCATGGATTCTGTGCGGATAGCTGCCTCTACAGGCTGGGGAACAGGAGGTCTTTGGGACGACAGAACCTGGCGTGACGGTTTACCTCTACGCCTTGCAAGTCTGGACTGCCTCTGAAGGTTGGGAAGAGAAGTATTCTGCGGAGAATTGTCATCCTGTGTGGATTCTGTGTGGGCAGCAGCCTCTTCAGGCTGGGGAATTGGTGGGCTACCTACACGCATCACCCATAGGGACTGTTCCAGAATATTGGGAAGGGAAGCATTAGCAGAAGCTTCAGGGTTAGGGTCAACAAAGACCATTAGAAAGGCCACCAGGAAGGCCTGCAGGTCAGAGACGATAGGATCCCATGCTTCCCATAGGGGGGTGATCCAATTCAAGGCATCACCCTCTAGGTAGGACATCATAAATGCTACTTTAACCCGATCAGTGGGAAAATAGTGAGCATAGAATTTGAAATGCAGCATGCATTGCTCCACAATTGCATGGCTTTGTTTTGGATCCCGATAGTACCGTGGTGGATCCGCAGGAACGAGTGTTGATAGCTCCATTTGGGCTGGTGCTTAAATCGCCTGGACCTCAGCTTGAGAAAAAATTTTTCCTTGGTGCACGTATTCGTCTGACAAGGATTCAAATGTTTCCAAGAGCGAAGGGCCGTGGGGTACAACGGGGACCATGGCCTAAGCAAACTGTTACATTCATGCCCGGACTGACTGGCGTGAACGTGGTTAGTGGTCCCACTGGGCCACGAACCGAGGAGTGCCTGGAGGGGCGTGACTAGGGGCCTCGCCAGATCCGACCACGAACACACGGCAGCTTAATGGACTCCGTGGTCTGAGGAGAGACGTGGGAGGTGGCCCAGGTGCTACTCCAGGTCAGACCCCGGTCAGAGCTGTGGACCCACACCGGGGAATTCAGGAATGGGAAGGCATGGCTGGTATGCAGACAGGTAGGTACTGGCAGGCATGGCTGGTATGCAGACAGGCAGGTACTGGCAGGCACGGCTGGAATGCAGACAGGCGGGTGCTGGCAGGCACGGCTGGTATGCAGACAGGCGGGTACTGGCAGGCACGGCTGGCATGCAGACAGGCGGGTACTGGCAGGCACAGCTGGTATGCAGACAGGTGGGTACTGGCAGGCACGGCTGATATGCAGACAGGCGGGTGCTGGCAGGTAGGAACGCAGGCTGGATAGGGACCAGTACAGACTAGGATACAGGAACCGAGGCGCAGGTGCGGTGGACAAGCAGAGCAAAGCAAAACCGCAGGTGTGGTGGACAAGCAGAGCAGGGCGAAACCACAGGTGCAGTGGACAAGCAGAACAGAGTGAAACCGCAGGTGTGGTGCACAAACAGAGCAGAGCGAAACCACAGGTGCGGTGGACAAGCAGAGCAGAGCGAAACCGCAGGTGCGGTGGAGAAGCAGAACAGAGTGAAACCGCAGGTGCAGTGGACAAGCAGAACAGAGTGAAACCGCAGGTGTGGTGGAAAAGCAGAGCCGAGCGAAACCGCAGGTGCGGTGGACAAGACAAACAGAGCATAGCGAATCCACGGGTGCGGTTGACAAGCCGAGCAGAGGGAAACTGCAGGTGCGGAGGACAAGCAGAGCACAGCGAAACCACAGGTGCGATGGAAAAGCAGAGCACAGCGAAACCGCAGGTGCGGTGGACAAGCAGAGCAGAGCGAAACCGCAGGTGCGGTGGAGAAGCAGAACAGAGCAAAACCGCAGGTGCGGTGGACAAGCAGAGCGAAACCGCAGGTGCGGTGGACAAGCAGAGCAGAGCAAAACCGCAGGTGCGGTGGACAAGCAAGGCAGAACTAATCCGCTGGTGCGGTGGACAAGCAAGGCAGAACAGAGCAGAGCGAAACCGCAGAGCAGAAGGTGTAGGCAGACAGGACAGGGCTCTGTTCACCTGGAACAGACTGGGAAACACAGGAAGATAGCTAGAAAACAGGAGGTAGATACGTAGGCAGGGAAATGGGACAGGCAGAACCAGATACACACAAGGTACTTGCAGTGAAGTAGCGAGTGGACACAAAACTCACAAACAGAAGTACAGAGACAATGAGTTGGAGTTAGGTGCAGGTTCAGACACTGCAGGAAAAGGAAAGGTTCGGACATAGAGACAAACAGGTAACAGGCTAGGACACAGTTCAGACAGGAACTGAACCCGGAACAAAATACAGGAACGAGCCTGGGAACTCAGCCCCCAGGGTGGCGGAACAGACTAGAAGTCACAGATACAGTTAACAGGCCTGGGTATACAGCCCCCAGGGTGGCGGAACAGACTAGAAGTCACAGATACAGGTAACAGGCCTGAGTATACAGCCCCCAGGGTGGCAGAAACAGACAAGATACAGGACAGGACCTGGCAACTCAGTTGCACAGAACACGCTGAAAGAAAGTGTTGCTCAGGCACCTCCCTCTGGGTGGAGGGTGTTTAAGTATCCAGTGACTCACAGCAATAGGCTGGGGACGCATTAGGTGTGCGCACACTGTAGCTTTAAGAATCAGGCAGTAATTGCACCGCCGCCCTAAGCAATCAGACAAGAGACATGCACACAGCAAGTACTGGAGAAAAGTGTGCAGCCTGGACTGATAGTTAAGTTGGCGGTCTTGCACAATGGGAGATAGTAAGCTATGCCAGCACACCGCCAGGGATGTTACATCACCCTTATCTCTCTCGGATAAATCCCTATTGCGTTGTCTTTTCCCTCCTAGTTTTATCCTGGTATAGACAAATATGTAATACAGTAAGCATCTGCCTGGTAGGACACAAATTCAGCTCCTGAGCCGGCCTAATACATTCCTTCTTGACCTATGACGAAAATGTATGTCATAGGTCGTTATGGCGTGAAAGGGTTTATATTGACCTTTATTATTTCTACATCCAATAGGTGGCACTAAAGTTCTTGTACTCTTCTTCTCTGAAGAGGCTATTTGCATAAGGTCTATTATGAGAGCAGCCATGTTGCCTGAGCTACTGTCGATAGCAGGCCTGCACAACATTGGCCCGTGGGCTGCATGAGGAACGCAAAAGAATTTCTTGCTGCCCGCAGAGAACCAGTAGTCACCTGTTCCCTTCAACCTCTATACAATTGTACTTGAGTTTTTAATACTCTAATACATTTGAACTAGAGATGAGTATATCACTTCTCACAATCTCTGGCCATATTTCAAATCAGTGTTCTGTGGCCGTGGACAGGATCTGCTTGAATTTCATTACCCCTTGAAATCCCAGGCACAGCTTAGGGTTAGCCTTTCTGGCGAGACATTATTTGTGCACTGAACGCAGCACAAATTATGTCACACAAGTCAAATGATGGTCTGGGGAACCCAGAAACTCAGAAGATTTGCGCAGTTTCTGTCTACTTACTGTGGATCAGGGTTGCATGAAGAGATCTGCTCATCATTAATTTGAACATTTGAGAGTCGAGATAGGTTTAGAGGAGCATTCCTCAGCTCCCCGCCTTATATAGCAGCATAATGAGGTTATCATACTGCTGACCTCACAACAGAGGTGGTGAACACGCAGCGGACATGGTGGTGAACACGCAGCGGACATGGTATGGAACACTAAGCAATTCATATAGAGGCCAAAGATTGAATGTGTTCAGACTATTATTATAGATGGGATAGAAGGTAGTTATTGTGAGGGCACATTATGGAGCACTGGGGGAAAAATTGTGAGAGAGGTAGCAACATGAGGGGATATTATGGACAGTAGCACTGTGAGGTGATTATTATGGTGGAGGGCAGCATGGTGTGGGGATTATCAAGTAGGGCAGTGTGTCGGGGACTGTATGGAGAGATGGGAGCATAGAAGGACAGTATAGAGAGGTGGGATTGTAGGAGACAGTATGGAGAAGTGGGAGCATGAGAGACAGTATAGAAAGGTGGGATCATGGTGGGGACAATAAAGATGGGGAAAGCATGAAGAAGGACAGTCTGGAGGCCAACATTTGTAATGGCAGTAATAGTCCATAAGGAAGGAAGGTGTGATAGTTAGAATTTTTAAGGGGAAAGACAGATAGTGTGGAGGCAATGTAAGATAAGGGAGACAATGTGGGGTCATATTTTGTGCAGGAAGGTCAGTGAGGGGCAATTATTTATTGAGGGGCACAGCATAGGAGATATTTTAATCCATGGGGCATTTGTCACTCACAGTGAGGGAAAGACTAAGTGCAACAGGAAGGGATGAGGGGAAGGAAGCCAAGACAATAGGGAAAGGTGGAGTGAAGATCCCTAGGCAGATCTAATAACACCCTGCCTACCCTACCATCTCTATATTGGTTCCACACCAATCTCCAAGCAGGAAACCTAAGCCCTGTATATCCCTAGAGCTAGGCCCTAGATAGGGAGGAGGGGGTGAGCACTGGTCAGTCTCCACTATAAATTAAAGACAACAAGGGAGACAAACAAAGGGGGGGGACTTAGCTTGAGCAGACACCAGAGAGATAACAGCAAACGTCCTCCAAGGGCATCAGAGAGGAAGCTAGCTGACTGATATAGCTCTGACTGACAGACTCTGACTAGCTGACTGCTATAGACTCCCTGAAGCAGACTGAGAGTTTATAAACACTCATACTAGGGTGTGTCAATCAGAGCAGGAGGAAGGTTGCCACTGGGTCCAAAAGTCAAAAGGATTATGAAGGCGTCTGCAATGCCAAATGCAGTGAACTGCAGTCAGATGCAGAGTGACTGCCTGATACATCTGACACACCTGTGACCGCATTATAATGATGTTTTTTATTTTTAAGGTCACTCTGTCAGGATGTGCTGAAGAAGATCAGAGAAGAAGGAACTCTCCAGAGATAAGCTGAGGGAATCAAATGTCATTATGGCATAAGTACTATATGGAGACCAAAGGTATGGGAACAACTTGAATCAGAAACTATGTCACCTATAAGGTATCCGGAAGTAATGTTTATTTGACAAAAAGATTTGTGCATGCCTACATCTACAGAAGATTTGTGGTTAATTCTTTAAGATGTTTAGAACAACCTCCCGTCTGTGTTCCTTTATAAACTGCATGCAAGTATACCCAGAAGAATTGAGGCTATATTGAAGGCTGGTCAGACCAAATATTGATGTAATTTACATTTGCCTTTCGTTCAATGACTTTGCTTTCTGAGAATTGATAAAATAAAATATTTATATTAATTAATATTAATATATACAGTGGGTACGGAAAGTATTCAGATCCCTTTAAATTTTTCACTCTTTGTTTCATTGCAGCCATTTGGTAAATTCTAAAAAGTTCATTTTTTTTCTCATTAAACTGCATTCTGCACCCCATCTTGACTGAAAAAAAACAGAAATGTATAAATTTTTGCAAATTTATAAAAAAAGAAAAACTGAAATATCACATGGTCATAAGTATTTAGACCCTTTGCTCAGCATTGAGTAGAAGCACCCTTTTGAGCTAGTACAGACATGTGTCTTCTTGGGAAAGTTTTTCACACCTGGATTTGGGGATCCTCTGCCATTCTTCCTTGCAGATCGTCTCCAGTTCCGTCAGGTTGGATGGTGAACATTGGTGGACAACCATTTTCAGGTCTCTCCAGAGATGCTCAATTGGGTTTAGGTCAGGGCTCTGGCTGGGCCAGTCAAGAATAGTGTTGAGCCACCCCCGTAGTGTTCGAGTTCGGTTCGGTTCGTCGAACACCCGTGTGTTCGCCGAACTGTTCGTCGAACTGTTCGTCGAACACCTTCGAACACCGTTAAAACCAATGGCAGGCAAACAAAAACACATAGAAACACATAGAAAACACCTTCAAAGGTGTCCAAAAGCTGACAAACTGCTCAGAAGACACAACTAACACATGGAAAAGTGACAAGTACATATAGTCATGCGAAAAGAAAAGAGGTGGAGGAGTAAAAGGAGGGGGAGACACAGATATAGGCATGTCATGCCCTTCTAAAATCCAAAAAGTGAGAAGCCGACACAGCCAGTCCGCTCCTGCCTGTGCCACCTCCGTGTTGCCGGGTTTGTGCCAGAGCCGCGGTGAACCCTGACGGCCAGCCCCCCTCTCCCAATACTGGTGCCTGTCCGCTGGTGGGTCGAGCGAGCCCCCCTGTGGTGGAGGCAGCTCTAAGCTTTTTAATTTAAATTGTCTCTCTAATTTGAATGAATACACTTTAAATCCATTTACAAGGATCTATTGGAGGGCAAGTCTCATGCCAGCAGCCGCGTAATTCCAGCTCCAGTAGCGTCCACTAAAGCTGCTGCAGTTAAAAAGCTTTTATAAGGATCGAGCTCGGCTGTCCACCGCAAGGCATCCTACTGCCAGTCCCAGCCCCTATGCCTTGGGGTGCCTCCTGATGCTCTTCACTGAGTATCCCGTGGTCCCGAAGCATTTCCTTTGAAAAAATTAAGTGTCCAAACTACAGGTGGTGTAGCTTGCTTAACAGCCGGGAAAATCCGCTGACTAGCAGACACTGCTACTAGGCACAAAGTATTTCCTGGGCTAGATGCAGTTAAAAATTTGTAATTAGATACGCTCGTTGGATGTTGAGAAAGCATTCCATAGAGTCTCCTGGCACGCCATATATGATTCTCTTAAAAAGCTTGGGGTAGGGGTCTAGGGGACCCTTTTATAGCCAAAATCACGTCCCTGTATCACAATACGTCACCTAGGCTGAAGATAAATGGAACTGTAGCACCCTGAGGGCTCGGTTGCTACAGAGGTATTGCACCTCACCCAGAGGTGTGATATCTCACTCTCAGGTAAGGATGGAGTGTGGATCAGGACCCGACACCTGCATGCATTACACCACATTGCCGTGGGGCAGGGCGACCAATATGCCTCTGAGATGGGCATGACTGTCCCTGTCCCTGGCTGGAGTGGGGGGAGGGAACACTGAGGAAGGGGAACCCTGTAGTGCAGGAGCAGGGAGGAAGCAGTTCCTGGGTGCATTGAGAAGGGAGTATAAAAGGTGGGCACCATCTTAGTTCAGTGCAGAGAAGTCTGAGCAGAAGTGGCAGGGAGCAGGGGCTGTGCATGAGCTCTGCTCCGGAGGCGGGCTTGGTAACAGAGGCCCAGGCCTGAAAGAGGGAGAAGGAAGGAAGAGGAGCGGAGAAGGCTCCAGGAACGAGGAATGAAGGGATCCCAGGGGTGCGGACGGGCGAGTCGCCACCGTACGTCCGAATCCACCTGCGTGGAGGGGTCAGGCCATAGGGGGAGACCGGTCCCCGAAACTAGTGGAGGCAGGAAACGACCCTCAGCTAGAAACTGGAGGCTGTGACATTTTATGTGGCGCAGCCCCTCGCTACACCCGCTAGGAAGGCACCACATAGGGTCAGGGAAACTGGCGCCAAGTTTACCAAGAGGAGGCCCGAGGCAGCCGGACAGAAGGGTTGGTAAGAAAGGCCAGACAAAGGACACACAAAGGGGGTCCTGTGAAGCGCTCCAAAGTTATCTGGGAGTTGTCTGAGCCCCTCACCTGGTGAGCACAGTACGACGTGGGCAGCCGTTACCTGCAGACGTGGTCTGGATAATAAGAACTGTGAGTAAAGGCCCTGGACTGCATCATTGACTCCGTGTCGTTACTGCTGCTGCCCTGCACCATCACCCCCATCCTCCGCATACACTGCCCTGAGGCTATACTCCTCCCGAGGGGAGTTATGCTACGCTCTGCTGCACCCACAACACCAGCCTCAGCGGTCTGCCCTGCAACGGCGGTTCACTCTGACCGCAATCCACGGGTGGCGTAGTCGGACATTTAAACATCAAAACCACATAAATAGTTCCGCCACTGGTTTGACCACCCTGAGCCACGGAACCGGGTCGCCGCCACGAAGACTACAACAACCACCAGCATCCACCAAAAAGGGTCCGGCTCCGGGTGTCCCAAGGCCCAGGGGGTGTATCAGAACATTTTCATCACCTTTCACAATCACCAATGGGACAAGGCAGGGATGTCCTCTGTCCCCTCTCTATACATCCTAGTGACGGAGCACCTGCTCTCATCAATTCGCCATAACCCCAATATTAGGTGGATTGAGGTGGGAGGCACCGAGTACAAGTGCTCTCTATTTGCTGATGATGTCCTAGTATATATCACTCAATCACATATATCCATCCATGCTGTTATGGCTGAAATAGATCACTTTGTTACATGGTCAAATTTTAAAATCAATGCAGCGAAGTCTGAGGCCCTCGATGCCTCCCTCCCCAAATCCATATAGGATTCCATCCAGTCCAACTTTCCCTTTGCCTGGCCCTCACAGGGTATCAAATACTTAGGAATTCCTATTCATAGAGACCTCTCCCATCTATGTTATCTTAATTTTGGGCCCTTTATTGAACAACTCCATACAGACCACGGTTGGCAAGTTAGAACTGTAAGATTCACTACGTGAACCACTGGTGTTTTGTGGAAAAGCACATGTACACTGTGTTCCAAATTATTATGCAAAAAGTGTTTAGGAGTGATAAGGGAAGAATTTGTTTGTTTGTCAGTTAAACTCATTGATGGTGATGTGTGTCAGGGCTCTTTATATCACTGTAAGCAATTGCAGACACCTGTGCTAATTAGTTTGGCAGGTGTGTCCAATGAAAGGCAAGACTACTTAAGAAGGCTGTCTCACATTATTAAGCAGCCTACATTTTCTGCCAAAATGGGAAAGAAAAAGGATGTGTCGGCTGCTGAGAAGCAACAAATTGTGGAGTGTTTAGGTCAAGGCATGACTACAATCAACATTGTGCGATGATCAGGATGAAGTGTCTTGGCAATCAAGAAGTATGTAGCTGATTCACAGTACACACGTGTGCGTGCTGATAAGGGCAAATTGAGGACTCTTTCCTACAGGCAATTACGTCAGGTTAAAAGAGCAGCGGCAAAAAAGCCTTGTCATAGCAGCAGACAAGTTTTTGAAGCTGCTGGTGCCTCCAACGTCCCCCAAACAACAAGATGCAGGGTCCTTCAGAGGTTTGCAGCTGTGCATACGCCATCCTGTCGACCTCCTCTATCCACTTCACACAAGCAGAAACGGCTCCAGTGGGCCAAACATTACATGAAGACTGATTTCAAAACTGTTTTGTTCACGGATGAGTGCCGTGCAGCGCTCAATGGTCCAGATGGATGGAGTGGAGGATGGCTGGTTGATGGACACCCCACGCAAACACGGCTACAGCGCCAACAAGGAGGAGGTGGAGTAATGTTTTGGGCTGGAATCATGGGGAGAGAGATTGTCGGCCCCTTTAGGATCCCTGAAGGCGCTAAAGATGAACTCCATAATGTATGTGGATTTTCTCAAACAGCACTTCCTGCCATGGTTCAAGAAGAAGAACAGTGTATTTCACAGCAAGATCATTTTTTTGCATGATAATGCACCATCTCATGCTGCACATAAAACATCTGCATCTCTGGCTGATATGGGCATAAAAGGGGACAAACTTATGGTGTGACCCCCATGCTCCCCTGACCTCTACCCCATTCAGAACCTCTGGAGCATCATCAAAAGGAGTGTCTATGATGGCCGGAGGCAGTTCACATCTAAGCAACAGCTCTGGGATGGTATTCTGTCCTCATGCAAAACAATTGAAGCAGAAACCATCCAAAACCTGACAAATTCAATGGACGAGAGAGTTCAGAAGCTCCTTTCGAACAAGGGGTCCTATGTGAAAATGTAACATCACCTAGAATAAAGTTTTGAGTTGAAAACTGTTTGATTTCAGTTTCTAATAACCTGCTAATGCTTATAATTTCAAAAATGACCATTTTTTTGGTCTTTATTAAAATGAAAAGGTTGATCGAAAAGTTTGGGGGATCTAAGAGTGTGGCAACCCAGTAGTCATGATTACTTCGAATTCTGACAATATGAGGGTCATGCTGCAGGTAGTGCAGCAAGAAGGCACTTATGTGTCTTGCGCATCTCGGAGCCCCAAAATTATTTTCCGGGCTAGATGCAGCTAAAAATTATTATTAATTTTAAATCTGGTGGAGCTTAGTATAGATGGCCTAATAGGATCAGTGCTGCACACTGCTACAAAGCCCAAATTATTTTCCAGTCAAGATACAGATAAACATGATTAGTAATTTTAAATCTGGTGGAGCTTATTATAGATGGCCTAAAAGAATCAGTGCTGCACACTGCTACAAAGCCCAAATTATTTTCCAGCCAAGATACAGATAAACATGATTAGTAATTTGAAAGCTTAAAACGGTTGGTAGGGTGATTTTAACCAATCATCAAGCTTTTACTCTCCCCAGGATGACACAGGGGTAGAAAAGTCGTTTCGGATCCATGATTTGTTCATCTTTATGAACGTGAGTCTGTCTACATTATCAGTGGAGAGCCGCGTGCGCTTATCTGTCAGCACACCACCAGCAGCGCTGAACACACGTTCAGACAGAACGCTGGCTGCGGGGCATGACAAGATCTCCAAGGCGTAAGTGGCTAGCTCCGGCCATTTATCCAGATTGGAAGCCCAAAAAGAGCAAGGGTCCAGTGACACAGTCATGGCTTCAATGTTTACTTGGAGATACTCCTGTACCATCGTCTCTAGGCGTTGACTATGTGTCAGACTTCTTGTCTCCTGTGGCCTTGCAAAGGATGGGCTAAAAAAGTTGTGAAATGTTTCCGCAAAATTGATGTTACCAGCAGATACTGTGGTTCTGTTATGGTTTGAGTGCTGAACACTTGACGGTCCCACGGTTGGCAAGTTGGAACTGTGAGATTCACTACGTGCACCACTGGTGTTTTGTGGAAAAGCACATGTAAGATTCTGCAACAGTCTCTGCTGATACTCCTGCATGCGTGCATCCCTTTCTATGGCAGGAACAATTTCTGCAAATTTACTTTTGTACCGGGGATCTAACAGTGTGGCAACCCAGTAGTCAGGATTATTTCTAATTCTCACAATTCGAGGGTCATGTTGCAGGTAGTGCAGCAAGAAGGCACTCATGTGTGTTGCGCATCCAGGAGCACCAAGTCCCTGTTGTGTTGGTGGCGAGGTAACAATCATGCTTCCTTCCTCTGTCCTCTCCCCCCAACCTCGCACAACAGAAATGTGATCAAGGTCTCCCTCATCTGATGAGTCTTCCATCAGTTCGTCCTCCACTTCTTCCTGGGCTCCTGCACCTTCCTCACTAGTTTGGCTGCTACCATGCGCCCTGGTAAAACCATCTCCCCCACCCTCACATGCCTGCCGCCTTGGTGCTGCCGACCGTCTGGACCTTGCAGATGTTAGCCCTTCCGCATACAACTCCTCCTCCTCTACTTCCTCCACCTCCTCTTGTGCCACCACCTGACTCCGAATTCTGTTTAACATGTGCTCCAGCATGTAAATCACCGGAATAGTCATGTTGATAATGGCATCGTTAGCACTAAACATCTTCGTCGCCATTTCAAAACTGTGCAGAAGGGTGCATAGGTCCCTGATCTGAGACGACTCCTCCAGCGTGATTTGCCCCACCTCTGGATCTCGTTGGCCCAGGCTATACGTCAGAACGTATTGCACCAGGGCTTGTCGGTGCTGCCACAGTCGCTGCAACATGTGTAGAGTTGAATTCCACCGGGTAGGCACATCGCATTTTAGCCGGAGAAGTGTCAGGCCCAACGACTTCTGTAGAGATGTAAGTCGCTGAGCTGCGGGATGTGAACGGCGGAAGAGAGCACACAGCGACCGTGCCCTTTGCAGAAGGCTATCTAGTCTGGGATAGTGGGCTAAAAATTGCTGGACAACCAGGTTCAACACGTGAGCCATACAAGGCACGTGTGTGACATTGCCCCGGCGAAGGGCCGCACCCAGGTTTGCAGCATTGTCGCACACGGCCTTCCCTGGTTTCAGGTCCAGTGGAGACAACCATTCATGAAATTGGTTCTCCAGAGATGACCACAACTCCTCAGCTGTGTGACTCACATTTCCAAGACATTTCAAAGTAAAAACCGCCTGATGACGTTGAGCCCTACTGCCAGCATAGTAAGGAGGTGTGCAGGATCCCTTCTGCGCAGTTAGAAAGCTTGTGGCTTGACCAGACTGGCTTTGGGTGCAGGTGGAAGACCGAGAGGAGGTTGAGGAGGCAGAAGCAGTGGAGGAACTTTGACATAAAGAGGATTGACGCACAACTCGTGGGGACGGCAAGACTTGGAAAGCAGCCCCTTGTCCTGCTGTCACCATAGTTACCCAGTGCCCAGTCAGCGACATGTAACGCCCCTGTCCATGCCTACTCGTCCAAGTGTCTGTGGTGAAATGCACCCTGTCACACACAGAGTTTCTCAAAGAATCGGTGATGTTGTGTGCGACATGCTGGTGGAGCGCAGGCACACCTTTCTTTGAGAAGTAGTGCCGACTGGGCATCTGGTACTGGGGCACTGCGACGGACATAAGGTCTCGAAAATCCTCTGTGTCCACCAGGCGGAAAGGCAGCATTTCTGTAGCCAAGAGCTTGCAGATGGTGAAATTCAACCTCTTAGCTTTCTCATGGCTAGGAGGAAATGGTCTTTTACTTGTCCACATCTGAGGGACCGAGGGCTGGCTGTTGTGCTTAGACGGGGTTGATAAGGGTGTCCCCGGCAAACTGCCGGTCTGTGAGGAAGATGCAGGTGGACATGTTAGGTTGCCTTGATCCAAAGGTGGTGCTATCGATGTCGGACAGCGCTCAACACAAGCTGGTGTTACCACCTCCAAAGAAAATGATGACCTGCCAATCACGCTGGCTGTTGCGGGTAAAGAGGTGACAGGTCTGCGCCCCAAAACAGGTGTGACTGCTGTCCCCCCAGTCACAGAGGATGAAGAGGCCGCGGATGCACAAGATACGGCAGACAGTGGTTGGCCCGGCCGGCTAGGCCGCATTGTAGCACACTGAGCTTCCCACTGCAACTTATGCTTCATGTCCATGTGCCGGTTCATGCATGAAGTACTCAAACTATGTATTTTTTGGCCTTTACTTAGCTTTTGCTGACAAATGTTACAGATAACACGAGTTGGGTCATCTTTATCGATCTGAAAAAATGCCCAGGCTATGCAAGGCTTAGCACCCATGCGACCTGAAGAGCCACCACGACTTGTGGTGAGAGGCAGAGTTGTGTTTGAGGATGCAGTTGTTGACGTGCTTCCAGTACTACATCTCTGTCCAGGAAGGCGCAACCTGGCCTCGTCGTCACTAGCATCTTCCTCCACTTCCTCTGCTGATCTCATCTCTTGGCTGACTGTGGGTTGACAGTAAGTGGGATCTCCAACCTCATCATCATCACCCTGTGCGTTATCACACCCATCGTCCTCAGAGCCAACCTGTTCCTGCCCTGACAAAAAACTAAAGTTGTCGCTCCAATCAGGTATTTGAGTCTCATCATCGTCTTCCTCATTGTCTCCACCAACAGGAGTTACAGTTTGGGAATGAGGGTCTACATTATGGTCAGAACGTTCTGCTTCTGGTCCTGGATCCGACTCATAAAGATTCTGGGCATCAGTGCAGATCATTTCCTCGTCTGGATTCACAGAAGCGCTGGAGTCGACCTCTGATTCCCAGGCTATAGTATGAGTATACAGCTCTGCAGACTCAACCATCTGTTCTACCTCATACTCAGACGGGCAGCTGGAGATTTGGGAGCTGTGAGGAAGCAAGTGCGATTGGGGTGACACCTTTGAGGACTGGAGTATTTGTGATGTTGAAGTTGATGTGGAGGAGAGCCCACTTAAAGGAGCACTTGATATCCGTTGAAGTACCTGCTGTTTTTGTGCCTCATCTGGAATTTGTAGCGATTGGCGTGGCCGTAAGAAAGGGATCTTATCACATTGTCCGCTAAAAGAAGTAGACATTTTAGTTTGGCTGGAAGATGGTCTTTCTTCTGCAGATGTTACTGTTGCTTTAACACCTACCCCACGGACACAACCTTTTTTCCCCTTCCCAACATGCCTATTCCCCTTTCCACCGGCAGCAAGCCTTTTTCTACTCATTTTGGTGGTTAACTAATTCACAACTCTGGAGTTGTTTGCACAGAAAAACAATGGATGGGAACCGAGCAGAGCTGAGTGGCCAAACTGTGGTATTAGGCCAAAACTATTGGCTGGGTTAGATGCAGAAAAAAATTATATTCAATTTGCAACCTGATGGAGGTCAGTATAGATGGACTAATAGAACAAGTCCCACACACAGCTAGAAGCCCAAATAGTTTTTCAGAGGTAGATGCGGAAAAAAATTGTATTCAGTTTGCAACCTGATGGAGGTCAGTATAGATGGACTAATAGAACAAGTCCTACACACAGCTAGAAGCCCAAATATTTTTTCAGAGCTAGATGCAGATATAAATTATTTTTAATTTGCAACCTGATGGAGGTCAGTATAGATGGACTAATAGAGACAGTCCCACACACTGCTAGAAGGCCAAATATTTTTTCAGAGCTAGATGCAGATATAAATTATTTTTAATTTGCAACCTGATGGAGGTCAGTATAGATGGACTAATAGAGAAAGTCCCACACACTGCTAGAAGGCCAATTATTTTTTCAGAGCTAGGTGCAGAAAAAAATTATATTCAGTTTGCAACCTGATGGAGGTCAGTATAGATGGACTAATAGAACAAGTCCCACACACAGCTAGAAGGCCAAATATTTTTTCAGAGTTAGATGCAGATAAAAATTATTTTTAATTTGCAGCCTGATGGAGGTCTGTATAGATGGACTAATAGAGAAAGTCCCACACACTGCTAGAAGGCCAAATATTTTTTCAGAGCTAGATGCAGACAAAAAATTATTTTGAATTTGCAACCTGATGGAGGTCAGTATAGATGGACTAATAGAGAAAGTCGCACACACTGCTAGAAGGCCAAATATTTTTTCAGAACTAGATGCAGACAAAAAATTATTTTTAATTTGCAACCTGATGGAGGTCAGTATAGATGAACTAATAGAGAAAGTCCCACACACTGCTAGAAGGCCAAATATTTTTTCAGAGCTAGATGCAGATATAAATTATATTCAGTTTGCAACCTGATGGAGGTCAGTATAGATGGACTAATAGAACAAGTTCCTCACACAGCTAGAAGGCCAAATATTTTTTCAGAGGTAGATGCAGATAAAAATTATTTTTAATTTGCAGCCTGATGGAGGTCAGTATAGATAGACTAATAGAGAAAGTCCCACACACTGCTAGAAGGCCAAATATTTTTTCAGAGCTAGATGCAGACAAAAAAATATTTTGAATTTGCAACCTGATGGAGGTCAGTATAGATGGACTAATAGAGAAAGTCCCACACACTGCTAGAAGGCCAAATATTTTTTCAGAGCTGGATGCAGACAAAAAATTATTTTTAATTTGCAACCTGATGGAGGTCAGTATGGATGGACTAATAGAGAAAGTCCCACACACTGCTAGAAGGCCAAATATTTTTTCAGAGCTAGATGCAGATAAAAATTATTTTTAATTTGCAACCTGATGGAGGTCAGTATAGATGGACTAATAGAGAAAGTCCCACACACTGCTAGAAGGCCAAATATTTTTTCAGAGCTAGATGCAGAAAAAAATTATATTCAGTTTGCAACCTGATGGAGGTCAGTATAGATGGACTAATAGAACAAGTCCCACACACAGCTAGAAGCCCAAATATTTTTTCAGAGGTAGATGCAGAAAAAAATTATATTCAGTTTGCAACCTGATGGAGGTCTGTATAGATGGATTAATAGAACAAGTCCCACACACAGCTAGAATCCCAAATATTTTTTCAGAGGTAGATGCAGAAAAATATTATATTCAGTTTACAACCTGATGGAGGTCTGTATAGATGGATTAATAGAACAAGTCCCACACACAGCTAGAAGCCCAATATTTTTTCAGAGGTAGACGCAGAAAAAAAATATATTCAGTTTGCAACCTGATGGAGGTCAGTATAGATGGACTAATAGAGAAAGTCCCACACACTGCTAGAAGGCCAAATATTTTTTCAGAGCTAGATGCAGACAAAAAATTATTTTTAATTTGCAACCTGATGGAGGTCAGTATAGATGGACTAATAGAGAAAGTCTCACACACTGCTAGAAGGCCAAATATTTTTTCAGAGCTAGATGCAGATATAAATTAATTTTAATTTGCAACCTGATGAAGGTCAGTATAGATGGACTAATAGAGAAAGTCCCACACACTGCTAGAAGGCCAAATATTTTTTCAGAGCTAGATGCAGAAAAAAATTATATTCAGTTTGCAACCTGATGGAGGTCAGTATAGATGGACTAATAGAACAAGTCCCACACACAGCTAGAAGCCCAAATATTTTTTCAGAGGTAGATGCAGAAAAAAATTTTATTCAGTTTGCAACCTGATGGAGGTATGTATAGATGGATTAATAGAACAAGTCCCACACACTGCTAGAAGCCCAATATTTTTTCAGAGTTAGATGCAGAAAAAAAATATATTCAGTTTGCAACCTGATGGAGGTCAGTATAGATGGACTAATAGAGAAAGTCCCACACACTGCTAGAAGGCCAAATATTTTTTCAGAGCTAGATGCAGAAAAAAATTATATTCAGTTTGCAACCTGATGGAGGTCAGTATAGATGGACTAATAGAACATGTCCCACACACAGCTAGAAGCCCAAATATTTTTTCAGAGGTAGATGCAGAAAAAAATTATATTCAGTTTGCAACCTGATGGAGGTCAGTATAGATGGACTAATAGAGAAAGTCCCACACACTGCTAGAAGGCCAAATATTTTTTCAGAACTAGATGCAGACAAAAAATTATTTTGAATTTGCAACCTGATGGAGGTCAGTATAGATGGACTAATAGAGAAAGTCCCACACACTGCTAGAAGGCCAAATATTTTTTCAGAGCTAGATGCAGATAAAAAATTATTTTTAATTTGCAACCTGATGGAGGTCAGTATAGATGGACTAATAGAGAAAGTCCCACACACTGCTAGAAGGCCAAATATTTTTTCAGAGCTAGATGCAGATAAAAATTATTTTTAATTTGCAACCTGATGGAGGTCAGTATAGATGGACTAATAGAGAAAGTCCCACACACTGCTAGAAGGTCAAATATTTTTTCAGAGCTAGATGCAGAAAAAAATTATATTCAGTTTGCAACCTGATGGAGGTCAGTATAGATGGACTAATAGAACAAGTCCCACACACAGCTAGAAGCCCAAATATTTTTTCATAGGTAGATGCAGGTAAAAATTATTTTTAATTTGCAACCTGATGGAGGTCAGTATAGATGGACTAATAGAGAAAGTCCCACACACTGCTAGAAGGCCAAATATTTTTTCAGAGCTAGATGTAGACATAAAATTATTTTGAATTTGCAGCGTGATGGAGTTCAGTATAGATGGACTAATAGAACAAGTCCCACACACTGCTAGAAGGCCAAATATTTTTTCAGAGCTAGATGCAGAAAAAAATTATATTCAGTTTGCAACCTGATGGAGGTCAGTATAGATGGAGTAATAGAACAAGTCCCACTCACTGCTAGAAGCCCAAATATTTTTTTCAGAGCTAGATGCAGAAAAAAATTATATTCAATTTGCAACCTGATGGAGGTCAGTATAGATGGACTAATAGAATGAAGCTATGCCCAAAAGATTTTACTTCACTAGGTGCAGTAAAAAAATTGGTATTCTATGCACAGGTGGTATATCTTGCAACACAGATAGGCTACTCCACTGACTAACACACTCTGCAATAGGCCAGAAAGGATTAGCTTTGCTAGATTCAGCCAAATGCTGTGAAAAAAACTTGCACAGCACTGGCACAGACCTGCCTGGCAAAAACTGATAGGAACTGATGTAACCTAGTCCTGAAAAGGACTGCAATTACAATTAGTCTTTACTCCCACAATCTATCTATTTAAGAGCACAGACCTGCCTGATAAAAGTCGTAGGAAATGCTGTAACCTAGTCCTTAAAAGGACTGCAATCACAACTATTCCCTGCTCCCAAGCTATCTGTAGATTTGTGCGAAAATTGGCTTGAAATTAACAAGGTATAGCGCACACAGCAACAGCGGTGCCGTCTAACACGCAGCTGCAGCAGTGAGAAGATGGTGGCGACGGGGAAAATGGCTTGGTCTTATAGGGCAAGGACATGTGACATACACTGCCAATGACACATGCCCTTGCTTGTGTGAAAAAAAGCACTTCGCTCCGTGTGTGCGCTGCTGATAGGCTGACAGATTGCACCTCCCCACTGTAAATGCGGGAAAGAGAAAAAAAAATGGAGATCTTCATTATTCCTGCAGAGATCCATCCCCTGCCCCTCCCCCACCCCGCTGTACACTCAAACTGCGTATTAACATTAATTTTCATCATTACTGAGAAAAAATCCAGTTATGATTTTGGTGCACGAACAGTTATCGAACATAACCTCGAACAGCCGAATTTTTCTCAAATCGTTCTTGTTCGCCGAACGGCTCGAATACCGCCCAAAACAGCTCGAATTTGAGATTGGCAAACAGTTCGAGTCGAACAACGCTCATCTCTAGTCAAGAATGGTCACAGAATTTTTCTGAAGCCACTCCTTTGGTATTTAGCTGTGTGCTTATGGTCATTGTCTTGTTGGAAGGTGAACCTTCGGCCAAGTCTGAGCTCCAGAGCACTCTGGAAAAGGTTTTCATCCAGGATATCTCTGTTCTTGGCTGCATTCATGTTTCCTTCAATTGCAACCAGTCGTCCTGTCCCTGCAGCTGAAAAACACCCCCATAGCATGATGCTGTCACCACCATATTTCACTGTTGGGATTGTATTGGGCAGGTGATGAGCAGTGCCAGGTTTTCTCCACACATACCACTTAGAATTATCACCAAAAAGTTCTATCTTCATCTCATCAGATCAGAGAATCTTATTTCTCATAGTCTGGGAGCCCTTCATGTGTTTTTGAGAAAACTCTATGTGGGCTTTCATATATCTTGCACTGAGGAGAGGCTTCCGTCGGGCCACTCTGCCATAAAGGCCCGACTGGTGGAGGGCTGCAGTGATAGTTGACTTTGTGGAACTTTCTCCCATCTCCCTACTGCATATCTGCAGCTCAGACACAGTGATTTTGGGGTTCTTCTCTACTTCTCTCACCAAGGCTTTTCTCCCACGATTGCTCAGTTTGGCTGGACGGACTGGTCTACGAAGACTTCTGGTGGTCCCAAACTTCTTCCATTTAAGGATTATGGAGGCCACTGTGCTCTTTGTAACCTTGAGTAATACAGAAATTCTTTTGTAACCTTGGCCAGATCTGTGCCTTGGCACAATTCTGTCTATGAGCTCCTTGGGCAGGTCCTTTGAGCTCATGATTCTCATTTGGTCTGACATGCACTGTGAGCTGTGAGGTCTTATATAGACAGGTTTCCAAATCAAGTCCTCTCAGTTTAATTAAACACAGCTGGACTCCAATGAAGGAGTAGAACCATCTCAAGGAGGAACACAAGGAAATGGACAGCACGTGACTTAAATATGAGTGTCTGAGCAAAGGGTCTGAATACTTATGACCATGTGATATTTCAGTTTCCTTTTTTAATAAATTTGCAAAAATGTTACATTTCTGTTTTTTTTCAGCCAGTGTACAGTGACAAGTAAAAGGGTAACAATGTTTTGATCTTTTGACTTTCAGGCTCCATATCTCACCATCCACTACTGCTTTGAATGTGAGACTACCATCATTTTATAGACTGTCATCTTGGCTATCTCATACATAAATTTGACTTACAACTATTTAGCATATGATTAGTTATGCAGATTCTTGCCATGTCACTGCATTGTTACAGTTTTGCTCCAAAAAATCTAAATTTAAATTTGCATTATTTTGTTGGTATTTTTGTACATCCACCTTTGGCTTTCAACACTGCCTGAATCCTTCTGGGCATGCTCTCAATCAGATTCAAACATGTCTCGACCGACATCTGATGCCAGGGTCTCTTTTACATGTTCCCAAAGTTAGTGCATACTTGTTCACTCACTTGGGTATGTACACAGTTTTTTCTTCAACTCTACCCATAAGTGTTCAATTCAGTTGAGGTCTGGGGACTGTGGGGGCCAATCCTGCACCTCTACTTCATTGTCATTGAACCATTTATTCTCCAATCTCAATGTATGCTTCAGGTCATTGTCCTGCAGGAACACTATGTCATCCTTTTAACACCCATAGTACTCAAGTGTGCAAAGTAATTTGTCTTGTAGGATGCTCACATATAGCTCAGCATTGAGGCCACCATCGATCCTAGTCAGGTATCTAATACCTTTGGTTGTGAAACCATCTCATATCATCAGGTTTCCTTCACCAAACTTGACAATACCTTCAATTTCTCTATCCGTTAGCCCCTTTTTCCTTTGTTTCTTCCAGACCCGTTTGCACGACTCCAATTGAGATGGTTTGGGGTGAGAGGGACCGCAGAGTGAAGGCAAAAGGTCCAACAAGTGCTAAGCAACTCTGGGAACTCATTCAAGATTGTTGGAAGACCATTTCCGGTGACTACCTCTTGAAGCTCATCAAGAGAATGCCAAGAGTGTGCAAAGCAGTCATCAAAGCAAAAGGTGGCTACTTTGAAGAACCTAGAATATAACACATATTTTCAGTTGTTTCACACTTTTTTGTTAACTATTAGCGTTGAGCGAGCACTAAAATGCTTGGGTGCTCGAAGCTCGGGCTGAGATCACCGTGATACTCAGGTGCTCGACCCGAGCAACGAGCCCAATGTTAGTCTATGGGAGACCCGAGCATTTTTGCGGCGGCACCCCCGGCAGTCTGTAGAAAGCCTAAAAAGTGCCCAAAACGATAGTGACAGTGCTCAAATTACATGGGGACAGCATGGGGATCGCCCCAGGAAGCATTTCTGACCCCCAGGTCACTGCTGTCAACAAAGTGGTCAGAGGTATTAAGCCACTTTTCTGGGCTCACAATAAAACGTTCAAAAACTAAACTGAAACTGCTTTCCTGTGAAATATGTTAAGGAACATCCTTTCCAGGGTAAAGACTTGTGTATAAGGTAAAATAAATAACCAAAAACAAAAATACTACTCCACACCTTGGGCTATGTTCACAAGTAGCATTTTTTATGCGTTTTTGCACTTTTGTATTGCTTTCAACCGTGACAAATGCATTCACCGGGAAATGTCATTTTAACATTTTACAACCTTATCTGGCCATGTGCTGTGTGACGCATGCATACAGTGCTGAAAAGACATGGGAACAGCATGGGGAAGACCCCTGGAAGCATCTATAACAGCCAGGTCACTGCCTAAAAGTGTGTCCATCAGAAGTGATCCTTGCCACATCAGAAGTTGCAGACTTGCAACTATCCCCTTGCAAGTCCTTGTGCCAGGGCAGTGTTCAATTGTACCTCCCCCATTCCTTGCAATGCAAGCGCAAGTATGCAGCCCACCACCCACCCACCCCTAGGCTGCAATGCGATACTGCTAGCTTGCTTGCACTTGAAATGAGGCCTTTAAGGCTTGTGGAGGCAGACTCCGGCCACCACGTCATGGCTGCGTCGGCGGCCTGGTATCCATACTCAGTCCCCAGACGCCCGGCGGCCGGGTGTCCACGATTGGTCCCCAACTGCTAGGGGGCGGCCGAGTATCCATACTCGGTCCCCTGCCACCCCTATTTGTCCCGGTACCCTTCCCCACACTTTTCTTAGCCTGGCCTGCTTTAGGGCAGCATTGGCCGAGCCCTCGAGACAACCAAACTCTTCCGGTGGGCCCTGGCTTCTCCATCAGGGGAGTTGAGAGTGCCAAGGTGAGGAGCATGATGATGATGATAGAAGTTAGCATCTGCTTTGTTTTCTTGGAATGCAAGCGTAAGTGTGCAGCCTGCCACCCACCCACCCCCAGGCTGCAGTACCATACTGCTTGCTTGCTTGCACTTTAAATTAGGCCTTTTAGGCATGTGGAGGCAGAATCTGGCCACCACGTCATGGCTGCGTTGGCGGCCTGGTATCCATACTCAGTCCCGAGCTGCCTGGCGGCCGTGTGTCCACGCTTGGTCCCCAGCCGCCAGGGGGCGGCCGGGTGTCCATTCTCGGTCCCCAGCCGCCCCGCAGCCGGGTGTCCACACTTCGTCCCCAGCCGCCAGGGGGCGGCCGGGTGTCCATTCTCGGTCCCCAGCCACCCCTATTTGTCCCGGTAACCTTCCCCACACTTTTCTTAACCTGTCCTGATTTAGGAAAGCATTGGCCGAGCCCACCAGACACCCAGACTCCTCCGGTGGGCCCTGGCTTCTCCATCAGGGGAGTTGAGAGTGCCAAGGTGAGGAGCATGATGATGATGATAGAAGTTAGCATCTGCTTTGTTTTCTTGGAATGCAAGCGTAAGTGTGCAGCCTGCCACCCACCCACCCACCCCCAGGCTGCAATACCATACTGCTAGCTTTATTGTACTTCAAGTGAGGCCTTTTCGGCTTGTGGAGGCAGACGCCGGCCACCACGTCATGGCTGCGTCGGCGGCCTGGTATCCATACTCAGTCCCCAGCTGCCCGGCGGCCGGGTGTCCACGCTTGGTTCCCAGTTGCCAGGGGGCGGCCGGGTGTCCATACTTGGTCCCCAGCCACCCATATTTGTCCCGATAACCTTCCCCACACTTTTCTTAGCCTGGCCTGCTTTAGGGCAGCATTGGCCGAGCCCACGAAACAACCAGACTCTTCCGGTGGGCCTTGGCTTCTCCATCAGGGGAGTTGAGAGGGCAAGGTGAGGAGCATGATGACGATGATAGAAGTTAGCATCTGCTTTGTTTTCTTGGAATGCAAGCGTAAGTGTGCAGCCTGCCACCCACCCACCCCCAGCTTTCAATGCCATACTGCTTGCTTGCTTGCCCTTGAAATTAGACCTTTTAGGCATGTGGAGGTGGAATCTGGCCACCACGTCATGGCTGCATTGGTGGCCTGGTATACATACTCAGTCCCCAGCTGCCCGGCGGCCCGGTGTCCACGCTTGGTCCTCAGCCACCAGGGGGCAGCCGGGTGTCCATAAACGGTCCCCAGCCACCCCTATTTGAAGGACAGCCTAACCACAAACACGTGGACAAGTGAATGTGGCCAGGGATGGTCCATCTCACTGACGTCTTCACACTGGGTTAATATTGTGGAAGTCGGGACACAGTTGGACCCTGGGATGCAACACATCCTCCAGACATAGAGGTCAATCAGTCTTCAACACAAAGTTCAGAAGGTAGACAGCAGCAGTGATTGGCCTCCTACACAACGAGTAAATTATTCATGATCATGAGACCATCCATCTCCTTAGCTTTCTGTTCCTTGGAATGCTAGCACATGTATGTAGTAGCGGCTAGGCCTGTGGTGGTCAGCGTTTTGGCGCATATCCTACCTCCTCCGAGGATTGCTGGATGTTTTCCTGCTACTATCCCAGTTCTATGACTCCCGTTAAAACAAAGCTTCAGGTGATGAATGATGGATGAGGTGGTGGCAAAGGAGAAAGAGCAGGAGGAACAGGGACCATTCACATCAATATCATGCCAGTCAACCACACATGTCTTGTAGGATATGTTTCTGTACCAAAAGGAGCTGTTCGGCTACACAGTTATAGGGCATACAGTGAGTGCAATGCCTACCAAAAATTTCGAGGCACTCCAATGCCCCTTGGAAGTGACATGGAGGTCAGAGGGCCTTAACTAAACTGTTTTTTCCATTTATTGCAACTTGGTCTTCTGTACACTGTTGGCCTAAGCAGTGAATTGAAGGCTTTCCAAAAATTATGAGGAACTGCAATGCACCTTGAAACTGACGTGGATTACAGCGTACTAAAGACCTTCTACCCATTATTGGGGAGTGGGTCTCCCTTAGTGTTCGTCTATGCATAGAAAAGCAAAAGCTGACTAAAATTAGGAGGAAATGCAATGCCTGTTGGAAGAGTTGTGGAGGTTAGAATTAATTAAAAACAACATTTCAATGCCCGTGGGAAGAGCTGTGGCATTCAGAGTGGTTTAACAAGACGGTTTTAATGCCCCTTGGAAGAGTGGTGGAGGTCTCAGTGGAATAAAAAGACAATATCAATGCCTCTTGGAAGAGACGTGGAGGTCACAGTAGCTTAACAAGACGGTTTTAATGCCCCTTGGAAGAGTGGTGGAGGTCGCAGTGGAATAAAAAGACAATATCAATGCCCCGTGGAAGAGACATGGAGGTCACAGTAGCTTAACAAGACGGTTTTAATGCCCCTTGGAAGAGTGGTGGAGGTCACAGTAGCTTAACAAGATGATTTTAATGTCCCTTGGAAGAGACGTGGAGGTCACAGTAGCTTAACAAGACGGTTTTAATGCCCCTTGGAAGAGACGTGGAGGTCACAGTAGCTTAACAAGACGGTTTTAATGCCCCTTGGAAGAGTGGTGGAGGTCGCAGTAGCATAACAAGATGGTTTTAATGCCCCTTGGAAGAGTGGCGGAGGTCGCAGTAGCTTAACAAGATGGTTTAAATGCCCCTTGGAAGAGTGGTGGAGGTCGCAGTAACTATTCCGTTTTAAAATTGCAATATCTTTTTTTTGAAAAGCTGTAGAGGGCTGAAATTTCGTGACATCTCTGTAGTTTTGGTCCAGAATATATTGGCCAAATTTCAATAAAATATCTCCACTCCCTTCCAAGATAAGGTGTCGAGATATTTGTGCATCCATAACAAGCTGCATAGGTACAAATGTACCCTCATATATTTTGAATGAAGATAATGCAAGGAAAAAAGAATATTTTTTTTAATGATAATGCTATTTTATTATTATAAACAAGTAAAAAAACTGTTCATTTACATTATAAAAGAAAATGTAAGAAACATTTTTTATTGATTTTCTTCGCAAGTAATGCATGTTGTCTTTGCTACCGAGTGTTCATCGCAAATGTGTTTCACACAAACCACACAAGACTTTCTAGTCTTACGTTGGTTTCGCCTCAGGTCTCGGCAGACATAGCAACTACCAACAACAGGGGAGGGTCCACGACTACCATGAGGTATTTGAGGGCCAGCTACTGCTTGCGATGCTACCAGAATGCATCGTCCAAGCACCATTTCTACTGCACCTCTAAGAAAATGGTTTCTCATCATCATTCGGTTTGTACTACGATCTTCAATTGCAGGCATACACAGCTGATTTGCGAGATCTTTCAGGAACTTTCTTCGTTGATCCTTTGTACTGAAGCTTGGATTGTGTTCTCTGTAGATGATGTAGGATGCTAACCCAGTGACGTCAATCATATTGTAGAAAAATGCCAGAGGCCAACGTAATGTTCGTCGTTTCACAGTCTACTCTCCCAACATTTTATCCATAACATCAACTCCGCCTTTTGTTTTGTTGTAGTATTTTATTATCTCTGGCTTGGCTGCTAGTGTCTCTTCAACTTCTCCCGTCATGTGCATAGATGATAGAAGCACGACTGATTTGTTCTTCTTTGGTACATATGAACAGACTGTTGCATCATGATTGTAGGCAAAATTTGTCGAGTTTACAGGCCTTTCTTTGGCAGGCTGCATGTTGCTAGGTAGGTACCTTTTGTTTTTTCTCACTGTACCAACTAGTGTCATGTTCCAGGAGTTCAATACCTTAGCTAATTCCATGATTGTAAAGAAGTTATCGGTGGTGACATTTCTTCCAGAGCCTTTATACGAGCTCACTAGGTCCAATACTGTACGTTCACCAATGTTTACTTGTCGAGGACCATCAGTTGGTTTCCCAGTGTAGAGCTGACCTTGTAATGGGTAGGCGTTTGACGAGTCACAAGCCCAGAAAATCTTTATGTCATATTAAGCTGGTTTTGAAGGTATATACTGGGTAAATTTAGTATGGCCTCTAAATGGAAATAATTGCTCGTCGACGGTGATACAATTATATGGCTTGTAGGCTCTCTCCAGATTTCTGTTCAGGATTGTCCAGATGTCCCTTATTGGTGCAGCTTTATCTGTTTGCACACGTTCTGCACGTGTATTTTCATGTATTTTCGTTGTCAAATCTGATAAATCTGAAGCGGTCAAGAGACATGGCTGCACATATTAGAGGCAGAGCAGCAACATTCCACATTTCCTCCAGATTCTCTTTGTTGTCTCTGTGCACACCAGCAGCAATCAGTATGCCCAAAAATGCATGGAGTTCAGTTTCAGTAAATTGCTTGAATGTTTTTTGTGGTGGCCGTTCAGAAGAATCAGGAAAATGTTGTACCAGTTCGTTGTTGTAAGCATCACAAACTCTCTTGGCCTTTCGATTCGTTTCTCGTAATATGATGTCACACATCTCGGGAGTCATGATTGACTTGAATAGCTCTTTTGCTGTATACAGGTTGCTGATTGCTGCAGGGCCACCTCTTTGTCGTAGGACATTACGAGATTTTGTTTGTGCATTTGGCAGTGGATCACTACACCATTGAGTTTTATCCTTAGCAGTCCAAATGTCGCCTCCACTTTGAGGCACAGACTCATCCTCAACACTTTCGTCTGAGTCGTATTCTTTTTCCTGCTCTATGACCATTTCTTGTTCAATGTCTGAATCTTCTTCAGTAACATCCACTTGAGGTAAATAGTTTTCATCATCAGATGCAACATATGGTTCTTCCTCATGCTCAGAATCAGATTCTTCTAGCATTCGCATTATTTCGTCAGACGTAAATCTGTAAATATGAAAAAATGAAAAATAAATAATTTTCCGAAATACTACACAATACTACATTATTGGCTTTTCACAAAATGATACTAACCTGCAAACACGTTTTCTTGGATTTTGGTGGAAACTAGATCCAGCATCACTATCACTCATGATGACTTGGAAGATGAATTTTGGCTTCGTAATTTAGTTCAATAACACGTGGCAAGTAGAATGAAACTCGATTCTAAAGTGCAGATAAAAAAGTAAATTATTTCTAGTGATAATTATTTATAAATGTCATTTATATATTATGTAAACCGTATATGGTTTCAGAATTTTCATTCCATCTTCGACTGTTTTTTCGACCAATAGGAAAATTGTAACAGAGCCACCATCTTTATTTTGTGCTGAATATAAGTAAAACATCGTAAAACAATATGTAGATACTAATTATTATCCATTTTTCGTATAAAAATCATACCTATAGTGATAAGTTTCATACAAAATATATGTAAGCCAAGTCCAGGCTCAAAGACAATTTCTGACTGTTCTGTCCCCACATAAGGGGAATGAAGGTATAACTGGCTGTTAGATGCTGTGAGACTTTCCTACCTTCGTATCCAAGAAATTGAAGACTTCACAAGCCTAGAAATGTGTGTGCTCACACCAATGAGATGACCAGCAAAATGTCTACTGAGAGGAGGGAGGCAGGAAGAGAAGTAGAAGCCACTCCCAGTTTGAATCAACTTAATTGACAGTAACATAAGTGAGCAGTAACAACACTGGCCAAGAGATATCAGCATAACATTTGTAGATGAATGAACTTTAGTTTCTGAAACCAAGTAAAGGAGAAAGCCTTCCCACAGTGGAGGTATATATGAAGGTACAATTGTACCTCTGCAGCCTGTTAACGTTGTAAAATTATGCAGTCTGACGAAGGTTAATGCCCCTTGGAAAAGTGGTGGAGGTCACAGTAGCTTAACAAGACTGTTTTAATGCCCCTTGGAAGAGACGTGGAGGTCACAGTGGCTTAACAAGATGGTTTTAATGCCCCTTGGAAGAGACGTGGAGGTCAAAGTAGCTTAACAAACGGTTTTAATGTCCCTTGGAAGAGTGGTGGAGGTCGCAGTAGCTTAACAAGACAATATCAATGCCCCGTGGAAGAGACGTGGAGGTCACAGTAGCTTAACAAGAAGGTTTTAATGCCCCATGGAAGAGAGGTGGAGGTCGCAGTAGCTTAACAAGATGGTTTTAATGCCCCTTGGAAGAGTGGTGGAGGTCGCAGTGGAATAAAAAGACAATATCAATGCTCCTTGGAATAGACGTGGAGATCACAGTAGCTTAACAAGACGGTTTTAATGCCCCTTGGAAGAGTGGTGGAGGTCGCAGTAGCTTAACAGGACGGTTTTATTGCCCCTTGGAAGAGACGTGGAGGTCACAGTAGCTTAACAAGATGGTTTTAATGCCCCTTGGAAGACACGTGGAGGTCACAGTAGCTTAACAAGACGATTTTAATGCACCTTGGAAGAGCGGTGGAGGTTGCAGTAGCTTAACAAGATGGTTTTAATGCCCCTTGGAAGAGTGGTGAAGGTCGCAGTGAAATAAAAAGACAATATCAATGCCCCTTGGAAGAGACCTGGAGGTCACAGTAGCTTAACAAGACGGTTTTAATGCCCCTTGGAAGAGTGGTGGAGGTCGCAGTAGCTTAACAAGACGGTTTTAATGCCCCTTGGAAGAGACGTTGAGGTCTCAGTAGCTTGACAAGACGGTTTTAATGCCCCTTGGAAGAGACGTGGAGGTCTCAGTAGCTTAACTAGATGGTTTTAATGCCCCATGGAAGAGTGGTGAAGGTCGCAGTAGCTTAAAAAGACGCTTTTAATGCCCCTTGGAAGAGTGGTGAAGGTCGCAGTAGCTTAACAAGGTGGTTTTAATGACCCTTGGAAGAGTGGTGGAGGTCTCAGTGGAATAAAAATACAATATCAATGCCCCTTGGAAGAGTGGTGGAGGTCGCAGTAGCTGAACAAGACAGTTTTAATGCCCCTTGGAAGAGGCGTGGAGGTCACAGTGGAAAAGAAGACAATATCAATGCCCCTTGGAAGAGTGGTGGAGGTCGCAGTAGCTTAACAAGACGGTTTTAGTGCCCCTTGGAAGAGACGTGGAGGTCACAGTAGCTTAACAAGACGGTTTTAATGCACCTTGGAAGAGACGTGGAGGTCACAGTAGCTTAACAAGACGGTTTTAATGCCTCTTGGAAGAGTGGTGGAGGTCGCAGTAGCTTAACAAGATGGTTTTAATGCCCCTTGGAAGAGTGGTGGAGTTCGCAGTAGCTTAATAAGACGGTTTTAATGCCCCTTGGAAGAGTGGTGGAGGTCGCAGTGGAATAAAAAGTCAATATCAATGGCCCCTGGAAGAGTGGTGGAGGTCACAGTAGCATAATAAGACGCTTTTAATGCCCCTTGGAAGAGACGTGGTGGTCACAGTGGAATAAAAAGACAATATCAATGCCTCTTGGAAGAGTGGTGGAGGTCACAGTAGCTAAACAAGACGGTTTTAATGCCTCTTGGAAGAGACGTGGAGGTCACAGTAGCTTAACAAGACGGTTTTAATGCCCCTTGGAAGAGTGGTGTAGGTCGCAGTAGCTTAACAAGGCGGTTTTAATGCCCCTTGCAAGAGTGGTGGAGGTCACAGTGGAATAAAAATACAATGTCAATGTCCCTTGGAAGAGTGGTGGAGGTCGCAGTAGCTTAACAAGACGGTTTTAATGCCCCTTGGAAGAGGCATGGAGGTCACAGTGGAAAAGAAGACAATATCAATGCCCCTTGGAAGAGTGGTGGAGTTCGCAGTAGCTTAACAAGACGGTTTTAATGCCCCTTGGAAGAGGCGTGGAGGTCACAGTGGAAAAGAAGACAATATCAATGCCCCTTGGAAGATTGGTTGAGGTCGCAGTAGCTTAACAAGACGGTTTAAATGCCCCTTGAAAGAGACGTGGAGGTCACAGTAGCTTAACAAGACGGTTTTAATGCCTCTTGGAAGAGTGGTGGAGGTCGCAGTAGCTTAACAAGACGGTTTTAATGCCCCTTGGAAGAGTGGTGGAGTTCGCAGTAGCTTAATAAGACGGTTTTAATGCCCCTTGGAAGAGTGGTGGAGGTCGCAGTGGAATAAAAAGTCAATATCAATGGCCCCTGGAAGAGTGGTGGAGGTCACAGTAGCATAACAAGACGCTTTTAATGCCCCTTGGAAGAGACGTGGTGGTCACAGTTGAATAAAAAGACAATATAAATGCCCCTTGGAAGAGTGGTGGAGGTCACAGTAGCTAAACAAGACGGTTTTAATGCCTCTTGGAAGAGACGTGGAGGTCACAGTAGCTTAACAAGATGGTTTTAATGCCACTTGGAAGAGTGGTGTAGGTCGCAGTAGCTTAACAAGGCGGTTTTAATGCCCCTTGCAAGAGTGGTGGAGGTCACAGTGGAATAAAAATACAATGTCAATGTCCCTTGGAAGAGTGGTGGAGGTCGCAGTAGCTTAACAAGACGGTTTTAATGCCCCTTGGAAGAGGCGTGGAGGTCACAGTGGAAAAGAAGACAATATCAATGCCCCTTGGAAGAGTGGTGGAGTTCGCAGTAGCTTAACAAGACAGTTTTAATGCCCCTTGGAAGAGGCGTGGAGGTCACAGTGGAAAAGAAGACAATATCAATGCGCCTTGGAAGATTGGTTGAGGTCGCAGTAGCTTAACAAGACAGTTTTAATGCCCCTTGAAGAGACGTGGAGGTCACAGTAGCTTAACAAGACGGTTTTAATGCCCCTTGGAAGAGAAGTGGAGGTCACAGTAGCTTAACAAGACGGTTTTAATGCCTCTTGGAAGAGTGGTGGAGGTCGCAGTAGCTTAACAAGATGGTTTTATTGCCCCTTGGAAGAGTGGTGGAGGTCGCAGCAGCTTAATAAGACGGTTTTAATGCCCCTTAGAAGAGTGGTGGAGGTCGCAGTGGAAAAAAAAGACAATATCAATGCCCCCTGGTAGAGTGGTGGAGGTCGCAGTAGCTGAACAAGACGCTTTTAATGCCCCTTGGAAGAGACGTTGAGGTCACAGTGGAATAAAAAGACAATATCAATGCCCCTTCTAAGAGTGGTGGAGGTGGCAGTAGCTAAACAAGACGGTTTTAATGCCCCTTGGAAGAGACGTGGAGGTCACAGTGGAATAAAAAGAGAATATCAATGCTCATTGGAAGAGTAGTGGAGGTCGCAGTAGCTTAACAAGATGGTTTTATTGCCCCTTGGAAGAGACGTGGAGGTCACAGTAGCTTAACAAGACGTTTTTAATGCCCCTTGGAAGAGACGTGGAGGTCACAGTGGAATAAAAATACAATATCAATGCCCCTTGGAAGAGTGGTGGAGGTCGCAGTAGCTTAACAAGACAGTTTAATTGTCCCTTGAAAGAGTGGTGGAGGTCGCCGTAGCTTAACAGGATGGTTTTAATGCCCCTTGGAAGAGTGGTGGAGGTCGCAGTAGCTTAACAAGACAGTTTTAATGCCCCTTGGAAAAGTGGTGGAGGTCGCAGTGGAATAAAAAGACAATATCAATGCCCCTTGGAAGAGTGGTGGAGGTCGCAGTAGCTTAACAAGATGGTTTTAATGCCCCTTGGAAGAGTGGTGGAGGTCGCAGTAGCTTAACAAGACAGTTTTAATGCCCGTTGGAAGAGACGTGGAGGTCACAGTAGCTTAACAAGACGGTTTTAATGCCTCTTGGAAGAGTGGTGGAGGTCGCAGTAGCTTAACAAGATGGTTTTAATGCCCCTTGGAAGAGTGGTGGAGTTCGCAGTAGCTTAATAAGACGGTTTTAATGCCCCTTGGAAGAGTGGTGGAGGTCGCAGTGGAATAAAAAGTCAATATCAATGGCCCCTGGAAGAGTGGTGGAGGTCACAGTAGCATAATAAGACGCTTTTAATGCCCCTTGGAAGAGACGTGGTGGTCACAGTGGAATAAAAAGACAATATCAATGCCTCTTGGAAGAGTGGTGGAGGTTGCAGTAGCTTAACAAGACGGTTTTAATGCCCCTTGGAAGAGACGTGGAGGTCACAGTAGCTTAACAAGACGGTTTTAATGCCCCTTGGAAGAGTGGTGTAGGTCGCAGTAGCTTAACAAGGCGGTTTTAATGCCCCTTGCAAGAGTGGTGGAGGTCACAGTGGAATAAAAATACAATGTCAATGTCCCTTGGAAGAGTGGTGGAGGTCGCAGTAGCTTAACAAGACGGTTTTAATGCCCCTTGGAAGAGGCGTGGAGGTCACAGTGGTAAAGAAGACAATATCAATGCCCCTTGGAAGAGTGGTGGAGGTGGCAGTAGCTAAACAAGACGGTTTTAATGCCCCTTGGAAGAGACGTGGAGGTCACAGTGGAATAAAAAGAGAATATCAATGCTCATTGGAAGAGTAGTGGAGGTCGCAGTAGCTTAACAAGATGGTTTTATTTCCCCTTGGAAGAGACGTTGTGGTCACAGTAGCTTAACAAGACGTTTTTAATGCCCCTTGGAATAGACGTGGAGGTCACAGTGGAATAAAATTACAATATCAATGCCCCTTGGAAGAGTGGTGGAGGTCGCAGTAGCTTAACAAGACGGTTTTAATGTCCCTTGAAAGAGTGGTGGAGGTCGCAGTAGCTTAACAGGATGGTTTTAATGCCCCTTGGAAGAGTGGTGGAGGTCGCAGTAGCTTAACAAGACAGTTTTAATGCCCCTTGGAAAAGTGGTGGAGGTCGCAGTGGAATAAAAAGACAATATCAATGCCCCTTGGAAGAGTGGTGGAGATCGCAGTAGCTTAACAAGTTGGTTTTAATGCCCCTTGGAAGAGTGGTGGAGGTCGCAGTAGCTTAACAAGACAGTTTTTATGCCCGTTGGAAGAGACGTGGAGGTCACAGTAGCTTAACAAGATGGTTTAAATACCCCTTGGAAGAGACATGGAGGTCACAGTGGAATAAAAAGACAATATCAATGCCCCTTGGAAGAGTGGTGGAGGTTGCAGTAGCTTAACAAGACGGTTTTAATGACCCTTGGAAGAGTGGTGGAGTTTGCAGTGGAATAAAAAGACAATATCAATGCCCCTTGGAAGAGTGGTGGTTTTCGCAGTAGCTTAGCAAGACTGTTTTAATGCCCCTTGGAAGAGACGTGGAGGTCACAGTGGAATTTAAAAACAATACCAATGCCCCGAGTAAGAGACGTGGAGGTCACAGTAGCTTAACAAGACGGTTTTAATGCCCCTTGGCAGAGACATGGAGTTCACAGTAACTTAAAAAGACGGTTTTAATGCTCCTTGGAAGAAACGTGGAGGTCACAGTAACCAAGCAAAACGGTTTTAATGCCCCTTGGAAGAGACGTGGAGGTCAGATTGGCTTAACAAGACGGTTTTAATGCCCCTTGGAAGAGACATGGAGATCAGAGTAGCTTAACAAGACAGTTTTCATGCCTCTTACATGCAGTACAGCATATTCAAAACATTATTCCCATTATTGGGGAGTGGGTCTCCCATTAGTCTGTGCCTATGCCTTCATAGCAAAAACTGCCAAAAATTAGGATGGAGGAACTTGCAATGCTGGCAACACGGACCATGGTCACCCTGGTGGTATATTGGTGGTGGAGGCTGAGGATAAGGAGAAGAGCAAAATACAGCTGAAATGAGGAAGCTTATTCCCATGTGTGGGTGTGAAGCGGTGCATGGGAATACACCTTCCGAAATAACATAGTGGATTTGACTTTATGTTACTCTGCTGTCATTTGGTGGTGATGAGAAGTCTGGCCCAATCCAGCCCTTGTTCATTTTGATAAGGGTCAGCTTGTCAGCATTGTCAGTTGACAGGCGAGTGCGCTTATCAGTTATGATTCCCCCAGCGGCACTAAAAACACGCTCAGATAACACGCTAGCGGCAGGGCAGGCCAGGACCTCCAAGGCGTACAGAACGAGTTCATTCCAAGTGTACAACTTGGATACCCAATAATTAAAAGGCACAGAGGAATCACGGAGGACGCTGGTACGGTCGGCAAGGTGCTCCCTCACCATCTTTTGAAACTTTCCACTCCTTGTGAGAGTACCCCGCGCCTCAGGGCCTGTAAGCTGGGTGGGTCTCAGAAAACTGTCCCAGAATGTTGACAGTGTTCCCCTGCCTCTGCTGGAATGGAGTTGCGTCTCTCTCGCCTGTACGCCTTGGTTGGGCAACGAACTGTGACCTCTGCCGCTAGAGTGTTCAGATGGGAATTTTTTTAACAGTTCTGCAGCAAGGGCCTTCTGGTGCTGCCCCATTTTTGTAAACCTCTCCACCTCAGGAATAAGAGAGTGAAAGTTCTCCTTGTAGTGGGGGTCTAAAAGTGTCACCAACCAGTAATGACTGTCACCCAACATTTTGACAACGCAAGGGTCACGGTTACGGCAGCGTAACATAAAGTCAGCCATGCGTGCCAGACTGGTAATGGGCAAGAATTCCGTGTCCTCACCAAGATGACGATTGACCATGCTCTCCTCCTCCTCCTCCTCCTCCCCCTGTACTCAGGCCACCCATGCTGAACCGACGGTATGACAGTTGTACAGGTACTACCGTCTACAGAGCATGATACCAGCTCCTGTTCTTCCTCATCCTCCTCCTCCTCTCCCCCATTGACCCCCAATACACATTGGGATGAGATGAGGCTGGGCTGTGTGTAATCACCCGTTACTGCTTCTTGATCCATCTCATCATACTCTGGCTGCAATGCTTCCTCTTTAATTCTCTGCAGAGAGCGTGGCAAAAGACAGACAAGTGGGATGCTGATGATAATGATGGCGTCATCACCACTCACCATCTTGATGGACTCCTCAAAGTTTGTCAGGATGGTACATATGTCAGACATCCAGGTCCACTCCTGAGGTCTTATGTGTGGAGTCTGACCTGAATATCGACGGCCTTGTTGCAGCTGGTACTCCACAACTGCTATCTTCTGCTCACAAATCCTTTGCAACATGTGGAGGGTAAAATTCCAACGTGTGGGGACATCACACACCAGTCGGTGTGACGGAAGATGCAAACGATGCTGCAACACAGCAAGGGCGGCGGAAGCTGTAGCCGACTTCCGAAAATGAGCTGACAGGCGGCGTACTTTGACGAGCAGATCTGGCAACTCGGGGTACGATTTAAGAAACCGCTGAACCACGAGGTTAAGTACATGAGCCAGGCATGGTATGAGTGTGATCTCAACTCGCCTCAGAGCCGCCACCAGGTTACGGCCATTGTCACACACGACCATGCCTGGATGTAGGTTCAGCTGTCTCAGCCACAGATCTGCCTGCTCTTTCACAGCTGTCCACAACTCACAAGCAGTGTGAGGTTTATCACCTAAGCTTATGAGTTTCAGCACAGCCGGTTGCCGCTTGGCGGAGGAAGTACTGCAGTGCTTCCAGCTTGTAACTGATGTGGTGATATCTGAGATGGAGGCTGAACATGAGGAGGAGGAGGAGGATTATGCGCAGGAGCTGTACACTGTGGGGGCAACTCTGACTGACATAGGGCCCGCAATCCTCGGTGTGGGGAGGATGTGTTCTGTCCCAAGGTCCGACTGGGTCCCGGCTTCCACTATGTTTACCCAGTGTGCCAACAAGGAGATGTACCGTCCCTGGCCACAAGCACTTGTCCACCTGTCCGTTGTCAGGTGGACTCTCCCAGTAATTGCGCTGTTGAGGGCACGGCAGATGTTTTGGGACACGTGCTTGTGTAGTGCGGGGATGGCACACCGGGCAAAATAGTGTCGGCTGGGGACCGAGTACCGAGGGACTGCCACCGCCATAAGGTTGCAGAAGGATTCCGTCTCCACCAGCCTAAAAGGCAGCATTTAGAACGCAAGCAGTCATGAAATGTGCGAATTTAGGACTGTGGCCAGTAGGGCGTTGGCTGCGAATTTGCACTTTCGTTCAAAGGTCTGGGATATGGACAATTGAATGCTGCGGTGGGACGTGGACGTGGACGTTGATGTTGTTTCTTGAGAAACTGCCATAACAAGTGAAGACTGAGAGGAGGGGGCATCTTTGCATGCAGTATGGACAGGGGATTGCCTTGCACGCACAACAGGGGGTTCTCTTACACGCACAACAGCGGAAGAAGCAGTGGTGACACCCGCTGACACTGGTTGTGGACCCTGTGGTTCACCCAACAAAGTCGGGTGCTTTGCTGACATGTGCCTGATCATGCTGGTGGTGGTCAGGCTGGTCGTTTTGTCACCCCTGCTTATGCTGGCATGGCAGGTGGTACAAATAGCCTTTTTGGGGTTATCAGCAGAGTCATTAAAAAAATTCCCGTCTCTGGAAGACCTACAGGTTGTAGTGGCAACGTCCCTCATGTTGGTGTTACGGGGAACTGTTGCCCGCCTTCTGTGTGCGGCCACCACACTGCTTCTTCCTGCCTGTTGGGGTACTCTGCCTTCCTCCCCTTGTGTGCTGCTGGCCTCGCTCTGTGTGTCCTCCTGCCACGTTGGGTCAGTTACTAGATCATCCACCACCTCTTCCTCTTCCACTTGCGCACCACGATCCTCCTCCTCACTTTGTGGCAATTGTGTCTCGTTACCATCCACCTCTTGTGACAAATTGCCAGCGTCAACTCCTCTGGCCGTGGCTGTTCAAATATTTGGAATCTCCTCTTCCACCACTTCAACCGGAGCAGGCGAGGGGCACAAATATGGAAATGGACCAGTGAACAGCTCTTCAGAGTGTCCAACTGTGGGATCAGTTGCTATCTGACGACACTCGTCATGGTGGGAGGAAGGAGCATCAGGGTGAGGAGGAGTATGCGGTCGAGACTCATGGCTACTAAAAGTTGACCGTGTGGAAGACAGACCGGAGGTGATGGTGCCCAGGTAACTGGAAGTATTATCTGCTATCCAATTAATAACCTGTTCACACCGATCAGTTCGCAATACTGTTGTAGTGTGCTTCCCTAGTAATTCGGTCAAGAAGTGGGAGCGAGAAGATGTGGCTGTTGGTTGTGGCACATTTTCACCTTGGCCACGGCCCAGTCCTCTACACGCACCATGACCAGAATGTCCAGTTCCACGTCTCTTGCCACGCGCCTTGCCCATTGTAATTGAAGTAAAATAGCTTACACTCGCACTATCAATGGAAAAAGGGTAATAAAAAGTAGATTAGAACTGTGGAAGAGGAAAACCACAGTTCTAATTCTCTGGCTTACATCAGAATATTTTAAACAGATATATTTGTGTCTGAACAGTCAGGGAGACATTATTACTGTTTTTTTTTATGTAAAAAAGGCCAAAAGCAGGATAATACAAAGATTTGAACCGTGGAACTGCAAAACCAAACTTCTAGTTATCTGGCCTACACCAGAATATTTTAAACAGATATATTTGTGTCTGAACAGTCAGGGAGACACTATTACTGTTTTTTTTTATGTAAAAAAGGTCGAAAGCTGGATAATACTGAGATTTGAACCGTGGAACTGCAAAACCAAACTTCTAGTTATCTGGCCTACACCAGAATATTTTAAACAGATATATTTGTGTCTGAACAGTCAGGGAGACACTATTACTGTTTTTTTTTTACGGAAAAAAAGCCAAAAGTTGGATAATACTTAGATTTGAACTGTGGAACTGCAAAACCAAACTTCTAGTTATCTGGCCTACACAAGAATATTTTAAACTGATATATTTGTGTCTGAACAGTCAGGGAGACACTATTACTGTTTTTTTTATGTAAAAAAGGCCAAAAGCTGGATAATGCAGAGATTTGAACCGTGGAACTGCAAAACCAAACTTCTAGTTATCTGGCCTACACCAGAATATTTTAAACAGATATATTTGTGTCTGAACAATCAGGGAGACACTATTACTGCTTTTTTATGGAAAAAAGGCCAAAAGCTGGATAATACTGAGATTTCAACAATGGATCTGCAAAACCAAACTTCTAGTTATCTGGCCTACACCAGAATATTTTAAACAGATATATTTGTGTCTGAACAGTCAGGGAGACACTATTACTGTTTTTTTTTTATGTAAAAAAGGCCAAAAGCTGGATAATACAGAGATTTGAACCGTGGAACTGCAAAACCAAACTTCTAGTTATCTGGCCTACACCAGAATATCTTAAACAGATATATTTGTGTCTGAACAGTCAGGGAGACACTATTACTGTTTTTTTTACGAAAAAAAAAGCCAAAAGCTGGATAATACAGAGATTTGAACCGTGGAACTACAAAACCAAACTTCCAGTTATCTGGCCTACACCAGAATATCTTAAACAGATATATTTGTGTCTGAACAGTCAGGGAGACACTATTACTGTTTTTTTTACGGAAAAAAGGCCAAAAGCTGGATAATACAGAGATTTTAACTGTGGAACTGCAAAACCAAACTTCTAGTTATCTGACCTACAACAGAATATTTTAAACAGATATTTTTGTGTCTGAACAGTCAGGGATACACTATTACTGTTTTTTTATGTAAAAAAGGCCAAAAGCTGGATAATGCAGAGATTTGAACCGTGGAACTGCCAAACCAAACTTCTAGTTATCTGTCCTACACCAGAATATCTTAAACAGATATATTTGTGTCTGAACAGTCAGGGAGACACTATTACGTTTTTTTTTACGGAAAAAAGGCCAAAAGCTGGATAATACAGAGATTTGAACCGTGGAACTGCAAAACCACACTTCTAGTTATCTGACCTACACCAGAATATTTTAAACAGATATATTTGTGTCTGAACAGCCAGGGAGACACTATTACTGTTTTTTTTTACAGAAAAAAAGGCCAAAAGCTGGATAATACAGAGATTTGAACCATGGAACTGCAAAACCAAACTTCTAGTTATCTGGCCTACACTAGAATATTTTAAACAGATATATTTGTGTCTGAACAGCCAGGGAGACACTATTACTGTTTTTTTTATGGAAAAAAGGCCAAAAGACGGATAATACAGAGATTTGAACTGTGGAACTGCAAAACCAAACTTCTAGTTATCTGGCCTACGCCAGAATATTTTAAACAGATATATTTGTGTCTGAACAGTCAGGGAGACACTATTACTGTTTTTTTTAAGGAAAAAAGGCCAAAAGACGGATAATACAGAGATTTGAACCATGGAACTGCAAAACCAAACTTCTAGTTATCTGGCCTGCGCCAGAATATTTTAAACAGATATATTTGTGTCTGAACAGTCAGGGAGACACTATTACTGTTTTTTTTTATGTAAAAAAGGCCAAAAGCTGGATAATGCAGAGATTTGAACCGTGGAACTGCAAAACCAAACTTCTAGTTATCTGGCCTACACCAGAATATTTTAAACAGATATATTTGTGTCTGAACAATCAAGGAGACACTATTACTGCTTTTTTACGGAAAAAAGGCCAAAAGCTGGATAATACTGAGATTTCAACAATGGATCTGCAAAACCAAACTTCTAGTTATCTGGCCTACACCAGAATATTTTAAACAGATATATTTGTGTCTGAACAGTCAGGGAGACACTATTACTGTTTTTTTTTTTATGTAAAAAAGGCCAAAAGCTGGATAATACAGAGATTTGAACCGTGGAACTGCAAAACCAAACTTCTAGTTATCTGGCCTACACCAGAATATCTTAAACAGATATATTTGTGTCTGAACAGTCAGGGAGACACTATTACTGTATTTTTTACGAAAAAAAAAGCCAAAAGCTGGATAATACAGAGATTTGAACCGTGGAACTACAAAACCAAACTTCCAGTTATCTGGCCTACACCAGAATATCTTAAACAGATATATTTGTGTCTGAACAGTCAGGGAGACACTATTACTGTTTTTTTTACGGAAAAAAGGCCAAAAGCTGGATAATACAGAGATTTTAACTGTGGAACTGCAAAACCAAACTTCTAGTTATCTGACCTACAACAGAATATTTTAAACAGATATTTTTGTGTCTGAACAGTCAGGGATACACTATTACTGTTTTTTTATGTAAAAAAGGCCAAAAGCTGGATAATGCAGAGATTTGAACCGTGGAACTGCCAAACCAAACTTCTAGTTATCTGTCCTACACCAGAATATCTTAAACAGATATATTTGTGTCTGAACAGTCAGGGAGACACTATTACGTTTTTTTTTACGGAAAAAAGGCCAAAAGCTGGATAATACAGAGATTTGAACCGTGGAACTGCAAAACCAAACTTCTAGTTATCTGACCTACCCCAGAATATTTTAAACAGATATTTTTGTGTCTGAACAGTCAGGGAGACATTATTACTGTTTTTTTTATGTAAAAAAGGCCAAAAGCTGGATAATGCAGAGATTTGAACCGTGGGACTGCAAAACCAAACTTCTAGTTATCTGGCCTACACCAGAATATTTTAAACAGATATATTTGTGTCTGAACAGTCAGGGAGACACTATTACTGTTTTTTTTACGGAAAAAAAAGCCAAATTCTGGATAATACAGAGATTTGAACCATGGAACTACAAAACCAAACTTCTAGTTATCTGGCTTACACCAGAATATCTTAAACAGATATATTGGTGTCTGAACAGTCACAGACACACTCAATTTTTCTTTTTTGTGGGGGGGGAATAATAAGACGCATATTTGTACAGTCTGACTGAGGAGAAAAAACACACAGGATTTAGATGCAAAAAAAAGGATTTTTCCTGGCCTCTGAGACCGGGGGCTAAGTCTAGCAATTTGACCAGCAGGAGAACACAGGACTGTAATGCACTGCTTGTTGGCATAACCACTGCGACTCCTATACAGCCTGCCTGCCTGATATCTGGGATGGATATTAGTCCTGAGAAGGACTGTTTGTTTGATTTGGCAGTCTTTAGAAACCCTACACTAACTATTTTGCAGTATGAATCTCTCCCTAGCTCTGCAGCACTGACCCTACACTGTCTGATCCGGAGCTACTGTGTCCAAGATGGCGGCGCCCGGTTTTAAATACTCGAGGTGACGCTGTGCGGCCAGCCAATCACTGCAATGCCCACAAACAACATGGCTGCGGCATTACAGTGACTGGCTGGCAATCCCTGCATGTTCAATGGCTCTGTAAAGAGCGCCAAACGTGCAAGGCGGAGACCCGAGCTCCCACCCGAGTAACCCGGAAATGCTTGGTGCTCGCCGAATATCCCGAGTAGTGAGATGCTCGGGCGAGTACCGAGCAGTGTCGAGCATGCTTGCTCAACAATGTTAACTATATAATTCCACATGTGTTAATTAATAGTTTTGATGCCTTCAGTGTGAATGTACAATTTTCATAGCAATGAAAATACAGAAAAATCTTTAAATGAGAAGGTGTGTCCAAACTTTTGGTCTGTACTGTATATATATACAGGTTGGGCCATTTATTCGGATACACCTAAATTAAATGGGAATCGTTAGTGATATCAACTTCCGGTTTGTGACACATTAGTATATGGGAAGGGGGAAACTTTTCCAGATGGTTGGTGACCATGGCGGCTATTTTGAAGTCAGCCATTTTGGATCCAACTTTATTTTTTTCAATGGGAAGAGGGTCATGTGACACATCAAACTTATTGAGAATTTCATAAGAAAAACAATGGTGTGCTTGATTTTAATGCAACTTTATTCTTTCATGAGTTTTTCACAAGTTTATGACCACTTATAAAATGTGTTCAAAGTGCTGCCCAATGTGTTGGATTGTCAATGCAGCCCTCTTCTCCCACTCTTGACACACTGATAGCAACACCGCAGAAGTAATGCTAGCACAGGCTTCCAGTATCCGTTGTTTCAGATGCTGCACATCTCATGCCAGATATGTGAGGTTAAATTGTCTAATTTGTTTAAAATGTTTTTGGCAACCTTCCATAAGCTTTCATAAGTGTCTGGAAATGGTCGTATCACTGATGACTGATGTGCTGTTACCTAATGCACCAAGACCCTATGGCACATGACGTTTCAGGAGAACACGCTTTCTTCCTTAAGAATGATGACAAGAGTTCACTCAGCTCTTTTATATAACACAAGGACCTACAAATCCAGCCTACATTTTGTTCTTATAGCAGCATATCAAACAGCACCACAACAGCTTAAATAGTATTCCCCTAAACAATATACATGGTTTAGAATACAAAATGGTTATATAAAATTCCATTGTGCAATCACAGGTACAATTTAAAACTGTACTTTTAAAGTGTACCTGTGATGGCACAAGGGAATCTTATATGCTGTAAGAGCTTTTGCATTCTAAACCATGTACAGTATTTATTTATGCAACTGCTATATACTGTAAGCTGTTGTAGTGCTATTTAATATTATGTTGCTATGAGAACTACATGTGGGTGGGCCGTGTAGGACCTTGTGATATACAGTACAGACCAAAAGTTTGGACACACCTTCTCATTTAAAGATTTTTCTGTATTTTCATGACTATGAAAATTGTACATTCACACTGAAGGCATCAAAACTATGAATTAACACATGTGGAATTATACACTTAACAAAAAAGTGTGAAGCAACTGAAAATATGTCTTATATTCTAGGTGCTTCAAAGTAGCCACCTTTTGCTTTGATGACTGCTTTGCACACTCTTGGCATTCTCTTGATGAGCTTCAAGAGGTAGTCACCGGAAATGGATTTCACTTTACAGGTGTGCCCTGTCAGGTTTAATAAGTGGGATTTCTTGCCTTATAAATGGGGTTGGGACCATCAGTTGTGTTGTGCAGAAGTCTGGTGGATACACAGCTGATAGTCCTACTGAACAGACTGTTAGAATTTGTATTATGGCAAGAAAAAAGCAGCTAAATAAAGAAAAATGAGTGGCCATTATTACTTTAAGAAATGAAGGTCAGTCAGTCCAAAAAATTTGGAAAACTTTGAATGTGTCCCCAAGTGCAGTTGCAAATACCATCAAGCGCTACAAAGAAACTGTCTCACATGAGGACCGTCCCAGGAAAGGAAGACCAAGAGTCACCTCTGCTTCTGAGGATAAGTTTATCCGAGTCACCAGCCTCATAAATCGCAGGTTAACAGCAGCTCAGATTAGAGACCAGGTCAATGCCACACAGAGTTCTAGCAACAGACACATCTCTACAACAACTGCTAAGAGGAGACTTTGTGCAGCAGGCCTCCATGGTAAAATAGCTGCTAGGAAACCACTGCTAAGGACAGGCAACAAGCAGAAGTGACTTGTTTGGGCTAAAGAACACAAGGAATGGACATTAGACCAGTGGAAATCTGTGCTTTGGTCTGATGAGTCCAAATTTGAGATCTTTGTTTCCAACCACCGTGTCTTTGTGCGACGCAGAAAAGGTGAACGGATGGACTCTACATGCCTGGTTCCCACCGTGAAGTATGGAGGAGGAGGTGTGATGGTGTGGGGGTGCTTTGCTGGTGACACTGTTGGAGATCTATTCAAAATTGAAGGCATACTGAACCAGCATGGCTACCACAGCCTCTTGCAGCGGCATGCTATTCCATCCGGTTTGCGTTTAGTTGGACCATCATTTATTTTTCAACAGGACAATGACCCCAAACACACCTCCAGGCTGTGTAAGGGCTATTTGACCAAGAGGTAGAGTGATGGGGTGCTACGCCAGATGACCTGGCCTCCATAGTCACCAGACCTGAACCCAATCGAGATGGTTTGGGGTGAGCTGGACCGCAGAGTGAAGGCAAAAGGGCCAACAAGTGCTAAGCATCTCTGGGAACTCCTTCAAGATTGTTGGAAGACCATTTCCAGTGACTACCTCTTGAAGCTCATCAAGAGAATGCCAAGAGTGTGCAAAGCAGTCATCAAAGCAAAAGGTGGCTGCTTTGAAGAACCTAGAATATAAGACATATTTTCAGTTGTTTCACACTTTTTTGTTAAGTATATAATTCCACATGTGTTAATTCATAGTTTTGATGCCTTCAGTGTGAATGTACAATTTTCATAGCCATGAAAATACAGAAAAATCTATAAATGAGAAGGTGTGTCCAAACTTTTGGTCTGTACTGTATAAAAGAGTTGAGTGTGCTATTTTTATTACACATGGGTAAGGGGGTACATCCCTCAAAAGTGTTGTATGACATAGGGTCTTGGTTTATGGGGCAGCTCAAAAAAAAAAGAGAAAAGACAGATACAAAAGATTGGAGGCACTTCCAAAATATAAACAATGTAAATCTTTATTAGGTAACAAACACAAAAATCTATACAAGACAAATAAAAACATGTAAAATTGTGCCATTACACCAGAATATGTTTTCTTGGCCAAAAATTGACACTGGGATAAAACTCATATGGCTGGCATGTTATCCGTTGAAGCCATGTATATACAGTATAATAAATATCTGAGATAGGTATGAATGGACCCTGCCCCTGAAATGATGTCAAATAGTGCTCAGTAAGGATGAGCGAGCATGCGAGCCACTGCTCGGTGCTCGCCCGAGCATCTCACTGCTCGAGATTAGTGTTGAGCGAGCACTAAAATGCTCGGGTGTTCGAAGCTCGGGCCGAGCTCGCCGTGATACTTGGGTGCTCGAACCGAGCAACGAGCCCAATGTTAGTCTATGGGAGACCCGAGCATTTTTGCGGCGGCACCCCCGGCAGTCTGTAGAAAGCCTAAAAAGTGCCCAAAACGATAGTGACAGTGCTCAAATGACATGGGGACAGCATGGGGATCGCCCCAGGAAGCATTTATGACCCCCAGGTCACTGCTGTCAACAACGTGGTCAGAGGTATTAAGCCACTTTTAAGGGCTCACAATAAAAAGTTCAAAAACGAAACTGAAACTGCATTCCTGTGAAATATGTTAAGAAAGTTCCTTTCCAGGGTAAAGACTTGTGTATACGGTAAAATAAATAACCAAAAACAAAAATACTCCTCCACACCTTGGGCTATGTTCACAAGTAGCATTTTTTATGCGTTTTTGCACTTTTGTATTGCTTTCAACCGTGACAAATGCATTCAACGGGAAATGTCATTTTAACATTTTACAACCTTATCTGGCCATGTGCTGTGTAACACATGCATACAGTGCTGAAAAAACATGGGAACAGCATGGGGAAGACCCCTGGAAGCATCTCTGACACCCAGGTCACTGCCTAAAAGTGTGCCCATCAGAAGTCATCCTTGCCGCATCAGAAGATGCAGACTTGCAACTATCCCCGTGCAAGTCCTTCTCCCAGAGCAGTGTTCAATTGTACCTCCCCCATTCCTTGCAATGCAAGCGCAAGTATGCAGCCTGCCACCCACCCACCCCCAGGCTGCAATACCATACTGCTTGCTTGCACTTGAAATTGGGCCTTTTAGGCATGTGGAGGCGGAATCTGGCCACCACATCATGGCTGCGTTGGCGGCCTGGTATCCATACTCAGTCCCCATCTGCCCGGCGGCTGGGTGTCCACACTCGGTCCCCAGCCGCCCCTATTTCTCCTGTCAACTTCCCCCCACACACTTTTCTTAAGGGCAGCATTGGACGAGCCCACCAGAGAACCAGACTCCTCCGATGGGCCCTGGTTTCTCCATCCGGGGAGTTGGGAGTGCCAAGGTGAGGAGCATGATGATGATGATAGAAGTTAGCATCTGCTTTGTTATCTTGGAATGCAAGCGCACGTATGTAGTAGCTGCTAGGCCTGAGGTGGTCAGCGTTTTGGTGCATATCCTACCTCCTCCGAGGATTGCTGGTTGTTTTCCTGCTACTATCCCAGTTCTATGACTCCCGTTAAAACATAGCTTCAGGTGATAAATGATGGATGAGGTGGTGGCAAAGGAGAAAGAGCATGAGGACAGAGACCATTCACATCAATATCAGGCCAGTCAACCACAAATGTCTTGTAGGATATGTTTCTGTAACAAAAGGAGCGGTTCAGCTACACAGTTATAGGGCATACAGTGAGTGCAATGCCTACCAAAAATTTCGAAGCACTCCAATGCCCCTTGGGAATGACATGGAGGTCAGAGGGCCTTAACTAAACCATTTTTTCCATTTATAGCAACTGGGTCTCCTGTACACTGTTGGCCTAAGCAGTGAATGGAAGACTTTCCAAAAATTATGAGGAACTGCAATGCCCCTTGAAACAGATGTGGATTACAGTGTACTAAAAACCTTCTACCCATTATTGGGGAGTGGGTCTCCCTTAGTTTTCGCCTTTGCATTGAAAAGCAAAAGGTGACTAAAATTAGGAGGGAATGCATTGCCCATTGGAAGAGTCGTGGAGGTTAGAGGTAATTAAAAACAACATTTCAATGCCCCATGGAAGAGCTATGGAGTTCAGAGTGGCTTAAGAAGATGCTTCTAATGCCCCTTTGAAGAGACCTGAAGGTCACAGTAGCTTAACAAGACGGTTTTAATGCCCCTCGGAAAAGACATGGAGGTGCCAGTAGCTTAACAAGACGGTCTGAATGCCCCTTGGAAAAGACATGGAGGTCACAGTAGCTTAACAAGACCGTTTTATTGCCCCTAGGAAAAGTGGTGAAGGTCGCAGTAGCTTAACAAGACGGTTTTAATGCCTCTTACAAGAGCCATACAGTACAGCATCTTAAAAACATTATTCCCATTATTGGGGAGTGGGTCTCCCATAGTCTTTGCTTATGCCTTCCAAGCAAAAGCTGCCAAAAATTTGGAAGGAGGAACTTGCAATGCCCCTTACAAGACACATGCAGTACAGCATATTACAAACATTATTCTCATTATTGGGGAGTGGGACTCCCATAGGAATTGCCTATGCCTTCCAAGCAAAAGCTGCCAAAAATTAGGACTGAGGAACTTGCAATGCCCCTTACAAGAGCCATGCTGTACAGCATATTACAAACATTATTCCCATTATTGGGGAGTGGGTCTCACAAAGTCTTTGCTTATGCCTTCCGAGCAAAAGCTGCCAAAAATTAGGACTGAGGAACTTGCAATGCCCCTTACAAGAGCCATGCAGTACAGCATATTACAAACATTATTCCCATTATTGGGGAGTGGGTCTCCCATAGTCTTTGCTTATGCCTTCCTAGCAAAAGCTGCCAAAAATTAGGACGGAGGAACTTGCAATGCCCCTTACAAGAGCCATGCAGTACAGCATATTACAAACATTATTCCCATTATTGGGCAGTGGGTCTCACATAGTCTTTGCTTATGCCTTCCAAGCAAAAGCTGCCAAAAATTAGGACGGAGGAACTTTTCAATGCCCCTTGCAAGAGCCATGCAGTACAGCATATTACAAACATTATTCCCATTATTGGGGAGTGGGTCTCCCATAGTCTTTGCTTATGCCTTCCAAGCAAAAGCAGCCAAGAATTAGGAGGAAATGCAATGCCTGTTCGTAGAGTCGTGGAGGTTAGAGTTAATTAAAAACAACATTTCAATGCCCCTTGGAAGAGCTGTGGAGTTCAGAGTGGTTTAACAAGACGCTTTTAATGCCCTTTAGGAGAGACGTGGAGGTCCCAGTAGCTTAACAAGACGGTTTAATGCACCTTGGAAAAGTGGTGGAGGTCGCAGTAGCTTAACAAGACGGTTTGAATGCCCCTTGGAAGAGACGTGGAGGTCCCAGCACCTTAACAAGATGGTTTTAATGCCCCTCAGAAGAGACGTGGAGGTCACAGTAGCTTAACAAGATGCTTTTAATGCCCCTCAGAAGAGACGTGGAGGTCCCAGTAGCTTAACAAGACGGTTTGAATGGCACTTGGAAAAGAGGTGGAGGTCGCAGTAGCTTAACAAGACGGTTTTAATGCCCCTTGGAAGAGATGTGGAGGTCCCAGTAGCTTAACAAGACGGTTTTAATGCCCTTCGAAAGAGACGCGGAGGTCCCAGAAGCTAAACAAGATGGTTTTAATGCCCCTTGAAAGAGACGTGGAGGTCCCAGTATCTTAACAAGATGGTTTTAATGCCCATCGAAAACGATGTGGAGGTCCCAGTAGCTTAACAAGACGGTTTTAATGCCCCTTGGAAAAGTGGTGGAGGTCGCAGTAGCTTAACAAGATAGTTTTAATGCCCCTTGGAAGAGACGTGGAGGTCCCAGTAGCTTAACAAGACGGTTTTAATGCCTCTCGAAAGAGATGTGAAGGTCCCAGTAGCTTAACAAGACGGTTTTAATGCCCCTCAGAAGAGACGTGGAGGTCCCAGTAGCTTAACAAGACGGTTTTAATGTCCCTTGGAAGAGATGTGGAGGTCCTAGTAGCTTAACAAGATGGTTTAAATGCCCCTTGGAAACGTGGTGGAGGTCGCAGTAGCTTAACAAGACGGTTTTAATGCCCCTCGAAAAAGATGTGGTGGTCCCAGTAGCTTAATAAGACGGTTTTAATGCCCATCAGAAGAGACGTGGAGGTCCCAGTCGCTTAACAAGACAGTTTTAATGCCTCTCGAAAGAGACGTGGAGGTCCCAGTAGTTTAACAAGGCGGTTTTAATGCCCCTCGAAAGAGACGTGGAGGTCCCTGTAGCTTAACAAGACGGTTTTAATGCCCCTCGAAAAAGACGTGGAGGTCCCAGTAGCTTAACAAGACAGTTTTAATGCCCCTCGAAAGGGACGTGGAGGTCCCAGTAGCTTAACAAGACGGTTTTAATGCCCCTCGAAAACGACGTGGATGTCCCAGTAGCTTAACAAGATGGTTTTAATGCCCCTTGGAAAAGTGGTGGAAGTCGCGGTAGCTTAACAAGACAGTTTAATGCCCTTTGGAAGAGATGTGAAGGTCCCAGTAGCTTAACAAGACGGTTTTAATGCCTCTCGAAAGAGATGTGGAGGTCCCAGTAGCTTAACAAGACGGTTTTAATGCCTCTCAGAAGAGACGTGGAGGTCCCAGTAGCTTAACAAAACAGTTTTAATGCCCCTCAAAAGAGACGTGGAGGTCCCAGTAGCTTAACAAGATGTTTTTTATGCCCCTTGAAAGAGACGTGGAGGTCCCAGTAGCTTAACAAGACGGTTTTAATGCCCCTTGGAAAAGAGGTGGAGGTCCCAGTAGCTTAACAAGACGCTTTTAATGCCCCTTGGAAGAGACGTGGAGGTCCCAGTAGCTTAACAAGACGGTTTTAATGCCTCTCGAAAGAGATGTGAAGGTCCCAGTAGCTTAACAAGACGGTTTTAATGCCCCTCAGAAGAGACGTGGAGGTCCCAGTAGCTTAACAAGACGGTTTTAATGCCCCTTAGAAGAGATGTGGAGGTCCCAGTAGCTTAACAAGATGGTTTTAATGCCCCTTGGAAACATGGTGGAGGTCGCAGTAGCTTCACAAGACGGTTTTAATGCCCCTTGGAAGAGACGTGGAGGTCCTAGTAGCTTAACAAGACGGTTTTAATGCCCCTCGAAAAAGACGTGGTGGTCCCAGTAGCTTAATAAGACGGTTTTAATGCCCATCAGAAGAGACGTGGAGTTCCCAGTCGCTTCACAATACAGTTTTAATGCCCCTCGAAAGAGACGTGGAGGTCCCAGTAGTTTAACAAGGCGGTTTTAATGCCTCTCGAAAGAGACGTGGAGGTCCCTGTAGCTTAACAAGATGGTTTTAATGCCCCTCGAAAGAGACGTGGAGGTCCCAGTAGCTTAACAAGACAGTTTTAATGCCCCTCGAAAGGGACGTGAAGGTCCCAGTAGCTTAACAAGACGGTTTTAATGCCCCTCGAAAATGACTTGGATGTCCCAGTAGCTTAACAAGACGGTTTTAATGCCCCTTGGAAAAGTGGTGGAGGTCGCGGTAGCTTATCAAGACAGTTTTAATGCCCCTTGGAAAAGACGTGGAGGTCCCAGTAGCTTAACAAGACGGTTTTAATGCCTCTCGAAAGAGATGTGGAGGTCCCAGTAGCTTAACAAGACGGTTTTAATGCCTCTCAGAAGAGACGTGGAGGTCCCAGTAGCTTAACAAGACAGTTTTAATGCCCCTCAAAAGAGACGTGGAGGTCCCAGTAGCTTAACAAGATGGTTTTTATGCCCCTTGAAAGAGACGTGGAGGACCCAGTAGCTTAACAAGACGGTTTTAATGCCCCTTGGAAAAGTGGTGGAGGTTCCAGTAGCTTAACAAGACGCTTTTAATTCCCCTTGGAAAAGTGGTGGAGGTTGCAGTAGCTTAACAAGACGCTTTTAATGCCCCTTGGAAAAGTGGTGGAGGTCTCAGTAGCTTAACAAGACGCTTTTAATGCCCCTTGGAAAAGTGGTGGAGGTCCCAGTTGCATAACAAGACGGTTTTAATGCCCCTTTCAAGAGCCATACAGTACAGCATCTTAAAAATGTTATTCCCATTATTGGGAGTGGGTCTCCCACAGTCTTTGCTTATGCCTTCCAAGTAAAAGCTGACAAAAATAAGGACGGAGGAACTTTCAATAATGGCAACACGGACCACTGTCACCCTGGTGGTATAGTGGTGCTGGAGGCTGAGGATAAGGAGAAGAACATATAACAGCCGAAATGAGGAAGAGTATACCCATGTGTGGGTGTGAAGCGGTGCATGTGAATACACCTCCCGAAATAACACAGTGGATTTGACTTTATGTTACTCTGCTGTCATTTGGTGGTGATGAGAAGTCTGGCCCAATCCAGCACTTGTTCATTTTGACAAGGGTCAGCTTGTCAGCATTGTCAGTTGACAGGCGAGTGCACTTATCAGTTATAATTCCCCCAGAGGCACTAAAAACATGCTCCGATAACACGCTAGCGGCAGGGCAGGCCAGGACCTCCAAGGCGTACAGAACGAGTTCATTCCAAGTGTCCAGCATGGATACCCAATAATTAAAAGCCACAGAGGAATCACGGAGGATGCTGGTACGGTTAGCAAGGTACTCCCTCACCATCTTTTGAAACTTTCCACTCCTTGTGAGAGAACCCCGTGCCTCAGGGCCTGTAAGCTGGGCGGGTCTCAGAAAACTGTCCCAGAACGTTGACAGTGTTCCCCTGCCTCTGCTGTATTGGAGTTGCGTCTCTCTCGCCTGAACGCCTTGGATGGGCAACGAACTGTGATCTCTGCCGCTAGAGTGTTCAGATGGGAATTTTTTTAACAGTTCTGCAGCAAGGGCCTTCTGGTACTGCCTCATTTTTGTAGACCTCTCCACCTCAGGAATAAGAGAGTGAAAGTTCTCCTTGTAGTGGGGGTCTAAAAGTGTCACCAACCAGTAATGACTGTCACCCAACATTTTGACAATGCAAGGGTCATGGTTACGGCAGCCTAACATAAAGTCAGCCATGCGTGCCAGACTGGTAACGGGCAAGAATTCCGTGTCCTCACCAAGATGATGATTGACCATGCTCTCCTCCTCCTCCTCCTCCTCCCCCTGTCCTCAGGCAACCCATGCTGAACCGACGGTATGACAGTTGTATAGGTACTACCGTCTACAGCGCATGATACAAGCTCCTGTTCTTCCTCCTCCTCCTCCTCTCCCTCATTGTCCCCCAATGCTTGTTGGGATGAGACGAGGCTGGGCTGTGTAAAATCGACCACTACAGCTTCTTGATCCATCTCATCATACTCTGGCTGCAATGCCTCCTCTTTAATTCTCTGTAGAGAGCGTTGCAAAAGACAGACATGTGGAATGCTGACGCTAATGATGGCATCATGGCCACTCACCATCTTGGTGGACTCCTCAAAGTTTGTCAAGATGGTAAATATGTCAGACATCCAGGTCCACTCCTGAGGTCTTATGTGTGGAGTCTGACTTGAATATCACCGGCCTTGTTGCAGCTGGTACTCCACAACTGCTATCTTCTGCTCACAAATCCGTTGCAACATGTGGAGGGTAGAGTTCCAACGTGTGGGAACATCACACGCCAGTCGGTGTGACAGAAGCTGCAAAAGCTGCTGCAACACAGCAAGGACGGCGGAAGCTGTAGCCGACTTGCGAAAATGAGCTGACAGGCGGCGTACTTTGACAAGCAGATCTGGCAACTCGGGGTACGATTTAAGAAACCGCTGAACCACAAGGTTAAGCACATGAGCCAGGCATGGTACGTGTGTGATCTCGCCTCACCTCAGAGCCGCCACCAGGTTACGGCCATTGTCACACACGACCATGCCTGGATGTAGGTTCAGCGGTCTCAGCCACAGATCTGCCTGCTCTTTCACAGCTGTCCACAACTCACAAGCAGTGTGAGGTTTCTCACCTAAGCTTATGAGTTTCAGCACAGCCTGTTGCCGCTTGGCGGAGGCAGTACTGCAGTGCTTCCAGCTTGTAACTGATGTGGTGATATCTGAGATGGAGGCTGAACATGAGGAGGAGGAGGAGGATGATGCGCAGGAGCTGTACACTGTGGGGGCAACTCTGACTGACATAGGGCCCGCAATCCTTGGTGTGGGGAGGATGTGTTCCGTCCCAAGGTCCGACTGGGTCCCGGCTTCCACTATGTTTACCCAGTGTGCCGTCAGGGAGATGTACCGTCCCTGGCCACAAGCACTTGTTCACGTGACCCTTGTCAGGTGGACACTCCCAGTAACTGCGTTGTTGAGGGCACGGCAGATGTTTTGGGACACGTGCTTGTGTAGTGCGGGGATGGCACACCGGGCAAAATAGTGTCGGCTGGGGATCGAGAACCGAGGGCCGGGCACCGCCATAAGGTTGCAGAAGGATTCCGTCTCCACCAGCCTAAAAGGCAGCATTTCCAACGCAAGCAGTCGTGAAATGTGCGAATTTAGGACTGTGGCCTGTGGGGCTTTGGCGGTGAATTTACGCTTTCGTTCAAAGGTCTGGGATATGGACAATTGAACGCTGCGGTGGGACGTGGACGTGGACGTTGATGCTTTTTCTTGAGAAACTGCCAGAACAACTGAAGACTGAGAGGAGGGGCCATCTTTGCATGCAGTATGGACAGGGGATTGCCTTGCACACACAACAGGGGGTTCTATTGCATGCACAAAAGCGGAAGAAGCAGTGGTGACACCCGCTGACACTGGTCGTGGACCCTGGGGTTCACCCCACAAAGTCGGGTGCTTTGCTGCCTTGTGCCTGATCATGCTGGTTGTGGTCAGGCTGGTAGTTTTGTCACCCTTGCTGATGCTGGCATGGCAGGTGGTACAAATGGCCTTTTTGGGGTTATCAGCAGAGTCTTTAAAAAAATTCCAGACATTGGAAGAACTACAGGTTGTACTGGCAACGTCCCTCGTGTTGGGGTTACGGGGAACTGTTGCCCACCTTCTGTGTGCGGCCACCACACTGCTTCTTCCTGCCTTTTGGGGTACTCTGCCTCCCTCACCCTGTGTGCTGCTGGCTTCATTATGCATGTCCTCCTGCCACATTGGGTCAGTTACTAGATCATCCACCACCTCCTCCTCTTCCACTTGCGCACCACGATCCTCCTCCTCACTTCCTGGCAATTGTGTCTCGTCATCGTCCACCTCTTGTGACAAATTGCCAGCGTCGACTTCCTGTGGCCGTAGTTGTTCAAATATTTGGGCATCGCTGCATGGGATCTCCTCTTCCACCACTTCATTAGAGCAGGCAAGGGGCACAAATATGGAAATGGACAAGTGAACAGCTCTTCAGAGTGTCCAAGTGTGGGATCAGTTGCTGTCTGACGACACTCGGCATGGTGGGAGGAAAGAGCATCTGGGTGAGGAGGAGTATGCGGTCGAGACTCACGGCTACTAAGAGTTGACCGTGTGGAAGACAGACTGGAGGTGGTGGTGCCCAGGTAACTGGAAGTATTATCTGCTATCCAATTAATAACCTGTTCATACTGATCAGTTCTCAATACTGGTGTTGTTCTGTGCTTCCCTAGTAATTCGGTCAAGAAGTGGGAGTGAGAAGATGTGGCTGTTGGTTGTGGCACATTTTCACCTTGGCCATGGCCCCGTCCTCTGCACGCACCGTCACCACAACGTCCAGTTCCACGTCCCTTGCTACGCGCCTTCCCCATTGTAAAGGAAGTAAAATAGCTTACACTCGCACTATCAATGGAAAAAGGGTAATAAAAAGTAGATTAGAACAGTGGAAGAGGAAAACCACAGTTCTATTTCTCTGGCCTACACCCGACTCTTTTAAACAATCAGGGAGAAACTATTACTGTTTTTCTTTTCGGAAAAAATACCAAAAGCTGATTAATAAAGATTTTTTACAATGGAATGGCAAAACCACAGTTATTGTTTACTGGGGTATATCAGACAATTTTAAATAGATATATTTGCGGCTGAACAGTGAGCGACACACTCAAACTGTTTTTTTTTTAGATACAAATGGCCCTAAAGTGGATAATACAGAGGTTTGAACCGTGGAACTGCAAAACCACACTTCTATTTCTTGGGCCTAGACCAGACTATTTTCAACAGATATTTATGTCTGAACAATCAGGAGACACTATTACTGTTTTTCTTTACGGTAAAAAATGCCAAAAGCAGGTTAATACAGAGATTTGACCCGTGGAACTGCAAAACCACACTTCTATTTCTCGGGCCTACACCAGACTATTTTCAGCAGATATATTTGTGTCTGAAAAATCAGGAGACACTACTGTTTTTCTTTATGGCAAAAAATGCCAAAAGCAGGATAATACAGAGATTTGACCCGTGGAACTGCAAAACCACCCTTCTATTTCTCGGGCCTACACCAAACTATTTTCAACAGATATATTTGTGTCTGAAAAATCAGGGAGACACTATTAGTTTTTCTTTACGGCAAAAAATGCCAAAAGCAGGATAAAAGAGATTTTTTACTGTGGAACAGCAAAACCACAGTTATAATTTACTGGTGTATACCAGACTATTTTCAACAGATATATTTGTGTCTGGACAATCAGGAGACACTATTACTGTTTTTCTTTATGGCAAAAAATGCCAAAAGCAGGATAATAGAGATTTTTTACCGTGGAACAGTTAAACCACAGTTATAATTTACTGGTGTATACCAGACTTTTTTAAATAGATATATTTGCGGCTGAACAGTGAGCCACACACTCAAACTGTTTTTTTTAGATACAAATGGCCCAAAAGCAGGATAATACCGAGGCTTGAACCGTGGAACTGCAAAACCACACTTCTATTTCTCTGGCCTATACCAGACTATTTAACAGATATATTTGTGCCTGAAAAATCAGGGAGACACTATTAGTTTTTTTCTTACGGCAAAAAATTCCAAAAGCAGGATAATACAGAGATTTGACCCGTGGAACTGCAAAACCACACTTCTATTTCTTGGGCCTACACCAGAATATTTTCAACAGATATATTTGTGTCTGAAAAATCAGGGAAACACTATTAGGTTTTTTTTTACGGCAAAAAATGCCAAAAGCAGGATAATAGAGATTTTTTTACCGTGGAACAGCAAAACCACAAATATAATTTATTGGTGTATACCAGACTTTTTTAAATAGATATATTTGCAGTTGAACAGTGAGCGACACACTCAAACTGTTTTCTTTTACATACAAATGGCCCAAAGGCAGGATAATACAGAGGTTTGAACCATGGAACTGCAAAACCACACTTCTGTTTCTCTAGCCTACACCTGACTATTTTCAACAGATATATTTGTGTCTGAAAAATCAAGGGCACTTTTTTTTTTTTTTTATCTTTAGGGGGCGGGGGACACCAAAAGGTTAATAAGACGGGTATTTGTACAGTGTGAAGGAGGGAAAAAAAGAGGATTTAGATGAAAAAAAAGGATTTTTCATGGCCCCTGAGACCTGGAGCTAAGTCAAGCAATTTTAGCAACAGGAGCACACAGGACTGTATTGCAGCGTTTGCTGGTATAACCATTGCGTCTCCTATACAGCCTACCTGCCTGCCTGATATCTGGGATGGATATTAGTCTTGAGAAGGACTGTTTGTTTGATCTGGCAGCCTTTACAGACCCTACACTAACTATTTCGCAGGATATATCTCTCCCTAAATCAGCAGCGCTGTCCCTACACTGTCTGATCTCAGCCGTCTGTGTCCAAGATTTTAAATACTCGAGGTGACGCTGTACGGCCAGCCAATCAATGTAATGCCCACAACCAATATAGCTGCGGCATTACAGTGACTGGCTGGCAATCCCTGCATGTTCATTGGCTCTGTAAAGAGCGCCAAACATGCAGGGCGGAGACCCGAGCTCCCGCCTGAGTAACCCGGAAATGCTCGGTGCTCGCCGAACATCCCAAGTAGCGTGATGCACGGGCGAGTACCGAGCAGTGTCGAGCATGCTCGCTCAACACTACTCGAGATGCTCTGCGCTCGCCGAGTATTTCCGCGGTTGCTCGGCGGGAGCTCAGATCCCCTCCCAGCATGTTTGGCGCTCTTTAGAGGGCCAATAAACATGCAGGGGTTGTCTGCCACACACTGTAATGCTGCAGCCATGTTGGTTTTGGCATTACAGTGATTGGCTGGCCACACAGCGTCATCAGGTCTATATCAGACCTGGCATCGCTATGCTCGTCAGTCTACTCCACAATCAGGCAGTGGAGGGAGAACTTCTGCTGAGCAAGGGAGAGATTTGCTTGTAGGTATACCAGACTATATTAGAGACACATATTCATATCAACTAACAGTCCTTCTGAGGACTAATCCAGCTGCAGAGATATCAGTGCTAGGCAGGCAGGCAGGGTATATAGCTGACTATAGTGCATATAGCAACAGTGTCCATTCCAGTTCTGTCTGCTGCTGCTTTTACAGATATTTGTAGACATAGCTCCAGGTATCAGGGGCCAGGAATATTTTTTTTTTAATCTTAATCCTGATTATTTGCTTAAAAAGCAATCCAGAGAACACAGTTTTTCTGCACCATTTGCTTGTTGGCACTGCAGAATACAGCCAGGTCCTTTCCATATTACAGCGCTAAAAATCCAGCTATTTAAAACTGTGGTTAGTCCATCACACGAATCACATATAATTGCGCTGAAAATATTGCCATTACTAGCCTGCATTGAAATTTTGTTGCAGTGTGTCAGCGAACTTATTGACACGAGGTCGGCGCTGTTAAAAATAGTTACCTGCAGGCCAGCTATTTAAAACTGTGGTTTGTCCATCACACGGATCACATATACTGTAATTGCGCTGAAAATATTGCTATTTCTGGCCTCCATTGAAATTTTGTTACAATGTGTCAGTGAACTTATTGACACCAGTTTGCTGTTAAAAATAGTTACCTACAGGCCAGCTATTTAAAACTGTGGTTTGTCCGTCACACGGATCACATATAAGTTTGCTCCAAATTCAGCCATTTGCAGTGAGTGTGGAAGATATGTTCCTTCATTTAAAATGGGCAAGGCACGTGGCAAGGGATGGGGAACTGGACATGAAGGTGATGGTGCATGCAGAGGCCGAGGCCGTGGGCAAGCTGAAATTGTGCCACAACTAACACCCACATCTTCTCGCTCGACCTTCCTGTCCCAATTAATAGGGGACCGCAGAACACCACTATTGAACCCAGAGCAGTGTGAAAAGGTTATTGGATGGATAGCAGAAAATGCTTCCAGTCACTTAACCACCACCACCCTGTCTTCCACACAATCAAGTCTAAGTAGCCGTGAGTCTGGACCTCATATTCCTCACCCTGATCCTCCTTCCTCTCACCATGTCGAGTGCCCAGATACAACTGATCCCACACTTGGACACTCTGAAGAGGTGTTCACTTTTCCATTTATAGATTCGGGCCTCTCGCCTGGTCCACTTGAAGCAGGGCAAGAGGAGATCGCATGTAGCAATGCCCAAATATTTGAGCAGCCACGATAATACGAAGGCGACAGTGAGAAAGTGTCACAAGAGGTGGACGATGATGAGACACAATTGCCAGAAAATCAGGAGGAGGACCATGGTGCGGAAGAGGAAGACAAAGTGGTGGATGATATAGTAACTGACCCAACCTGGCAGGAGGACATGCAGAGCGAGGACAGCAGCACACAGGGGGAGGGAGACAGAGCACCCCAACAGGCAGGAAGAAGCAGTGTGATGACTGCAGACAGAAGGCGGGCAATCGTTCCCCGTAAAACCAACACGACGGAAGTTGCCAGTACAACTGTTAGGTCTTCCCAAGTCTGATTGAATTTTAAAGACTCTGCCGATAACCTCAAAAAGTCCATTTGCACCACCTGCCAGGCCAGCATCAGCAGGGGTAGTAAAACTACCAGCCTGACCACCACCAGCATAATCAGGTACATGGCAGCAAAGCACCCGACTTTGTGGGCTGAACCCCAGGGTCCAGGAACAGAGTCTGCGGGTGACACCACTGCTTCTTCCGCTGTTGTGCATGCAAGTCTATCCCCTGTCCATAGTGCATGCGAAGATGCCTCCAGCCCTGCACCTATCGTTGTACACGCTCAACTACCACCTCAGCAAGAACGTCCTTGTCCCAGCGTAGCGTTCAGTTGTCCATTCCCCAGTCCTTGGAACGGAAGTGCAAATATGCAGCCAACACCACACAGGCCACACTACTAAATTCCCACATTTCTCTTGCGCTCGAAATGTTGCCTTTTAGGCACGTGGAGATGGAAGCTTTCCACAACCTGATGACGGTGGCCATCCCTCGGTACTCGGTCCCCTGCCACCACAATTTCTCCCGGTGTGCTGTCCCCGCATTACACAAGCACGTGTCCCACAACATTAGCCGTGCCCTCAACAATGAAGTTACAGGGAAAGTCCACCTACCCACGAACACGGGTAGGTAAGTGCTTGTGGACAGGGACAGTATATCTCGCTGACGGCACACTGGGTTAACATAGTGGAAGCCGGGACCCAGTCAGACCTTGGGACGGAACACATCCTCCTGACGCCGTGGATTGAAGGCCCTAGGTCAATCAGGGTTTCCCCCACAGTCTACAGCTTCTGCACCTCAACCTCTTCAGCCTCCTCCAAAATGACCACATCAGTCACAAGCTGGAAGCACTGCAGCACTGCCTCAGCCAAGCGGCAACAGGCTGTGCTGAAGCTAATATGCTTAGGTGACAAACCATACAATGCTGAAGAGTTGTGGACAGCTCTGAAAGACCAGGCAGATCTGTGATGGACACTGCTGAACCTACAGCCAGGCATAGTCGTGTGTAACAATGGCCAGAATCTGGTGGCGGCTCTGAGGTGAGGCGAGCTCACACATATACCATGCCTGGCCCATGTGCTTAACCTCGTGGCTCAGCAGTTTCTCAAAACCTACCTGTTGCTGCTGGATTTGCTTGACAAAGTATGCCGCCTGTGTGCCCACTTTAGAAAGTCAGCTACAGCTTCCACCGCCCTTGCCGTGCTTCAGCAGCGATTGCAGCTTCTGGCTCACAGACTGGTGTGTGATGTCCCCATGCATTGGAACTCTACACTGCAGATGTTGGGAAGGAATTGTGAGCAGAAGAGGGCAGTTGTTGACTCACAGTATCAACAAGGCCATCAGTATTCAGTTCAGACTCCATACATAAGACCTCAGGAGTGGACATGGATGTCAGACATATGTACCATCCTCCAAAATTTTGAGGACTCCACCAAGATGGTAAGCGGCAATAACGCCATAATTAGCATTACCATCCCGCTTCTCTGTCTTCTGAAATGCTCTCTGCTAACAATCAAAGAGGGTACATTGCAGGTGGAGCACAATGAGATGAAGCAAGGTACCATATAGGTTGATTACACACAGCCAAGCCTCATCTCATCCCAACGTTGAGTGGGTGACAATGAGGAAGAGGAGAAGGAGGAGGAAGAACAGGAGCTAGATTCCCGCGCTTTAGACGGTGCTACCTGCACAACTGTAATACCGTCTGTTCAGCATGGATGGCCTGAGGACAGGGAGGAGGAGGAGGAGGAAGAGAGCATGGTCAGTCATCCTCTTGGTGAGGACATGGAAATTTTGCCTGTTAGCAGTCTGGCATGCATGGCTGAGTTTATGTTACTCTGCCTTTCCCATGACCCTCGCGTTCTCAAAATTATTGGTGACAGTCATTACTGGTTGGTGACACTTCTAGACCCACGCTACAAGGAGAACTTTATATCTCTGATTCCTGAGGTGGACAGGTCTACAAAAATGGGGCAGCACCAGAAGGCTCTTGTTGCGGAACTATTAAAAAAATTCCCATCTGAAAATGCTGGTGGCAGAGGTCACAGTTCGTTGGACAACCAAGGAATACAGCCAAAAGAGACACAACTCCAATCCAGCAGAGGCAGGGGAACACTGTCAAAGTTCTGGGAGAGTATTCTCAGCCCCTCCCATCACACAGGCCCTGAGGCATGGGGTACTCTTACAAGGAGTGTAAAGTTTGGGAAGATGCTGAGGGAGTACCTTGCCGACCGTACCAATGTCCTCCGTGATTCCTCTGTGCCTTATAATTATTGGGTATCCAAGCGGGACACGTGGAATGAATTGGCTCTTTATGCCTTTGAGGTCCTGGCCGGCCCTGCCACTAGCGTTTTATCAGAGAGGATTTTTAGTGCCGCTAGTGGAATTATAATTGATAAGCGCATCCACTTGTCAACTGAAAATGTTGACAGGCTGATTCTTCTAAAAATAAACAAGGGCTGGATTGGGCAAGACTTCTCAACACCACCGAAGGATAGCAGCGTAAAATAAAATCAAATCCAGTGGGTATTTTGGGGAGGTGTATTCCCATGCACCTTTTCATACCCACACATGGATATGCGCTTCCTGATTTTGGCTATTTGCTGTTGTCCTCCTCCTTCTCCTTCTCCTCATTCTCCACCACCATCTCACCGAGGTGACTGTGGTCTGTGATGCAACACCCACATAATTTTTTTAAAGGGTGTTTATGATGCCCGTAAAAAATATATTTTATACAGTATGTTCATGTATATCCCCCAGGGTTAAATGTTTGTCAGCCCATACACTTAGTGCACGGGCATTACAAGTATAGGAGACCCACTCCTTTCTAATGGAAACATTTTTTATGAGGCCCTCCTCCACGTCTTTTACATTGAAGTGCCTCCCAATTTTTGGCAGCCCTTGCATTCACTGCATAGACCAACACTATGGGAGACCCACCTCCTAATATTGGGAACATTTTTTCATGAGGCCCTCTACGTCTCTTCCAAGGGGTATTGGAGTTCCTCCCAATTTTTGACAGCCCTTGCATTCACTGCATAGGCCAACACTATGGGAGAGAGACTCACTTCCTAATAATGGGAATATTTTTTCATGAGGCCCTCTAAGTCTCTTCCAAGGGGCATTGGAGTGCCTCCCAATTTTTGGAAGCCCTTGCATTCACTGCATAGGCCAACACTATGGGAGACCCACTTCCTAATAATGGGAACATTGTTTTCAGGAGGCCTTCTGACCTCCATGTCTATTCCAAGGGGCATTGGAGTGCCTCCAAATTTTTGGCAACCCTTGCATTCACTGCATAGGCAAACAGTATGGGAGACCCACTCCCTAATAATGAGAACATTGTTTTCAGGAAGCCCTCTGACCTCCACGTCTCTGCCAAGGGGCATTGGAGTGCCTCCAAATTTTTGGCAACCCTTGCATTCACTGCATATGCAATCACAATGGGAGACCCACTTCCTAATAATGGAAACATTGTTTTCAGGGGGCCCTCTGACCTCCACGTCTCTTCTGAGGTGCATTGGAGTGCCTCCAAATTTTTGGCAACCCTTGAATTCACTGCATAGGCAAACACTATGGGAGACCCACTTCCTAATAATGGGAACATTTTATTTCAGGAGGCCCTCCTCTACGTCTCTACCAAGGGGCATTGGAGTAGGTCCAAATTTTTGGCAGCCCTTGCATTCACTGCATAGGCAAACTGTATGGGAGACCCACTTCCTAATAATGGAAACAATGTTTTCAGGAGGCCCTCCTCTAAGTCTCTTCAAAGGGTTATTGGGGTGCGTCCAAATTTTCAAAGGGGTATTGGAGTGCATCCAAATTTTTGGCAGCCCTGACATTCACTGCATACGCAATAACAATATAGGAGACCCACTCTTTAGTAATGGGAACAACAAAGCATAGCCGGCTGATGGCTCTCTAACAATAGTGAGGGCCGACTGCTGGCCCTTTAAGAATAGTAAAGGCTGCCTGATGGCCCTATAAAAATAGGTTTTGTGACTTTCAGAGTCCCTCCTTCATAAATGAAGCAGGATGTTTCTGATCATGTCTCACACACCACATGGCCAGATAAGGTTGTAAAATGTTAAAATGACATTTCCAGGTAAATGCATTTATCATGGTTGAAAGCAATGCAAAAGTGCAAAAAACGCTACGTGTGAACATAACCCAAGGTGTGGAGGAGTATTTTTGTTTATGGTTATTTATTTTGCCTTTTATACAAGTAATTACCCTGGAAAGGATGTACCTTTACATATTTCCCAGGAAAATCCATTTTAATTTAGTTTTTGTATGTTTTATTGTGAGTCTGTAAAAGTGGCGCAATACTTCTGACAACGTTGTTGACAGCAGTGATCTGGGAGTCAGAAATGCTTCCAGGCGTCTTCCCCATGCTGTTCCCATGTCTTTTGAGCACTATTCCCATCGATTTGGGCAATTTTTAGGCCGCCTGAAAATTGCTCAAGTTTCCCATAGACTTACATTGGGCTTGTTGCTCGGGCGAGGCGATCTCACACATGTACCATGCCTGGCCCATGTGCTTAACCTCGTGGTTCAGCGGTTTCTCATAACCTACCCGGAGCTGCCGGATCTACTTGACAAAGTACGCATCCAATTTGCTCGACCCGAGCATTGAGCACCTGAGCATTTTAGTGCTCACCCATCACTAGTGCTCAGTAAAAAATAAAAGTTCAGTGCACAAGTACACACAATAAATAATGCAGTATCGAAAGAATATAAAAAAGGTAATCAAAAAATATATGCAATAAAGTATATAGTCACCTAAGTAAATTTGCTCATAGGAAAAGCATAATATTGCAATGAGGACCCCACGCGTATCATCACAGGAAGTAGCTTCCTCCAAATTTTTGGCCTAGAAATCAGGTTCTGTTACAATATGCGCAGTTTAAATGTTTTCATTTGTCTTGTCTAGGTTTTTGTGTTTGTTACTTTATAAACATTTACATTGTTTAACCCCTTAAACTTGTTTTCCCATGAACGAAAGTTGATTTTAATAAATAGATCTTGGAATAATAATAAGTTCCACAATTGGATGTGTTTAAACAAAATGTTCCTGTGCTGAGATAATCTTAGAAATGCTCCCTTGCGTAATTGCTGTGTCTGACCGTGTATGGAACATGGTCTGATCATACCACATCTACTGGGCAGGGGAGGAAGCAAAATAGTTTACAGATATTACAGCATGGGATCACAGCTGATTCTTTTTGTGAGGTAAAACATTTCACTGCCTGTTTTTAAACAACGTTTTACTTCAAAGAAAGAAACAGCTGTGATCTCATGCTGTAATATCTGTAGACTATTTTGCTTCCTCCCCTGCCCAGTAGATGTGGTATGATCAGAACTTGATCCTCCACGGTCAGAAAAAGCTGTTACACAGTAAACAGTATGGGCACATTTATAGGATTATCTCAGCACAGCACATTTTACTGTATTTAAACATATCCAATTTTTGAAATTATTATCATTCTAAGATCTATTAATTAAAATGAACTTTTGTTCGTGGAAAAACTCCTTTATGGACGAAGCCACTTTGTACGTTAACCTCTTAAGGATGGATTTTCCATTTTTGCATTTTAGCTTTTTGCTCCCCTTGTTCCCAGAGCCACAGTACATGTATAGGTTCTTTTTTATTTAAGTGTTGAAAAAAAAATCCAAAGATTGCTAAAAAAAAAAAAAAAATGGCGACATTTTCCAAGACATGTAGCGTCTCATTTTTTTGGGATCTGGGGCCGAGTGAGGGCTTATTTTTTGCGCGCCGAGCTGAAGTTTTTATTGATACCATTTTGGGGTATATCCAATGTTTTGATCGCCCATTATTGCATTTTATTGCACTGTTGCGGTGACCAAAAAAATGTAATTCTGCCGTTTAGAATTTTTTTCTCGCTACACAGATTACCGATCGGATTAATTATTTTTTTATATTGATAGATCAGGCGATTCTGAACCCAACGATACCAAGTATGTGTATGTTTTTTTTTTTTTATTATTTTATTTTGAATGGGGCGAAAGGGGGGTGATTTAAACTTTTATATTTTTTTATTTTTATGTCAGCTGTATAAATTAGCTGACGTGTGCCTGGCTCAGTGTGGGCTCAGCGCCGGAGCCCTCACTAAACCGGGGATGATGGCCTGGGGCGTACTAATACGCCCCAGGCTTTAAAAGGGTTGATGACCGAACTTCATTTTTAAAAATCCGACGAGTAGAAATATATGAGGCAATAACTCTGGAATGCTTTACCATATCGCAGTGATATTGAGTTTGTTTTTTCATGACATGTTGTAATTCATTTTAGTGGTAAATTTTGGTTGATATGATTTGCTTTTATGAAAATATCGAAAATTTGACAAAAAATTTGAACATTTAGCAATTTTCAAACATTGAATTTTTATGCCCTTAAATCAGATAGTTCTTCCACACAAAATGACATTTCCCATATGTTTACTTAACATTAGCATAATTTTTTAAATATAATTTATTTGGTTAGGAAGTTAGAAGGGTTAAAAATATTTTAAGGACCACAGAACATTTGAAGCGACTTTGAGTGGCCTAAGTGGCAGAGAATACCAAAAGTGACACCATTTTAAAAATTTCACCCATCAAAGTGCTCAAAATAACATTAAAGAAGTATATTAACCCTTTAGGAATTAAAACTATATGGAAGGAAAAAATAGAAATTCTACTTTTTCCCACAAAAATGTTTCTTAAGCCCCAAATTTTTCACTTTCCCAAGGGTAACAGGAGAAAATGAACCATACAATGTGTTGACCAATTTCTCCTGAGTACACTGATACCCTATATGTGGTAGAAAACTACTATTTGGGAGCACAGCAAGGCTCGGAAAGGAAGGAGCACCATTTGACTTTTGGAGTGGAAAATTGTTTGGAATAGATAGCAGACACCATGTCGTGTTTGCAAAGCCCCTGATGTGCCTAGACAATAGAAACTTCCCACAAATCACCCAATTTTGGAAACTACACAGCTCAATGAATTTATCTAGAGGGGTGATGAGCATCTTGGACAACAGGTGCTTCACAGAATTTTATAACCTTGCGCCATGAAAATGGAAAAATACATTTTTCCTATAATAATGTTGCTTTAGCCTCAAATTTTTCATTTTCAAAAGGGTAAAAGAAAAAAATGGACCATACAATTTGTTGTACAATTTCTCCTGAGAATACTAATGCACTGTATGTAGTGGAACACTACTGTTTGGGCACATCGGAGGGCTTGGAAGGGAAGGAGCACTATTTGACTTTTGGAGTGCAAAATTGTATGGAATAGATAGCGGGTACAATGTCGCGTTTGCAGATAACCTGATGTGCCTAAACAGTGGAAATCCCACACAAGTGACCACTTTTTGGAAACTACAAACTTCAATGAGTTTATTAATTTATCTAGAGGTGTGGTGAGTATCTTGAACCCACAGGTGATTTACGGAATTTTAAAACATTGAACTGTCAAAATTAAAAATTACATTTTTTCCTCTCAAATTTTGTTTTAAACGCAAATTTTTCATTTTCACAAAGATAACAGGAGAAAATGGACCACTTAATTTGTAGTCCAATCTCTCATGAGTGCAGGGATACCTCACATGGGGTCAGAAACTCTTATTTGGGCACATGGCAGGGCTTGGAAGGGAAGGAGCGCTATTTCATTTTTGGAATGAAAATTTTCTGGAATAGATTGCGGATGTTATGTCACATTTGGAGAGCTGCCCAGGTTCCAACCCAGCAGAAACACCCACAAGTGACATTATTTTGGAAACTACACCTCTTGAAGAATTCCTCTAGGGGTGTAATGAGCATCTTAAACCCACAGGTATTTCACAGAAATGTATAACATTGGGCTGCGAAAATTAAATTACATTTTTTCCATTGCAAATACTTTTGTGCCCAAAAATGACAAAAGTATTCTCGGAGTAATACCTTTATGGGCTAACCAGTAAAAATATATACAGTACAGACCAAAAGTTTGGACACACCTTCTCATTTAAAGATTTTTCTGTATTTTCATGACTATGAAAATTGTACATTCACACTGAAGGCATCAAAACTATGAATTAACACATGTGGAATTATATACTTAACAAAAAAGTGTGAAACAACTGAAAATATGTCTGATATTCTAGGTTCTTCAAAGAAGCCACCTTTTGCTTTGATGACTGCTTTGCACACTCTTGGCATTCTCTTGATGAGCTTCAAGAGGTTGTCACCGGAAATGGTTTTCACTTCACAGGTGTGCCCTGTCAGGTTTAATAAGTGGGATTTCTTGCCTTATAAATGGAATTAGGACCATCAGTTGTGTTGTGCAGAAGTCAGGTGGATACACAGCTGATAGTCCTACTCAATAGACTGTTAGAATTTGTATTATGGCATGAAAAAAGCAGCTAAGTAAAGAAAAACGAGTGGCTATCATTACTTTAAGAAACGAAGGTCAGTCAGTGCGAAAAATTGGGCAAACCTTGAAAGTGTCCCCAAGTGCAGTTGCAAAAACCATCAAGCGCTACAAAGAAACTGGATCACATGAGGACCGTCCCAGGAAAGGAAGACCAACAGTCACCTCTGCTTCTGAGTATAAGTTTATCCGAGTCACTAGCCTCAGAAATCACAGGTTAACAGCAGCTCAGATTAGAGACCAGGTCAATGCCACACAGAGTTGTAGCAGCAAACTCATCTCTACAACAACTGTTAAGAGGAGACTTTGTGCAGCAGGCCTTCATGGTAAAAGAGCTGCTAGAAAACCACTGCTAAGTACAGGCAACAAGCAGAAGAGACTTGTTTGGGCTAAAGCACACAAGGAATGGACATTAGACCAGTGGAAATCTGTGCTTTGGTCTGATGAGTCCAAATTTGAGATCTTTGGTTCCAACCACCGTGTCTTTGTGCGACGCAGAAAAGGTGAACGGATGGACTCAACATGCCTGGTTCCCACCATGAAACATGGAGGAGGAGGTGTGATGGTGTGGGGGTGCTTTGCTGGTGACACTGTTGGGGATTTATTCAAAATTGAAGGCATACTGAACCAGCATGGCTACCACAGCATCTTGCAGCGGCATGCTATTCCATCCGGTTTGCGTTTAGTTGGACTAATATTTATTTTTTAACAGGACAATGACCCCAAACACACCTCCAGACTGTGTAAGGGCTATTTGACCAAGAAGGAGAGTGATGGGGTGCTACGCTAGATGACCTGGCCTCCACAGTCACCAGACCTGAACCCAATCGAGATGGTTTGGGGGTGAGCTGGACCGCAGAGTGAAGGCAAAAGGGCCAACAAGTGCTAAGCATCTCTGGGAACTCCAAGATTGTTGGAAGACCATTTCCAGTGACTACCTCTTGAAGCTGATCGAGAGAATGCCAAGTGGGCATAAAAGTATTTACATCGATTTTTCTGGCTAACACGGTACCACAATATAACTTTGTATTGTACAGATTTTTTTCCATTAAAATGTTGTTTTAGCCCCAAGTGTTTGATTTTTAAAAGGGCTAATAGGAGAAAATGGACCACAAAATTTGTTACGCAATGTCTCCTGAGAACGGTAGTGCCCCATATGTGGTCAAAAACTACTTTTTTTAAACACAGTGCTATATTGTACTGCAAATTTGCCTAGAATGGTTACAGGTGCCATGTCCCATTGACAGAGCCCTTGAGGTGTCAGGAGAGCAGGACCCCCTATAAGTGACCTCGTTTTACAAACTACACCTCTTAATGAAATCATCTAGTGGTGCAGGAATCATATTGACACCACATGTGCTTGACAAAATTTTATACCATTGAGATGTGAAGAAAAAAATTACATTTTTACTACTATAATTATTATTAGTATTTATTGTTATAGCACCATTTATTCCACGGCACTTTACATGTAGACTACATAATAAAAAACAAGAACAATAATTATGAACAATTCAAGTCACTGACTGGTACAGAAGGAGAGAGGACCCAGCCAGCGAGGGCTAACAGTCTAGGGATTGGTGAGGATAGAGTAGGTGAGAGTAGAGCTGGTTGTGCAGCGGAATAATGGAGTGAGGGTTACTGCAGGTTGTAGGAAGAGGTAGGTATTCAGGTTCCTTTTGAAAAGGAAGAGATTCTGATATGCTGGGGTGGAAAGTTCCAGAGTAGGGGGGATGCACAGGATAAATCTTGTATGTGATTGTGGGATGAGGAGATAAGAGGGGAGTAGAAAAGGAGATCTTGTGAGGATTAGCGTTTGTATGCAGGTAAATACCGGGGGACTAGGTCAGAGATGTATAGGGCCGCTCCCTATCCCATCCAGCCTGTCAGCACTGCACACAGGGAAGACATTACTTTGGTTACACACTGCCCATGACCAAAGTAATTTCCTGCCTCCTAGTGACCCGGATGTTGTCATTACGACATCAGGTTGTCAGGACAACATCCGGAAGCCGCCGCAGACAATGCTGGAGGCTGGAGAGGAGGTGAGTACCGGCGCTTACCTCCCCTTTGCCCCCGCAATGCTGCGATCGACTTCGATTGCAGCATTGCGGGGGTTAATGTACTGGGAGCAGTGCGGGACCGCTCCCTGCACATAGCACCGGGTGTCAGCTGTGACAATCAGCTGACACCCGGCGGCGATCGCACCACACCGCTTGTGTGTGGGCGCGATCACCGCACACGTAATAGTACATAGCTGGTCCATAAGTCCCAGGGCACAGCTGCGTACTATTACTGACCTGGTCTGAAATGGGATTTTAAAAACATAAGAAACAGTCTCTGGGACCAAAGGAAAATTTGATTTCTATTAAATCTTTTCTATCAATACACAATTATTTATACTTCACAAGTAGTGTTGAGCATTCCGATACTGAAATATCGGGTATCGGCCGATATTCGAGGTATCGGAATTCCGATACTTAATTCCGATACTTTTGCAATATCGTATACCGGAATCGGAAGTTCCCATAATGCAATGAGCCATTTTCATTTTATTCAGCCAATGAGAATCCTAAGAAGTGTGGGCACATCCTGTTAGGCATGTAGGCATCTTAACTAATGGCATGGCTGTGATTGGCTGCTGAAATTATGTCATGATGCACTATAAAAGCCGCCGCCGCCATTTTGAGCTCACTCTGCTGTGAATTCAGTTAGGGATAGGACGCTGTTGTTCTGAGGGACAGTTTTAGCTACCTATTTGGTCTATTCTGCTTTACCCAAGCTACTTTATAAATCGTTGTGCCTTGCAGTGCTAGTGCACAGTTCTCTGTGCTGTTCACCGCTTTCTGCAAGGTCTCTGTGTGTGAGTGCAGCTCACCCTGTAGTGTGTGCTTCAACCACGTCTGGTTGTAGTGCATTCAGTGTGTGTCACTGCCTCATACATTGTCCTTTTTTGCCAATTCATAATTTTTCCTGATATCTCCTATTAGTGTGGTGGTTCCATCCGTATTCAGCTAAATTGGTTCCAAACACACTATATAGGATTAGATAGAGAAATTTTTTTGGTCTTGCAGCGCTAGTGCACAGTGCTCTGCATCTGTACTGTTCACCGCTGTCTGCAAGGTCTGGTGTGTGAGTGCAGCTCACCCTGTAGTGTGTGCTTCAACCACGTCTGGTTGTAGTGCACTCAGTGTGTGTCACTGCCTCATACATTGTCCTTTTTTGCCAATTCATAATTTTTCCTGATATCTCCAATTAGTGTGGTGGTTCCATCCGTATTCAGCTAAATTGGTTCCAAACACACTATATAGGAGTAGATAGAGAATTTTTTTTGGTCTTGCAGCGCTAGTGCACAGTGCTTTGCATCTGTACTGTTCACCGCTGTCTGCAAGGTCTGGTGTGTGAGTGCAGCTCACCCTGTAGTGTGTGCTTCAACCACGTCTGGTTGTATTGCACTCAGTGTGTGTCACTGCCTCATACATTGTCCTTTTTTGCCAATTCATAATTTTTCCTGATTTCTCCTATTAGTGTGGTGGTTCCATCCGTATTCAGCTAAATTGGTTCCAAACACACTATATAGGAGTAGTTAGAGGAGCCTTTCTGCAGCATTGGGCCCTGCAGCCCCAGCCAGATTAGTATTAGCCTATTTTTTGCAGCCTCATCTATTGCATTGTAGGTTACCTTCCTACATTGTAATAGCTACAAAAAGTTTGTGATACTATCGTTATTACATCTTTAGGCACATCCAGTGTCTTTTTGTGACAAAAAAAACCTAAATAAAGTTCACCAAACACTCCACTTTACAGTTGTGTAGGCCACATTAGCTCATATTAAAGTCTAGTCCACACTTTATAAAATTAGTGTTTCTTATACCTGTTAGCAGCTGTTCAGGAATAAGCATACTAAGCCCTTAGTACTTTTCTGCCTATCTTTATCAGTCTACCAAGATGAAGAAGGCAAGAAGTAAGGCATGTGGTCGTGGGCGTGGAGTTTCTGCAGGGAGAGGACGTGAGGATTCTGTGCCTGCAGGGAGAGGACGTGGGGATTCTGTGCCTGCTGCGGGCACCAGTGACTCAGCATCCCCCAGTTTTACCAGGGAACAGTCCTTTATGCACAGCTTTGTAGGAGCTAGCCGTACCCCACTGCTGCGCGAGGACCAAATTGAAGCCGTTGTCGGATGGATGGCAGCTAACGCATCGACTTCAATTAGTTCCAGATCCTCTCAGGTCCTGAGCACTGAAGAGCACCCATCTGTCTCTTCACCACCTGCCAAATTGCCCAGGCAGTCAGAGAGCCCTGGACAGGAGCCATTTCTACTTCTGTTCTCTGAATCTCTTGGCTTGGAAAGAGGGGGCCAGCCAAGCAGAATTCGAGAATTTGAAGAAGAGGTAGTATGCAGTGATGCGCAACCGTTTTGTCTCTCTGAATCTGAAGAGGCGGGTGGGCCAGTGCCTATGGTCAGCAGCACACCTCAGTACGCATCTAATGATGAGACTCAGGTGCCACTTTCTGGTGCGTACTGTGCTGTCGAGACTACCCAGGAGAAGCAGTTGTTTGAAGAGGGTGGTGTAGATGATGAGGTCCTTGACTCATCATGGCATGAGGGACAGGAAGGTGGTGGGAGCAGCTCTGAGGAAGAGATTCCCCGAACAGCCCAAAAAGGAGGGAGAGGGAGGGGGCAGACTTGGTTGCCTGTAGCCTCCACTTCGGCACCCATTAGGAGCATGGCTCTTCCAAAATCCAAAGCGGGCGCTCCCAAGACTTGCAGTGCCTGGTCCTTTTTTGACACAGTTGCAGATGACATTTGCTTTGTCAAATGCAATCTGTGTAATCAGAAGGTGAAAAGAGGGAAAAGTGTCAGCAACCTCAATACCACAAATATGTGGAAACATGTGCGGACCAAGCACGTGGTGGAGTTACAAAAACACACTGAAGACCTAGGCCAACCTACAGCGCCACCTACCACCTCTTCAGCTCATGTTGTAGCCTCTTCCTCCAGCTCACACACAGCTGGTTCGGCTTCCTCACAGGATCGCCATGGAAGAATCTCTGGCACTGTTGTACAGAGACACAGTGTAATTTCACCCACAGCACCACTTTCCCAGTCATCCTCACACTCCCAGGCCAGTCTACAGCCATCGTTAGCACAGGCATGGGAGAAAAGGCGCCCATACTCGGCAAACCACCCCCGAGCACAGGCTCTGAATGCTGGCATTGCTAAACTACTGGCCCTTGAAATGCTATCATTCAGGCTGGTGGAGACTGACACATTACGTAACTTTATGGCATTGGCAGACCCACAATACAACGTGCCCAGCCGATTTTATTTCAGCAGGCAAGCCGTCCCTGCCCTGCAACATCATGTGGAGGGAAAAATTAAACATGCGCTACAAAACGCCATCAGTAGCAAGGTCCACCTGACCACCGATGCGTGGACCAGTAAGCATGGACAGGGACGATACCTTTCCCTCACTGCCCATTGGGTAAATGTTGTGGAGCCGGGTACAGATCTTGAGAGTGGCGCTGTACGTGTTCTGCCAACTCCAAGGATTGCAGGAATCCAGTCTGTACACATTGACTCCTCCTCATACTCTAGTTCCTCTGAATCAGCGCTGCAGGAGCCGTCACGGTCTACCTCCACATCAACCCGTGAACGGTTACCTGTTATGGTGACCAATATGAGCACAGCCGTGGCCAAACGTCAACAGGCCGTATTAAAATTAATTTCTTTGGGGAATCGAAGCCACACAGCGCAGGAGCTCTGGAATGCCATCAAGCAGCAGAGCGACGTGTGGTTTGTGCCAGCGAATCTCCAGCCAGGCATGGTAGTGTGTGACAATGGCCAAAATCTGGTGGCAGCTCTGGGCCTAGGCAACCTCACTCACATCCCATGTCTGGCACATGTGCTCAACTTGGTCGTGCAGAGTTTTTTGAGGGACTATCCGGATCTTGATGCACTGCTTCACAAGGTCCGCATAGAGTGCGCTCACTTGCGGCGTTCCAGCAATGCAAGATCACGCATTGCAGCTCTGCAGCGCCGATTATGTCTTCCGGAACATCACATCATATGTGACCTACCCACCAGGTGGAATTCAACGTTACATATGTTGGAGCGGTTGTGTGAGCAGCAGGCAGCAGTAATGGAGTACCAGCTGCAGCAGGCGCAAACAAGTCGCAGTGCGCGCCGTTCACACTTAACCACCACTGAGTGGGCCTCTATGAAGGACATTTGCCACGTCTTGCGTGCCTTCGATTATTCCACGCGGATGGCGAGTGCAGATGATGCACTAGTCAGCATGACTATCCCCCTTATCTGCCTGCTTGAAAAAACACTGCAAGCACTAAGGGACGAGGTTTTGGAAGAGGTGGAGGATGAGGAGTCACAAATGCCATCTGCTTCTCTACAGTCTGCGCAACGTGGTTCCTCACAAAGGCCTAGGCAGGGGACACTTTGTGAGGAGGATGAGGAGGAGTCAATGGATGAGGAAGACATCTGTCCAGAGGAGGGAGGTACACAATGCTCTAGTAGTCAGTATCTAGAGCGAGGGTGGGGTGATGCAGAGCAGGCAGAGATCACGCCTCAAGCAGGGGACAGCGTTTCTTGGCCAGTTGGCAGTCTGCAGCACATGGTTGACTTCATGCTGCAGTGCCTGAGAAACGACTGCCGCATCGCCCACATTCTCAACACGGCTGATTATTGGGTGTCCACCCTCCTAGATCCTCGCTACCGGGACAACTTACAAAGCCTCATAACACCGTTGAACCGGGAGCGTAAAATGCGGGAGTACCAAGACGCACTGGTGCATTCCATCATGTTCTCCATTCCAACCGAGAGCAGTGCTGCTAGTGCTTTACAAAGCAGCTCAGTGCGTCGAGGCAGTGGAGGAAGCTCTGCACAAAGAGGGAGCAGAAGCAGCGCCTCAGCAAAAGGCAAGACCAGTATGTCCGAAATGTGGCAAAGTTTTGTGTCCCCGCCGCCACAAATGCCTACACCATCACAGACGGCTCCAGTCAGCAGGAGGCAACGTTTCCGTCAGATGGTGACAGACTACATGTCTTGCCCTCTTAGTGTACTCCCAGACGGCTCTTCTCCCTTCAAGTTTTGGGTCTGTAAGCTGGATACATGGCCAGAGCTTAGTCAGTATGCATTGGAGGTGCTAGCTTGCCCTGCTGCTAGTGTATTATCGGAACGCGTCTTTAGTGCCGCAGGTGGTGTACTAACAGACCGTCGCATGTGACTATCCTCCAATAACGTTGACCGGCTTACTTTTCTCAAAATGAACAAGGCGTGGATCTCTCATGAATTTCCCAGTCCTCTTCCAGAATAAATAATTGGTTGGCAACAGTATCCAGGTCTCCTGTTGTGTTCATGTTTCTACCACCTGAACTGTAATCCCTGAGCTCCAACACCGCCAGTTGGCGCTTGGAAGTGCCGTCTGCACAGTCAACACTTGCTGCCGTGTTATTGGGGTTCAGTAACGTCAGCTGTTCCCCTGCTGTGCGGATGGCAATTTCTCCTGCTCTGTCCACATTCTCACTACTACAGATTTTAAAGTTGCTCCAATTACACCTCTGGCTCCTCTGTTTTCAGTATTATCCCTGAGCTCCAACACCGCCAGTTGGCGCTCGGAAGTGCCGTCTGCACAGTCAACACTTGCTGCCGTGTTATTGGGGTTCAGTAATGTCAGCTGTTCCCCTGCTGTGCGGACGGCAATTTCTCCTGCTCTGTCCACATTCTCACTACTACAGATTTTAAAGTTGCTCCAATTACACCTCTGGCTCCTCTGTTTTCAGTATTATCCCTGAGCTCCAACACCGCCAGTTGGCGCTCGGAAGTGCCGTCTGCACAGTCAACACTTGCTGCCGTGTTATTGGGGTTCAGTAACGTCAGCTGTTCCCCTGCTGTGCGGACGGCAATTTCTCCTGCTCTGTCCACATTCTCACTACTACAGATTTTAAAGTTGCTCCAATTACACCTCTGGCTCCTCTGTTTTCAGTATTATCCCTGAGCTCCAACACCGCCAGTTGGCGCTCGGAAGTGCCGTCTGCACAGTCAACACTTGCTGCCGTGTTATTGGGGTTCAGTAACGTCAGCTGTTCCCCTGCTGTGCGGACGGCAATTTCTCCTGCTCTGTCCACATTCTCACTACTACAGATTTTAAGTTGCTCCAATTACACCTCTGGCTCCTCTGTTTTCAGTATTATCCCTGAGCTCCAACACCGCCAGTTGGCGCTCGGAAGTGCCGTCTGCACAGTCAACACTTGCTGCCGTGTTATTGGGGTTCAGTAACGTCAGCTGTTCCCCTGCTGTGCGGATGGCAATTTCTCCTGCTCTGTCCACATTCTCACTACTACAGATTTTAAAGTTGCTCCAATTACACCTCTGGCTCCTCTGTTTTCAGTATTATCCCTGAGCTCCAACACCGCCAGTTGGCGCTCGGAAGTGCCGTCTGCACAGTCAACACTTGCTGCCGTGTTATTGGGGTTCAGTAATGTCAGCTGTTCCCCTGCTGTGCGGACGGCAATTTCTCCTGCTCTGTCCACATTCTCACTACTACAGATTTTAAGTTGCTCCAATTACACCTCTGGCTCCTCTGTTTTCAGTATTATCCCTGAGCTCCAACACCGCCAGTTGGCGCTCGGAAGTGCCGTCTGCACAGTCAACACTTGCTGCCGTGTTATTGGGGTTCAGTAACGTCAGCTGTTCCCCTGCTGTGCGGATGGCAATTTCTCCTGCTCTGTCCACATTCTCACTACTACAGATTTTAAAGTTGCTCCAATTACACCTCTGGCTCCTCTGTTTTCAGTATTATCCCTGAGCTCCAACACCGCCAGTTGGCGCTCGGAAGTGCCGTCTGCACAGTCAACACTTGCTGCCGTGTTATTGGGGTTCAGTAATGTCAGCTGTTCCCCTGCTGTGCGGACGGCAATTTCTCCTGCTCTGTCCACATTCTCACTACTACAGATTTTAAAGTTGCTCCAATTACACCTCTGGCTCCTCTGTTTTCAGTATTATCCCTGAGCTCCAACACCGCCAGTTGGCGCTCGGAAGTGCCGTCTGCACAGTCAACACTTGCTGCCGTGTTATTGGGGTTCAGTAACGTCAGCTGTTCCCCTGCTGTGCGGACGACAATTTCTCCTGCTCTGTCCACATTCTCACTACTACAGATTTTAAGTTGCTCCAATTACACCTCTGGCTCCTCTGTTTTCAGTATTATCCCTGAGCTCCAACACCGCCAGTTGGCGCTCGGAAGTGCCGTCTGCACAGTCAACACTTGCTGCCGTGTTATTGGGGTTCAGTAACGTCAGCTGTTCCCCTGCTGTGCGGACGGCAATTTCTCCTGCTCTGTCCACATTCTCACTACTACAGATTTTAAAGTTGCTCCAATTACACCTCTGGCTCTTCTGTTTTCAGTATTATCCCTGAGCTCCAACACCGCCAGTTGGCGCTCGGAAGTGCCGTCTGCACAGTCAACACTTGCTGCCGTGTTATTGGGGTTCAGTAACGTCAGCTGTTCCCCTGCTGTGCGGACGGTAATTTCTCCTGCTCTGTCCACATTCTCACTACTACAGATTTTAAAGTTGCTCCAATTACACCTCTGGCTCCTCTGTTTTCAGTATTATCCCTGAGCTCCAACACCGCCAGTTGGTGCTCGGAAGTGCCGTTTGCACAGTCAACACTTGCTGCCGTGTTATTGGGGTTCAGTAACGTCAGCTGATCCCCAGCTGTGTGTCCGGCAAATTCTCCTGCTTTGTCCACATCCACTGTACTACGGATTTAAAACCTCCTCCAAATACACCTCTGGCTCCTCTGTTTTTAGTATTTACCCTGGGCTCCAATACCGCTAGTTGCTGCTCAGAAGTGCCGTCTGCACAGGCAACGCTTGCTCCAGTGTTATTGGGGTTCAGTAAGGTCAGCTGATCCCCAGCTGTGTGTCCGGCAAATTCTCCTGCTTTGTCCACATCCACTGTACTACGGATTTAAAACTTGCTCCAATTACACCTCTGGCTCCACTCTGTTTTCAGCATTTACCCTGGGTTCCAGCACCGCCAGCTGGTTCTCGGTAGTTCCATTTGCTCTTGTACCTTCTACTACCCATCCGGGTTCCAGTACCGTCAGCTGGTTCTCGGCAGTGACTTTGGCACGGGTACTCCCTCCTGCCCAGCCTGGTTCCAGCACACCAGCTGTTTCCGGGTAGTGTCAATGTCACTTTGCCTCCAATGCGTTGTCCTGTCGTGTTGCGGTCGGTTTAGCCGACTCTATGGTGCCTGCAGTTTGGTGACTCCTATGTGGGCTGCGGGATCTGGCAATGAAGGCTGGTTCCATAGTGCCAATAGGACAAGCACCCCCTGTAGGACTGTGGGTTTTGGTAACTGCGGCCGGCTCGCGGCCTTGAACTTTTTTTTACATGGGTACCTTCTGCTACCCATCCGGGTTCCAGTACCGTCAGCTGGTTCTCGGCAGTGTCTTTGGATTAGGTGCCTCCTTCTCGGTATCCAAGTTCCACCAACGTCTGCTGGTCCTTGGTAGTGCTTTCTGGCACAGGTACCTCCTGCTTAGTAACCGAGTTCCAATACCGTCAGCTGGTCTTCGGCAGTTCCATTGGCTCTTGTACCTTCTGCTACCCATCTGGGTTCCAGTACCGTCAGCTGGTCCTCGGTAGTTCCATTTGCTCTTGTACCTTCTACTACCCATCCGGGTTCCAGTACCGTCAGCTGGTTCTCGGCAGTGACTTTGGCACGGGTACTCCCTCCTGCCCAGCCTGGTTCCAGCACGCCAGCTGTTTCCGGGTAGTGTCAACGTCACTTTGCCTCCAATGCGTTGTCCTGTCATGTTGCGGTCGGGTTAGCCGACTCTATGGTGCCTGCAGTTTAGGTGACTCATATGTGGGCTGCGGGATCTGGCAATGAAGGCTGGTTCCATAGTGCCAATAGGACAAGCACCCCCTGTAGGACTGTGGGTTTTGGTAACTGCGGCCGGCTCGCGGCCTTGAACTTTTTTTTACATGGGTACCTTCTGCTACCCATCCGGGTTCCAGTACCGTCAGCTGGTTCTCGGCAGTGCCTTTGGATTAGGTGCCTCCTTCTCGGTATCCAAGTTCCACCAACATCTGCTGGTCCTTGGTAGTGCTTTCTGGCACAGGTACCTCCTGCTTAGTAACCGAGTTCCAGTACCGTCAGCTGGTCTTCGGTAGTTCCATTGGCTCTTGTACTCTGCTACCCATCCGGGTTCCAGTACCGTCAGCTGGTCCTCGGTAGTTCCTCAGCTTTCTTGTACCTTCTGCTACATTTCCAAGTTCAAGCTTTTTGAAATGGTTCTTGGTAATCACTCTAGATCTCCCTGACGAGGACCCTGAAGACGAGGACCCTGAAGACCAACCCTAAGAAGACGAGGACCCCGAAGACGACGACCCTGAAGACGAGGACCCTGAAGACCACCCCGAAGAAGACGAGGACCCTGAAGACCACCCCGAAGAAGACGAGGACCTTGAAGACCACCCCGAAGAAGACGAGGACCCCAAAGACGAGGACCCAGAAGACCAAACCGAAGAAGACGAGGACCCCGAAGACGAGGACCCCCGAAGACGACGACCCTGAAGACCACCCCGAAGAAGACCAAGAAGATGACCCTGAAGAAGTTAACCAAGAGGACAAAGAAGAGAAGACAAGCACCAAGATACAGAAGAACAAGAGACAGAAAACCAAGAAGCAGAAATACAAGAAGCTGAAGAACAAAAAGCGGAAGAACATTAAGCATAAGACTAAAAATCAGAGCAAAAGATAATATCTAAATTATAAGCAGAAGATGACTAAGCAGTGTATGGGGGTGAGTCCGTTCCTCCTCGTGGTGCCCCTGGAAAAGACCTGCTGCTGCAGGCCAAACTGAACGCGGACAAATCCTGTTGTAAATCTTTTGTGACGGGCAGAACGAAAGGTGTAATGTCCAACCTTTTATAGATAACAACTACAGGAATGCCTGCCACAAATAAGAATATGATGAAGAAGAAGAAGATGAAGAAGTAGAATATGAAGAATGTAAAAAAAAAGAATAATACGAAGAAGGTGAAGAAGAAGAAGATGAAGAAGGTGAAGAAGAAGTGGATGAAAAAGATGCTGAGGATGATGGAGAAAGTGTGGGAGAAGTAAAAAAGAAGGTGAAGAGCATGGAACTAGTGAAACATAAATATCTGACAAAATATAAAAATACTTAACATAGTCAATATTTCCGTAACTCAGAACGTCTTAAAAAAAATATTAATTCCTGCTATTCCATTTGATTGGGCTAAACCTCTATGCCTTTATTGTCTCTCCCACCTCCCCCAATACATTCTACATTATTCTTAGTTGTTTTCCTTCATGTAGAATTAACCTACAAGGAAAGAAAGGGTTTATTTTCATTCCGATATTTCTGTCCCATTGACTCGCATTGGTTTCCGGTATCGGAATCGGCGATATCCAATACTTTTTCGGTATCGGTCCGATCCAATCCGATCCGATATTTCCCGATATCGGAAGGTATCGCTCAACACTATTCACAAGTCATTATTTTTTTGCAATATCAAGGTTGTTCATCTTTTGCTAATGTCTTCATGAATGGAGAGAGTAACATTTCATTTACAATAATTACAAACCTTTTGCTTCACGTCTGTTCTGCAGGGTGGGCCATTTATATGCATGGGAATGGTTGGTGATATCAACTTCCTGTTTGTGGCACATTAGTATATGGGAGGAGGAAAACTTTTCCAGATGGGTGGTGACCATGGCGGCCATTTTGAAGTTGTCCATTTTGGATCCATCTTTATTTTTTTCAATAGGAAGAGGGTCATGTGACACATCAAACTTATTGAGAATTTCATAAGAAAAACAATGGTGCTTGGTTTTAACATAACTTTATTCTTTCATGAGTTTTTTACAAGTTTATGACCACTTATAAAATGTGTTCAAAGTGTTGCCCATTGTGTTAGATTGTCAATGCAACCCTCTTCTCCCACTCTTGACACACTGATAGCAACACCACAGAAGAAATGCTAGCACAGGCTTCCAGTATCCATTGTTTCAGATGCGTGCAGATCTTGAATCTTAATGGTATGCTGTGGTATATGGGGTACAAAGATAGTGTGGCCATTCTTCACCAATGGAAACCTCAATGCCACTGGATTTCTGAAATTGCTACATGATGATGTGTTGCCCTCTTTATGCCCTGAAGATGGCACGTTCCCTGAGTTTTTCCAACAAGATGGTGCACCACCACATTATGGGTGTCAGGTCCGAGCATTCCTACATGAACAGTTTCCTGGAAAGTGGATTAGTCATCGTGGGCCAGTTGAATGGCCACCAAGGTCTCCCGATCTGACCTCCTTAGACTTTTATCTTTGGGGTCATCTGAAGGTCATCTCAATAAGTTTGATGTGTCACATGACCCTCTTCCCATTGAAAAAAATAAAGTTGGATCCAAAATGGCCAACTTCAAAATGGCCTCCATGGTCACCACCCATCTGGAAAAGTTTTCCCCCTCTCATATACTAATGTGCCACAAACAGGAAGTTGATATCACCAACCATTCCCATTTAATTTAGGTGTATCCACATAAATGGCCCACCCTGTAATATGGATGCTACATAGACAACATATTAATCACATGGCATTGATATGTGGCATACCTGAATTTCTGACACATATCAATAACACGAAAGCTAATTTAATTTTCTCAGCTAATGCTGAATTTGTATCTCAATTAGAAGCACTGGTGCTCCCTGGTTTCTTCATTGCATCTGTATGTGCGTGTGAATTCTGCTTTATCTGGCAGGCTCCTTGTCCTTTTTAACTTTACTTCATAGTCCAGATTCCATTTACCTATGGATCAGCATTTATCCACCTATTTATCTGCGTTGTATTTGTAAAAGTAATATCTGTTGGTTTGTTTAAATCAGGCCAGTAGTATACATATTTACTTTATTACCATTTAACTATACACTTTTTTGCAATTTTTTTTTCTGTTAGATTCATCTAGCATATCATCAGCCTGGTTTAAATACACCTCATACCTCTATGCACACAAAAGCATTGAGCATAATTCCATTGTCCATGCAGTTGATCTGTGTCTACCTGGCGGGTTTGTAGCAACCCAGTCTCCCTATTGATCTGTACAATATTACTGCTTGCTCTTCCTTTAAACAGTTTTTTTATGTTCTGTATCATCTGTCACTAGGTGTGTTTAGTGCAGTGGGATACTTTTTTATATGTTACCATTTTAGTACACGATTGACAGGTGTGTACATTACCATCTGCTGCTTTTCCTCTTGCCTTCTCCTTTTTCAAATAGAAGCGCTGGTGTTATATATTTTTTTACTATTGAATTTGTATAGATTTTTGGATATTCTGGTTACTGGGGATATATTGGAACCAAAAGTGAATTGTGAAGTTTATAGAAAATATTTATTTTGTAATTCTTTATTCTATGCCACCATCTATCATCCGGATCATGTTGTGTGGAATCTCCTGGCAGGCAAATATGGGAGGACTCTGGAATGTTGTAAATGAATATTCATGAACAGAAATGCAGTAAAATTATTTCATGCTTTAGAGCTAGTGAATATTGTGAAAAAAATATTTCCCAAGCCAAAAATATAGCAAATTGTAAAAACAGGGAACAATATTTGATGTCCAAAAATGAAGAATAACTTAAAGAAGGTTTTAAGAAATGTAAGCAATAGGTAATTTTTTTTAAACTTAATCTAGTTGTAATTAGTGTTGAGCCACCCCCGTAGTGTTCGAGTTCGGTTCGGTTCGTCGAACACCCGTATGTTCACCGAACTGTTCGTTGAACACCGTCGAACACCGTTAAAACCAATGGCAGGCAAACAAAAACACATAGAAACACATAGAAAACACCTTCAAAGGTGTCCAAAAGCTGACAAACTGCTCAGAAGACACAACTAACACATGGAAAAGTGACAAGTACATATAGTCATGCGAAAAGAAAAGAGGTGGAGGAGTAAAAGGAGGGGGAGACACAGATATAGGCATGTCATGCCCTTCTAAAACCATAAAAGTGCGAAGCCGACACGGCCAGTCCGTTCCTGCCCGTGCGACCTCCGTGTCGCCGGGTTTGTGCCAGAGCCGCGGTGGACCGTGACGGCCAGCCCCCCTCTCCCAATACTGGTGCCTGTCCGCTGGTGGGTTGAGCGAGCCCCCCTGCGGTGGAGGCAGGTCTAAGCTTTTTAATTTAAATTGTCTCTCTAATTTGAATGAGTACACTTTAAATGCTTTTACAAGGATCTATTGAAGGGCAAGTCTCATGCCAGCAGCCACGGTAATTCCAGCTCCAGTAGCGTCCACTAAACTGCTGCAGTTAAAAAGCCTTTATAAGGATCGAGCTTGGCGGTCCACCGCAAGCTGTCCTACCGCCAGTCCCAGCCCCTGTGCCTTGGGGTGCCTCCCCGATGCTCTTCACTGAGTGTCCCGGGGGCACGAACCAATTCCTTTGAAAAAATTAAGTGTCCAAACTACAGGTGGTGTATCCCTTGCTTAACAGCTGGGATAATCCGCTGACTAGCAGACACTGCTACTAGGCACAAAGTATTTCCTGGGCTAGATGCAGTTAAAAATTTGTAATTAGGTACTCTCGTTGGATGCTGAGAAAGCATTCCATAGAGTCTCCTGGCACGCCATATATTATTCTCTTAAAAAGCTTGGGGTAGGGGTCTAGGGGACCCTTTTATAGCCAAAATCATGGCCCTGTATCACAATACGTCACCTAGGCTGAAGTTAAATGGAACATTTTCATCACCTTTCATAATCACCAATGGGACAAGGCAGGGATGTCCTCTGTCCCCTCTCTTATACATCCTAGTGATGGAACACCTGCTCTCATCAATTCGCCATAACCCCAATATTAGGTGGATTGAGGTGGGAGGAACCGAGTACAAGTGCTCTGCATTTGCTGATGATGTCCTAGTATATATCACTCAATCACATATATACATCCCTGCTGTTATGGCTGAAAAATATCACTTTGTTACATGGTCAAATTTTAAAATCAATGCAGCGAAGTCTGAGGCCCTCGATGTCTCCCTCCCCAAATCCATACAGGATTCCATCCAGTCCAACTTTCCCTTTGCCTGGCCCTCACAGGGTATGAAATACTTAGGAATTCATATTCATAGAGACCTCTCCCGTCTATGTTATCTTAATTTTGGGCCCTTTATTGAACAACTCCATACAGACCACGGTTGGCAAGTTAGAACTGTAAGATTCACTACGTGAACCACTGGTGTTTTGTGGAAAAGCACATGTACACTGTGTTCCAAATTATTATGCAAAAAGTGTTTAGGAGTGATAAGGGAAGAATTTTTTTGTTTGTCAGTTAAACTCATTGATGGTGATGTGTGTCAGGGCTCTTTATATCACTGTAAGCAATTGCAGACACCTGTGCTAATTAGTTTGGCAGGTGTGTCCAATGAAAGGCAAGACTACTTAAGAAGGCTGTCCCATATTATTAAGCAGCCTACATTTTCTGCCAAAATGGGAAAGAAAAAGGATGTGTCGGTTGCTGAGAATCAACAAATTGTGTAGTGTTTAGGTGAAGGCATGACTACAATCAACATTGTCAAGACACTTCATCCTGATCATCGCACAATCAAGAAGTATGTAGCTGATTCACAGTACACACGTTTGCGTGCTGATAAGGGAAAATTCAGGACTCTTTCCTACAGGCAATTAAGTCAGGTTAAAAGAGCAGCGGCAAAAAAGCCTTGTAATAGCTGTAGACAAGTTTTTGAAGCTGCTGGTGCCTCCAACATTCCCCAAACAACAAGATGCAGGGTCTTTCAGAGGTTTGCAGCTGTGCGTAAGCCATCCTGTCGACCTCCTCTATCCACTGTACACAAGCAGAAACGGCTACAGTGGGCCAAACAATACATGAAGACTGACTTCAAAACTGTTTTGTTCACCGATGAGTGCCGTGCAGCGCTCGATAGTCCAGATGGTTGGAGTGGAGGATGGCTGGTTGATGGACACCCCATGCAAACACGGCTACGGTGCCAACAAGGAGGAGTTGGAGTAATGTTTTGGGCAGGAATCATGGGGAGAGAGATTGTCGGCCCCTTTAGGATCCCTGAAGTGGTAAAGATGAACTCCATAATGTATGTGGAGTTTCTCAAACAGCACTTCCTGGCAAGGTTCAAGAAGAAGAACCGAGTATTCCGCAGCAAGATCATTTTCATGAATGATAATGCACCGTCTCATGCTGCACATAACACATCTGCATCTCTGGCTGATATGGGCATAAAACGGGACAAACTTATGGTGTGACCCCATGCTCCCCTGACCTCAACCCCATTCAGAACCTCTGGAGCATCATCAAAAGGAGTGTCTATGATGGCAGGAGGCAGTTCACATCTAAGCAACAGCTCTGGGAGGGTATTCTGTCCTCATGCAAAACAATTGAAGCAGAAACCATCCAAAACCTGACAAATTCAATGGACGAGACAGTTCAGAAGCTCCTTTCGAACAAGGGGTCCTATGTGCAAATGTAACATCACCTAGAATAAAGTTTTGAGTTGGAAACTGTTTGATTTCAGTTTCTAATAACCTGCTAATGCTTATAATTTAAAAAATTACCATTTTTTTTGTTCTTTATTAAAATGAAAAGGTTGATCGAAGAGTGTGGGGGATCTAAGAGTGTGGCAACCCAGTAGTCAGTATTATTTCGAATTCTGACAATCTGAGGGTCATGTTGCAGGTAGTGCAGCAAGAAGGCAGTCATGTGTCTTGCGCATCTAGGAGCCCCAAAATTATTTTCCAGGCTAGATGCAGCTAAAAATTATTATTAATTTGAAAGCTGGTGGAGCTTAGTATAGATGGCCTAATAGAATCAGTACTGCAAACTGCTAGAAGGCCCAAATTATTTTCCAGCCAAGATACAGATAAACATGACTAGTAATTTTAAATCTGGTGGAGTTTAGTATAGATGGCCTAATAGAATCAGTACTGCACACTGCTACAAGGCCCAAATTATTTTCCAGCCAAGATACAGATAAACATGATTAGTAATTTGAAAGCTTAAATCGGTTGGTGAGGTGATTTTTTTACAAATCATCAATCTTTTACTCTCCCCAGGATGACACAGGGGTAGAAAAGTCGTTACGGATCCTTGATTTGTTCATCTATATGAACGTGAGTCTGTGTACATTATCAGTGGAGAGCTGCGTGCGCTTATATGTCAGCACACCACCAGCAGCGCTGAACAGACGTTCAGACAGAACGCTGGCTGCGGGGCATGACAAGATCTCCAAGGCGTAAGTGGCGAGCTCCGGCCATTTATCCAGATTGGAAGCCCAAAAAGATCAAGGGTCCAGTGACACAGTCATGGCTTCAATGTTTATTTGGAGATACTCCTGTACCATCGTCTCTAGGCGTTGACTATGTGTCAGACTTCTTGTCTCCTGTGGCATTGCAAAGGATGGGCTAAAAAAGTGGTGAAATGATTCCGCAAAATTGATGTTACCAGCAGATACTGTGTTTCTGTTATGTTTTGAGTGCTGAACACTTGACGGTCCCACGGTTGGCAAGCTGGAACTGTGAGATTCACTACGTGCACCACTAGTGTTTTGTGGAAAAGCACATGTAAGATTCTGCAACAGTCTCTGCTGATACTCCTGCATGCTTGCATCTCTTTCTATGTCAGGAATAATTTATGCAAATTTACTTTTGTACCGGGGATCTAACAGTGTGGCAACCCTGTAGTCAGGATTATTTCTAATTCTCACAATTCGAGGGTCATGTTGCAGGTAGTGCAGCAAGAAGGCACCCATGTGTCTTGCGCATCCAGGAGCACCAAGTCCCTGTTGATTTGGTGGCGAGGTAACAATCATGCTTCCTTCCTCTGCCCTCTCCCCCCAACCTCGCACAACAGAAATGTGATCAAGGTCTCCCTCATCTGATGAGTCTTCCATCAGTTCGTCCTCCACTTCTTCCTGGGCTCCTGCTCCTTCCTCACTAGTTTGGCTGCTACCATGCGCCCTGGTAAAACCATCTCCCCCACCCTCACATGCCTGCCGCCTTGGTGCTGCCGACCGTCTGGACCTTGCAGATGTTAGCCCTTCCGCATACAACTCCTCCTCCTCTACTTCCTCCACCTCCTCTTTTGCCACCACCTGACTCCGAATTCTGTTTAACATGTGCTCCAGCATGTAAATCACCGGAATAGTCATGCTGATAATGGCATCGTCAGCACTAAACATCTTCGTCGCCATTTCAAAACTGTGCAGAAGGGTACATAGGTTCCTGATCTGAGACCACTCCTCCAGCATGATTTGCCCCTCCTCTGGATCTCGTTGGCCCAGGCTATACGTCAGAACGTATTGCACCAGGGCTTGTCGGTGCTGCCACAGTCGCTGCAACATGTGCAGAGTTGAATTCCACCGCGTAGGCACATCGCATTTTAGCCGGTGAAGTGGCAGGCCCAATGACTTCTGTAGAGATGTAAGTCGCTGAGCTGTGGGATGCAAACAGCATAATTGAGCACACAGCGACCATGCCCTCTGCAGAAGGCCATCTAGTCAGGGATAGTGGGCTAAAAATTGCTGGACAACCAGGTTCAACATGTGAGCCATACAAGGCAAGTGTGTGACATTGCCCCGGCGAAGGGCCGCACCCAGGTTTGCAGCATTGTCGCACACGGCCTTCCCGGGTTTCAGGTCCAGTGGAGACAACCATTCATGAAACAGGTTCTCCAGAGCTGACCACAACTCCTCAGCTGTGTGACTCACATTTCCCTGACATTTCAAAGTAAAAACTGCCTGATGACGTTGAGCCCTGCTGCCAGCATAGTAAGGAAGTGTGCAGGATCCCTTCTGTCCAGTTAGAAAGCTTGTGGCATGACCAGACTAGTGTTGAGCCACCCCCGCAGTGTTCGAGTTCGGTTCGGTTCGTCGAACACCCGTGTGTTCGCCGAACTGTTCGTCGAACTGTTCGTCGAACACCTTCGAACACCGTTAAAACCAATGGCAGGCAAACAAAAACACATAGAAACACATAGAAAACACCTTCAAAGGTGTCCAAAAGCTGACAAACTGCTCAGAAGACACAACTAACACATGGAAAAGTGACAAGTACATATAGTCATGCGAAAAGAAAAGAGGTGGAGAAGTAAAAGGAGGGGGAGACACAGATATAGGCATGTCATGCCCTTCTAAAATCCAAAAAGTGAGAAGCCGAGACGGTTTAGTCCGCTCCTGCCCGTGCCACCTCCGTGTCGCCGGGTTTGTGCCAGAGCCGCGGTGAACCCTGACGGCCAGCCCCCCTCTCCCAATACTGGTGCCTGTCCGCTGGTGGGTCGAGAGAGCCCCCCTGTGGTGGAGGCAGCTCTAAGCTTTTTAATTTAAATTGTCCCTCTAATTTGAATGAATACACTTTAAATCCATTTACAAGGATCTATTGGAGGGCAAGTCTCATGCCAGCAGCCGCGTAATTCCAGCTCCAGTAGCGTCCACTAAAGCTGCTGCAGTTAAAAAGCTTTTATAAGGATCGAGCTCGGCTGTCCACCGCAAGGCATCCTAGTGCCAGTCCCAGCCCCTATGCCTTGGGGTGCCTCCTGATGCTCTTCACTAAGTATCCCGTGGTCCCGAAGCATTTCCTTTGAAAAAATTAAGTGTCCAAACTACAGGTGGTGTAGCTTGCTTAACAGCCGGGATAATCCGCTGACTAGCAGACACTGCTACTAGGCACAAAGTATTTCCTGGGCTAGATGCAGTTAAAAATTTGTAAGTAGATACTCTCGTTGGATGCTGAGAAAGCATTCCATGGAGTCTCCTGGCACGCCATATATGATTCTCTTAAAAAGCTTGGGGTAGGGGTCTAGGGGACCCTTTTATAGCCAAAATCACGGCCCTGTATCACAATACGTCACCTAGGCTGAAGATAAATGGAACTGTAGCACCGGGGGCTCGGTTGCTACAGACGTATTGCACCTCACCCAGAGGTGTGATATCTCACTCTCAGATAAGGATGGAGTGTGGATCAGGACCCGACACCTGCATGCATTACACCACATTGCCGTGGGGCAGGGCGACCAATATGCCCCTGAGATGGGCACGACAGTCCCTGTCCCTGGCTGGAGTGGGGGGAGGGAACACTGAGGAAGGGGAACCCTGCAGTGCAGGAGCAGGGAGGAAGCAGTTCCTGGGTGCATTGAGAAGGGAGTATAAAAGGTGGGCACCATCTTAGTTCAGTGCAGAGAAGTCTGAGCAGAAGTGGCAGGGAGCAGGGGCTCTGCATGAGCTCTGCTCCGGAGGCGGGCCTAGTAACAGAGGCCCAGGCCTGCAAGAGGGAGAAGGAAGGAAGAGGAGCGGAGAAGGCTCCAGGAACGAGGAATGAAGGGATCCCAGGGGTGCGGACGGGCGAGTCGCCACCGCACGCCCGAATCCACCTGCGTGGAGGGGTCAGGCCAAAGGGGGAGACCGGTCCCCGAACTAGTGGAGGCAGGAAACGACCCTCAGCTATAAACCGGAGGCTCTGACATTTTATGTGGCGCAGCCCCTTGCTCCACCCGCTAGGAAGGCACCACATAGGGTCAGGGAAACTGGCGCCAAGTTTACCAAGAGGAGGCCCGAGGCAGCCGGACAGAAGTGTTGGTAAGAAAGGTCAGACAAAGGACACACAAAGGGGGTCCTGTGAAGCACTCCAAAGTTATCTGGGAGTTGTCTGAGCCCCTCACCTGGTGAGCACAGTACGACGTCGGCAGCCGTTACCTGCAGACGTGGTCTGGATAATAAGAACTGTGAGTAAAGGCCCTGAACTGCATCACTGACTCCGTGTCGTTACTGCTGCTGCCCTGCACCATCACCCCCATCCTCCGCATACACTGCCCTGAGGCTATACTCCTCCCGTGGGGAGTTATGCTACGCTCTGCTGCACCCACAACACCAGCCTTAGCGGTCTGCCCTGTAGCGGCGGTTCACTCTGACCGCAATCCACGGGTGGCGTAGTCGGACATTTAAACATCAAAACCACATAAATAGTTCCGCCACTGGTTTGACCGCCCTGAGCCACGGAACCGGATCGCCGCCACGAAGACTACAACCACCAGCATCCACCAAAAAGGGTCCGGCTCCGGGTGTCCCAAGGCCCAGGGGGTGCGTCAGAACATTTTCATCACCTTTCACAATCACCAATGGGACAAGGCAGGGATGTCCTCTGTCCCCTCTCTTATACATCCTAGTGACGGAGCACCTGCTCTCATCAATTCGCCATAACCCCAATATTAGGTGGATTGAGGTGGGAGGCACCGAGTACAAGTGCTCTCTATTTGCTGATGATGTCCTAGTATATATCACTCAATCACATATATCCATCCCTGCTGTTATGGCTGAAATAGATCACTTTGTTACATGGTAAAATTTTAAAATCAATGCAGCGAAGTCTGAGGCCCTCGATGTCTCCCTCCCTAAATCCATATAGGATTCCATCCAGTCCAACTTTCCCTTTGCCTGGCCCTCACAGGGTATCAAATACTTAGGAATTCCTATTCATAGAGACCTCTCCCATCTATGTTATCTTAATTTTGGGCCCTTTATTGAACAATTCCATACAGACCACGGTTGGCAAGTTAGAACTGTAAGATTCACTACGTGAACCACTGGTGTTTTGTGGAAAAGCACATGTACACCGCGTTCCAAATTATTATGCAAAAAGTGTTTAGGAGTGATAAGGGAAGAATTTGTTTGTTTGTCAGTTAAACTGATTGATGGTGATGTGTGTCAGGGCTCTTTATATCACTGTAAGCAATTGCAGACACCTGTGCTAATTAGTTTGGCAGGTGTGTCCAATGAAAGGCAAGACTACTTAAGAAGGCTCTCTCACATTATTAAGCAGCCTACATTTTCTGCCAAAATGGGAAAGAAAAAGGATGTGTCGGCTGCTGAGAAGCAACAAATTGTGGAGTGTTTAGGTCAAGGCATGACTACAATCAACATTGTGCGATGATCAGGATGAAGTGTCTTGGCAATCAAGAAGTATGTAGCTGATTCACAGTACACACGTGTGCGTGCTGATAAGGGCAAATTGAGGACTCTTTCCTACAGGCAATTACATCAGGCTGAAACAGCAGCGGCAAAAAAGCCTTGTCATAGCAGCAGACAAGTTTTTGAAGCTGCTTGTGCCTCCAACGTCCCCCGAACAACAAGATGCAGGGTCCTTCAGAGGTTTGCAGCTGTGCATATGCCATTGTGTCGACCTCCTCTATCCACTTCACACAAGCAGAAACGGCTCCAGTGGGCCAAACATTACATGAAGACTGATTTCAAAACTGTTTTGTTCACGGATGAGTGCCGTGCAGCGCTCGATGGTCCAGATGAATGGAGTGGAGGATTGCTGGTTGATGGACACCCCACGCAAACACGGCTACAGCGCCAACAAGGAGGAGGTGGAGTAATGTTTTGGGCTGGAATCATGGGGAGAGAGATTGTCGGCCCCTTTAGGATCCCTGAAGGCGCTAAAGATGAACTCCATAATGTATGTGGATTTTCTCAAACAGCACTTCCTGCCATGGTTCAAGAAGAAGAACCGTGTATTTCACAGCAAGATCATTTTTCTGCATGATAATGCACCATCTCATGCTGCACATAAAACATCTGCATCTCTGGCTGATATGGGCATAAAAGGGGACAAACTTATGGTGTGACCCCCATGCTCCCCTGACCTCTACCCCATTCAGAACCTTTGGAGCATCATTAAAAGGAGTGTCTATGATGGCGGGAGGCAGTTCACATCTAAGCAACAGCTCTGGGAGGGTATTCTGTCCTCATGCAAAACAATTGAAGCAGAAACCATCCAAAACCTGACAAATTCAATGGACGAGAGAGTTCAGAAGCTCCTTTCGAACAAGGGGTCCTATGTGAAAATGTAACATCACCTAGAATAAAGTTTTGAGTTGAAAACTGTTTGATTTCAGTTTCTAACAACCTGCTAATGCTTATAATTTCAAAAATGACCATTTTTTTGGTCTTTATTAAAATGAAAAGGTTGATCGAAAAGTTTGGGGGATCTAAGAGTGTGGCAACCCAGTAGTCATGATTACTTCGAATTCTGACAATATGAGGGTCATGCTGCAGGTAGTGCAGCAAGAAGGCACTTATGTGTCTTGCGCATCTCGGAGCCCCAAAATTATTTTCCGGGCTAGATGCAGCTAAAAATTATTTTTAATTTTAAATCTGGTGAAGCTTATTATAGATGGCCTAATAGGATCAGTGCTGCACACTGCTACAAAGCCCAAATTATTTTCCAGTCAAGATACAGATAAACATGATTAGTAATTTGAAAGCTTAAAACAGTTGGTAGGGTGATTTTAACCAATTATCAAGCTTTTACTCTCCCCAGGATGACACAGGGGTAGAAAAGTCGTTTCGGATCCATGATTTGTTCATCTTTATGAACGTGAGTCTGTCTACATTATCAGTGGAGAGCCGCGTGCGCTTATCTGTCAGCACACCACCAGCAGCGCTGAACACACGTTCAGACAGAACGCTGGCTGCGGGGCATGACAAGATCTCCAAGGCGTAAGTGGCTAGCTCCGGCCATTTATCCAGATTGGAAGCCCAAAAAGAGCAAGGGTCCAGTGACACAGTCGTGGCTTCAATGTTTACTTGGAGATACTCCTGTACCATCGTCTCTAGGCGTTGACTATGTGTCAGACTTCTTGTCTCCTGTAGCCTTGCAAAGGATGGGCTAAAAAAGTGGTGAAATGATTCCGCAAAATTGATGTTACCAGCAGATACTGTGGTTCTGTTACGGTTTGAGTGCTGAACACTTGACGGTCCCACGGTTGGCAAGTTGGAACTGTGAGATTCACTACGTGCACCACTGGTATTTTGTGGAAAAGCACATGTAAGATTCTGCAACAGTCTCTGCTGATACTCCTGCATGCGTGCATCCCTTTCTATGGCAGGAATAATTTCTGCAAATTTACTTTTGTACCGGGGATCTAACAGTGTGGCAACCCAGTAGTCAGGATTATTTCTAATTCTCACAATTCGAGGGTCATGTTGCAGGTAGTGCAGCAAGAAGGCACTCATGTGTGTTGCGCATCCAGGAGCACCAAGTCCCTGTTGTGTTGGTGGCGAGGTAGCAATCATGCTTCCTTCCTCTGTCCTCTCCCCCCAACCTCGCACAACAGAAATGTGATCAAGGTCTCCCTCATCTGATGAGTCTTCCATCAGTTCGTCCTCCACTTCTTCCTGGGCTCCTGCACCTTCCTCACTAGTTTGGCTGCTACCATGCGCCCTGGTAAAATCATCTCCCCCACCCTCACATGCCTGCCGCCTTGGTGCTGCCGACCGTCTGGACCTTGCAGATGTTAGCCCTTCCGCATACAACTCCTCCTCCTCTACTTCCTCCAACTCCTCTTGTGCCACCACCTGACTCCGAATTCTGTTTAACATGTGCTCCAGCATGTAAATCACCGGAATAGTCATGCTGATAATGGCATCGTCAGCACTAAACATCTTCGTCGCCATTTCAAAACTGTGCAGAAGGGTGCATAGGTCCCTGATCTGAGACCACTCCTCCAGCGTGATTTGCCCCACCTCTGAATCTCGTTGGCCCAGGCTATACATCAGAACGTATTGCACCAGGGCTTGTCGGTGCTGCCACAGTCGCTGCAACATGTGCAGAGTTGAATTCCACCGGGTAGGCACATCGCATTTTAGCCGGTGAAGTGGCAGGCCCAACGACTTCTGTAGAGATGTAAGTCGCTGAGCTGCGGGATGCGAACGGTGGAAGTGAGCACACAGCGACCGTGCCCTCTGCAGAAGGCCATCTAGTCTGGGATAGTGGGCTAAAAATTGCTGGACAACCAGGTTCAACACGTGAGCCATACAAGGCACGTGTGTGACATTGCCCCGGCGAAGGGCCGCACCCAGGTTTGCAGCATTGTCGCACACGGCCTTCCCTGGTTTCAGGTCCAGTGGAGACAACCATTCATGAAATTGGTTCTCCAGAGCTGACCACAACTCCTCAGCTGTGTGACTCACATTTCCCAGACATTTCAATGTAAAAACCGCCTGATGACGTTGAGCCCTACTGCCAGCATAGTAAGGAGGTGTGCAGGATCCCTTCTGCGCAGTTAGAAAGCTTGTGGCATGACCAGACAGACTTTGGGTGCAGGTGGAAGACCGAGAGGAGGTTGAGGAGGCAGAAGCAGTGGAGGAAAAATGACATAAAGAGGATTGACGCACAACTCGTGGGGACGGCAAGACTTGGACAGCAGCCCCTTGTCCTGCTGTCACCATAGTTACCCAGTGCCCAGTCAGCGACATGTAACGCCCCTGTCCATGCCTACTCGTCCAAGTGTCTGTGGTGAAATGCACCCTGTCACACACAGAGTTTCTCAAAGAAGCGGTGATGTTGTGTGCGACATGCTGGTGGAGCGCAGGCACACCTTTCTTTGAGAAGTAGTGCCGACTGGGCATCTGGTACTGGGGCACTGCGACGGACATAAGGTCTCGAAAATCCTCTGTGTCCACCAGGCGGAAAGGCAGCATTTCTGTAGCCAAGAGCTTGCAGATGGTGAAATTCAACCTCTTAGCTTTCTCATGGCTAGGAGGAAATGGTCTTTTACTTGTCCACATCTGGGGGACCGAGGGCTGGCTATTGTGCTTAGACGGGGTTGATAAGGGTGTCCCCGGCAAACTGCCGGTCTGTGAGGAAGATGCACGCGGACATGTTAGGTTGCCTTGATCCAAAGGTGGTGCTATCGATGTCGGACAGCGCTCAAGAGCAGCTGGTGTTACCACCTCCAAAGAAAATGATGACCTGCCAATCACGCTGGCTGTTGCGGGTAAAGAGGTGGCAGGTCTGCGCCCCAAAACAGGTGTGACTGCTGTCCCCCCAGTCACAGAGGATGAAGAGGCCGCGGATGCACAAGATATGGCAGACGGTGGTTGGCCCGGCCGGCTAGACCGCATTGTAGCACACTGAGCTTCCCACTGCAACTTATGCTTCATGTCCATGTGCCGGTTCATGCATGAAGTACTCAAACTATGTATTTTTTGGCCTCTACTTAGCTTTTGCTGACAAATGTTACAGATAACACGAGTTGGGTCATCTTTATCGATCTGAAAAAATGCCCAGGCTATGCAAGGCTTAGCACCCATGCGACCTGAAGAGCCATCAAGACTTGTGGTGAGAGGCAGAGTTGTGTTTGAGGATGCAGTTGTTGATGTGCTTCCAGTACTACGTCTCTGTCCAGGAAGGCACAACCTGACCTCGTCGTCACTAGCATCTTCCTCCACCTCCTCTGCTGACCTCATCTCTTGGCTGACTGTGGGTTGACAGTAAGTGGGATCTCCGACCTCATCATCATCACCCTGTGCGTTATCACACCCGTCGTCCTCAGAGCCAACCTGTTCCTGCCCTGACAAAAAACTAAAGTTGACGCTCCAATCAGGTATTTGAGTCTTATCATCGTCTTCCTCATTGTCTCAACCAACAGGAGTTACAGTTTGGGAATGAGGGTCTACATTATGGTCAGAACCTTCTGCGTCTGGTCCTGGATCCGACTCATAAAGATTCTGGGCATCAGTGCAGATCATTTCCTCGTCTGGATTCACAGAAGCCCTGGAGTCGACCTCTGATTCCCAGGCTATAGCATGAGTAAACAGCTCTGCAGACTCAACCATCTGTTCTACCTCATACTCAGACGGGCAGCTGGAGATTTGGGAGCTGTGAGGAAGCAAGTGCGATTTGGGTGACACCTTTGAGGACTGGAGTATTTGTGATGTTGAAGTTGATGTGGAGGAGAGCCCACTTAAAGGAGCACTTGATATCCGTTGAAGCACCTGCTGTTTTTGTGCCTCATCTGGAATTTGTAGCGATTGGCGTGGCCGTAAGAAAGGGATCTTATCACATTGTCCGCTAAAAGAAGTAGACATTTTAGTTTGGCTGGAAGATGGTCTTTCTTCTGCACCTACCCCACGGACACAACCTTTTTTCCCCTTCCCAACACGCCTATTCCCCTTTCCACCAGCAGCAGGCCTTTTTCCACTCATTTTGGTGGTTAACTAATTCACAACTCTGGAGTTGTTTGCACAAAAAAACAGTGGATGGTAACCGAGCAGAGCTGAGTGGCCAAACTGTGGTATTAGGCCAAAACTATTGGCTGGGTTAGATGCAGAAAAAAATTATTTTCAATTTGCAACCTGATGGAGGTCAGTATAGATGGACTAATAGACCAAGTCCCACACACTGCTAGAAGCCCAAATATTTTTTCAGAGCTAGATGCAGAAAAAAATTATTTTTAATTTGCAACCTGATGGAGGTCAGTATAGATGGACTAATAGACCAAGTCCCACACACTGCTAGAAGCCCAAATATTTTTTCAGAGCTAGATGCAGAAAAAAATTATTTTTAATTTGCAACCTGATGGAGGTCAGTATAGATGGACTAATAGACCAAGTCCCACACACCGCTAGAAGCCGAAATATTTTTTCAGAGCTAGATGCAGAAAAAAATTATATTCAATTTGCAACCTGCTGGACGTCAGTATAGAAGGACTAATAGAACAAGTCCCACACACTGCTAGAAGCCCAAATATTTTTTCAGAGCTAAATGAAGAAAAAAATTATTTTTAATTTGCAACCTGATGGAGGTCAGTATAGATGGACTAATAGACCAAGTCCCACACACTGCTAGAAGCCCAAATATTTTTTCAGAGCTAGATGCAGAAAAAAATTATTTTTAATTTGCAACCTGATGGAGGTCAGTATAGATGGACTAATAGACCAAGTCCCACACACCGCTAGAAGCCCAAATATTTTTTCAGAGCCAGATGCAGAAATTTTTTTTATTCAATTTGCAACCTGATGGAGGTCAGTATAGATGGACTAATAGAGAAAGTCCCACACACTGCTAGAAGCCCAAATATTTTTTCAGAGCTAAATGAAGAAAAAAATTATTTTTAATTTGCAACCTGATGGAGGTCAGTATAGATGGACTAATAGACCAAGTCCCACACACTGCTAGAAGCCCAAATATTTTTTCAGAGCTAGATGCAGAAAAAAATTATTTTTAATTTGCAACCTGATGGAGGTCAGTATAGATGGACTAATAGACCAAGTCCCACACACCGCTAGAAGCCCAAATATTTTTTCAGAGCTAGATGCAGAAAAAAATTATATTCAATTTGCAACCTGCTGGAGGTCAGTATAGAAGGACTAATAGAACAAGTCCCACACACTGCTAGAAGCCCAAATATTTTTTCAGAGCTAAATGAAGAAAAAAATTATTTTTAATTTGCAACCTGATGGAGGTCAGTATAGATGGACTAATAGACCAAGTCCCACACACTGCTAGAAGCCCAAATATTTTTTCAGAGCTAGATGCAGAAAAAAATTATATTCAGTTTGCAACCTGATGGAGGTCAGTATAGATGGACTAATAGAATGATGCTATGCCCAAAAGATTTTACTTCACTAGGTGCAGTAAAAAAATTGGTATTCTATACACAGGTGGTATATCTTGCAACACAGATAGGCTACTCCACTGACTAACACACTCTGCAATAGGCCAAAAAGGATTAGCTTTGCTAGATTCAGCCAAATGCTGTGAAAAAAACTTGCACAGCACTGGCACAGACCTGCCTGGCAAAAACTGATAGGAACTGATGTAACCTAGTCCTGAAAAGGACTCCAATTACAATTAGTCTTTACTCCCACAATCTATCTATTTAAGAGCACAGACCTGCCTGATAAAAGTCGTAGGAAATGCTGTAACCTAGTCCTTAAAAGGACTGCAATCACAACTATTCCCTACTCCCAAGCTATCTGTATATTTGTGCGAAAATTGGCTTGAAATTAACAAGGTATAGCGCACACAGCAACAGCGGTGCCGTCTAACACGCAGCTGCAGCAGTGAGAAAATGGTGGCGACGGGGAAAATGGCTTGGTCTTATAGGGCAAGGACATGTGACATACACTGCCAATGACACATGCCCTTGCTTGTGTGAAACAAAGCACTTCGCTGCGTGTGTGCACTGCTGATAGGCTGACAGATTGCACCTCCTCACTGTAGATGCGGGAAAGAGAAAAAAAAATGGAGATCTTCATTGTTCCTGCAGAGATCCATCCCCTGCCCCTCCCCCCGCCCCGCTGTACACTCAAACTGCGGATTAACATTAATTTTCATCATTACTGAGAAAAAATCCAGTTATGATTTTGGTGCACGAACAGTTATCGAACATAACCTCGAACAGCCGAATTTTTCTCAAATCGTTCGTGTTCGCCGAACGGCTCGAACACCACCCAAAACAGCTCGAATTTGAGATTGGCGAACAGTTCGAGTAGAACAACGCTCATCTCTAGACCAGACAGGCTTTGGGTGCAGGTGGAGGACCGAGAGGAGGTTGAGGAGGCAGAAGCAGTGGAGGAACTTCAAGATAAAGAGGATTGACGCACAACTCGTGGGGACGGCAAGACTTGGACTGCAGCCCCTTGTCCTGCTGTCACCATAGTTACCCAGTGCCCAGTCAGCGACATGTAACGCCCCTGTCCATGCCTACTCATCCAAGTGTCTGTGGTGAAATGCACCCTGTCACACACAGAGTTTCTCAAAGAAGCGGTGATGTTGAATGCGACATGCTGGCGGAGCTCAGGCACACCTTTCTTTGAGAAGTAGTGCCGACTGGGCATCTGGTACTGGGGCACTGCGACGGACATAAGGTCTCGAAAATCCTCTGTGTCCACCAGGCGGAAAGGCAGCATTTCTGTAGCCAAGAGCTTGCAGATGGTGAAATTCAACCTCTTAGCTTTCTCATGGCTGGGAGGAAATGGTCTTTTAATTGTCCACATCTGAGGGACCGAGGGCTGGCTGTTGTGCTTAGACGGGGTTGAGAAGGGTGTCCTCGGCAAACTGACGGACTGTGAGGGAGATGCAGGCGGACATGTTAGGTTGCCTTGATCCAAAGGTGGTGCTATCGATGTCGGACAGCGCTGAACACCAGCTGGTGTTTCCACCTCCAAAGAAAATTATGACCTGCCAATCACGCTGGCTGTTGCAGGTAAAGAGGTGGCAGGTCTGCGTCCCAAAACAAGTGTGACTGCTGTGCCCCCAGTCACAGAGGATGAAGAGGCCGCGGATGCACAAGATGTGGCAGACGGTGGTTGGCCCGGCGGGCTAGGCCGCATTGTAGCACAGTGAGCTTCCCACGGCAACTTATGCTTCATATCCATGTGCCGGTTCATGCGTGAAGTGCTCAAACTATGTATTTTTTGGCCTCTACTTAGCTTTTGCTGACAAATGTTACAGATAACACGAGTTGGGTCATCTTTATCGATCTGAAAAAATGCCCAGGCTATGCAAGGCTTAGCACCCATGCGACCTGAAGAGCCACCACGACTTGTGGTCAGAGGCAGAGTTGTGTTTGAGGATGCAGTTGTTGACGTGCTTCCAGTACTACGTCTCTGTCCAGGAAGGCGCAACCTGACTTCGTCATCACTAGCATCCTCCTCCACCTCCTCTGCTGACCTCATCGACTGGCTGACTGTGGGTTGACAGTAAGTGGGATCTCCAACCTCATCATCATCACCCTGTGTGTTATCACACCCGTTGTCCTCAGAGCCAACCTCTTCCTGCCCTGACAAAAAACTAAAGTTGTCGCTCTAATCAGGTATTTGAGTCTCATCATCGTCTTCGTCATTGTGTCCACAAACAGGAGTTACAGTTTGGGAACTTGGGTCGACATTATGGTCAGAGCATTCTGCGTCTGGTCCTGGATCCGACTCATAAAGATTCTGGGAATCAGTGCAGATCATTTCCTCGTCTGGATTCACAGAAGCTCTGGAGCCGACCTCTGATTCCCAGGCTATAGTTTGAGTAAACAGCTCTGCAGACTCAACCATCTGTTCTACACCATACTCAGACGGGCAGCTGGAGACTTGGAAGCTGTGAGGAAGCAAGTGCGATTGGGGTGACACCTCTGAGGACTGGAGTATTTGTGATGTTGAAGTTGAGGTGGAGGAGAGCTCACTTAAAGGAGCACTTGATATCCATTGAAGCACCTGCGGTTTTTGTGCTTCATCTGGAATTTGTAGCGATTAGAGTGGCTGTAAGAAAGCGATCTTATCACATTGTCCGCTAAAAGAAGTAGACATCATAGTTTGGCTGGAAGATGGTCTTTCTTCTGCAGATGTTACTGTTGCTTTAACACCTACCCCACAGACACAACTTTTTTTTCCCTTCCCAACACGCCTATTCCCCTTTCCACCAGCAGCAGGCCTTTTTCCACTCATTTTGGTGGTTAACTAATTCACAACTCTGGAGTTGTTTGCACAAAAAACAATGGATGGGAACCGAGCAGAGCTGAGTGGCCAAACTTTGGTATTAGCCCAAAAGTATTGGCTGGGTTAGATGCAGATAAAAATTAGTTTGAATTTGCAACCTGGTGGAGGTTAGTATAGATGGACTAATAGAACAAGTTCCACACACTGCTACAAGCCGAAATATTTTTTCAGAGCTAGATGCAGATAAAAATTATTTTGAATTTGCAACCTGGTGGAGGTTAGTATAGATGGACTAATAGATCAAGTCCCACACACTGCTACAAGCCGAAGCCCAAATATTTTTTCAGAGCCAGATGCAGATAAAAATTATATTGAATTTGCAACCTGGTGGAGCTTAGTATAGATGGACTAATAGAACAAGTCCCACACACTGCTACAAGCCGAAATATTTTTTCAGAGTTAGATGCAGAAAAAAATTATATTGAATTTGCAACCTGGTGGAGGTTAGTATAGATGGACTAATAGAATAGGTCCCACACAGTGCTACAAGCCGAAATATTTTTTCAGAGCTAGATGCAGAAAAAAATTATATTGAATTTGCAACCTGGTGGAGGTTAGTATAGATGGACTAATAGAACAAGTCCCACACACTTCTGGAAGCCAAAATATTTTTTCAGAGCTAGATGCAGATAAAAATTATTTTGTATTTACAACCTGGTGGAGGTTAGTATAGATGGACTAATAGACCAAGTCCCACTCTCTGCTACAAGCCGAAGCCCAAATATTTTTTCAGAGCTAGATGCAGATAAAAATTATATTGAATTTGCAACCTGGTGGAGGTTAGTATAGATGGACTAATAGAACAAGTCCCACACACTGCTACAAGCCGAAATATTTTTTCAGAGCTAGATGCAGATAAAAATTATATTGAATTTACAACCTGGTGGAGGTTAGTATAGATGGACTAATAGAACAAGTCCCACACACTGCTACAAGCCAAAATATTTTTTCAGAGCTAGATGCAGATAAAAATTATTTTGAATTTGCAACCTGGTGGAGGTTAGTATAGATGGACTAATAGAATGATGCTATGCCCAAAAGGTTTTACTTCACTAGGTACAGTAAAAAAATGGGTATTCTATACACAGGTGTTGTAGCTTGCAACACAGATAGTCTACTCCACTGACTAACAAACACTGCAAGAGGCCAAAAAGGATTTGCTTTGCTAGATTTAGCCAAATGCTGTGAAAAAAACTCGCACAGCACTAAAACAGACCTGCCTGGCAAAAAGTGATAGAAACTGATGTAACCTAGCCCTCAAAAGGACTGCAATTACAATTAGTCTTTACTCCCAACTTATCTATTTAAGAGCACAGACCTGCCTGATAAAAGTGATAGGAACTGATGTAACCTAGCCCTGAAAAGGACTGCAATTACAATTAGTCTTTACTCCCAACCTATCTATTTAAGAGCACAGACCTGCCTGATAAAAGTCGTGGGAAATGATGTAACCTATTCCTTCAAAGGACTGCAATAACAACTATTCCCTACTCCCAAGCTATCTGTAGATTTGTGCGAAAATTGGCTTGAAATTAACAAAGTATAATGCACACAGCAACAGCGGTGCCGTCTAACACGCAGTTGCAGCAGTGAGAAAATGGTGGCGACGGGGAAAATGGCTGGGTCTTATAGGGCAAGGACAGGTGACATACTCTGCCAATGACACATACCCTTGCTTGTGTGAAAAAAAGCAGTTCGCTCCATGTGTGCGCTGCTGATAGGCTGACAGATTGCACCTCCCCACTGTAAATGCGGGAAAGAGAAAAAAAAATGGAGATCTTCATTATTTATGCAGAGATCCATCCCCTGCCCCTCCCCCCGCCCCGCTGTACACTCAAACTGCGTATTAATATTAATTTTCAGCATTACTGAGAAAAAATCCAGTTATGATTTTGGTGCACGAACAGTTATCGAACATAACCTCGAACAGCCGAATTTTTTTCAAATTGTTCGTGTTCGCCGAACGGCTCGAACACAGCCCAATACAGCTCAAATTTGAGATTGGCAAACAGTTCGAGTAGAACACCGTTCATCTCTAGTTGTATTTATTACCAGGTAGTGAGAAAAAATCCATCCCCCTTTGTTGACAAGGCAACCAGTCCTGTTGCTGCTTGTAAGTCCAGGAGAACGGTTGAAATGTCCTGTGCAGGATCCCACTAAGAATTCACCTGCCCAGGCCTGTGGTACAGGCCCAATCTGTTTAGACCATGCATTTTAAAAATGATTTACTCAGGGGACAGAGCTTGATGGCATTGTTCCATTTGGGTATCGCATTCCGCCCTAGCAACTTTGTATGCTGCTTTTTTAGCTACTTTAATGACCAGATGATAGCTAAAGTAGAATCAAGGTTCCCTGTTCGATTACCATCTCTGACAACGAAAAGTAGTGTCAAAAGATGACACTGCTATAACCTTTTACTTAAGTACCCAGTGCTGGGCTGGTGCCCAATACTACAGCAGTGCCTACTGGAACAAGTCAAGGCACAAAAAAATATCCAAATTTTTATACAAAATTAGGATGATGATAATCATGAAAGCCATGAATATATATATATTTTTTTTACATTTTTGCCTAGCTAAGTGAAATTGCCCAGTAATGTCCATGGTCGTATTGGGGAATGCACAGCACTGTATTAACAAAAAATATTTTCTTTTACAAAAAAATGAGGTTGATAGTAAAGAATAATGTAGTCAATAAAGACCATAAACAGTTTTTTCTCATTTTCTTCTTTTGTGGCAAACCCTGCACAGGAATTCACCCCAATGGATGCATCATTTTGTTTTTTTACCAAAAAATGAGGATGATGGTAAAAAAACTGTAGTCATGGAAGCCCATGAAAAACTTGTCTTTTATTTATTTGTTTTTTTTTAAGGGGAAGACAGCATGGGTAGGCCAATATAGTGTAATCTTTGAAAAAGCAATCGGAAGTACCATGGGGCCACAACAGACCAGGGACGGCGGTATAATTTTGGACGTTGCTAATCTTCCTCCATGCCTTGTCAGCAATTTTTACAATATCATTAAGAGAGAAATTACATTGCTGATGCCACAGATGCCTCTACTAACAAATTTTGTAGCATCTTTGAAAGGATATCAGCAAGCGACATGGATCCATTATCACTTGCCAATAGCTAATCAGACATTTCATTGCCTTACGTTGCTCATATACTGTATATGTATTTGAAAAGTTACTTTGTGCTACATTATTGCTAGCTCATTAATCCAAAGTTCTGGATTTGCAATTGTGTCTACAGTATTTTATGGGCATATCAATAGGGAATAGTTGCAAGATGCCATCAATGTTTAGTTACCATGTAACTCTAGTGTGGATAAACTAAGTATTAACCTCATAATGACCACATAATGTAAATTGACATGTGGTAGCAGCATGTGTATCAAGTGGGCTAAGAAACTGAGCTGGCCCTGTACCTGGCAGATGCTGGTTGTGTGACATAGCCAGGCTACATTTCATCTTTTAATTTTTGGTGCTGATATTCTGCTCCATACAGGGGTTGACATGATAAAATTTAATTTTTTTCTGTTACTACTGGGCTACAGAAACTAGGCCTCATTTCAGCTTTTAATTATTTTGTGCTAGTATTGTCCTACAGCCAGGAGTCCACATTTCAGAATCTAAATTGGCTGTGCTAATAGCGTGGTCCTGAAACCATGCCACATTTCAGCATTGGACAGGGTTTGGAGCAGCATTTCTAGCTTAAACTTTGACCAGTAACTGGTGAATGAGTGACAGGTGTAGGCCTGGTGCTCTGAGAGCTCTGCCAAATTCAGGCAACACACATGAAGGAGACCCAACTTAGTGACCAAACATTTCCATTAATTATGGGCAGATACCACTAAAGTGGCATCAATTTCTATTTATTTATTTTACTCCCTTATATAGCACCAAAAACTCATTGGCGCTTTACAGACATTATCAATTGCCCCATAGTAGAAATAGTATAGAAATAGTATAATGGAGCTCTGACATCCCTTCCACTACAGACAACCCATCAGATGGAGACCAAACTTGGAGTCTCCACATTTCAATTTTTTTTAGTAACATCAGCTGCACTAGCAACAACAGGCACAGAAGCCAAGACAAAGGTGTCACAGACTGCAAATACGCGAGTTCAATCTAACACACTAAAAAGTACATCATCGCTTAGTCTTCCCGGTCTGCGACTGGGGTGCAAAAGTCATTGCAGATCCATGACTTGTTCATCTTGATGAAGGTTAGGCGGTCTACCCTTTCAGGGGACAGACAGATGCTCTTATCCATGAACACACCAGCATCACTGAAGACACGTTCTGAGAGAGCGCTGGCTGCCGCCCATTACAAAACAAAGGCTTGACAGGCGAGCTCTGAACACTTTTCAATTTTTCTAGGCCAAAATTCAAAAGGGTCCAAACTTCCCCAATGGTATTGTTATTGAGCTCGAGATACTCCTGCACCATCTTCTCCAGTCGCTCATTATGTGTCAGACTTGTATGTACTCTGTTCTGCAGGTGCATGGTCTGGTTTAAAAAAAGAGTGAAACAACTCCCAGAATTTTTTTTTTTTACATTTATTTTACTCTTATAGTGCCATTAATTCCACAACGCTTTACAGACATTTACAGACCTTAGTGGCACTGTCCCCTTTGGGGTTCCCAATCTAAATTTCCTATGAGTATGTCTTTGGAGTGTGGGAAGAAAAATGAGTACCCGGAGGAAACCCTCGCAAACAAGGGGAGAACATACAAACTCCTTGAAGATGTTGTCCTTGGTGGGGTTTGAACTCAGGACCCCAGAGCTGCAAGTATGGTAATGTTTTTGTGTTGAAGATTCAACGTTTCCGGGGTTGGAAGTCTATAACTGCGATGCACACTGTGTGCCTCACTGCTGTCTTGGGGAAAACCACTCTCAAAATTGTCTTCCAGCATGTTTTGATACTCCAGCATTGGTGCATCCCTTTCCAGGAAGGGAAGCATCTGGAAAAATTTACTCTAGTACCGTGGATCGAACAGAGTGGCAACCCAGTAGTGAGCACTATTTCTAATCCTAACAATACGGTCAACAATCATGTTGCAGATAGTGCTGCAAGATTGCGATCATGGGTCGGTCTCTTTTATGAGGTCCAAGTCCATAGTGTGTTGGTGGCGGGATAATACTCAAACTTGCTTCCTCTATCCCCTCCTGGCAACCATGGACAACAAAGAGGGGATCATTATCCTCTTCATCTTATAACTGTTGCGTGTCAATCACCTCTTCCTCCTCATCCTCTCCATTTGTTCCTTAGCTCCTGCACCTTCACTAACAGTTTGTATGGTACCATGAGCACCCCCGGATCACTGCAATTCACCCTCCCATGGCAACCACCTGTGCCGCGACAGTCCAAAACCTAGAGATATTGTTAGACCTTCTGCGTCCTCTTTTGCTTCTTCCTCTTCCTCCTCTTCCCCAGGGACCACAACCTCTTCACACAGACTATTCAAAGTGTGCTCCAGCATGTAGATGACTGGAATAGTGATGTTGATGATGGCATCGTTAGCGCTAATCATCTTAGTAGCCATTTCTAAAATGTGCAGAAGGGCGCAGAGGTCCTTCATCTATGTTCACTCCGCAAGTGTGATTTCCACCACGACCGTATTGCATTTGCACAGGCTGTATGACATGAGATATGGCATCAGGTGCTGCCACAGTCGCTGCAGCATGTGCAGAGTTGAATTACATCATGTCGGCACATCCAATATCAACCGGTTAACCGGTAGGCTGAAAGATCTCTGTAGCGATGCAAGTTGATGACCCGTGGGTTGCGAATGGCGAATGTGAGCACACAGCAACCGTGGTTTCTGCAACAGTGCATCCAGGCATAGGGCCACCACCACGTTTGCACAGTTATAGCAAAAAACCTTCCCTGGCTCCAGGTTCAGTGGAGACAGTGATTGCTCAAACTCGACATGGATAGCTGTCCACAACTCTTGATCTGTATGACTGAAATCTCCAAGGCATATTAATTTAAAAACTGCCTGATTGCTGTGAGCCTAGGCTGCGCAGTATGGAAGTGGCGGGGATTCTGTCTGCACTGTTGGAACACATGTCTCATTAAGGCTGAGGTTGAGGACACAAGTGGAGGCCCCAGAGGAGGTGGAGGAGGCATAACCAGTGGAGGAAGTGTTAGATACAGAGGTTTGTCCCGCAAGCCTTGGGGATTCCAAGACTTGGTGTCTAGTGACACCTTGATGTCTAGTGGTTTAGTTCTCCATTCCCTGGTGTGTAGTGGTTTAGTTCTCCAACTCCTGTTGTCTATTAGTTTAGTTCTCCAGGTTCCTGTGTGTATTTGTTTAGTTCTCCAACCTGTTACGATGCTGGGTGGTGGAACCACTGTGCCGTGGTACAAGGAGGAACTGGAGGGGCGTTACTAGGAGCCTCACCCGGACTGACCTTGGCTATAAGGTGGCTTCGTGAACCAAGGAAGGACAGGGAAGGTGGACCAGGTGCTACTCCGGGACCAACCTCGTATGAGAGCAGGCGACTCCCATGGGACTGATGACAGGCACTGACTGGCACGGCAGACAGCAACGGTTGGTAAGCAGGCAAGCGGACATGGCTGGTGGGCAAGCAGGGCTCATAGGTAAGACAGGCTGGCGGGCACGGCTGGTAGACAGGCTAGCAGAGACGGCTGATAGACAGGCTAGCGGGCAGCACTGGGACCTGAGGGCTGACAGGAGTGTTAGACACTAATAGACAATGTTGGTCAGGCACCTACATATTGGGGGAGGTGCCTTAAGTAGTGGATGTCCTCCGACAATTGGCCGGGGACATCTTAGGGCGGCCCACGCAGCCCCTTTAAGAAACAGGAAGCACGTGCCCTAAGCACTGTGCCCGGGGATCTGCGCATGATGCACGCACCCTGGGCAGGTCCAGCATGGGGAACAGGATGAGGAGCAGCGCATACCGAACCCGGGCCACGGCGTTAAGGGGGTCGGTTTCTCTGCTGGTGAAGAGAGGCAAAAGGCAGAGACGCCAGTGCTACACAACCCTAGATATTTAGTAGTTTAGTTCTCCAACCCCTGTTATCCAGTAGTTTAGTTCTCCATGTTCGGTTGTGTATTTGTTTTGTTCTCCAACCCTAGCTGTTTAGTAGTTTAGTTCTCCAACCCCTGTTGTCTGGTAGTCTAGTTCTCCATCTTTTGGTGGGTAGTGGTTTAGTTCTCCATCCCTAAGCACTCTACAAGCCTTGGGATTACAAGAATTGTGGAGAGGCCCATTCCCTGCCTGCCCAAACAGCCACCAGAGTCACTCATTTTCCAGTCAGCGAGATATAAGGCCCATGGCTATGTCCAGTTGTCAGTGGTGAAATGCAGCCTTTCATACATAGATTTTTTCAAGAAACGGGGGATGTTGTCTGCTACATGCTGGCGTAGAGCAGGCACATCTTTCTTAGAGAAGTATTTTAGCACAGTGAGATTCACATATTAATGCATGTTGATCATGCATGTGCCAGTTCATGCATGTAGTAGTCAAATTATTGCATTTTTTATACTCTACTCTGTCATTTTTAACAAAGTTGGCAGACAATGTGAGTTGTGTCAATTTTTGCCCTCTCAAAAAAGTCTAAGGCAAACCAGCCCTTGACACCCATGCGAACTGCAGACCCATGATTACTTCTGGCCACTGCCAGAGTTGGGGCTGAGGATGCAGTGCTTGTCATGGTTGCATCACTCTGTGTCTGTGCGGTAGCAGCTACGTAAACTCCTCATCTTCCTCCTCCTCCACCTCCTCTGATGAGCTACTCAGATGCATGCCTCTGGGTTCACACCAAGTGGGATCTACAACCTCATCATCATCCTCTCTGTTTTCCCACTCCTCGCCCTGACAGTCACCCTCCTCCTCTTCCTGCCCTGACAGCACAGTACAGTCATTGTGCGCCTCAAGTATCAGAGTCTCATCAGGATCACCTCCACCCCCAGGGGTTAACATCTGGCGACTAGGGTTTGGATTCTGCTCAGATCCTACTTTGCCCTGCCCCGGATCAAACTGAAAAGTATTTTGGGCATTGCTGCACATGCTTTTGTCCTCTTGAGTCTTTGACTCTGTGAATCTTGAGTCTGTGAATCTTTGGATCAGAACTCTGATGCCCCGGAAAAGAATGTGTGAACAGAAGTGTTGAGCCACCCCCGTAGTGTTCGAGTTCGGTTCGGTTCGTCGAACATCCGTATGTTCGCCGAACTGTTCGTCGAACTGTTCGTCGAACACCTTCGAACACGGTTAAAACCAATGGCAGGCAAACAAAAACACATAGAAACACATAGAAAACACCTTCAAAGATGTCCAAAAGCTGACAAACTGCTCAGAAGACACAACTAACACATGGAAAAGTGACAAGTACATATAGTCATGCGAAAAGAAAAGAGGTGGAGGAGTAAAAGGAGGGGGAGACACAGATATAGGCATGTCATGCCCTTCTAAAACCAAAAAAGTGCAAAGACGACAAGGCCAGTCCGTTCCTGCCCGTGCGACCTCCGTGTCGCCGGGTTTGTGCCAGAGCCGCGGTGGACCCTGACGGCAAGCCCCCCTCTCCCAATACTGGTGCCTGTCCGCTGGTGGGTCGAGCGAGCCCCCCTGTGGTGGAGGCAGGTCTAAGCTTTTTAATTTAAATTGTCTCTCTAATTTGAATGAATACACTTTAAATCCTTTTACAAGGATCTATTGGAGGGCAAGTCTCATGCCAGCAGCCGTGTAATTCCAGCTCCAGTAGCGTCCACTAAAGCTGCTGCAGTTAAAAAGCTTTTATAAAGATCGAGCTCGGTGGTCCACCGCAAGGCGTCCTTCCGCCAGTCCCAGCCCCTATGCCTTGGGGTGCCTCCTGATGCTCTTCACTGAGTATCCCGGGGTCCCGAAGCATTTCCTTTGAAAAAATTAAGTGTCCAAACTACAGGTGGTGTAGCTTGCTTAACAGCTGGGATAATCTGCTGACTAGCAGACACTGCTACTAGGCACAAAGTATTTCCTGGGCTAGATGCAGTTAAAAATTTGCAATTAGATACTCTCGTTGGATGCTGAAAAAGCATTCCATAGAGTCTCCTGGCACGCCATATATTATTCTCTTAAAAAGCTTGGGGTAGGGGACCCTTTTATAGCCAAAATCACGGCCCTGTATCGCAATACGTCACCTAGGCTGAAGATAAATGGAACTGTAGCACCCCGAGTGCTCGGTTGCTACAGAGGTATTGCCCTTCACCCAGAGGTGTGATATCTCACTCTCAGGTAAGGATGGAGTGTGGATCAGAATCCCGACACCTGCATGGATTAGACCACATTGCCGTGGGGCAGGGCGACCAATATGCCCCTGAGATGGGCACGACAGTACCTGTCCCTGGCTGGAGTGGGGGGAGGGAACACCGAGGTAGGGGAACCCTGTAGTGCAGGAGCAGGGAGGAAGCAGTTCCTGGGTGCATTGAGAAGGGAGTATAAAAGGTGGGCACCATCTTAGTTCAGTGCAGAGAAGTCTGAGCAGAAGTGACAGGGAGCAGGGGCTCTGCATGAGCTCTGCTCCGGAGGCGGGTCTAGTAACAGAGGCCCAGGCCTGGAAGAGGGAGAAGGAAGGAAGAGGAGCGGAGAAGGCTCCAGTAACGAGGAACGAAGGGATCCCAGGAGTGCGGACGGGCGCGTCGCCACCGCACGCCCGAATCCACCTGCGTGGAGGGGTCAGGCCAAAGGGGGGACCGGTCCCCGAAACTAGTGGAGGCGGGAAACGACCCTCAGCTAGAAACCGGAGGCTGTGACATTTTATGTGGCGCAGCCCCTCGCTACACCAGCTAGGAAGGCACCACATAGGGTCAGGGAAACTGGCGCCAAGTTTACCAAGAGGAGGCCCGAGGCAGCCGGACAGAAGCATTGGTAAGAAAGGCCAGATAAAGGACACACAAAAGGGGTCCTGTGAAGTGCTCCAAAGTTATCTGGGAGTTGTCTGAGCCCCTCACCTGGTGAGCACAGTACGACGAGGGCAGCCGTTACCTGCAGAAGTGGTCTGGATAACAAGAACTGTGAGTAAAGGCCTTGGACTGCATCACTGACTCTGTGTCGTTACTGCTGCTGCCCTGCACCATCACCCCCATCCTCCGCATACACTGCCCTGAGGCTATATGGGGAGTTATACTACGCTCTGCTGCACCCACAACACTAGCCTCAGCGGTCTGCCCTGCAGCGGCGGTTAACTCGGACCGCAATCCACGGGTGGCGTAGTCGGTGTTGTGGTCTGCTACAAGCACTAAGGAAAGACAGGAGATCTGTCCCTACAATAGAACTAAGCTAGATCCCTACGATGTAACGGGGAACCTGATCCTGCGATCAGACCCGCTAAAGTCCTCAGCTAGTCTGAACGAAGACCTAAAGATGTGAGGGAGGGATCCCTACAAGAACTAGTGACTGGGAGAAAGATGGACACCTCCTAGCAGAAATTGTAGCAGTAAAAAGACAAACAAACAACATAGAACATAGAGGTCAAAAGACCTAGCTAAACTGGCTGAGAAAGGTAACAAAGCACTTGGCTAGCTTAAGAGTAGAAATTACAATGAAGTCCAGCAAGGCCAGAAGGGCGGAGCAGGATGAAATAGGAAAAAACGGTCATGTGACCAGCATAATAGAAAAAACCTAACAGGAGAGTTCTAACAGTACCCCCTCTTCTATGAGGATCCTCCGGATCTCTTAGGCCCAGGCTTATCAGGAAACCTCTTGTGAAATGCTCTGACAAGTCTGGAAGCAGAAACATCATCTGCCCTCACCCATGAGTTATCCTCGGGACCGAAACCCTTCCAAGCGACGAGATACTGCAAACTCCCTCTATACCGTCTAGAATTAAGGATGCGGGAAATTTCATATTCCCCGTCCTCCACCACCGGAGGAACAGTGGCAGTGGCGTCTCTTTCTGATACATAAGCTTTTTTCAATAGAGAAACATGAAACACCGGATTAATCTTCCAGGAGGTAAGAACCTCCAACCTAACAGCAGATTGGTTAACTACCTGAAGCACCGTAACCAGTTCCCGACCGCCCACTGTACATAAACGTCGGCGCTGCCTGGGCTCTGTGCAGCGCCGACGTTTAAAAATGGTGGGTGGTCCCGCAGCGCTCAGGACCCCCAGGGTCCTGCTACTGCTGCGGTACCGGTTCAGAGCGATAGCTCTGACTTGTGGCATCATGGGGACCTGATTGGATCAGGTCCCCATGATGTTAACCTGTTCCTATCTTCTAGATGCCGCGATCCATAGCGATCGCGGCATTTAAAAGATAGTGACAGCCGGTGGTCGGCGATCGGGATCCCCCACATACCTGCCAGCAGCGGGGATCCCAGTGCTGTGACATCTGACATCATCGAGACCTGATTGGCTCAGGTCTCGATGATGTCAGCGTCATACCAGCCTATCAGAGAGATCACCAGGGAAGTTTGTTTTAGCAACTAACTTTCCCGGGCGATCTGCCTGATAAATACTTTGTTTCTCCTCCGATCTCAGTGAGAGAGCAGAGGAGAAACACTGTGACAAGAGCTGTCAGCCTTGCCACAGTAAAAGTGAAAAAAATAAAATAAAAAAGAAAGTAAGAGTTAGGGTTAGTCAATCCTGTCAGATCAGTCAGTCAGTCCTGTCAGATCAGTCAGTCAGTCCAGTCAGTCAGTCCTGTCAGATCAGTCAGTCAGTCCTGTCAGATCTGTCAGTCAGTCAGTCCTGTCAGATCTGTCAGTCAGTCAGTCCTGTCAGATCTGTCAGTCAGTCAGTCCTGTCAGATCAGTCAGTCCTGTCAGATCAGTCAGTACTGTCAGTCAGTCAGTCCTGTCAGATCAGTCCAGTCAGTCAGTCCTGTCAGATCTGTCAGTCAGTCAGTCCTGTCAGATCAGTCAGTCCTGTCAGTGAGTCAGTCCTGTCAGATCAGTCCAGTCAGTCCTGTCAGATCAGTCAGTCAGTCCTGTCAGATCAGTCAGTCCTGTCAGGTCAGTCAGTCCTGTCAGATCAGTCCGGTCAGTCCAGTACGGTCAGTCCAGTCCGGTCAGTCCAGTCCGGTCAGTCCAGTCAGGGCCCGTCCTTTCAGTCCTGTCCATTCAGTCAGGTCCGTTCAGTCCAGTCAAAAAATATAAAAATAAAATGGCCCGTGAGACTTATACCGCAGAAGAGGTGTATGCCCTGCTATGTTCTGACACTGATGACAGTGCAATCTCAGATGGAGATATGGATTTTGAGGGCTTTAGTAGCGGCGACACTGAGAGCTCAGAAATGAGCAGTGATTCTGTTCCATCCTCAAGCCCAAGGACCAGTACAGCAATAGGGGCAAATAGCGCTACTGGAGAAATGTCTCCAAATCAGGGAACACTGCCCAGTACCAGCGCTGTCCCTGCTACTAGTGAATTGGCGCACGCTAGTGTACAAGGGGTGTTGCCACATGATCTAGCATTTCCCAGATGGGAGGCTTCGGATTCGGCTGCTCCATTCAGCCCTGATTTCAACGCCATTCCTGGTATAAATGTGGAGGTGGAAGATTTTGGACCAATTCATTTTTTTAATTTGTTTTTTACAGACAGCTTGCTAGAGCATATTGTCGTGCAAACAAATTTATATGCATCCCAATTCATAAGCCAGAATCCCCGATCTTACTATGCTAGGGCAAATTTATGGACACCAACTAATGTCCCGGAAATAAAAAAAATTTTAGGACTTACATTTGCCATGGGGCTTGTTAAAAAACCGAGAATTCGATCCTACTGGTCCAACCACCCTGTTCATGCCACCCCTTTGTTTTCAGTCGTTCTGCCTAGGACCCATTATGAAATGCTCATGCGGTTTTGGCATTTTAACGACAATAGTCAATGCCTGCCCAGAAATGCCCCAGAACATGACAGGTTATATAAAATTGGAACCATCATTGAAAATTTGTCAGAAAAATTCTTAAGCCTCTACACCCCAACACAAAATATTTCTATAGATGAGTCCCTTGTAAAATTCAAAGGAAGACTGCACCTCAAGCAATTTATCCCATCTAAAAGGGCAAGGTTTGGAATAAAGCTCTATAAAATGTGCGAAAGTTCAACCGGATACACATCCGCTTTTTGCATATATGAGGGGAAAGATAGCCAACTAAACCAACCAGGATGCCCTACTTATCTGGGGACATCTGGAAAAATTGTTTGGGAGCTGATAAGTCCATTTTTTCAAAAAGGCTACAATCTATATGTGGACAGTTATTACACCAACATACCCCTATTTAAAAGTCTGGTTGAACACAACATCGGTGCTTGTGGGACCATCCGTAAAAACCGTCAGGGGTTTCCACAACCATTGGTCAACCAAAAGTTTCAAAAGGGGCAGTCAGGGGCTGTATGCAACGGAGAGCTGCTTGCCCTGAAATATAGGGATAAGAGGGATATTTTTGTCCTCAGCTCGATCCACACAGAGGCCACTGTAGAACTAGGATCCACCACTCCGAAGCAAAAACCTGTGTCAGTCATTGACTACAACAAACACATGGGGGGTGTGGACCTTGCAGACCAGGTTCTACAGCCATACCAGGTATCAAGAAAGTCCTATACCTGGTATAAAAAGTTGGTTATTTATTTGTTTCAGGTGGCCACATACAATTCTTTTGTGTTGTACAAAAAAGCAGGAAATTCAGATCCTTTTCTTGATTATCCAGAAAAGGTAATTGAAAATCTTGTCTTTCAAAGTGTTAGCCCCGTTCATCCATTAGAATCTGAGGATGTGAAAAGACTCACTGAGCGACATTTTATTGCACTTATTCCAGCAACGGAAACAAGAAGGAACCCCCAGAAAAGATGTCGTGTATGTACTAAGAGAAGAATGAGGCGTGATACCCGCTACTATTGCCCACAATGCCCATCATTGCCAGCCTTATGCGTCACTGACTGCTTTAAAATCTTCCACACAGAACCACGTTTTTAAACTGTAAAAATTTATCCCAATTTGTCATTCAAACATTTGGTTCATTTAGTGAATGACACATTCGAGTAGAGCTCACTTAATTTCCAGGGGTGGGTGGGGGTCTCCAGAATCTAAACCTTCCATTGCGTGCTTGTTTCTGGAAATCATCCATTGAGTTAAAATGGTCACTAAACCCATAGATGAATTCCCAGAGGGGTGTCATTTCCAAAATGGGGTCACTTCAGGGGGGATTCTTTAGCTCTGGTACTCTGAAAAGTTCCAGAACAGCATAATCCCCCCTGAAGTGACCCCATTATGGAAATGACACCTCTGTGGGAATTCATCTATGGGTTTAGTGACTATTTACCTATCTACTTATTTTCCCACCACTAGATTAACTTATACAGAGGAGAAGATTGTAAAATTCGGTCACTTGTTGTGGGTTTCCTCTGTTTAGGCACCTCAGGGCCTCTCCAAAGGCAACATGGCGTCCGCTATCCATTCCAGTCAAATTTCCATTCCAAAAGTCAAATGGCGCTCCTTACCTTCTGAGCCATGCCGTGCGCCCAAACAGTGGCTTTGCACCACATATGGGGTATCAGCGTGCTCAGGAGAAATTGTACAACACATTTTGGGGTCCATTTTTTCTGGTTGCCCTTGTGAAAATTAAAAATTTGAGGCTAAAGTAGCAGTTTTGTGTTAAAAATGTGTTTTTTTATTTTCACACTTCAACATTATAAAATTCTGTGAAGCCCCTGGGGGTTCAAGGTGCTCACCACACATCTAGATAAGTTCCTTGAGGGGTCTAGTTTCCAAAATGGGGTGACTTGTTGGGGGTTTCCTCTGTTTAGGCACCTCAGGGGCTCTCCAAATGCAACATGGCGTCCGCTATCGATTCCAGTCAAATTTCCATTCCAAAAGTCAAATGGCGCTCCTTACCTTCCGAGCCATGCCGTGCGCCCAAGCAGTGGTTTTGCACCACATATGCGGTATCAGCGTGCTCAGGAGAAATTGCACAACACATTTTGGGGTCCATTTTTTCTGGTTCCCCTTGTGAAAATTAAAAATTTGAGGCTAAAGTAGCAGTTTTGTGTTAAAAATGTGTTTTTTTATTTTCACACTTCAACATTATAAAATTCTGTGAAGCCCCTTGGGGTTCAAGGTGCTCACCACACATCTAGATAAGTTCCTTGAGGGGTCTAGTTTCCAAAATGGGGTCACTTGTTGGGGGTTTCCTCTGTTTAGGCACCTCAGGGGCTCTCCAAATGCAACATGGCGTCCGCTATCGATTCTAGTCAAATTTCCATTCCAAAAGTCAAATGGCGCTCCTTACCTTCCGAGCCATGCCATGCGCCCAAACAGTGGTTTTGCACCACATATGGGGTATCAGCGTGCTCAGAAGAAATTGCACAACACATTTTGGGGTCCATTTTTTCTGGCTGCCCTTGTGAAAATTAAAAATTTGAGGCTAAAGTAGCAGTTTTGTGTTAAAAATGTGTTTTTTTATTTTCACACTTCAACATTATAAAATTCTGTGAAGCCCCTGGGGGTTCAAGGTGCTCACCACACATCTAGATAAGTTCCTTAAGGGGTCTAGTTTCCAAAATGGGATCACTTGTTGGGGGTTTCCTTTGTTTAGGCACCTCAGGGGCTCTCCAATGCAACATGGCATCCGCTATCGATTCCAGTCAAATTTCCATTCCAAAAGTCAAATGGCGCTCCTTACCTTCCAAGCCATGCCGTGCGCCCAAACAGTGGCTTTACACCACATATGGGGTATCAGCGTGCTCAGGAGAAATTGCACAACACATTTTGGGGTCCATTTTTTCTGGCTGCCCTTGTCAAAATTAAAAATTTGAGGTTAAATTAGCAGTTTTGTGACAATAAAGTTAAATGTTCATTGTTTTCTTCCACATTCCAAAAATTCCTGTGAAGCACCTGAAGGGTTAATAAACTTCTTGAATGTGGTTTTGAGCACCTTTAGGGGTGCAGTTTTTAGAATGGTATCACTTTTGGGTATTTTCTGTCATAAAGGCTCCTCAAAGTCACTTCAAATAAGATGTGGTCCCTAAAAAAATGTTTTTGTAAATTTTGTTGTAAAAATGAGAAATCGCTGGTCAACTTTTAACCCTTATAGCTTCCTAACAAAAAAAATTTTGGTTCCAAAATTGTGCTGATGTGAAGTAGACATGTGGGAAATGTTATTTATTAATTATTTTGTGTGACATATCTCTCTGATTTAAGGGCATGAAAATTCAAAGTTTGAAAATTGCAAAATTTTCAAAATTTTCGCCAAATTTCCAATTTTTTCACAAATAAACGCAAGTGATATCGAAGACATTTTACCACTATCATGAAGTACAATATGTCACAAAAAAATAATCTCAGAATCAGGGGGATACGTTGAAGCGTTCCAGAGTAATTACCTCATAAAGTGACAGTGCTCAGAATTGAAAAAATTGGCCCGGTCACGAAGGCAAAAACAGGCTGTAATGCACACGCCCGGGCTGAGCGGCGTGTGCATGTGATTCCACTGGACCGTGCCGGAGAGTGAATGCCTGGAGGGGCGTAACTAGGTATTCACCCAATCCGACCAGGGTCACACGACGGCATACGACGCCAGTGCACCAAGGAGGAACCGAGCAGAGGGACCAGGTGCTACTCCAGGACAGACCCCGGACACGGCTGTTGACCCACACAGGGGAATACAGGAACAGACTGGTTAGGCTGGCACACAGACTGGTGGGAATAGGCAGGCAAGACTGGTATGCAGGCAGGCGGGTATGCAGGCAGGGGGGTACAGGCAAGCACGGCTAGAGTGCAGACAGGAAGGCACTAGCAGGTAGGAACACAGGCGGGATAGGACCCAGTACACACTGGGACTCTGGAACAGAACCACAGATGTGGCGGACAAACACAGCAGAGTGAGGCCACCCAGAGAGGTGAGCGAGAGCAGGGCAGGACGAGACCGCCCGGAGCGGTGAGCAAGAGCAGGGCAGGATGACACCGCCCGGAGCGGTGAGCAAGAGCAGAGCAGGACGAGACCGCACGGAGCGGTGACCAAGAGCAGAGCAGGACGAGACCGCCTGGAGCGGTGAGCAAGAGCAGAGCAGGACGAGACCGCATGGAGTGGTGAGCAAGAGCAGAGCAGGATGAGACCGCCTGGAGCGGTGAGCAAGAGCAGAGCAGGACGAGACCGCCTGGAGCGGTGAGCAAGAGCAGAGCAGGATGAGACCGCCTGGAGCGGTGAGCAAGAGCAGAGCAGGACGAGACCGCCTGGAGCGGTGAGCAAGAGCAGAGCAGGACGAGACCGCCTGGAGCGTTGAGCAAGAGCAGAGCAGGAAGAGGCCGCCTGGAGCGGTGAGCAAGGGCAGAGCAGGACGAGGCCGCCTGGAGCGGTGATGAAGGACAGAGCAGGACGAGGCCGTCTGGAGCGGTGAGCAAGAGTAGAGCAGGACGAGGCCGCCTGGAGCGGTGAGCAAGAGTAGAGCAGGACGATGCCGCCTGGAGCGGTGAGCAAGAGTAGAGCAGGACGAGGCCACCTGGAGCGGTGAGCAAGAGTAGAGCAGGACGAGGCCGCCTGGAGCGCTGAGCAAGAGTAGAGCAGGACGAGGCCGCCTGGAGCGGTGAGCAAGAGTAGAGCAGGACGAGGCCGTCTGGAGCGGTGAGCAAGAGTAGAGCAAGACTGCCGGAGCAGTGAGCAAAAGGATAAGAGCGGAGCGAGACTGCCGGAGCAGTGAGCAAAAGGGTCAGAGCGGAGCAAGGCTGCCGGAGCAGTGAGCAAAAGGGTCAGAGCGGAGCAAGGCTGCCGGAGCAGCGAGCAAAAGGGTCAGAGCAGAGCAAGGCTGCCGGAGCAGCGAGCAAAAGGGTCAGAGCGGAGCAAGGCTGCCGGAGCAGTGAGCAAGGCAGAGCAGGCTAGAACCGCCGGAGCGGTGAGCAAGGCAGAGCAAGGGGGACAGGGCTCTGTTCACACGGAACAGACAGGAAGGGTAAGGCAGAGCCAGATACCCACAGGGTACTTGCAGTGAAGTAGCGAGTGGACCACAAACTCACAAACGCGAGTACAGAGACAACAAGCAGGAGTTAGGTACGAGTTCAGACTCTGCAGAAAAAGGAAAGGAACGGACATAGAGAAAAAACAGGTAAAAGATAGGAGAGAGTTCAGACTGGAACTGAGTGTACGGAGGAGACCGACACTGCAGCGGAATACAGGAGCGGGTCTGGGAATACGGCCCCCAGAGAGGCGGGACGAACAGGCAAGGAGCGTGTTCAGACAGGACAGACAAGATACAGGAGCGGGTCTAGGTAATCGGCCCCTAGAAGGCGGGAGGAACAGGCAAGGAGCGTGTTCAGACAGGCCTGGAAATACAGCCTCCAGGATAGGCAGACAAGAGAACACAGAACGGGACCTGGCACCTTCAGAGTGAAAGCACACACTGAATGAAACACAATGCTCAGGCATGGGTTAATTGGAGCAGCTGGTTTAAATACCAGGTGACAGACAGCAATAGGCTGAGGACGCACAAGGGGTGTGCCCACAGCAGGTACAAGAAGCAGGAAGTGATCGGGCGCCGCCCATAAGCAGCAGCACACAGAAGCAAACAGACAGCATGGAGGGAAGCCAGAGAGGCATTCTGGATTGGACATCAAGTGCGCGCTCTTGCACAGTGGGAGATGGACCACTATGCAAGGACACCGCCAGGTATGTTACAGTACCCCCCCTTACGCCCCCTCTTCTTCAGGCCTGCCAGAATCTTCCGCAGGGAATTCGAGGGCCAATCCTTCACTTCAAGGAGATCACTTCCACTGTCCACAGGAAAAACTGGTCTCATCTGGTTAGCTAGGATGCTACCTCCTATCCAGCCATCCTCAGCAACAGACGAAACGGGTGGAGTACCAGGAACAGCACACAAGGAAGTCTCTCTCCACATATTTTCAGGTGGAACCCCATAGGGTACAGGAGACAACTGGAAGTCCTCCACCGGGTTGGAGGGGAGCAGTGACTTGGGGGTAATCTCTGCTTCGAGGTACATCTTGTCAAACTCACAGGAAGAAATAGACGGGTTATCAGGTACAGTATGAGGAAAAGTCACTGTCTCTTTGTTATCTGGTGGTACCCCGGAGGATTCAGGAAACAACTGGAGGTCCTCCGCCGGGTCAGAAGAGTGCAGAGGCTCGGAGAAAACATCTGCTTCAGAGTACACTAGGTCGGACTCACTGGACGAAGCAGGCGAGGTATCGGGTACCGAGTATTGGAAAGTCTCTGTCCATTCACCACCAGGTGGCACCCCGAAGGGTTCTGGAGACAACTGGAGGTCCTCCGCCTGGTCGGAGGGGTGTAGAGACTCGGGAGTAACCTGTGCTTCAGAGTACACTAGGTTGGACTCACTGGACGAAGCGAGCGAGGTATCAGGTACAGAGTATAGGAGAGTCTCTGTCCTTTCTCTACCAGGTAGCACCCCGAAGGGTTCTGGAGACAACTGGAGGTCCTCCGCCTGGTCGGAGGGGTGTAGAGACTCGGGGGTAACTACCACCTTGGGGTACCCATTGTCAGGCTCACAAGACGGAGCGGACAAAGTATCGAGTACCGGGTGTAGAGAAGTCTCTCTCCATTTGTCATTGAGTGGTATCCCGGAGGATTCAGGAGGCAACAGGGGGTCCTCCGCCAAGTAGTGGAGGTGCACAGACTCGGAGGTAATCACAGCTTCGGAGCATCCTTGTACATGCACTCTGGTTAAAGTGGGTGAAGCATCTGATGCCGGGTGCAGGAAGTTCTCCTGTGTGGAGTCTGGATGGGCAGTAGTCTCTTCGGGCAGGAGAACTGGTGCACTACCCACACACATTACCCGTTGGGGCTTCTCCGGGATACAGGGAGATGAAGCTTCAGTAGGGACTTCAAGGTTGGGGTCAGGAGGTCTCAGGGAGGACAGACCCTGGCGTGACGGCTTGTCTCTACGTCTAGCACGTCTGGACTGCCTCTTGAGGTTGTGAGAAGTAGAGATGAGCGGTGTTCGACTAGAACTGTTCGCCAATCTCAAATTCGAGCTGTTTTGGGCGGTGTTCGAGTTGTTCGACGAACCCGGACGATTTGCAAAAAATTCGGCTGTTCGAGGTTATGTTCGATAACTGTTCGTGCACCAAAAGCGTGTCCTGCATGTCTGGCGCTATTTAGAGCACCAATCATGCAGGGATTGTCTGCCACTCACTGTAATGCCACAGCCATGGTGGTTGTGGCATTACAGTGATTGCCCAAATCGATGGGAACAGTGCCAACAGTGAAACATGAAAAGCCGGCAATTCAGCAGCGGCATACACCTGTACCCGACAATTTAGAACCGAAAGAATAGAGCTTCACACATAGATTAGATAGATAGAAACATGTCAGCCACATATATACGAAGTACAGTGATAGTGTTGCTTACTGTACTTGTCATTTAGCGTAAAGGATTTATCAAAAAAAATAATAGTGTTTTCGTGCACCGTCTCTTTAAAAAAGCCGGCCGGCAATTCAGCAGCGGTACCCGACAATTTATAACAGACAGAATAGAGCTTCACACATAGATTAGATAGAGAGAAACATGTCAGTCACATATATATGAAGTACAGTGATAGTGTTGGTTACTGTACTTGTCATTTAGTATTAAAATAAAGGATTTATTATTAAAAAAATTGGCGTGGGGTTCCCCTTAATTTTAGGCTCTAGCGGAGGTTAAGCAGATGGCTGGGGCAGATGTTTGAAGCCTGGGAAGGGGGTAATACCCAGGGAGCTTCCCAGGCTACTAATATCAGCCCCCAGCTGAATACATAGCCTTTACTAGCTATTAAAATGGGGGACCCCCCCAAAAAAATGACGTGGGGTCCCCCCTAATTTAATAGCTAGCAAAGGCTAGGCAGACAGCTGGGGGCTGATATTAATAGCCCAGGAAGGGAGCCATGAATATTGGCCCCCTCCCAGGCTAGAAACACCAGCCGTCAGCCGCCCCAGAAATGGCGCATTCATAGGATGCGACAATTCTGGCACTTAGCCTCGCTCTTCCACGCTGCCCTGGTGCGGTGGCAGGGGGTAATAGGGTTGGGGTTGATGTCAGCTTATAATGCCAGCTGACATCAAGCCCAGGTTAGTAATGGAGAGGCGTCTATAAGACACCCCCATCACTAACCCCACAGTCAAAGTTAAAAAAAACACAAACACCCAGAATAAAGTCCTTTAATTGAAATAAAGACACAATCCTTTATTGTTCTAAATTAAACCATACTTACCGTCACGCCCATTCCAGCTGAAGCCAACGATCTCCTGCAATAAAAGAAAAATAATAAAGCAACCTCATCCTTACCTTTCCATGGTTCCCACGACAGCTTCAGCTCTGCTACATCGAGATGACAGGCTGGACCGCAGCAGAACGCTGCCATCCAACCTCTCATCCCGCAGACACTGAGAAGCGCAGGCTTGCTTGCGCTGCTCAGCGTCTCTCTGTGACGACATCCAGATGAGCCGAGTTCATGTCCAATGAACTCGGCTCACCTCATGCACGTCACTGACAGCGTGGGAAAATTCTCACGCTGAAGCGGTGAGTGCAGGAGAATTCTCCCACGCTGTCAGTGACGTGCATAAGGTGAGCTCATGTCCAATGAACTCAGCTCACCTCCTGCACGTCACTGACAACGTGGGAGAATTCTCCTGCACTCAGCGCTTCAGTGTGAGAATTCTCCCACGCTGAAGCGCTCAGTGCAGGAGAATTTTCCCATGCTGTCAGTGACGTGCATAAGGTGAGCTCATGTCCAATGAACTCAGCTCACCTCCTGCACGTCACTGACAACGTGGGAGAATTCTCCTGCACTCAGCGCTTCAGTGTGAGAATTCTCCCACGCTGAAGCGCTGAGTGCAGGAGAATTTTCCCACGCTGTCAGTGACGTGCATGAGGTGAGCCGAGTTCATTGGACATTAACTCGGCTCATCTGGATGCCCTCACAGAGAGACACTGTGGAGCGCAAGCAAGCCTGCGCTTCTCAGTGTCTGCGGGATGACAGGCTGGATGGCAGCGTTCTGCTGCGGTCCAGCCTGTCATCTCGATGTAGCAGAGCTGAAGCTGTCATGGGAACCATGGAAAGGTAAGGATGATGTTGCTTTATTATTTTTCTTTTATTTCAGGAGATCGTTGGCTTCAGCTGGAATGGGCGTGATGGTAAGTATGGTTTAATTTAGAACAATAAAGAATTGTGTGTTTATTTCAATTAAAGGACTTTTTTCTGGGTGTTGTGTTTTTTTTAAATACTTTACTAGAAATTCATGGTGGTCATGTCTAATATTGGCGTGACCCCATGAATTTCGGGCTTAGGGCCAGCTGATAATGCCAAGCTGGCCCTAACCCCTTTATTACCCAGTGAGCCACCGCATCAGGGCCCTGGATGAGTTGGGTACAGCGCCAGAAGATGGCGCTTCTATGAACGCGCCATTTTCCGGGGTGGCTGCGGACTGCAATTTGCAGCTGGGGTGGCCCAGAAAGCTTGGGCCTCCCTGCGCTGCGGATTCCAGCCCCCAGCTGCCTAGTTGTACCTGGCTGGACACAAAAACAGGGCGAAGCCCCACGTCAATTTTCTTTAAATTATTTCATGAAATAATTAAGAAAAAAAGGGCTTCCCTATATTGTTGTGTCCGGCCAGGTACAAATAGGCAGCTGGTGGTTGGGGGCAGCCCGTTCCTGCCTGCTGTACCTGGCTGGACACAAATATAGTGCGAAGCCCCACGTCAATTTTTTTTTAATTATTTCATGAATTTCCTGAAATAATTTAAAAAAATTGAAGTGGGGCTTCGCACTATATTTGTGTCCAGCCAGGTACAGCAGGCAGGAACGGGCTGCCCCCATCCACCAGCTGCCTATTTGTACCTGGCCGGACACAACAATATAGGGAAGCCCTTTTTTTCTTAATTATTTCATGAATTTCATGAAATAATTAAAAAAAATTGAAGTGGGGCTTCGCACTATATTTGTGTCCAGCCAGGTACAGCAGGCAGGAACGGGCTGCCCCCATCCACCAGCTGCCTATTTGTACCTGGCCGGACACAACAATATAGGGAAGCCCTTTTTTTCTTAATTATTTCATGAATTTCATGAAATAATTAAAAAAAATTGAAGTGGGGCTTCGCACTATATTTGTGTCCAGCCAGGTACAGCAGGCAGGAACGGGCTGCCCCCAACCACCAGCTGCCTATTTGTACCTGGCCAGACACAACAATATAGGGAAGGCCTTTTTTTCTTAATTATTTCATGAATTTCATGAAATAATTAAAAAAAAAGTACGTGGGGCTTCGCCCTATTTTTGTGTCCAGCCAGGTACAACTAGGCAGCTGGGGGCTGGAATCTGCAGCGCAGGGAGGCCCAAGCTTTCTGGGCCCCCCCCGCTACAAATTGCAGTCCGCAGCCACCCCGGAAAATGGCGCGTTCATAGAAGCGCCATCTTCTGGCGCTGTACCCAACTCATCCAGGGCCCTGGTGCGGTGGCTCACTGGGTAATAAAGGGGTTAGGGCCAGCTTGGTATTATCAGCTGGCCCCAAGCCCAAAATTCATGGGGTCACGCCAGTATTAGACATGACCGCCATGAATTTCTAGTAAAGTATTTAAAAAAAACACAACACCCAGAATAAAGTCCTTTAATTGAAATAAAGACACAATTCTTTATTGTTCTAAATTAAACCATACTTACCATCACACCCATTCCAGCTGAAGCCAACGATCTCCTGCAATAAAAGAAAAATAATAAACCAACCTCATCCTTACCTTTCCATGGTTCCCACGACAGCTTCAGCTCTGCTACATCGAGATGACTGGCTGGACCGCAGCAGAACGCTGCCATCCAGTCTGTCATCCCGCAGACACTGAGAAGCGCAGGCATGCTTGCGCTCCTCACTGTCTCGCTGTGACGGCATCCAGATGAGCCGAGGTCATGTCCAATGAACTCGGCTCACCTCATGCACGTCACTGACAGCGTGGGAAAATTCTCACGCTGAAGTGCTGAGTGCAGGAGAATTCTCCCACGCTGTCAGTGATGTGCATGAGGTGAGCTCATGTCCAATGAACTCAGCTCACCTCCTGCACGTCACCAGCTGACGGCTGGTGTTTCTAGCCTGGGAGGGGGCCAATATTCATGGCTCCCTTCCTGGGCTATTAATATCAGCCCCCAGCTGTCTGCCTAGCCTTTGCTAGCTATTAAATTAGGGGGGACCCCACATCATTTTTTTGGGGGGGTCCCCCATTTTAATAGCTAGTAAAGGCTATGTATTCAGCTGGGGGCTGATATTAGTAGCCTGGGAAGCTCCGTGGGTATTACCCCCTTCCCAGGCTTCAAACATCTGCCCCAGCCGTCTGCTTAACCTCCGCTAGAGCCTAAAATTAAGGGGAACCCCACGCCAATTTTTTTAATAATAAATCCTTTATTTTAATACTAAATGACAAGTACAGTAACCAACACTATCACTGTACTTCATATATATGTGACTGACATGTTTCTATCTATCTAATCTATGTGTGATGCTCTATCTTTCTGTTCTAAATTGTCGGGTACCGCTGCTGAATTGCCGGCCGGCTTTTTTAAAGAGACAGTGCATGAAAACACTATTATTTTTTTAAATAAATCCTTTACACTAAATGACAAGTACAGTAAGCAACACTATCACTGTACTTATTATATATGTGACTGACATGTTTCTATCTATCTAATCTATGTGTGAAGCTCTATTCTTTCTGTTCTAAATTGTCGGGTACAGATGCTGAATTGCCGGCCGGCTTTTTTAAAGAGACGGTGCATGAAAACACTAATATTTTTTTTAATAAATCCTTTACACTAAATGACAAGTGCAGTAACCAACACTGTCACTGTGCTTCTTATATGTGTGACTGACATGTTTCTATCTATCTAATCTATGTGTGATGCTCTATTCCTTCTTGTCTAAATTGTCGGGTACCGGTGTATGCCGCTGCTGAATTTGCCGGCCGGCTTTTTTAAAGAGAGTGTCTTCTGAGCAGTTTGTCAGCTTTTGGACACCTTTGCAGGTGTTTTCTATGTGTTTCTATGTGTTTTTGTTTGCCTGCCAATGGTTTTAACGGTGTTCGACGGTGTTCTAAGGTGTTCGACGAACAGTTCGACGAACAGTTCCTCGAACATCCCGGTGTTCGACGAACCGAACCGAACCCGAACACTACGGGGGTGGCTCAACACTACTTGGGATGGCAAAACCACAGTTATTGTTTACTGGGGTATACCACACTTTTTTAAATAGAGATATTTGCGGCTGAACAGTGAGCGACACTCTCAAACTGCTTTTTTTTTAGATACCAAAGGCCCAAAACTGGATAGTACAGCGATTTGACCCGTGGAACTGCGAAACCACACTGGGATGTCGGGCCTACACAAGACTATTTTCAACAGATATATTTTTGTGTCACAACAGTCAGGAGACACTACTGTTTTTCTTTACGGAAAAATTTACCGAAAGCTGAATAATAGAGATTTTTTACCGTGGGATGGCAAAACCACAGTTATTGTTTACTGGGGTATACCACACTTTTTTAAATAGAGATATTTGCGGCTCAACAGTGAGCGACACTCTCAAACTGCTTTTTTTTTAGATACCAAAGGCCCAAAACTGGATAGTACAGCGATTTGACCCGTGGAACTGCGAAACCACACTGGGATGTCGGGCCTACACAAGACTATTTTCAACAGATATATTTTTGTGTCACAACAGTCAGGAGACACTACTGTTTTTCTTTACGGAAAAAACTACCAAAAGCTGAATAATAGAGATTTTTACCGTGGGATGGCAAAACCACAGTTATTGTTTACTGGGGTATACCACACTTTTTTAAATAGAGATATTTGCGGCTGAACAGTGAGCGACACACTCAAACTGCTTTTTTTTTAGATACCAAAGGCCCAAAACTGGATAGTACAGCGATTTGACCCGTGGAACTGCAAAACCACACTGGGATGTCAGGCCTACACAAGACTATTTTCAACAGATATATTTTTGTGTCACAACAGTCAGGAGACACTACTGTTTTTCTTTACAGAAAAAACTACCAAAACCTGAATAATAGAGATTTTTTACCGTGGGATGGCAAAACCACAGTTATTGTTTACTGGGGTATACCACACTTTTTTAAATAGAGATATTTGCGGCTGAACAGTGAACGACACACTCAAACTGCTTTTTTTTAGATACCAAAGGCCCAAAACTGGATAGTACAGCGATTTGACCCGTGGAACTGTGAAACCACACTGGGATGTCGGGCGTACACAAGACTATTTCCAACAGATATATTTTTGTGTCACAACAGTCAGGAGACACTACTGTTTTTCTTTACGGAAAAAACTACCAAAAGCTGAATAATAGAGATTTTTTACCGTGGGATGGCAAAACCACAGTTATTGTTTACTGGGGTATACCACACTTTTTTAAATAGAGACATTGCGGCTGAACAGTGAGTGACACACTCAAACTGCATTTTTTTTTAGATACCAAAGGCCCAAAACTGGATAGTACAGCGATTTGACCCGTGGAACTGCGAAACCACACTGGGATGTCGGGAATACACAAGACTATTTTCAACAGATATATTTTTGTGTCACAACTGTCAGGAGACACTACTGTTTTTCTTTATGGAAAAAACTACCAAAACCTGAATAATAGAGATTTTTTACCGTGGGATGGCAAAACCACAGTTATTGTTTACTGGGGTATACCACACTTTTTTAAATAGAGATATTTGCGGCTGAACAGTGAGCGACACACTCAAACTGCTTTTTTTTTAGATACCAAAGGCCCAAAACTGGATAGTACAGCGATTTGACCCGTGGAACTGCGAAACCACACTGGGATGTCGGACCTACACAAGACTATTTTCAACAGATATATTTTTGTGTCACAACAGTCAGGAGACAATACTGTTTTTCTTTACGTAAAAAACTACCAAAATCTGAATAATAGAGATTTTTTACCGTGGGATGGCAAAACCACAGTTATTGTTTACTGGGGTATACCACACTTTTTTAAATAGAGATATTTGCGGCTGAACAGTGAACGACACACTCAAACTGCTTTTTTTTCAGATACCAAAGGCCCAAAACTGGATAGTACAGCGATTTGACCCGTGGAACTGTGAAACCACACTGGGATGTCCGGCGTACACAAGACTATTTTCAACAGATATATTTTTGTGTCACAACAGTAAGGAGACACTACTGTTTTTCTTTACGGAAAAAACTACCAAAAGCTGAATAATAGAGATTTTTTACCTTGGGATGGCAAAACCACAGTTATTGTTTACTGGGGTATACCACACTTTTTTAAATAGAGATATTTGCGGCTCAACAGTGAGCGACACTCTCAAACTGCTTTTTTTTTAGATACCAAAGGCCCAAAACTGGATAGTACAGCGATTTGACCCGTGGAACTGCGAAACCACACTGGGATGTCGGGCCTACACAAGACTATTTTCAACAGATATATTTTTGTGTCACAACAGTCAGGAGACACTACTGTTTTTCTTTACGGAAAAAATTACCAAAAGCTGAATAATAGAGATTTTTTACCGTGGGATGGCAAAACCACAGTTATTGTTTACTGGGGTATACCACACTTTTTTAAATAGAGATATTTGCGGCTCAACAGTGAGCGACACTCTCAAACTGCTTTTTTTTTAGATACCAAAGGCCCAAAACTGGATAGTACAGCGATTTGACCCGTGGAACTGCGAAACCACACTGGGATGTCGGGCCTACACAAGACTATTTTCAACAGATATATTTTTGTGTCACAACAGTCAGGAGACACTACTGTTTTTCTTTACTTAAAAAACTACCAAAACCTGAATAATAGAGATTTTTTACCGTGGGATGGCAAAACCACAGTTATTGCCCGAAGATTTCCTCCACTATAAATTTATGCTGAAAACATATAACTCTGCCCTTCACCTCTCCAAACAAACCTACTTTAACAACCTCATCATCTCACTTTCCAATAATCCTAAACGACTCTTTGACACGTTTCATTCTCTCCTCAATCAAACAGCACACGCCCCGACCACCGACCTCAGCGCTGACGATCTGGCTAACTATTTCAAAGAAAAAATTGACCATATCCGACAGGAAATTTTCTCCCAATCCCCAAATGTTATGCATGCTCCCCCCCGCCACATTGTATCTTGCTCATTTTCTGACTTCGAACCAGTCACGGAAGATGAAGTGATCAGGCTCCTTGCATCTTCTCGCCCTACCACCTGCACCAGCGACCCTATTCCCTCACATCTCCTTCAGTCCCTTGCTCCAGCTGTCACCTCTCACCTAACTAAAATTTTCAACCTTTCCCTCTCATCTGGTATCTTTCCCTCTTCTTTTAAACACGCCAGCATACAACCATTACTTAAAAAAACATCCCTCGACCAGAACTGCACGGCCAACTACAGACCTGTTTCCAATCTTCCCTTTATCTCTAAACTCCTGGAACGCCTGGTCCAGTCCCGTCTAATCCGCTATCTCTCAGACAACTCTCTTCTTGACCCTTTACAATCTGGTTTCCGCTCTTTACATTCTACTGAAACTGCCCTCACTAAAGTCTCTAATGATCTACTAACAGCTAAATCTAATGGTCACTACTCCCTGCTGATTCTCCTGGATCTCTCTGCAGCATTCGACACTGTGGATCATCAGCTCCTCCTCACTATGCTCTGCACTATTGGCCTCAAGGACACGGTTCTCTCCTGGTTCTCCTCTTATCTCTCTGACCGCTCCTTCTCTGTGTCTTTTGCCGGCTCCTCCTCCTCCCTACTTCCTCTTACTGTCGGGGTTCCTCAAGGATCAGTCCTAGGCCCCCTTCTTTTCTCCTTATACACCGCTCCTATTGGACAAACAATCAGTAGATTCGGTTTTCAGTACCATCTCTATGCTGATGACACCCAATTATACACCTCTGCTCCGGACATCACCCCTGCATTACTACAAAAGACCAGTGATTGTCTTTCTGCTGTGTCTAACATTATGTCCTCCCTCTACCTAAAACTGAATCTGTCAAAAACTGAACTACTCGTCTTTCCTCCCTCCATTAATCTACCTGTGCCCGATATTGCCATCTCCGTTTGTGGCTCAACCATTACTCCCCAGCTACAAGCCCGCTGTCTTGGGGTCATTTTTGATTCAGATCTTTCTTTCACTCCTCACATCAAATCACTCGCTCGTTCATGTCATCTACACCTCAAAAACATCTCAAGAATCAGGACTTTTCTCACCTTTGACTCGGCAAAAACTCTTACTGTCGCTCTTATTCATTCTCGTCTTGACTATTGCAACGCTCTACTAATCGGTCTCCCTCTTACTAAACTCTCCCCTCTCCAATCCGTCCTGAACGCAGCAGCCAGGATCATATTCCTCGCCAACCGCTACTCAGATGCCTCTTCCCTGTGCCAGTGATTGCATTGGTTGCCCATCCAATATAGAGTTCGCATTAAACTTATCACGCTTACCCACAAAGCGCTCCATGCTTCAGTACCCCCCTACATCTCCTCCCTTGTCTCAGTCTACCACCCTACACGTGCCCTCCGTTCTGCAAATGACTTGAAACTAAAATCCTCCATAATCCGAACTTCCCACTCCCGTCTCCAAGATTTCTCGCGTGCTGCGCCAATTCTTTGGAATGCACTACCCAGGACAGTTCGATTAATACCAATACCCACAGTTTCAAGCGAACCCTAAAAACACATTTCTTTAGACTGGCGTATCACCTAAACACACTCTGTCCATCCCAGCTTTCCCCCATATTAAAATCTTCTTCAACTTCGGGTTCAAACCAACCATGCACATAAAAGCCTCTGTCAGGACTGCACACATACTGGCTGGCGACCAGTCCATGTATTATTATTTATCCTATTCAGTATATCAAGGCTGCATTATACAATATATGTACTTTTTACCTTTTGTGTCTCCCCCACTTCCTCATAGACTGTAAGCTCGCGAGCAGGGCCCTCACTCCGTTCGATATGAGATATGCTTATTCTGTATTGTCTGTATAAGTCCCCCCTAAAATTTGTAAAGTGCTGCGGAATATGTTGGCGCTATAAAAATAAACTATTATTATTATTATTATTATTATTGTTTACTGGGGTATACCACACTTTTTTAAAAAGAGATATTTGCGGCTGAACAGTGAGCGACACACTCAAACTGCTTTTTTTTTAGATACCAAAGGCCCAAAACTGGATAGTACAGCGATTTGACCCGTGGAACTGCGAAACCACACTGGGATGTCGGGCCTACACAAGACTATTTTCAACAGATATATTTTTGTGTCACAACAGTCAGGAGACAATACTGTTTTTCTTTACGTAAAAAACTACCAAAATCTGAATAATAGAGATTTTTTACCATGGGATGGCAAAACCACAGTTATTGTTTACTGGGGTATACCACACTTTTTTACATAGAGATATTTGCGGCTGAACAGTGAACGACACACTCAAACTGCTTTTTTTTTAGATACCAAAGGCCCAAAACTGGATAGTACAGCGATTTGACCCGTGGAACTGCGAAACCACACTGGGATGTCGGGCGTACACAAGATTATTTTCAACAGATATATTTTTGTGTCACAACAGTCAGGAGACACTACTGTTTTTCTTTACGGAAAAAACTACCAAAAGCTGAATAATAGAGATTTTTTACCTTGGGATGGCAACACCACAGTTATTGTTTACTGGGGTATACCACACTTTTTTAAATAGAGATATTCGCAGCTCAACAGTGAGCGACACTCTCAAACTGCTTTTTTTTTAGATACCAAAGGCCCAAAACTGGATAGTACAGCGATTTGACCCGTGGAACTGCGAAACCACACTGGGATGTCGGGCCTACACAAGACTATTTTCCACAGATATATTTTTGTGTCACAACAGTCAGGAAACACTACTGTTTTTCTTTACGGAAAAAACTACCAAAAGCTGAATAATAGAGATTTTTACCGTGGGATGGCAAAACCACAGTTATTGTTTACTGGGGTATACCACACTTTTTTAAATAGAGATATTTGCGGCTGAACAGTGAGCGACACACTCAAACTGCTTTTTTTTTTAGATACCAAAGGCCCAAAACTGGATAGTACAGCGATTTGACCCGTGGAACTGCGAAACCACACTGGGATGTCAGGCCTACACAAGACTATTTTCAACAGATATATTTTTGTGTCACAACAGTCAGGAGACACTACTGTTTTTCTTTACAGAAAAAACTACCAAAACCTGAATAATAGAGATTTTTTACCGTGGGATGGCAAAACCACAGTTATTGTTTACTGGGGTATACCACACTTTTTTAAATAGAGATATTTGCGGCTGAACAGTGAACGACACACTCAAACTGCTTTTTTTTAGATACCAAAGGCCCAAAACTGGATAGTACAGCGATTTGACCCGTGGAACTGTGAAACCACACTGGGATGTCGGGCGTACACAAGACTATTTCCAACAGACATATTTTTGTGTCACAACAGTCAGGAGACACTACTGTTTTTCTTTACGGAAAAAACTACCAAAAGCTGAATAATAGAGATTTTTTACCGTGGGATGGCAAAACCACAGTTATTGTTTACTGGGGTATACCACACTTTTTTAAATAGAGACATTGCGGCTGAACAGTGAGTGACACACTCAAACTGCATTTTTTTTTAGATACCAAAGGCCCAAAACTGGATAGTACAGCGATTTGACCCGTGGAACTGCGAAACCACACTGGGATGTCGGGAATACACAAGACTATTTTCAACAGATATATTTTTGTGTCACAACTGTCAGGAGACACTACTGTTTTTCTTTACGGAAAAAACTACCAAAAGCTGAATAATAGAGATTTTTTACCGTGGGATGGCAAAAACCACAGTTATTGTTTACTGGGGTATACCACACTTTTTTAATAGAGATATTTGCGGCTGAACAGTGAGCAACACACTCAAACTGCTTTTTTTTTAGATACCAAAGGCCCAAAACTGGATAGTACAGCGATTTGACCCGTGGAACTGCGAAACCACACTGGGATGTCGGGCCTACACAAGACTATTTTCAACAGATATATTTTTGTGTCACAACAGTCAGGAGACACTACTGTTTTTCTTTACGGAAAAACTACCAAAAGCTGAATAATAGAGATTTTTTACCGTGGGATGGCAAAACCACAGTTATTGATTACTGGGGTATACCACACTTTTTTAAATAGAGATACTTGCGGCTGAACAGTGAGCGACACACTCAAACTGCTTTTTTTTTAGATACCAAAGGCCCAAAACTGGATAGTACAGCGATTTGACCCGTGGAACTGCGAAACCACACTGGGATATCGGGCCTACACAAGACTATTTTCAACAGATATATTTTTGTGTCACAACAGTCAGGAGACACTACTGTTTTTCTTTACGGAAAAAACTAACAAAAGCTGAATAATAGAGATTTTTTACCGTGGGATGGCAAAACCACAGTTATTGATTACTGGGGTATACCACACTTTTTTAAATAGAGATATTTGCGGCTAAACAGTGAGCGACACACTCAAACTGCTTTTTTTTAGATACCAAAGGCCCAAAACTGTATAGTACAGCGATTTGACCCGTGGAACTGCGAAACCACACTGGGATGTCGGGCCTACACAAGACTATTTTCAACAGATATATTTTTGTGTCACAACAGTCAGGAGACACTTCTGTTTTTCTTTACGGAAAAAACTACCAAAAGCTGAATAATAGAGATTTTTTACTGTGGGATGGCAAAACCACAGTTATTGTTTACTGGGGTATACCACACTTTTTTAAATAGAGATATTTGCGGCTGAACAGTGAGCGGCACACTCGAACTGCTTTTTTTTAGATACCAAAGGCCCAAAACTGGATAGTACAGCGATTTGACCCGTGGAAATGCGAAACTACACTGGGATGTCGGGCCTACACAAGACTATTTTCAACATATATATTTTTGTGTCACAACAGTCAGGAGACACTACTGTTTTTCTTTACGGAAAAAACTGCCAAAAGCTGAATAATAGAGATTTTTTACCGTGGGATGGCAAAACCACAGTTATTGTTTACTGGGGTATACCACACTTTTTAAAATAGAGATATTTGCGGCTGAACAGTGAGCGACACACTCAAACTGCTTTTTTTTTAGATACCAAAGGACCAAAACTGGATAGTACAGCGATTTGACCCGTGGAACTGCGAAACCACACTGGGATGTCAGGCCTACACAAGACTATTTTCAACAGATATATTTTTGTGTCACAACAGTCAGGAGACACTACTGTTTTTCTTTACAGAAAAAACTACCAAAACCTGAATAATAGAGATTTTTTACCGTGGGATGGCAAAACCACAGTTATTGTTTACTGGGGTATACCACACTTTTTTAAATAGAGATATTTGCGGCTGAACAGTGAACGACACACTCAAACTGCTTTTTTTTAGATACCAAAGGCCCAAAACTGGATAGTACAGCGATTTGACCCGTGGAACTGTGAAACCACACTGGGATGTCGGGCGTACACAAGACTATTTCCAACAGACATATTTTTGTGTCACAACAGTCAGGAGACACTACTGTTTTTCTTTACGGAAAAAACTACCAAAAGCTGAATAATAGAGATTTTTTACCGTGGGATGGCAAAACCACAGTTATTGTTTACTGGGGTATACCACACTTTTTTAAATAGAGACATTGCGGCTGAACAGTGAGTGACACACTCAAACGGCATTTTTTTTTAGATACCAAAGGCCCAAAACTGGATAGTACAGCGATTTGACCCGTGGAACTGCGAAACCACACTGGGATGTCGGGAATACACAAGACTATTTTCAACAGATATATTTTTGTGTCACAACTGTCAGGAGACACTACTGTTTTTCTTTACGGAAAAAACTACCAAAAGCTGAATAATAGAGATTTTTTACCGTGGGATGGCAAAACCACAGTTATTGTTTACTGGGGTATACCACACTTTTTTAATAGAGATATTTGCGGCTGAACAGTGAGCAACACACTCAAACTGCTTTTTTTTTAGATACCAAAGGCCCAAAACTGGATAGTACAGCGATTTGACCCGTGGAACTGCGAAACCACACTGGGATGTCGGGCCTACACAAGACTATTTTCAACAGATATATTTTTGTGTCACAACAGTCAGGAGACACTACTGTTTTTCTTTACGGAAAAACTACCAAAAGCTGAATAATAGAGATTTTTTTACCGTGGGATGGCAAAACCACAGTTATTGATTACTGGGGTATACCACACTTTTTTAAATAGAGATACTTGCGGCTGAACAGTGAGCGACACACTCAAACTGCTTTTTTTTTAGATACCAAAGGCCCAAAACTGGATAGTACAGCGATTTGACCCGTGGAACTGCGAAACCACACTGGGATATCGGGCCTACACAAGACTATTTTCAACAGATATATTTTTGTGTCACAACAGTCAGGAGACACTACTGTTTTTCTTTACGGAAAAAACTAACAAAAGCTGAATAATAGAGATTTTTTACCGTGGGATGGCAAAACCACAGTTATTGATTACTGGGGTATACCACACTTTTTTAAATAGAGATATTTGCGGCTAAACAGTGAGCGACACACTCAAACTGCTTTTTTTTAGATACCAAAGGCCCAAAACTGGATAGTACAGCGATTTGACCCGTGGAACTGCGAAACCACACTGGGATGTCGGGCCTACACAAGACTATTTTCAACAGATATATTTTTGTGTCACAACAGTCAGGAGACACTTCTGTTTTTCTTTACGGAAAAAACTACCAAAAGCTGAATAATAGAGATTTTTTACCGTGGGATGGCAAAACCACAGTTATTGTTTACTGGGGTATACCACACTTTTTTAAATAGAGATATTTGCGGCTGAACAGTGAGCGGCACACTCGAACTGCTTTTTTTTAGATACCAAAGGCCCAAAACTGGATAGTACAGCGATTTGACCCGTGGAAATGCGAAACTACACTGGGATGTCGGGCCTACACAAGACTATTTTCAACATATATATTTTTGTGTCACAACAGTCAGGAGACACTACTGTTTTTCTTTACGGAAAAAACTGCCAAAAGCTGAATAATAGAGATTTTTTACCGTGGGATGGCAAAACCACAGTTATTGTTTACTGGGGTATACCACACTTTTTAAAATAGAGATATTTGCGGCTGAACAGTGAGCGACACACTCAAACTGCTTTTTTTTTAGATACCAAAGGCCCAAAACTGGATAGTACAGCGATTTGACCCGTGGAACTGCGAAACCACACTGGGATGTCGGGCCTACACAAGACTATTTTCAACAGATATATTTTTGTGTCACAACAGTCAGGAGACACTACTGTTTTTCTTTACGGAAAAACCTACTAAAAGCTGAATAATTGAGATTTTTTACCGTGGGATGGCAAAACCACAGTTATTGTTTACTGGGGTACACCACTCTTTTTTAAATAGAGATATTTGCAGCTGAACAGTGAGCGACACACTCAAACTGCTTTTTTTTTAGATAACAAAGGCCCAAAACTGGATAGTACAGCGATTTGACCCGTGGAACTGCGAAACCACACTGGGATGTCGGGCCTACACAAGACTATTTTCAACAGATATATTTTTGTGTCACAACAGTCAGGAGACACTACTGTTTTTCTTTACGGAAAAAACTACCAAAAGCTGAATAATTGAGATTTTTTACCGTGGGATGGCAAAACCACAGTTATTGTTTACTGGGGTATACCACACTTTTTTAAATAGAGATATTTGCGGCTGAACAGTGAGCGACACACTCAAACTGCTTTTTTTTTAGATACCAAAGGCCCAAAACTGGATAGTACAGCGATTTGACCCGTGGAACTGCGAAACCACACTGGGATGTCGGGCCTACACAAGACTATTTTCAACAGATATATTTTTGTGTCACAACAGTCAGGAGTCACTTCTGTTTTTCTTTACGGAAAAAACTACCAAAAGCTGAATAATAGAGATTTTTTTTTACCGTGGGATGGCAAAACCACAGTTATTGTTTCCTGGGGTATACCACACTTTTTTAAATAGAGATATTTGCAGCTGAACAGTGAACGACACACTCAAACTGCTTTTTTTTTAGATACCAAAGGCCCAAAACTGGATAGTACAGCGATTTGACCGTGGAACTGCAAAACCACACTGGGATGTCGGGCCTACACAAGACTATTTTCAACTTATATATTTTTGTGTCACAACAGTCAGGAGACACTACTGTTTTTCTTTACGGAAAAAACTGCCAAAAGCTGAATAATAGAGATTTTTTACTGTGGGATGGCAAAACCACAGTTATTGTTTACTGGGGTATACCACACTTTTTTAAATAGAGATATTTGCGGCTGAACAGTGAGCGACACACTCAAACTGCTTTTTTTTTAGATACCAAAGGCCCAGAACTGGATAGTACAGCGATTTGACCCGTGGAACAGCGAAACCACACTGGGATGTCGGGCGTACGCAAGACTATTTTCAACAGATATATTTTTGTTTCACAACAGTCAGGAGACACTACTGTTTTTCTTTACGGAAAAACCTACTAAAAGCTGAATAATTGAGATTTTTTACCGTGGGATGGCAAAACCACAGTTATTGTTTACTGGGGTACACCACACTTTTTTAAATAGAGATATTTGCGGCTGAACAGTGAGCGACACACTCAAACTGCTTTTTTTTTAGATACCAAAGGACCAAAACTGCATAGTACAGCGATTTGACCCGTGGAACTGCGAAACCACACTGGGATGTCGGGCCTACACAAGCCTATTTTCAACAGATATATTTTTGTGTCACAACAGTCAGGAGACACTACTGTTTTTCTTTACGGAAAAAACTACCAAAAGCTGAATAATAGAGATTTTTTACCGTGGGATGGCAAAACCACAGTTATTGTTTACTGGGGTATACCACACTTTTTTAAATAGAGATATTTGCGGCTGAACAGTGAGCGACACACTCAAACTGCTTTTTTTTTAGATACCAAAGGCCCAAAACTGGATAGTACAGCGATTTGACCCCTGGAACTGCGAAACCACACTGGGATGTCGGGCCTACACAAGACTATTTTCAACAGATATATTTTTGTGTCACAACAGTCAGGAGACACTACTGTTTTTCTTTACGGAAAAAAATAACAAAAGCTGAATAATTGAGATTTTTTACCGTGGGATGACAAAACCACAGTTATTGTTTACTGGGGTATACCACACTTTTTTAAATAGAGATATTTGCGGCTGAACAGTGAGCGACACACTCAAACTGCTTTTTTTTTTGGATACCAAAGGCCCAAAACTGGATAGTACAGCGATTTGACCCATGGAACTGCGAAACCACACTGGGATGTCGGGCCTACACAAGACTATTTTCAACAGATATATTTTTGTGTCACAACAGTCAGGAGACACTACTGTTTTTCTTTACGGAAAAACTACCAAAAGCTGAATAATAGAGATTTTTTACCGTGGGATGGCAAAACCACAGTTATTGATTACTGGGGTATACCACACTTTTTTAAATAGAGATACTTGCGGCTGAACAGTGAGCGACACACTCAAACTGCTTTTTTTTTAGATACCAAAGGCCCAAAACTGGATAGTACAGCGATTTGACCCGTGGAACTGCGAAACCACACTGGGATATCGGGCCTACACAAGACTATTTTCAACAGATATATTTTTGTGTCACAACAGTCAGGAGACACTACTGTTTTTCTTTACGGAAAAAACTAACAAAAGCTGAATAATAGAGATTTTTTACCGTGGGATGGCAAAACCACAGTTATTGATTACTGGGGTATACCACACTTTTTTAAATAGAGATATTTGCGGCTAAACAGTGAGCGACACACTCAAACTGCTTTTTTTTAGATACCAAAGGCCCAAAACTGGATAGTACAGCGATTTGACCCGTGGAACTGCGAAACCACACTGGGATGTCGGGCCTACACAAGACTATTTTCAACAGATATATTTTTGTGTCACAACAGTCAGGAGACACTTCTGTTTTTCTTTACGGAAAAAACTGCCAAAAGCTGAATAATAGAGATTTTTTACCGTGGGATGGCAAAACCACAGTTATTGTTTACTGGGGTATACCACACTTTTTAAAATAGAGATATTTGCGGCTGAACAGTGAGCGACACACTCAAACTGCTTTTTTTTTAGATACCAAAGGCCCAAAACTGGATAGTACAGCGATTTGACCCGTGGAACTGCGAAACCACACTGGGATGTCAGGCCTACACAAGACTATTTTCAACAGATATATTTTTGTGTCACAACAGTCAGGAGACACTACTGTTTTTCTTTACAGAAAAAACTACCAAAACCTGAATAATAGAGATTTTTTACCGTGGGATGGCAAAACCACAGTTATTGTTTACTGGGGAATACCACACTTTTTTAAATAGAGATATTTGCGGCTGAACAGTGAACGACACACTCAAACTGCTTTTTTTTAGATACCAAAGGCCCAAAACTGGATAGTACAGCGATTTGACCCGTGGAACTGTGAAACCACACTGGGATGTCGGGCGTACACAAGACTATTTCCAACAGACATATTTTTGTGTCACAACAGTCAGGAGACACTACTGTTTTTCTTTACGGAAAAAACTACCAAAAGCTGAATAATTGAGATTTTTTACCGTGGGATGGCAAAACCACAGTTATTGTTTACTGGGGTATACCACACTTTTTTAAATAGAGACATTGCGGCTGAACAGTGAGTGACACACTCAAACTGCATTTTTTTTTAGATACCAAAGGCCCAAAACTGGATAGTACAGCGATTTGACCCGTGGAACTGCGAAACCACACTGGGATGTCGGGAATACACAAGACTATTTTCAACAGATATATTTTTGTGTCACAACTGTCAGGAGACACTACTGTTTTTCTTTACGGAAAAAACTACCAAAAGCTGAATAATAGAGATTTTTTACCGTGGGATGGCAAAACCACAGTTATTGTTTACTGGGGTATACCACACTTTTTTAATAGAGATATTTGCGGCTGAACAGTGAGCAACACACTCAAACTGCTTTTTTTTTAGATACCAAAGGCCCAAAACTGGATAGTACAGCGATTTGACCCGTGGAACTGCGAAACCACACTGGGATGTCGGGCCTACACAAGACTATTTTCAACAGATATATTTTTGTGTCACAACAGTCAGGAGACACTACTGTTTTTCTTTACGGAAAAACTACCAAAAGCTGAATAATAGAGATTTTTTTACCGTGGGATGGCAAAACCACAGTTATTGATTACTGGGGTATACCACACTTTTTTAAATAGAGATACTTGCGGCTGAACAGTGAGCGACACACTCAAACTGCTTTTTTTTTAGATACCAAAGGCCCAAAACTGGATAGTACAGCGATTTGACCCGTGGAACTGCGAAACCACACTGGGATATCGGGCCTACACAAGACTATTTTCAACAGATATATTTTTGTGTCACAACAGTCAGGAGACACTACTGTTTTTCTTTACGGAAAAAACTAACAAAAGCTGAATAATAGAGATTTTTTACCGTGGGATGGCAAAACCACAGTTATTGATTACTGGGGTATACCACACTTTTTTAAATAGAGATATTTGCGGCTAAACAGTGAGCGACACACTCAAACTGCTTTTTTTTAGATACCAAAGGCCCAAAACTGGATAGTACAGCGATTTGACCCGTGGAACTGCGAAACCACACTGGGATGTCGGGCCTACACAAGACTATTTTCAACAGATATATTTTTGTGTCACAACAGTCAGGAGACACTTCTGTTTTTCTTTACGGAAAAAACTACCAAAAGCTGAATAATAGAGATTTTTTACCGTGGGATGGCAAAACCACAGTTATTGTTTACTGGGGTATACCACACTTTTTTAAATAGAGATATTTGCGGCTGAACAGTGAGCGGCACACTCGAACTGCTTTTTTTTAGATACCAAAGGCCCAAAACTGGATAGTACAGCGATTTGACCCGTGGAAATGCGAAACTACACTGGGATGTCGGGCCTACACAAGACTATTTTCAACATATATATTTTTGTGTCACAACAGTCAGGAGACACTACTGTTTTTCTTTACGGAAAAAACTGCCAAAAGCTGAATAATAGAGATTTTTTACCGTGGGATGGCAAAACCACAGTTATTGTTTACTGGGGTATACCACACTTTTTAAAATAGAGATATTTGCGGCTGAACAGTGAGCGACACACTCAAACTGCTTTTTTTTTAGATACCAAAGGCCCAAAACTGGATAGTACAGCGATTTGACCCGTGGAACTGCGAAACCACACTGGGATGTCGGGCCTACACAAGACTATTTTCAACAGATATATTTTTGTGTCACAACAGTCAGGAGACACTACTGTTTTTCTTTACGGAAAAACCTACTAAAAGCTGAATATTTGAGATTTTTTACCGTGGGATGGCAAAACCACAGTTATTGTTTACTGGGGTACACCACTCTTTTTTAAATAGAGATATTTGCAGCTGAACAGTGAGCGACACACTCAAACTGCTTTTTTTTTAGATAACAAAGGCCCAAAACTGGATAGTACAGCGATTTGACCCGTGGAACTGCGAAACCACACTGGGATGTCGGGCCTACACAAGACTATTTTCAACAGATATATTTTTGTGTCACAACAGTCAGGAGACACTACTGTTTTTCTTTACGGAAAAAACTACCAAAAGCTGAATAATTGAGATTTTTTACCGTGGGATGGCAAAACCACAGTTATTGTTTACTGGGGTATACCACACTTTTTTAAATAGAGATATTTGCGGCTGAACAGTGAGCGACACACTCAAACTGCTTTTTTTTTAGATACCAAAGGCCCAAAACTGGATAGTACAGCGATTTGACCCGTGGAACTGCGAAACCACACTGGGATGTCGGGCCTACACAAGACTATTTTCAACAGATATATTTTTGTGTCACAACAGTCAGGAGTCACTTCTGTTTTTCTTTACGGAAAAAACTACCAAAAGCTGAATAATAGAGATTTTTTTTTACCGTGGGATGGCAAAACCACAGTTATTGTTTCCTGGGGTATACCACACTTTTTTAAATAGAGATATTTGCAGCTGAACAGTGAACGACACACTCAAACTGCTTTTTTTTTAGATACCAAAGGCCCAAAACTGGATAGTACAGCGATTTGACCGTGGAACTGCAAAACCACACTGGGATGTCGGGCCTACACAAGACTATTTTCAACTTATATATTTTTGTGTCACAACAGTCAGGAGACACTACTGTTTTTCTTTACGGAAAAAACTGCCAAAAGCTGAATAATAGAGATTTTTTACTGTGGGATGGCAAAACCACAGTTATTGTTTACTGGGGTATACCACACTTTTTTAAATAGAGATATTTGCGGCTGAACAGTGAGCGACACACTCAAACTGCTTTTTTTTTAGATACCAAAGGCCCAGAACTGGATAGTACAGCGATTTGACCCGTGGAACAGCGAAACCACACTGGGATGTCGGGCGTACGCAAGACTATTTTCAACAGATATATTTTTGTTTCACAACAGTCAGGAGACACTACTGTTTTTCTTTACGGAAAAACCTACTAAAAGCTGAATAATTGAGATTTTTTACCGTGGGATGGCAAAACCACAGTTATTGTTTACTGGGGTACACCACACTTTTTTAAATAGAGATATTTGCGGCTGAACAGTGAGCGACACACTCAAACTGCTTTTTTTTTAGATACCAAAGGACCAAAACTGCATAGTACAGCGATTTGACCCGTGGAACTGCGAAACCACACTGGGATGTCGGGCCTACACAAGCCTATTTTCAACAGATATATTTTTGTGTCACAACAGTCAGGAGACACTACTGTTTTTCTTTACGGAAAAAACTACCAAAAGCTGAATAATAGAGATTTTTTACCGTGGGATGGCAAAACCACAGTTATTGTTTACTGGGGTATACCACACTTTTTTAAATAGAGATATTTGCGGCTGAACAGTGAGCGACACACTCAAACTGCTTTTTTTTTAGATACCAAAGGCCCAAAACTGGATAGTACAGCGATTTGACCCCTGGAACTGCGAAACCACACTGGGATGTCGGGCCTACACAAGACTATTTTCAACAGATATATTTTTGTGTCACAACAGTCAGGAGACACTACTGTTTTTCTTTACGGAAAAAAATAACAAAAGCTGAATAATTGAGATTTTTTACCGTGGGATGACAAAACCACAGTTATTGTTTACTGGGGTATACCACACTTTTTTAAATAGAGATATTTGCGGCTGAACAGTGAGCGACACACTCAAACTGCTTTTTTTTTGGATACCAAAGGCCCAAAACTGGATAGTACAGCGATTTGACCCATGGAACTGCGAAACCACACTGGGATGTCGGGCCTACACAAGACTATTTTCAACAGATATATTTTTGTGTCACAACTGTCAGGAGACACTACTGTTTTTCTTTACGGAAAAAACTACCAAAAGCTGAATAATAGAGATTTTTTACCGTGGGATGGCAAAACCACAGTTATTGTTTACTGGGGTATACCACACTTTTTTAAATAGAGATATTTGCGGCTGAACAGTGAACGACACACTCAAACTGCTTTTTTTTTAGATACCAAAGGCCCAAAACTGGATAGTACAGCGATTTGACCCGTGGAACTGCAAAACCACACTGGGATGTCGGGCCTACACAAAACTATTTTCAACATATATATTTTTGTGTCACTACAGTCAGGAGACACTACTGTTTTTCTTTACGGAAAAAACTGCCAAAAGCTGAATAATAGAGATTTTTTTACCGTGGGATGGCAAAACCACAGTTATTGTTTACTGGGGTATACCACACTTTTTTAAATAGAGATATTTGCGGCTGAACAGTGAGCGACACACTCAAACTGCTTTTTTTTTAGATACCAAAGGCCCAAAACTGGATAGTACAGCGATTTGACCCGTGGAACTGCGAAACCACACTGGGATGTCGGGCCTACACAAGACTATTTTCAACAGATATATTTTTGTGTCACAACAGTCAGGAGACACTACTGTTTTTCTTTACGGAAAAACCTACTAAAAGCTGAATAATTGAGATTTTTTACCGTGGGATGCCATTCCACAGTTATTGTTTACTGGGATACACCACACTTTTTTAAATAGAGATATTTGCGGCTGAACAGTGAGCGACACACTCAAACTGCTTTTTTTTTAGATACCAAAGGCCCAAAACTGGATAGTACAGCGATTTGACCCGTGGAACTGCGAAACCACACTGGGATGTCGGGAATACACAAGACTATTTTCAACAGATATATTTTTGTGTCACAACTGTCAGGAGACACTACTGTTTTTCTTTACGGAAAAAACTACCAAAAGCTGAATTATAGAGATTTTTTACCGTGGGATGGCAAAACCACAGTTATTGTTTACTGGGGTATACCACACTTTTTTAATAGAGATATTTGCGGCTGAACAGTGAGCAACACACTCAAACTGCTTTTTTTTTAGATACCAAAGGCCCAAAACTGGATAGTACAGCGATTTGACCCGTGGAACTGCGAAACCACACTGGGATGTCGGGCCTACACAAGACTATTTTCAACAGATATATTTTTGTGTCACAACAGTCAGGAGACACTACTGTTTTTCTTTACGGAAAAACTACCAAAAGCTGAATAATAGAGATTTTTTACCGTGGGATGGCAAAACCACAGTTATTGATTACTGGGGTATACCACACTTTTTTAAATAGAGATACTTGCGGCTGAACAGTGAGCGACACACTCAAACTGCTTTTTTTTTAGATACCAAAGGCCCAAAACTGGATAGTACAGTGATTTGACCCGTGGAACTGCGAAACCACACTGGGATGTCGGGCCTACACAAGACTATTTTCAACAGATATATTTTTGTGTCACAACAGTCAGGAGACACTACTGTTTTTCTTTACGGAAAAACCTACTAAAAGCTGAATAATTGAGATTTTTTACCGTGGGATGGCAAAACCACAGTTATTGTTTACTGGGGTACACCACTCTTTTTTAAATAGAGATATTTGCAGCTGAACAGTGAGCGACACACTCAAACTGCTTTTTTTTTAGATAACAAAGGCCCAAAACTGGATAGTACAGCGATTTGACCCGTGGAACTGTGAAACCACACTGGGATGTCGGGCCTACACAAGACTATTTTCAACAGATATATTTTTGTGTCACAACAGTCAGGAGACACTACTGTTTTTCTTTACGGAAAAAACTACCAAAAGCTGAATAATTGAGATTTTTTACCGTGGGATGGCAAAACCACAGTTATTGTTTACTGGGGTATACCACACTTTTTTAAATAGAGATATTTGCGGCTGAACAGTGAGCGACACACTCAAACTGCTTTTTTTTTAGATACCAAAGGCCCAAAACTGGATAGTACAGCGATTTGACCCGTGGAACTGCGAAACCACACTGGGATGTCGGGCCTACACAAGACTATTTTCAACAGATATATTTTTGTGTCACAACAGTCAGGAGTCACTACTGTTTTTCTTTACGGAAAAAACTACCAAAAGCTGAATAATAGAGATTTTTTTACCGTGGGATGGCAAAACCACAGTTATTGTTTACTGGGGTATACCACACTTTTTTAAATAGAGATATTTGCGGCTGAACAGTGAGCGACACACTCAAACTGCTTTTTTTTTAGATACCAAAGGCCCAAAACTGGATAGTACAGCGATTTGACCCGTGGAACTGCGAAACCACACTGGGATGTCGGGCCTACACAAGACTATTTTCAACAGATATATTTTTGTGTCACAACAGTCAGGAGACACTACTGTTTTTCTTTACGGAAAAACCTACTAAAAGCTGAATAATTGAGATTTTTTACCGTGGGATGCCATTCCACAGTTATTGTTTACTGGGATACACCACACTTTTTTAAATAGAGATATTTGCGGCTGAACAGTGAGCGACACACTCAAACTGCTTTTTTTTTAGATACCAAAGGCCCAAAACTGGATAGTACAGCGATTTGACCCGTGGAACTGCGAAACCACACTGGGATGTCGGGAATACACAAGACTATTTTCAACAGATATATTTTTGTGTCACAACTGTCAGGAGACACTACTGTTTTTCTTTACGGAAAAAACTACCAAAAGCTGAATTATAGAGATTTTTTACCGTGGGATGGCAAAACCACAGTTATTGTTTACTGGGGTATACCACACTTTTTTAATAGAGATATTTGCGGCTGAACAGTGAGCAACACACTCAAACTGCTTTTTTTTTAGATACCAAAGGCCCAAAACTGGATAGTACAGCGATTTGACCCGTGGAACTGCGAAACCACACTGGGATGTCGGGCCTACACAAGACTATTTTCAACAGATATATTTTTGTGTCACAACAGTCAGGAGACACTACTGTTTTTCTTTACGGAAAAACTACCAAAAGCTGAATAATAGAGATTTTTTACCGTGGGATGGCAAAACCACAGTTATTGATTACTGGGGTATACCACACTTTTTTAAATAGAGATACTTGCGGCTGAACAGTGAGCGACACACTCAAACTGCTTTTTTTTTAGATACCAAAGGCCCAAAACTGGATAGTACAGTGATTTGACCCGTGGAACTGCGAAACCACACTGGGATGTCGGGCCTACACAAGACTATTTTCAACAGATATATTTTTGTGTCACAACAGTCAGGAGACACTACTGTTTTTCTTTACGGAAAAACCTACTAAAAGCTGAATAATTGAGATTTTTTACCGTGGGATGGCAAAACCACAGTTATTGTTTACTGGGGTACACCACTCTTTTTTAAATAGAGATATTTGCAGCTGAACAGTGAGCGACACACTCAAACTGCTTTTTTTTTAGATAACAAAGGCCCAAAACTGGATAGTACAGCGATTTGACCCGTGGAACTGTGAAACCACACTGGGATGTCGGGCCTACACAAGACTATTTTCAACAGATATATTTTTGTGTCACAACAGTCAGGAGACACTACTGTTTTTCTTTACGGAAAAAACTACCAAAAGCTGAATAATTGAGATTTTTTACCGTGGGATGGCAAAACCACAGTTATTGTTTACTGGGGTATACCACACTTTTTTAAATAGAGATATTTGCGGCTGAACAGTGAGCGACACACTCAAACTGCTTTTTTTTTAGATACCAAAGGCCCAAAACTGGATAGTACAGCGATTTGACCCGTGGAACTGCGAAACCACACTGGGATGTCGGGCCTACACAAGACTATTTTCAACAGATATATTTTTGTGTCACAACAGTCAGGAGTCACTACTGTTTTTCTTTACGGAAAAAACTACCAAAAGCTGAATAATAGAGATTTTTTTACCGTGGGATGGCAAAACCACAGTTATTGTTTACTGGGGTATACCACACTTTTTTAAATAGAGATATTTGCGGCTGAACAGTGAGCGACACACTCAAACTGCTTTTTTTTTAGATACCAAAGGCCCAAAACTGGATAGTACAGCGATTTGACCCGTGGAACTGCGAAACCACACTGGGATGTCGGGCCTACACAAGACTATTTTCAACAGATATATTTTTGTGTCACAACAGTCAGGAGACACTACTGTTTTTCTTTACGGAAAAACCTACTAAAAGCTGAATAATTGAGATTTTTTACCGTGGGATGCCATTCCACAGTTATTGTTTACTGGGATACACCACACTTTTTTAAATAGAGATATTTGCGGCTGAACAGTGAGCGACACACTCAAACTGCTTTTTTTTTAGATACCAAAGGCCCAAAACTGGATAGTACAGCGATTTGACCCGTGGAACTGCGAAACCACACTGGGATGTCGGGAATACACAAGACTATTTTCAACAGATATATTTTTGTGTCACAACTGTCAGGAGACACTACTGTTTTTCTTTACGGAAAAAACTACCAAAAGCTGAATTATAGAGATTTTTTACCGTGGGATGGCAAAACCACAGTTATTGTTTACTGGGGTATACCACACTTTTTTAATAGAGATATTTGCGGCTGAACAGTGAGCAACACACTCAAACTGCTTTTTTTTTAGATACCAAAGGCCCAAAACTGGATAGTACAGCGATTTGACCCGTGGAACTGCGAAACCACACTGGGATGTCGGGCCTACACAAGACTATTTTCAACAGATATATTTTTGTGTCACAACAGTCAGGAGACACTACTGTTTTTCTTTACTTAAAAACTACCAAAAGCTGAATAATAGAGATTTTTTACCGTGGGATGGCAAAACCACAGTTATTGATTACTGGGGTATACCACACTTTTTTAAATAGAGATACTTGCGGCTGAACAGTGAGCGACACACTCAAACTGCTTTTTTTTTAGATACCAAAGGCCCAAAACTGGATAGTACAGTGATTTGACCCGTGGAACTGCGAAACCACACTGGGATGTCGGGCCTACACAAGACTATTTTCAACAGATATATTTTTGTGTCACAACAGTCAGGAGACACTACTGTTTTTCTTTACGGAAAAACCTACTAAAAGCTGAATAATTGAGATTTTTTACCGTGGGATGGCAAAACCACAGTTATTGTTTACTGGGGTACACCACTCTTTTTTAAATAGAGATATTTGCAGCTGAACAGTGAGCGACACACTCAAACTGCTTTTTTTTTAGATAACAAAGGCCCAAAACTGGATAGTACAGCGATTTGACCCGTGGAACTGTGAAACCACACTGGGATGTCGGGCCTACACAAGACTATTTTCAACAGATATATTTTTGTGTCACAACAGTCAGGAGACACTACTGTTTTTCTTTACGGAAAAAACTACCAAAAGCTGAATAATTGAGATTTTTTACCGTGGGATGGCAAAACCACAGTTATTGTTTACTGGGGTATACCACACTTTTTTAAATAGAGATATTTGCGGCTGAACAGTGAGCGACACACTCAAACTGCTTTTTTTTTAGATACCAAAGGCCCAAAACTGGATAGTACAGCGATTTGACCCGTGGAACTGCGAAACCACACTGGGATGTCGGGCCTACACAAGACTATTTTCAACAGATATATTTTTGTGTCACAACAGTCAGGAGTCACTACTGTTTTTCTTTACGGAAAAAACTACCAAAAGCTGAATAATAGAGATTTTTTTTTACCGTGGGATGGCAAAACCACAGTTATTGTTTACTGGGGTATACCACACTTTTTTAAATAGAGATATTTGCAGCTGAACAGTGAACGACACACTCAAACTGCTTTTTTTTTAGATACCAAAGGCCCAAAACTGGATAGTACAGCGATTTGACCGTGGAACTGCAAAACCACACTGGGATGTCGGGCCTACACAAGACTATTTTCAACTTATATATTCTTGTGTCACAACAGTCAGGAGACACTACTGTTTTTCTTTACGGAAAAAACTGCCAAAAGCTGAATAATAGAGATTTTTTACTGTGGGATGGCAAAACCACAGTTATTGTTTACTGGGGTATACCACACTTTTTTAAATAGAGATATTTGCGGCTGAACAGTGAGCGACACACTCAAACTGCTTTTTTTTTAGATACCAAAGGCCCAGAACTGGATAGTACAGCGATTTGACCCGTGGAACAGCGAAACCACACTGGGATGTCGGGCGTACGCAAGACTATTTTCAACAGATATATTTTTGTTTCACAACAGTCAGGAGACACTACTGTTTTTCTTTACGGAAATACCTACTAAAAGCTGAATAATTGAGATTTTTTACCGTGGGATGGCAAAACCACAGTTATTGTTTACTGGGGTACACCACACTTTTTTAAATAGAGATACTTGCGGCTGAACCGTGAGCGACACACTCAAACTGCTTTTTTTTTAGATACCAAAGGACCAAAACTGCATAGTACAGCGATTTGACCCGTGGAACTGCGAAACCACACTGGGATGTCGGGCCTACACAAGACTATTTTCAACAGATATATTTTTGTGTCACAACAGTCAGGAGACACTACTGTTTTTCTTTACGGAAAAAACTACCAAAAGCTGACTAATTGAGATTTTTTACCGTGGGATGGCAAAACCACAGTTATTGTTTACTGGGGTATACCACACTTTTTTAAATAGAGATATTTGCGGCTGAACAGTGAGCGACACACTCAAACTGCTTTTTTTTTACATACCAAAGGCCCAAAACTGGATAGTACAGCGATTTGACCCGTGGAACTGCGAAACCACACTGGGATGTCGGGCCTACACAAGCCTATTTTTAACAGATATATTTTTGTGTCACAACAGTCAGGAGACACTACTGTTTTTCTTTACGGAAAAAACTACCAAAAGCTGAATAATAGAGATTTTTTACCGTGGGATGGCAAAACCACAGTTATTGTTTACTGGGGTATACCACACTTTTTTAAATAGAGATATTTGTGGCTGAACAGTGAGCGACACACTCAAACTGCTTTTTTTTTAGATACCAAAGGCCCAAAACTGGATAGTACAGCGATTTGACCCGTGGAACTGCGAAACCACACTGGGATGTCGGGCCTACACAAGACTATTTTCAACAGATATATTTTTGTGTCACAACAGTCAGGAGACACTACTGTTTTTCTTTACGGAAAAAAATAACAAAAGCTGAATAATTGAGATTTTTTACCGTGGGATGACAAAACCACAGTTATTGTTTACTGGGGTATACCACACTTTTTTAAATAGAGATATTTGCGGCTGAACAGTGAGCGACACACTCAAACTGCTTTTTTTTTGGATACCAAAGGCCCAAAACTGGATAGTACAGCGATTTGACCCATGGAACTGCGAAACCACACTGGGATGTCGGGCCTACACAAGACTATTTTCAACAGATATATTTTTGTGTCACAACTGTCAGGAGACACTACTGTTTTTCTTTACGGAAAAAACTACCAAAAGCTGAATAATAGAGATTTTTTACCGTGGGATGGCAAAACCACAGTTATTGTTTACTGGGGTATACCACACTTTTTTAAATAGAGATATTTGCGGCTGAACAGTGAACGACACACTCAAACTGCTTTTTTTTTAGATACCAAAGGCCCAAAACTGGATAGTACAGCGATTTGACCCGTGGAACTGCAAAACCACACTGGGATGTCGGGCCTACACAAAACTATTTTCAACATATATATTTTTGTGTCACTACAGTCAGGAGACACTACTGTTTTTCTTTACGGAAAAAACTGCCAAAAGCTGAATAATAGAGATTTTTTTACCGTGGGATGGCAAAACCACAGTTATTGTTTACTGGGGTATACCACACTTTTTTAAATAGAGATATTTGCGGCTGAACAGTGAGCGACACACTCAAACTGCTTTTTTTTTAGATACCAAAGGCCCAAAACTGGATAGTACAGCGATTTGACCCGTGGAACTGCGAAACCACACTGGGATGTCGGGCCTACACAAGACTATTTTCAACAGACATATTTTTGTGTCACAACAGTCAGGAGACACTACTGTTTTTCTTTACGGAAAAACCTACTAAAAGCTGAATAATTGAGATTTTTTACCGTGGGATGCCATTCCACAGTTATTGTTTACTGGGATACACCACACTTTTTTAAATAGAGATATTTGCGGCTGAACAGTGAGCGACACACTCAAACTGCTTTTTTTTTAGATACCAAAGGCCCAAAACTGGATAGTACAGCGATTTGACCCGTGGAACTGCGAAACCACACTGGGATGTCGGGAATACACAAGACTATTTTCAACAGATATATTTTTGTGTCACAACAGTCAGGAGACACTACTGTTTTTCTTTACGGAAAAACTACCAAAAGCTGAATAATAGAGATTTTTTACCGTGGGATGGCAAAACCACAGTTATTGATTACTGGGGTATACCACACTTTTTTAAATAGAGATACTTGCGGCTGAACAGTGAGCGACACACTCAAACTGCTTTTTTTTTAGATACCAAAGGCCCAAAACTGGATAGTACAGCGATTTGACCCGTGGAACTGCGAAACTACACTGGGATGTCGGGCGTACACAAGACTATTTTCAACAGATATATTTTTGTGTCACAACAGTCAGGAGACACTACTGTTTTTCTTTACGGAAAAAACTACCAAAAGCTGAATAATAGAGATTTTTTACCTTGGGATGGCAACACCACAGTTATTGTTTACTGGGGTATACCACACTTTTTTAAATAGAGATATTCGCGGCTCAACAGTGAGCGACACTCTCAAACTGCTTTTTTTTTAGATACCAAAGGCCCAAAACTGGATAGTACAGCGATTTGACCCGTGGAACTGCGAAACCACACTGGGATGTCGGGCCTACACAAGACTATTTTCCACAGATATATTTTTGTGTCACAACAGTCAGGAGACACTACTGTTTTTCTTTACAGAAAAAACTACCAAAAGCTGAATAATAGAGATTTTTACCGTGGGATGGCAAAACCACAGTTATTGTTTACTGGGGTATACCACACTTTTTTAAATAGAGATATTTGCGGCTGAACAGTGAACGACACACTCAAACTGCTTTTTTTTAGATACCAAAGGCCCAAAACTGGATAGTACAGCGATTTGACCCGTGGAACTGTGAAACCACACTGGGATGTCGGGCGTACACAAGACTATTTCCAACAGACATATTTTTGTGTCACAACAGTCAGGAGACACTACTGTTTTTCTTTACGGAAAAAACTACCAAAAGCTGAATAATAGAGATTTTTTACCGTGGGATGGCAAAACCACAGTTATTGTTTACTGGGGTATACCACACTTTTTTAAATAGAGACATTGCGGCTGAACAGTGAGTGACACACTCAAACTGCATTTTTTTTTAGATACCAAAGGCCCAAAACTGGATAGTACAGCGATTTGACCCGTGGAACTGCGAAACCACACTGGGATGTCGGGAATACACAAGACTATTTTCAACAGATATATTTTTGTGTCACAACTGTCAGGAGACACTACTGTTTTTCTTTACGGAAAAAACTACCAAAAGCTGAATAATAGAGATTTTTTACCGTGGGATGGCAAAACCACAGTTATTGTTTACTGGGGTATACCACACTTTTTTAATAGAGATATTTGCGGCTGAACAGTGAGCAACACACTCAAACTGCTTTTTTTTTAGATACCAAAGGCCCAAAACTGGATAGTACAGCGATTTGACCCGTGGAACTGCGAAACCACACTGGGATGTCGGGCCTACACAAGACTATTTTCAACAGATATATTTTTGTGTCACAACAGTCAGGAGACACTACTGTTTTTCTTTACGGAAAAACTACCAAAAGCTGAATAATAGAGATTTTTTACCGTGGGATGGCAAAACCACAGTTATTGATTACTGGGGTATACCACACTTTTTTAAATAGAGATACTTGCGGCTGAACAGTGAGCGACACACTCAAACTGCTTTTTGTTTAGATACCAAAGGCCCAAAACTGGATAGTACAGCGATTTGACCCGTGGAACTGCGAAACCACACTGGGATATCGGGCCTACACAAGACTATTTTCAACAGATATATTTTTGTGTCACAACAGTCAGGAGACACTACTGTTTTTCTTTACGGAAAAAACTAACAAAAGCTGAATAATAGAGATTTTTTACCGTGGGATGGCAAAACCACAGTTATTGATTACTGGGGTATACCACACTTTTTTAAATAGAGATATTTGCGGCTAAACAGTGAGCGACACACTCAAACTGCTTTTTTTTAGATACCAAAGGCCCAAAACTGGATAGTACAGCGATTTGACCCGTGGAACTGCGAAACCACACTGGGATGTCGGGCCTACACAAGACTATTTTCAACAGATATATTTTTGTGTCACAACAGTCAGGAGACACTTCTGTTTTTCTTTACGGAAAAAACTACCAAAAGCTGAATAATAGAGATTTTTTACCGTGGGATGGCAAAACCACAGTTATTGTTTACTGGGGTATACCACACTTTTTTAAATAGAGATATTTGCGGCTGAACAGTGAGCGGCACACTCGAACTGCTTTTTTTTAGATACCAAAGGCCCAAAACTGGATAGTACAGCGATTTGACCCGTGGAAATGCGAAACTACACTGGGATGTCGGGCCTACACAAGACTATTTTCAACATATATATTTTTGTGTCACAACAGTCAGGAGACACTACTGTTTTTCTTTACGGAAAAAACTGCCAAAAGCTGAATAATAGAGATTTTTTACCGTGGGATGGCAAAACCACAGTTATTGTTTACTGGGGTATACCACACTTTTAAAATAGAGATATTTGCGGCTGAACAGTGAGCGACACACTCAAACTGCTTTTTTTTTAGATACCAAAGGCCCAAAACTGGATAGTACAGCGATTTGACCCGTGGAACTGCGAAACCACACTGGGATGTCGGGCCTACACAAGACTATTTTCAACAGATATATTTTTGTGTCACAACAGTCAGGAGACACTTCTGTTTTTCTTTACGGAAAAAACTACCAAAAGCTGAATAATAGAGATTTTTTACCGTGGGATGGCAAAACCACAGTTATTGTTTACTGGGGTATACCACACTTTTTTAAATAGAGATATTTGCGGCTGAACAGTGAGCGACACAGTCAAACTGCTTTTTTTTTGGATACCAAAGGCCCAAAACTGGATAGTACAGCGATTTGACCCATGGAACTGCGAAACCACACTGGGATGTCGGGCCTACACAAGACTATTTTCAACAGATATATTTTTGTGTCACAACTGTCAGGAGACACTACTGTTTTTCTTTACGGAAAAAACTATCAAAAGCTGAATAATAGAGATTTTTTACCGTGGGATGGCAAAACCACAGTTATTGTTTACTGGGCTATACCACACTTTTTAAAATAGAGATATTTGCGGCTGAACAGTGAGCGACACACTCAAACTGCTTTTTTTTTAGATACCAAAGGCCCAAAACTGGATAGTACAGCGATTTGACCCGTGGAACTGCGAAACCACACTGGGATGTCGGGCCTACACAAGACTATTTTCAACAGATATATTTTTGTGTCACAACAGTCAGGAGACACTACTGTTTTTCTTTACGGAAAAAACTGCCAAAAGCTGAATAATAGAGATTTTTTACCGTGGGATGGCAAAACCACAGTTATTGTTTACTGGGGTATACCACACTTTTAAAATAGAGATATTTGCGGCTGAACAGTGAGCGACACACTCAAACTGCTTTTTTTTTAGATACCAAAGGCCCAAAACTGGATAGTACAGCGATTTGACCCGTGGAACTGCGAAACCACACTGGGATGTCGGGCCTACACAAGACTATTTTCAACAGATATATTTTTGTGTCACAACAGTCAGGAGACACTACTGTTTTTCTTTACGGAAAAACCTACTAAAAGCTGAATAATTGAGATTTTTTACCGTGGGATGGCAAAACCACAGTTATTGTTTACTGGGGTACACCACTCTTTTTTAAATAGAGATATTTGCAGCTGAACAGTGAGCGACACACTCAAACTGCTTTTTTTTTAGATAACAAAGGCCCAAAACTGGATAGTACAGCGATTTGACCCGTGGAACTGCGAAACCACACTGGGATGTCGGGCCTACACAAGACTATTTTCAACAGATATATTTTTGTGTCACAACAGTCAGGAGACACTACTGTTTTTCTTTACGGAAAAAACTACCAAAAGCTGAATAATTGAGATTTTTTACCGTGGGATGGCAAAACCACAGTTATTGTTTACTGGGGTATACCACACTTTTTTAAATAGAGATATTTGCGGCTGAACAGTGAGCGACACACTCAAACTGCTTTTTTTTTAGATACCAAAGGCCCAAAACTGGATAGTACAGCGATTTGACCCGTGGAACTGCGAAACCACACTGGGATGTCGGGCCTACACAAGACTATTTTCAACAGATATATTTTTGTGTCACAACAGTCAGGAGTCACTACTGTTTTTCTTTACGGAAAAAACTACCAAAAGCTGAATAATAGAGATTTTTTTTACCGTGGGATGGCAAAACCACAGTTATTGTTTACTGGGGTATACCACACTTTTTTAAATAGAGATATTTGCAGCTGAACAGTGAACGACACACTCAAACTGCTTTTTTTTTAGATACCAAAGGACCAAAACTGCATAGTACAGCGATTTGACCCGTGGAACTGCGAAACCACACTGGGATGTCGGGCCTACACAAGACTATTTTCAACAGATATATTTTTGTGTCACAACAGTCAGGAGACACTACTGTTTTTCTTTACGGAAAAAACTACCAAAAGCTGACTAATTGAGATTTTTTACCGTGGGATGGCAAAACCACAGTTATTGTTTACTGGGGTATACCACACTTTTTTAAATAGAGATATTTGCGGCTGAACAGTGAGCGACACACTCAAACTGCTTTTTTTTTACATACCAAAGGCCCAAAACTGGATAGTACAGCGATTTGACCCGTGGAACTGCGAAACCACACTGGGATGTCGGGCCTACACAAGCCTATTTTTAACAGATATATTTTTGTGTCACAACAGTAAGGAGACACTACTGTTTTTCTTTACGGAAAAAACTACCAAAAGCTGAATAATAGAGATTTTTTACCGTGGGATGGCAAAACCACAGTTATTGTTTACTGGGGTATACCACACTTTTTTAAATAGAGATATTTGCGGCTGAACAGTGAGCGACACACTCAAACTGCTTTTTTTTTAGATACCAAAGGCCCAAAACTGGATAGTACAGCGATTTGACCCGTGGAACTGCGAAACTACACTGGGATGTCGGGCCTACACAAGACTATTTTCAACAGATATATTTTTGTGTCACAACAGTCAGGAGACACTACTGTTTTTCTTTACGGAAAAAAATAACAAAAGCTGAATAATTGAGATTTTTTACCGTGGGATGACAAAACCACAGTTATTGTTTACTGGGGTATACCACACTTTTTTAAATAGAGATATTTGCGGCTGAACAGTGAGCGACACACTCAAACTGCTTTTTTTTTGGATACCAAAGGCCCAAAACTGGATAGTACAGTGATTTGACCCATGGAACTGCGAAACCACACTGGGATGTCGGGCCTACACAAGACTATTTTCAACAGATATATTTTTGTGTCACAACTGTCAGGAGACACTACTGTTTTTCTTTACGGAAAAAACTACCAAAAGCTGAATAATAGAGATTTGTTACCGTGGGATGGCAAAACCACAGTTATTGTTTACTGGGGTATACCACACTTTTTTAAATAGAGATATTTGCGGCTGAACAGTGAACGACACACTCAAACTGCTTTTTTTTTAGATACCAAAGGCCCAAAACTGGATAGTACAGCGATTTGACCCGTGGAACTGCAAAACCACACTGGGATGTCGGGCCTACACAAAACTATTTTCAACATATATATTTTTGTGTCACTCCAGTCAGGAGACACTACTGTTTTTCTTTACGGAAAAAACTGCCAAAGGCTGAATAATAGAGATTTTTTTACCGTGGGATGGCAAAACCACAGTTATTGTTTACTGGGGTATACCACACTTTTTTAAATAGAGATATTTGCGGCTGAACAGTGAGCGACACACTCAAACTGCTTTTTTTTTAGATACCAAAGGCCCAAAACTGGATAGTACAGCGATTTGACCCGTGGAACTGCGAAACCACACTGGGATGTCGGGCCTACACAAGACTATTTTCAACAGATATATTTTTGTGTCACAACAGTCAGGAGACACTACTGTTTTTCCTTACGGAAAAACCTACTAAAAGCTGAATAATTGAGATTTTTTACCGTGGGATGCCATTCCACAGTTATTGTTTACTGGGATACACCACACTTTTTTAAATAGAGATATTTGCGGCTGAACAGTGAGCGACACACTCAAACTGCTTTTTTTTTAGATACCAAAGGCCCAAAACTGGATAGTACAGCGATTTGACCCGTGGAACTGCGAAACCACACTGGGATGTCGGGAATACACAAGACTATTTTCAACAGATATATTTTTGTGTCACAACTGTCAGGAGACACTACTGTTTTTCTTTACGGAAAAAACTACCAAAAGCTGAATTATAGAGATTTTTTACCGTGGGATGGCAAAACCACAGTTATTGTTTACTGGGGTATACCACACTTTTTTAATAGAGACATTTGCGGCTGAACAGTGAGCAACACACTCAAACTGCTTTTTTTTTAGATACCAAAGGCCCAAAACTGGATAGTACAGCGATTTGACCCGTGGAACTGCGAAACCACACTGGGATGTCGGGCCTACACAAGACTATTTTCAACAGATATATTTTTGTGTCACAACAGTCAGGAGACACTACTGTTTTTCTTTACGGAAAAACTACCAAAAGCTGAATAATAGAGATTTTTTACCGTGGGATGGCAAAACCACAGTTATTGATTACTGGGGTATACCACACTTTTTTAAATAGAGATACTTGCGGCTGAACAGTGAGCGACACACTCAAACTGCTTTTTTTTTAGATACCAAAGGCCCAAAACTGGATAGTACAGCGATTTGACCCGTGGAACTGCGAAACCACACTGGGATGTAGGGCCTACACAAGACTATTTTCAACAGATATATTTTTGTGTCACAACAGTCAGGAGACACTACTGTTTTTCTTTACGGAAAAAACTAACAAAAGCTGAATAATAGAGATTTTTTACCGTGGGATGGCAAAACCACAGTTATTGATTACTGGGGTATACCACACTTTTTTAAATAGAGATACTTGTGGCTGAACAGTGAGCGAAACACTCAAACTGCTTTTTTTTTAGATACCAAAGGCCCAAAACTGGATAGTACAGCGATTTGACCTGTGGAACTGCGAAACCACACTGGGATGTCGGGCCTACACAAGACAATTTTCAACAGATATATTTTTGTGTCACAACAGTCAGGAGACACTACTGTTTTTCTTTACGGAAAAAACTACCAAAAGCTGAATATTAGAGATTTTTTACCGTGGGATGGCAAAACCACAGTTATTGTTTACTGGGGTATACCACACTTTTTTAAATAGAGATATTTGCGGCTAAACAGTGAGCGACACACTCAAACTGCTTTTTTTTAGATACCAAAGGCCCAAAACTGGATAGTACAGCGATTTGACCCGTGGAACTGCGAAACCACACTGGGATGTCGGGCCTACACAAGACTATTTTCAACAGATATATTTTTGTGTCACAACAGTCAGGAGACACTTCTGTTTTTCTTTACGGAAAAAACTACCAAAAGCTGAATAATAGAGATTTTTTACCGTGGGATGGCAAAACCACAGTTATTGTTTACTGGGGTATACCACACTTTTTTAAATAGAGATATTTGCGGCTGAACAGTGAGCGACACAGTCAAACTGCTTTTTTTTTGGATACCAAAGGCCCAAAACTGGATAGTACAGCGATTTGACCCATGGAACTGCGAAACCACACTGGGATGTCGGGCCTACACAAGACTATTTTCAACAGATATATTTTTGTGTCACAACTGTCAGGAGACACTACTGTTTTTCTTTACGGAAAAAACTATCAAAAGCTGAATAATAGAGATTTTTTACCGTGGGATGGCAAAACCACAGTTATTGTTTACTGGGCTATACCACACTTTTTAAAATAGAGATATTTGCGGCTGAACAGTGAGCGACACACTCAAACTGCTTTTTTTTTAGATACCAAAGGCCCAAAACTGGATAGTACAGCGATTTGACCCGTGGAACTGCGAAACCACACTGGGATGTCGGGCCTACACAAGACTATTTTCAACAGATATATTTTTGTGTCACAACAGTCAGGAGACACTACTGTTTTTCTTTACGGAAAAACCTACTAAAAGCTGAATAATTGAGATTTTTTACCGTGGGATGGCAAAACCACAGTTATTGTTTACTGGGGTACACCACTCTTTTTTAAATAGAGATATTTGCAGCTGAACAGTGAGCGACACACTCAAACTGCTTTTTTTTTAGATACCAAAGGCCCAAAACTGGATAGTACAGCGATTTGACCCGTGGAACTGCGAAACCACACTGGGATGTCGGGCCTACACAAGACTATTTTCAACAGATATATTTTTGTGTCACAACAGTCAGGAGACACTACTGTTTTTCTTTACGGAAAAAACTACCAAAAGCTGAATAATTGAGATTTTTTACCGTGGGATGGCAAAACCACAGTTATTGTTTACTGGGGTATACCACACTTTTTTAAATAGAGATATTTGTGGCTGAACAGTGAGCGACACACTCAAACTGCTTTTTTTTTTAGATACCAAAGGCCCAAAACTGGATAGTACAGCGATTTGACCCGTGAAACTGCGAAACCACACTGGGATGTCGGGCCTACACAAGACTATTTTCAACAGATATATTTTTGTGTCACAACAGTCAGGAGACACTTCTGTTTTTCTTTACGGAAAAAACTACCAAAAGCTGAATAATAGAGATTTTTTACCGTGAGATGGCAAAACCACAGTTATTGTTTACTGGGGTATACCACACTTTTTTAAATAGAGATATTTTCGGCTGAACAGTGAACAACACACTCAAACTGCTTTTTTTTTAGATACCAAAGGCCCAAAACTGGATAGTACAGCGATTTGACCCGTGGAACTGCAAAACCACACTGAGATGTCGGGCCTACACAAGACTATTTTCAACTTATATATTTTTGTGTCACAACAGTCAGGAGACACTACTGTTTTTCTTTACGGAAAAAACTGCCAAAAGCTGAATAATAGAGATTTTTTACTGTGGGATGGCAAAACCACAGTTATTGTTTACTGGGGTATACCACACTTTTTTAAATAGAGATATTTGCGGCTGAACAGTGAGCGACACACTCAAACTGCTTTTTTTTTAGATACCAAAGGCCCAGAACTGGATAGTACAGCGATTTGACCCGTGGAACTGCGAAACCACACTGGGATGTCGGGCCTACGCAAGACTATTTTCCACAGATATATTTTTGTTTCACAACAGTCAGGAGACACTACTGTTTTTCTTTACGGAAAAACCTACTAAAAGCTGAATAATTGAGATTTTTTACCGTGGGATGGCAAAACCACAGTTATTGTTTACTGGGGTACACCACACTTTTTTAAATAGAGATATTTGCGGCTGAACAGTGAGCGACACACTCAAACTGCTTTTTTTTTAGATACCAAAGGACCAAAACTGCATAGTACAGCGATTTGACCCGTGGATCTGCGAAACCACACTGGGATGTCGGGCCTACACAAGACTATTTTCAACAGATATATTTTTGTGTCACAACAGTCAGGAGACACTACTGTTTTTCTTTACGGAAAAAACTACCAAAAGCTGACTAATTGAGATTTTTTACCGTGGGATGGCAAAACCACAGTTATTGTTTACTGGGGTATACCACACTTTTTTAAATAGAGATATTTGCGGCTAAACAGTGAGCGACACACTCAAACTGCTTTTTTTTAGATACCAAAGGCCCAAAACTGGATAGTACAGCGATTTGACCCGTGGAACTGCGAAACCACACTGGGATGTCGGGCCTACACAAGACTATTTTCAACAGATATATTTTTGTGTCACAACAGTCAGGAGACACTTCTGTTTTTCTTTACGGAAAAAACTACCAAAAGCTGAATAATAGAGATTTTTTACCGTGGGATGGCAAAACCACAGTTATTGTTTACTGGGGTATACCACACTTTTTTAAATAGAGATATTTGCGGCTGAACAGTGAGCGGCACACTCAAACTGCTTTTTTTTTAGATACCAAAGGCCCAAAACTGGATAGTACAGCGATTTGACCCGTGGAACTGCGAAACCACACTGGGATGTCGGGCCTACACAAGACTATTTTCAACAGATATATTTTTGTGTCACAACAGTCAGGAGACACTACTGTTTTTCTTTACGGAAAAAAATACCAAAAGCTGAATAATTGAGATTTTTTACCGTGGGATGACAAAACCACAGTTATTGTTTACTGGGGTATACCACACTTTTTTAAATAGAGATATTTGCGGCTGAACAGTGAGCGACACACTCAAACTGCTTTTTTTTTAGATACCAAAGGCCCAAAACTGGATAGTACAGCGATTTGACCCATGGAACTGCGAAACCACACTGGGATGTCGGGCCTACACAAGACTATTTTCAACAGATATATTTTTGTGTCACAACTGTCAGGAGACACTACTGTTTTTCTTTACGGAAAAAACTACCAAAAGCTGAATAATAGAGATTTTTTACCGTAGGATGGCAAAACCACACTTATTGTTTACTGGGGTATACCACACTTTTTTAAATAGAGATATTTGCGGCTGAACAGTGAACGACACACTCAAACTGCTTTTTTTTTAGATACCAAAGGCCCAAAACTGGATAGTACAGCGATTTGACCCGTGGAACTGCAAAACCACACTGGGATGTCGGGCCTACACAAAACTATTTTCAACATATATATTTTTGTGTCACTACAGTCAGGAGACACTACTGTTTTTCTTTACGGAAAAAACTGCCAAAAGCTGAATAATAGAGATTTTTTACCGTGGGATGGCAAAACCACAGTTATTGTTTACTGGGGTATACCACACTTTTTTAAATAGAGATATTTGCGGCTGAACAGTGAGCGACACACTCAAACTGCTTTTTTTTTAGATACCAAAGGCCCAAAACTGGATAGTACAGCGATTTGACCCGTGGAACTGCGAAACCACACTGGGATGTCGGGCCTACACAAGACTATTTTCAACAGATATATTTTTGTGTCACAACAGTCAGGAGACACTACTGTTTTTCTTTACGGAAAAACCTACTAAAAGCTGAATAATTGAGATTTTTTACCGTGGGATGCCATTCCACAGTTATTGTTTACTGGGATACACCACACTTTTTTAAATAGAGATATTTGCGGCTGAACAGTGAGCGACACACTCAAACTGCTTTTTTTTTAGATACCAAAGGCCCAAAACTGGATAGTACAGCGATTTGACCCGTGGAACTGCGAAACCACACTGGGATGTCGGGAATACACAAGACTATTTTCAACAGATATATTTTTGTGTCACAACTGTCAGGAGACACTACTGTTTTTCTTTACGGAAAAAACTACCAAAAGCTGAATAATAGAGATTTTTTACCGTGGGATGGCAAAACCACAGTTATTGTTTACTGGGGTATACCACACTTTTTTAATAGAGATATTTGCGGCTGAACAGTGAGCAACACACTCAAACTGCTTTTTTTTTAGATACCAAAGGCCCAAAACTGGATAGTACAGCGATTTGACCGGTGGAACTGCGAAACCACACTGGGATGTCGGGCCTACACAAGACTATTTTCAACAGATATATTTTTGTGTCACAACAGTCAGGAGACACTACTGTTTTTCTATACGGAAAAACTACCAAAAGCTGAATAATAGAGATTTTTTACCGTGGGATGGCAAAACCACAGTTATTGATTACTGGGGTATACCACACTTTTTTAAATAGAGATACTTGCGGCTGAACAGTGAGCGACACACTCAAACTGCTTTTTTTTTAGATACCAAAGGCCCAAAACTGGATAGTACAGCGATTTGACCCGTGGAACTGCGAAACCACACTGGGATGTAGGGCCTACACAAGACTATTTTCAACAGATATATTTTTGTGTCACAACAGTCAGGAGACACTACTGTTTTTCTTTACGGAAAAAACTATCAAAAGCTGAATAATAGAGATTTTTTACCGTGGGATGGCAAAACCACAGTTATTGATTACTGGGGTATACCACACTTTTTTAAATAGAGATACTTGTGGCTGAACAGTGAGCGAAACACTCAAACTGCTTTTTTTTTAGATACCAAAGGCCCAAAACTGGATAGTACAGCGATTTGACCCGTGGAACTGCGAAACCACACTGGGATGTCGGGCCTACACAAGACGATTTTCAACCGATATATTTTTGTGTCACAACAGTCAGGAGACACTACTGTTTTTCTTTACGGAAAACCTACCAAAAGCTGAATATTAGAGATTTTTTACCGTGGGATGGCAAAACCACAGTTATTGTTTACTGGGGTATACCACACTTTTTTAAATAGAGATATTTGCGGCTAAACAGTGAGCGACACACTCAAACTGCTTTTTTTTAGATACCAAAGGCCCAAAACTGGATAGTACAGCGATATGACCCGTGGAACTGCGAAACCACACTGGGATGTCGGGCCTACACAAGACTATTTTCAACAGATATATTTTTGTGTCACAACAGTCAGGAGACACTTCTGTTTTTCTTTACGGAAAAAACTACCGAAAGCTGAATAATAGAGATTTTTTACCGTGGGATGGCAAAACCACAGTTATTGTTTACTGGGGTATACCACACTTTTTTAAATAGAGATATTTGCGGCTGAACAGTGAGCGGCACACTCAAACTGCTTTTTTTTAGATACCAAAGGCCCAAAACTGGATAGTACAGCGATTTGACCCGTGGAAATGCGAAACTACACTGGGATGTCGGGCCTACACAAGACTATTTTCAACATATATATTTTTGTGTCACAACAGTCAGGAGACACTACTGTTTTTCTTTACGGAAAAAACTGCCAAAAGCTGAATAATAGAGATTTTTTACCGTGGGATGGCAAAACCACAGTTATTGTTTACTGGGGTATACCACACTTTTTAAAATAGAGATATTTGCGGCTCAACAGTGAGCGACACACTCAAACTGCTTTTTTTTTAGATACCAAAGGCCCAAAACTGGATAGTACAGCGATTTGACCCGTGGAACTGCGAAACCACACTGGGATGTCGGGCCTACACAAGACTATTTTCAACAGATATATTTTTGTGTCACAACAGTCAGGAGACACTACTGTTTTTCTTTACGGAAAAACCTACTAAAAGCTGAATAATTGAGATTTTTTACCGTGGGATGGCAAAACCACAGTTATTGTTTACTGGGGTACACCACTCTTTTTTAAATAGAGATATTTGCAGCTGAACAGTGAGCGACACACTCAAACTGCTTTTTTTTTAGATACCAAAGGCCCAAAACTGGATAGTACAGCGATTTGACCCGTGGAACTGCGAAACCACACTGGGATGTCGGGCCTACACAAGACTATTTTCAACAGATATATTTTTGTGTCACAACAGTCAGGAGACATTACTGTTTTTCTTTACGGAAAAAACTACCAAAAGCTGAATAATTGAGATTTTTTACCGTGGGATGGCAAAACCACAGTTATTGTTTACTGGGGTATACCACACTTTTTTAAATAGAGATATTTGCGGCTGAACAGTGAGCGACACACTCAAACTGCTTTTTTTTTTAGATACCAAAGGCCCAAAACTGGATAGTACAGCGATTTGACCCGTGAAACTGCGAAACCACACTGGGATGTCGGGCCTACACAAGACTATTTTCAACAGATATATTTTTGTGTCACAACAGTCAGGAGACACTACTGTTTTTCTTTACGGAAAAAACTACCAAAAGCTGAATAATAGAGATTTTTTACCGTGAGATGGCAAAACCACAGTTATTGTTTACTGGGGTATACCACACTTTTTTAAATAGAGATATTTGCAGCTAAACAGTGAGCGACACACTCAAACTGCTTTTTTTTAGATACCAAAGGCCCAAAACTGGATAGTACAGCGATTTGACCCGTGGAACTGCGAAACCACACTGGGATGTCGGGCCTACACAAGACTATTTTCAACAGATATATTTTTGTGTCACAACAGTCAGGAGACACTTCTGTTTTTCTTTACGGAAAAACTACCAAAAGCTGAATAATAGAGATTTTTTACCGTGGGATGGCAAAACCACAGTTATTGTTTACTGGGGTATACCACACTTTTTTAAATAGAGATATTTGCGGCTGAACAGTGAGCGGCACACTCAAACTGCTTTTTTTTAGATACCAAAGGCCCAAAACTGGATAGTACAGCGATTTGACCCGTGGAAATGCGAAACTACACTGGGATGTCGGGCCTACACAAGACTATTTTCAACATATATATTTTTGTGTCACAACAGTCAGGAGACACTACTGTTTTTCTTTACGGAAAAAACTGCCAAAAGCTGAATAATAGAGATTTTTTACCGTGGGATGGCAAAACCACAGTTATTGTTTACTGGGGTATACCACACTTTTTTAAATAGAGATATTTGCGGCTGAACAGTGAGCGACACACTCAAACTGCTTTTTTTTTAGATACCAAAGGCCCAGAACTGGATAGTACAGCGATTTGACCCGTGGAACTGCGAAACCACACTGGGATGTCGGGCCTACGCAAGACTATTTTCAACAGATATATTTTTGTTTCACAACAGTCAGGAGACACTACTGTTTTTCTTTACGGAAAAACCTACTAAAAGCTGAATAATTGAGATTTTTTACCGTGGGATGGCAAAACCACAGTTATTGTTTACTAGGGTATACCACACTTTTTTAAATAGAGATATTTGCGGCTGAACAGTGAGCGACACACTCAAACTGCTTTTTTTTTACACACCAAAGGCCCAAAACTGGATAGTACAGCGATTTGACCCGTGGAACTGCGAAACCACACTGGGATGTCGGGCCTACACAAGCCTATTTTTAACAGATATATTTTTGTGTCACAACAGTCAGGAGACACTACTGTTTTTCTTTACGGAAAAAACTACTAAAAGCTGAATAATAGAGATTTTTTACCGTGGGATGGCAAAACCACAGTTATTGTTTACTGGGGTATACCACACTTTTTTAAATAGAGATATTTGCGGCTGAACAGTGAGCGACACACTCAAACTGCTTTTTTTTTAGATACCAAAGGCCCAAAACTGGATAGTACAGCGATTTGACCCGTGGATCTGCGAAACCACACTGGGATGTCGGGCCTACACAAGACTATTTTCAACAGATATATTTTTGTGTCACAACAGTCAGGAGACACTACTGTTTTTCTTTACGGAAAAAAATACCAAAAGCTGAATAATTGAGATTTTTTACCGTGGGATGGCAAAACCACAGTTATTGTTTACTGGGGTATACCACACTTTTTTAAATAGAGATATTTGCGGCTGAACAGTGAGCGACACTCTCAAACTGCTTTTTTTTTAGATACCAAAGGCCCAAAACTGGATAGTACAGCGATTTGACCCATGGAACTGCGAAACCACACTGGGATGTCGGGCCTACACAAGACTATTTTCAACAGATATATTTTTGTGTCACAACAGTCAGGAGACACTACTGTTTTTCTTTACGGAAAAAACTACCAAAGCTGAATAATAGAGATTTTTTACCGTGGGATGGCAAAACCACAGTTATTGTTTACTGGGGTATACCACACTTTTTTAAATAGAGATATTTGCGGCTGCACAGTGAACGACACACTCAAACTGCTTTTTTTTTAGATACCAAAGGCCCAAAACTGGATAGTACAGCGATTTGACCCGTGGAACTGCAAAACCACACTGGGATGTCGGGCCTACACAAAACTATTTTCAACATATATATTTTTGTGTCACTACAGTCAGGAGACACTACTGTTTTTCTTTACGGAAAAAACTGCCAAAAGCTGAATAATAGAGATTTTTTACCGTGGGATGGCAAAACCACAGTTATTGTTTACTGGGGTATACCACACTTTTTTAAATAGAGATATTTGCGGCTGAACAGTGAGCGACACACTCAAACTGCTTTTTTTTTAGATACCAAAGGCCCAAAACTGGATAGTACAGCGATTTGACCCGTGGAACTGCGAAACCACACTGGGATGTCGGGCCTACACAAGACTATTTTCAACAAATATTTTTTGTGTCACAACAGTCAGGAGACACTACTGTTTTTCTTTACGGAAAAAACTACCAAAAGCTGAATAATAGAGATTTTTTACCGTGGGATGGCAAAACCACAGTTATTGTTTACTGGGGTATACCACACTTTTTTAAATAGAGATATTTGCGGCTGAACAGTGAGCGACACACTCAAACTGCTTTTTTTTAGATACCAAAGGCCCAAAACTGGATAGTACAGCGATTTGACCCGTGGAACTGCGAAACCACACTGGGATGTCGGGCCTACACAAGACTATTTTCAACAGATATATTTTTGTGTCACAACAGTCAGGAGACACTACTGTTTTTCTTTACGGAAAAAACTGCCAAAAGCTGAATAATAGAGATTTTTTACCGTGGGATGGCAAAACCACAGTTATTGTTTACTGGGGTATACCACACTTTTTTAAATAGAGATATTTGCGGCTGAACAGTGAGCGACACACTCAAACTGCTTTTTTTTTAGATACCAAAGGCCCAAAACTGGATAGTACAGCGATTTGATCCGTGGAACTGCGAAACCACACTGGGATGTCGGGCCTACACAAGACTATTTTCAACAGATATATTTTTGTGTCACAACAGTCAGGAGACACTACTGTTTTTCTTTACGGAAAAACCTACTAAAAGCTGAATAATTGAGATTTTTTACCGTGGGATGCCAATCCACAGTTATTGTTTACTGGGATACACCACACTTTTTTAAATAGAGATATTTGCGGCTGAACAGTGAGCGACACACTCAAACTGCTTTTTTTTTAGATACCAAAGGCCCAAAACTGGATAGTACAGCGATTTGACCTGTGGAACTGCGAAACCACACTGGGATGTCGGGCCTACACAAGACTATTTTCAACAGATATATTTTTGTGTCACAACAGTCAGGAGACACTACTGTTTTTCTTTACGGAAAAAACTACCAAAAGCTGAATAATTGAGATTTTTTATCGTGGGATGGCAAAACCACAGTTACTGCTTACTGGGGTGTACCACACTTTTTTAAATAGAGATATTTGCGGCTGAACAGTGAGCGACACACACAAACTGCTTTTTTTTTAGATACCAAAGCCCAAAACTGGATAGTACAGCGATTTGACCCGTCGAACTGCGAAACCACACTGGGATGTCGGGCCTACACAAGACTATTTTCAACAGATATATTTTTGTGTCACAAAAGTCAGGAGACACTACTGTTCTTCTTTACGGAAAAAACTACCAAAAGCTGAATATTTGAGATTTTTTACCGTGGGATGGCAAAACCACAGTTATTGTTTACTGGGGTATACCACACTTTTTTAAATAGAGATATTTGCGGCTGAACAGTGAGCGACACACTCAAACTGCATTTTTTTTAAGATACCAAAGGCCCAAAACTGGATAGCACAGCGATTTGACCCGTGGAACTGCGAAACCACACTGGGATGTCGGATCTACACAAGACTATTTTCAACAGATATATTTTTGTGTCACAACAGTCAGGAGACACTACTGTTTTTCTTTACGGAAAAAACTACCAAAAGCTGAATAATAGAGATTTTTTACCGTGGGATGGCAAAACCACAGTTATTGTTTACTGGGGTATACCACACTTTTTTAAATAGAGATATTTGCGGCTGAACAGTGAGCAACACACTCAAACTGCTTTTTTTTTAGATACCAAAGGCCCAAAACTGGATAGTACAGCGATTTGACCCGTAGAACTGCGAAACCACACTGGGATGTCGGGCCTACACAAGACTATTTTCAACAGATATATTTTTGTGTCACAACAGTCAGGAGACACTACTGTTTTTCTTTACGGAAAAAACTACCAAAAGCTGAATATTTGAGATTTTTTACCGTGGAATGGCAAAACCACAGTTATTGTTTACTGGGGTATACCACACTTTTTTAAATAGAGATATTTGCGGCTGAACAGTGAGCGACACACTCAAACTGCATTTTTTTTAAGATACCAAAGGCCCAAACTGGATAGTACAGCGATTTGACCCGTGGAACTGCGAAACCACACTGGGTTGTCGGATCTACACAAGACTATTTTCAACAGATATATTTTTGTGTCACAACAGTCAGGAGACACTACTGTTTTTCTTTACGGAAAAAACTACCAAAAGCTGAATAATAGAGATTTTTTACCGTGGGATGGCAAAACCACAGTTATTGTTTACTGGGGTATACCACACTTTTTTAAATAGAGATATTTGCGGCTGAACAGTGAGCGACACACTCAAACTGCTTTTTTTTAGATACAAAGACACAAAACTGGATAGTACAGCGATTTGACCTGTGGAACTGCGAAACCAAACTGGGATGTCGGGCCTACACAAGACTATTTTCAACAGATATATTTTTGTGTCACAACAGTAAGGAGACACTACTGCTTTTCTTTACGGAAAAAACTACCAAAACCTGAATAACAGAGATTTTTTACCGTGGAATGGCAAAACCACAGTTATTGTTTACTGGGGTGTACCACACTTTTTTAAATAGAGATATTTGCGGCTGAACAGTGAGCGCACACTCAAACTGCTTTTTTTTAGATACCAAAGGCCCAAAACTGGATAGTACAGCGATTTGACCCGTGGAACTGCGAAACCACACTTGGATGTCGGGCCTACACAAGACTATTTTCAACATATATATTTTTGTGTCACAACAGTCAGGAGACACTACTGTTTTTCTTTACGGAAAAAACTACCAAAAGCTGAATAATAGAGATTTTTTACCGTGGGATGGCAAAACCACAGTTATTGATTACTGGGGTATACCACACTTTTTTAAATAGAGATATTTGTGGCAGAACAGTGAGCGACACACTCAAACTGCTTTTTTTTTAGATACCAAAGGCAAAAAACTGGATAGTACAGCGATTTGACCCGTGGAACTGCGAAACCACACTGGGATGTCGGGCCTACACAAGACTATTTTCAACAGATATATTTTTGTGTCACAACAGTCAGGAGACACTACTGTTTTTCTTTAAGGAAAAAACTACCAAAAGCTGAATAATAGAGATTTTTTACCGTGGGATGGCAAAACCACAGTTATTGTTTACTGGGGTATACCACACTTTTTTAAATAGAGATATTTGCGGCTGAACAGTGAGCGACACACTCAAACTGCATTTTTTTTAGATACCAAAGGCCCAAAACTGGATAGTACAGCGATTTGACCCGTGGAACTGCGAAACCACACTGGGATGTCGGGTCTACACAAGACTATTTTCAACAGATATATTTTTGTGTCACAACAGTAAGGAGACACTACTGCTTTTCTTTACGGAAAAAACTACCAAAACCTGAATAATAGAGATTTTTTACCGTGGGATGGCAAAACCACAGTTATTGTTTACTGGGGTGTACCACACTTTTTTAAATAGAGATATTTGCGGCTGAACAGTGAGCACACACTCAAACTGCTTTTTTTTAGATACAAAGGCCCAAAACTGGATAGTACAGCGATTTGACCCGTGGAACTGCGAAACCACACTGGGATGTCGGGCCTACACAAGACTATTTTCAACATATATATTTTTGTGTCACAACAGTCAGGAGACACTACTGTTTTTCTTTACGGAAAAAACTACCAAAAGCTGAATAATAGAGATTTTTTACCGTGGGATGGCAAAACCACAGTTATTGATTACTGGGGTATACCACACTTTTTTAAATAGAGATATTTGTGGCAGAACAGTGAGCGACACACTCAAACTGCTTTTTTTTTAGATACCAAAGGCCCAAAACTGGATAGTACAGCGATTTGACCCGTGGAACTGCGAAACCACACTGGGATGTCGGGCCTACACAAGACTATTTTCAACAGATATATTTTTGTGTCACAACAGTCAGGAGACACTACTGTTTTTCTTTACGGAAAAAACTACCAAAACCTGAATAATAGAGATTTTTTACCGTGGGATGGCGAAACCACAGTTATTGTTTACTGGGGTATACCACACTTTTTTAAATAGAGATATTTGCGGCTGAACAGTGAGCGACACACTCAAACTGCTTTTTTTTTAGATACCAAAGGCCCAAAACTGGATAGTACAGCGATTTGACCCGTGGAACTGCGAAACCACACTGGGATGTCGGGTCTACACAAGACTATTTTCAACAGATATATTTTTGTGTCACAACAGTCAGGAGACACTACTGTTTTTCTATACGGAAAAAACTACCAAAAGCTGAATAATAGAGATTTTTTACCGTGGGATGGCAAAACCACAGTTATTGTTTACTGGGGTATACCACACTTTTTTAAATAGAGATATTTGCGGCTGAACAGTGAGCGACACACTCAAACTGCTTTTTTTTAGATACAAAAGGCCCAAAACTGGATAGTACAGCGATTTGACCCGTGGAACTGCGAAACCACACTGGAATGTCGGGCCTACACAAGACTATTTTCAACAGATATATTTTTGTGTCACAACAGTAAGGAGACACTACTGCTTTTCTTTACGGAAAAAACTACCAAAACCTGAATAATAGAGATTTTTTACCGTGGGATGGCAAAACCACAGTTATTGTTTACTGGGGTGTACCACACTTTTTTAAATAGAGATATTTGCGGCTGAACAGTGAGCACACACTCAAACTGCTTTTTTTTAGATACCAAAGGCCCAAAACTGGATAGTACAGCGATTTGACCCGTGGAACTGCGAAACCACACTGGGATGTCGGGCCTACACAAGACTATTTTCAACATATATATTTTTGTGTCACAACAGTCAGGAGACACTACTGTTTTTCTTTACGGAAAAAACTACCAAAAGCAGAATAATAGAGATTTTTTACCGTGGGATGGCAAAACCACAGTTATTGATTACTGGGGTATACCACACTTTTTTAAATAGAGATATTTGTGGCAGAACAGTGAGCGACACACTCAAACTGCTTTTTTTTTTAGATACCAAAGGCCCAAAACTTTATAGTACAGCGATTTGACCCGTCGAACTGCGAAACCACACTGGGATGTCGGGCCTACACAAGACTATTTTCAACAGATATATTTTTGTGTCACAACAGTCAGGAGACACTACTGTTTTTCTTTACGGAAAAAACTACCAAAAGCTGAATAATAGAGATTTTTTACCGTGGGATGGCAAAACCACAGTTATTGATTACTGGGGTATACCACACTTTTTTAAATAGAGATATTTGTGGCAGAACAGTGAGCGACACACTCAAACTGCTTTTTTTTTAGATACCAAAGGCCCAAAACTGGATAGTACAGCGATTTGACCCGTGGAACTGCGAAACCACACTGGGATGTCGGGCCTACACAAGACTATTTTCAACAGATATATTTTTGTGTCACAACAGTCAGGAGACACTACTGTTTTTCTTTACGGAAAAAACTACCAAAAGCTGAATAATAGAGATTTTTTACCGTGGGATGGCAAAACCACAGTTATTGTTTACTGGGGTATACCACACTTTTTTAAATAGAGATATTTGCGGCTGAACAGTGAGCGACACACTCAAACTGCATTTTTTTTAGATACCAAAGGCCCAAAACTGGATAGTACAGCGATTTGACCCGTGGAACTGCGAAACCACACTGGGATGTCGGGTCTACACAAGACTATTTTCAACAGATATATTTTTGTGTCACAACAGTAAGGAGACACTACTGCTTTTCTTTACGGAAAAAACTACCAAAACCTGAATAATAGAGATTTTTTACCGTGGGATGGCAAAACCACAGTTATTGTTTACTGGGGTGTACCACACTTTTTTAAATAGAGATATTTGCGGCTGAACAGTGAGCACACACTCAAACTGCTTTTTTTTAGATACAAAGGCCCAAAACTGGATAGTACAGCGATTTGACCCGTGGAACTGCGAAACCACACTGGGATGTCGGGCCTACACAAGACTATTTTCAACATATATATTTTTGTGTCACAACAGTCAGGAGTCACTACTGTTTTTCTTTACGGAAAACACTACCAAAAGCTGAATAATAGAGATTTTTTACCGTGGGATGGCAAAACCACAGTTATTGATTACTGGGGTATACCACACTTTTTTAAATAGAGATATTTGTGGCAGAACAGTGAGCGACACACTCAAACTGCTTTTTTTTTAGATACCAAAGGCCCAAAACTGGATAGTACAGCGATTTGACCCGTGGAACTGCGAAACCACACTGGGATGTCGGGCCTACACAAGACTATTTTCAACAGATATATTTTTGTGTCACAACAGTCAGGAGACACTACTGTTTTTCTTTACGGAAAAAACTACCAAAACCTGAATAATAGAGATTTTTTACCGTGGGATGGCGAAACCACAGTTATTGTTTACTGGGGTATACCACACTTTTTTAAATAGAGATATTTGCGGCTGAACAGTGAGCGACACACTCAAACTGCTTTTTTTTTAGATACCAAAGGCCCAAAACTGGATAGTACAGCGATTTGACCCGTGGAACTGCGAAACCACACTGGGATGTCGGGTCTACACAAGACTATTTTCAACAGATATATTTTTGTGTCACAACAGTCAGGAGACACTACTGTTTTTCTATACGGAAAAAACTACCAAAAGCTGAATAATAGAGATTTTTTACCGTGGGATGGCAAAACCACAGTTATTGTTTACTGGGGTATACCACACTTTTTTAAATAGAGATATTTGCGGCTGAACAGTGAGCGACACACTCAAACTGCTTTTTTTTAGATACAAAAGGCCCAAAACTGGATAGTACAGCGATTTGACCCGTGGAACTGCGAAACCACACTGGAATGTCGGGCCTACACAAGACTATTTTCAACAGATATATTTTTGTGTCACAACAGTAAGGAGACACTACTGCTTTTCTTTACGGAAAAAACTACCAAAACCTGAATAATAGAGATTTTTTACCGTGGGATGGCAAAACCACAGTTATTGTTTACTGGGGTGTACCACACTTTTTTAAATAGAGATATTTGCGGCTGAACAGTGAGCACACACTCAAACTGCTTTTTTTTAGATACCAAAGGCCCAAAACTGGATAGTACAGCGATTTGACCCGTGGAACTGCGAAACCACACTGGGATGTCGGGCCTACACAAGACTATTTTCAACATATATATTTTTGTGTCACAACAGTCAGGAGACACTACTGTTTTTCTTTACGGAAAAAACTACCAAAAGCAGAATAATAGAGATTTTTTACCGTGGGATGGCAAAACCACAGTTATTGATTACTGGGGTATACCACACTTTTTTAAATAGAGATATTTGTGGCAGAACAGTGAGCGACACACTCAAACTGCTTTTTTTTTTAGATACCAAAGGCCCAAAACTTTATAGTACAGCGATTTGACCCGTCGAACTGCGAAACCACACTGGGATGTCGGGCCTACACAAGACTATTTTCAACAGATATATTTTTGTGTCACAACAGTCAGGAGACACTACTGTTTTTCTTTACGGAAAAAACTACCAAAACCTGAATAATAGAGATTTTTTACCGTGGGATGGCAAAGCCACAGTTATTGTTTACTGGGGTATACCACACTTTTCTAAATAGAGATATTTGTGGCTGAACAGTGAGCGACACACTCAAACTGCTTTTTTTTAGATACCAAAGGCCCAAAACTGGATAGTACAGCGATTTGACCCGTGGAAATGCGAAACCACGCTGGGATGTCGAGCCTACACAAGACTATTTTCAACAGATATATTTTTGTGTCACAACAGTCAGGAGACACTACTGTTTTTCTTTACGGAAAAAACTACCAAAACCTGAATAATAGAGATTTTTTACCATGGGATGGCAAAACCACAGTTATTGTTTACTGGGGTATACCACACTTTTTTAAATAGAGATATTTGCGGCTGAACAGTGAGCGACACACTCAAACTGCATTTTTTTTAAGATACCAAAGGCCCAAAACTGGATAGTACAGCGATTTGACCCGTGGAACTGCGAAACCACACTGGGTTGTCGGATCTACACAAGACTATTTTCAACAGATATATTTTTGTGTCACAACAGTCAGGAGACACTACTGTTTTTCTTTACGGAAAAAACTACCAAAAGCTGAATAATAGAGATTTTTTACCGTGGGATGGCAAAACCACAGTTATTGTTTACTGGGGTATACCACACTTTTTTAAATAGAGATATTTGCGGCTGAACAGTGAGCGACACACTCAAACTGCTTTTTTTTAGATACAAAGACCCAAAACTGGATAGTACAGCGATTTGACCTGTCGAACTGCGAAACCACACTGGGATGTCGGGCCTACACAAGACTATTTTCAACAGATATATTTTTGTGTCACAACAGTAAGGAGACACTACTGCTTTTCTTTACGGAAAAAACTACCAAAACCTGAATAATAGAGATTTTTTACCGTGGAATGGCAAAACCACAGTTATTGTTTACTGGGGTGTACCACACTTTTTTAAATAGAGATATTTGCGACTGAACAGTGAGCGCACACTCAAACTGCTTTTTTTTAGATACCAAAGGCCCAAAACTGGATATTACAGCGATTTGACCCGTGGAACTGCGAAACCACACTGGGATGTCGGGCCTACACAAGACTATTTTCAACATATATATTTTTGTGTCACATCAGTCAGGAGACACTACTGTTTTTCTTTACGGAAAAAACTACCAAAAGCTGAATAATAGAGATTTTTTACCGTGGGATGGCAAAACCACAGTTATTGATTACTGGGGTATACCACACTTTTTTAAATAGAGATATTTGTGGCAGAACAGTGAGCGACACACTCAAACTGCTTTTTTTTTAGATACCAAAGGCCCAAAACTGGATAGTACAGCGATTTGACCCGTGGAACTGCGAAACCACACTGGGATGTCGGGCCTACACAAGACTATTTTCAACAGATATATTTTTGTGTCACAACAGTCAGGAGACACTACTGTTTTTCTTTACGGAAAAAACTACCAAAACCTGAATAATAGAGATTTTTTACCGTGGGATGGCAAAACCACAGTTATTGTTTACTGGGGTATACCACACTTTTTTAAATAGAGATATTTGCGGCTGAACAGTGAGCGACACACTCAAACTGCATTTTTTTTAAGATACCAAAGGCCCAAAACTGGATAGTACAGCGATTTGACCCGTGGAACTGCGAAACCACACTGGGTTGTCGGATCTACACAAGACTATTTTCAACAGATATATTTTTGTGTCACAACAGTCAGGAGACACTACTGTTTTTCTTTACGGAAAAAACTACCAAAAGCTGAATAATAGAGATTTTTTACCGTGGGATGGCAAAACCACAGTTATTGTTTACTGGGGTATACCACACTTTTTTAAATAGAGATATTTGCGGCTGAACAGTGAGCGACACACTCAAACTGCTTTTTTTTAGATACAAAGACCCAAAACTGGATAGTACAGCGATTTGACCTGTCGAACTGCGAAACCACACTGGGATGTCGGGCCTACACAAGACTATTTTCAACAGATATATTTTTGTGTCACAACAGTAAGGAGACACTACTGCTTTTCTTTACGGAAAAAACTACCAAAACCTGAATAATAGAGATTTTTTACCGTGGAATGGCAAAACCACAGTTATTGTTTACTGGGGTGTACCACACTTTTTTAAATAGAGATATTTGCGACTGAACAGTGAGCGCACACTCAAACTGCTTTTTTTTAGATACCAAAGGCCCAAAACTGGATATTACAGCGATTTGACCCGTGGAACTGCGAAACCACACTGGGATGTCGGGCCTACACAAGACTATTTTCAACATATATATTTTTGTGTCACATCAGTCAGGAGACACTACTGTTTTTCTTTACGGAAAAAACTACCAAAAGCTGAATAATAGAGATTTTTTACCGTGGGATGGCAAAACCACAGTTATTGATTACTGGGGTATACCACACTTTTTTAAATAGAGATATTTGTGGCAGAACAGTGAGCGACACACTCAAACTGCTTTTTTTTTAGATACCAAAGGCCCAAAACTGGATAGTACAGCGATTTGACCCGTGGAACTGCGAAACCACACTGGGATGTCGGGCCTACACAAGACTATTTTCAACAGATATATTTTTGTGTCACAACAGTCAGGAGACACTACTGTTTTTCTTTACGGAAAAAACTACCAAAACCTGAATAATAGAGATTTTTTACCGTGGGATGGCAAAACCACAGTTATTGTTTACTGGGGTATACCACACTTTTTTAAATAGAGATATTTGCGGCTGAACAGTGAGCGACACACTCAAACTGCATTTTTTTTAAGATACCAAAGGCCCAAAACTGGATAGTACAGCGATTTGACCCGTGGAACTGCGAAACCACACTGGGTTGTCGGATCTACACAAGACTATTTTCAACAGATATATTTTTGTGTCACAACAGTCAGGAGACACTACTGTTTTTCTTTACGGAAAAAACTACCAAAAGCTGAATAATAGAGATTTTTTACCGTGGGATGGCAAAACCACAGTTATTGTTTACTGGGGTATACCACACTTTTTTAAATAGAGATATTTGCGGCTGAACAGTGAGCGACACACTCAAACTGCTTTTTTTTAGATACAAAGACCCAAAACTGGATAGTACAGCGATTTGACCTGTCGAACTGCGAAACCACACTGGGATGTCGGGCCTACACAAGACTATTTTCAACAGATATATTTTTGTGTCACAACAGTAAGGAGACACTACTGCTTTTCTTTACGGAAAAAACTACCAAAACCTGAATAATAGAGATTTTTTACCGTGGAATGGCAAAACCACAGTTATTGTTTACTGGGGTGTACCACACTTTTTTAAATAGAGATATTTGCGACTGAACAGTGAGCGCACACTCAAACTGCTTTTTTTTAGATACCAAAGGCCCAAAACTGGATATTACAGCGATTTGACCCGTGGAACTGCGAAACCACACTGGGATGTCGGGCCTACACAAGACTATTTAAAACATATATATTTTTGTGTCACATCAGTCAGGAGACACTACTGTTTTTCTTTACGGAAAAAACTACCAAAAGCTGAATAATAGAGATTTTTTACCGTGGGATGGCAAAACCACAGTTATTGATTACTGGGGTATACCACACTTTTTTAAATAGAGATATTTGTGGCAGAACAGTGAGCGACACACTCAAACTGCTTTTTTTTTAGATACCAAAGGCCCAAAACTGGATAGTACAGCGATTTGACCCGTGGAACTGCGAAACCACACTGGGATGTCGGGCCTACACAAGACTATTTTCAACAGATATATTTTTGTGTCACAACAGTCAGGAGACACTACTGTTTTTCTTTACGGAAAAAACTACCAAAACCTGAATAATAGAGATTTTTTACCGTGGGATGGCAAAACCACAGTTATTGTTTACTGGGGTATACCACACTTTTTTAAATAGAGATATTTGCGGCTGAACAGTGAGCGACACACTCAAACTGCATTTTTTTTAGATACCAATGGCCCAAAACTGGATAGTACAGCGATTTGACCCGTGGAACTGCGAAACCACACTGGGATGTCGGGTCTACACAAGACTATTTTCAACAGATATATTTTTGTGTCACAACAGTAAGGAGACACTACTGCTTTTCTTTACGGAAAAATCTACCAAAACCTGAATAATAGAGATTTTTTACCGTGGGATGGCAAAACCACAGTTATTGTTTACTGGGGTGTACCACACTTTTTTAAATAGAGATATTTGCGGCTGAACAGTGAGCACACACTCAAACTGCTTTTTTTTAGATACCAAAGGCCCAAAACTGGATAGTACAGCGATTTGACCCGTGGAACTGCGAAACCACACTGGGATGTCGGGCCTACACAAGACTATTTTCAACATATATATTTTTGTGTCACAACAGTCAGGAGACACTACTGTTTTTCTTTACGGAAAAAACTACCAAAAGCTGAATAATAGAGATTTTTTACCATGGGATGGCAAAACCACAGTTATTGATTACTGGGGTATACCACACTTTTTCAAATAGAGATATTTGTAGCAGAACAGTGAGCGACACACTCAAACTGCTTTTTTTTTAGATACCAAAGGCCCAAAACTGGATAGTACAGCGATTTGACCTGTGGAACTGCGAAACCACACTGGGATGTCGGGCCTACACAAGACTATTTTCAACAGATATATTTTTGTGTCACAACAGTCAGGAGACACTACTGTTTTTCTTTACGGAAAAAACTACCAAAACCTGAATAATAGAGATTTTTTACCGTGGGATGGCGAAACCACAGTTATTGTTTACTGGGGTATACCACACTTTTTTAAATAGAGATATTTGCGGCTGAACAGTGAGCGACACACTCAAACTGCATTTTTTTTAGATACCAAAGGCCCAAAACTGGATAGTACAGCGATTTGACCCGTGGAACTGCGAAACCACACTGGGATGTCGGGTCTACACAAGACTATTTTCAACAGATATATTTTTGTGTCACAACAGTCAGGAGACACTACTGTTTTTCTATACGGAAAAAACTACCAAAAGCTGAATAATAGAGATTGTTTACCGTGGGATGGCAAAACCACAGTTATTGTTTACTGGGGTATACCACACTTTTTTAAATAGAGATATTTGCGGCTGAACAGTGAGCGACACACTCAAACTGCTTTTTTTTAGATACAAAAGGCCCAAAACTGGATAGTACAGCGATTTGACCCGTGGAACTGCGAAACCACACTGGAATGTCGGGCCTACACAAGACGATTTTCAACAGATATATTTTTGTGTCACAACAGTAAGGAGACACTACTGCTTTTCTTTACGGAAAAAACTACCAAAACCTGAATAATAGAGATTTTTTACCGTGGGATGGCAAAACCACAGTTATTGTTTACTGGGGTGTACCACACTTTTTTAAATAGAGATATTTGCGGCTGAACAGTGAGCACACACTCAAACTGCTTTTTTTTAGATACCAAAGGCCCAAAACTGGATAGTACAGCGATTTGACCCGTGGAACTGCGAAACCACACTGGGATGTCGGGCCTACACAAGACTATTTTCAACATATATATTTTTGTGTCACAACAGTCAGGAGACACTACTGTTTTTCTTTACGGAAAAAACTACCAAAAGCAGAATAATAGAGATTTTTTACCGTGGGATGGCAAAACCACAGTTATTGATTACTGGGGTATACCACACTTTTTTAAATAGAGATATTTGTGGCAGAACAGTGAGCGACACACTCAAACTGCTTTTTTTTTAGATACCAAAGGCCCAAAACTTTATAGTACAGCGATTTGACCCGTCGAACTGCGAAACCACACTGGGATGTCGGGCCTACACAAGACTATTTTCAACAGATATATTTTTGTGTCACAACAGTCAGGAGACACTACTGTTTTTCTTTACGGAAAAAACTACCAAAACCTGAATAATAGAGATTTTTTACCGTGGGATGGCAAAACCACAGTTATTGTTTACTGGGGTATACCACACTTTTTTAAATAGAGATATTTGTGGCTGAACAGTGAGCGACACACTCAAACTGCTTTTTTTTAGATACCAAAGGCCCAAAACTGGATAGTACAGCGATTTGACCCGTGGAAATGCGAAACCACGCTGGGATGTCGAGCCTACACAAGACTATTTTCAACAGATATATTTTTGTGTCACAACAGTCAGGAGACACTACTGTTTTTCTTTACGGAAAAAACTACCAAAACCTGAATAATAGAAATTTTTTACCATGGGATGGCAAAACCACAGTTATTGTTTACTGGGGTATACCACACTTTTTTAAATAGAGATATTTGCTGCTGAACAGTGAGCAACACATTCAAACTGCTTTTTTTTTAGATACCAAAGGCCCAAAACTGGATAGTACAGCGATTTGACCCGTGGAACTCTGAAACCACACTGGGATGTCGGGCCTACACAAGACTATTTTCAACAGATATATTTTTGTGTCACAACAGTCAGGAGACACTACTGTTTTTCTTTACGGAAAAAACTACCAAAACCTGAATAATAGAGATTTTTTACCGTGGGATGGCAAAACCACAGTTATTGTTTACTGGGGTATACCACACTTTTTTAAATAGAGATATTTGCGGCTGAACAGTGAGCGACACACTCAAACTGCATTTTTTTTAGATACCAATGGCCCAAAACTGGATAGTACAGTGATTTGACCCGTGGAACTGCGAAACCACACTGGGATGTCGGGTCTACACAAGACTATTTTCAACAGATATATTTTTGTGTCACAACAGTAAGGAGACACTACTGCTTTTCTTTACGGAAAAATCTACCAAAACCTGAATAATAGAGATTTTTTACCGTGGGATGGCAAAACCACAGTTATTGTTTACTGGGGTGTACCACACTTTTTTAAATAGAGATATTTGCGGCTGAACAGTGGGCACACACTCAAACTGCTTTTTTTTAGATACCAAAGGCCCAAAACTGGATAGTACAGCGATTTGACCCGTGGAACTGCGAAACCACACTGGGATGTCGGGCCTACACAAGACTATTTTCAACATATATATTTTTGTGTCACAACAGTCAGGAGACACTACTGTTTTTCTTTACGGAAAAAACTACCAAAAGCTGAATAATAGAGATTTTTTACCATGGGATGGCAAAACCACAGTTATTGATTACTGGGGTATACCACACTTTTTCAAATAGAGATATTTGTAGCAGAACAGTGAGCGACACACTCAAACTGCTTTTTTTTTAGATACCAAAGGCCCAAAACTGGATAGTACAGCGATTTGACCTGTGGAACTGCGAAACCACACTGGGATGTCGGGCCTACACAAGACTATTTTCAACAGATATATTTTTGTGTCACAACAGTCAGGAGACACTACTGTTTTTCTTTACGGAAAAAACTACCAAAACCTGAATAATAGAGATTTTTTACCGTGGGATGGCGAAACCACAGTTATTGTTTACTGGGGTATACCACACTTTTTTAAATAGAGATATTTGCGGCTGAACAGTGAGCGACACACTCAAACTGCATTTTTTTTAGATACCAAAGGCCCAAAACTGGATAGTACAGCGATTTGACCCGTGGAACTGCGAAACCACACTGGGATGTCGGGTCTACACAAGACTATTTTCAACAGATATATTTTTGTGTCACAACAGTCAGGAGACACTACTGTTTTTCTATACGGAAAAAACTACCAAAAGCTGAATAATAGAGATTGTTTACCGTGGGATGGCAAAACCACAGTTATTGTTTACTGGGGTATACCACACTTTTTTAAATAGAGATATTTGCGGCTGAACAGTGAGCGACACACTCAAACTGCTTTTTTTTAGATACAAAAGGCCCAAAACTGGATAGTACAGCGATTTGACCCGTGGAACTGCGAAACCACACTGGAATGTCGGGCCTACACAAGACGATTTTCAACAGATATATTTTTGTGTCACAACAGTAAGGAGACACTACTGCTTTTCTTTACGGAAAAAACTACCAAAACCTGAATAATAGAGATTTTTTACCGTGGGATGGCAAAACCACAGTTATTGTTTACTGGGGTGTACCACACTTTTTTAAATAGAGATATTTGCGGCTGAACAGTGAGCACACACTCAAACTGCTTTTTTTTAGATACCAAAGGCCCAAAACTGGATAGTACAGCGATTTGACCCGTGGAACTGCGAAACTACACTGGGATGTCGGGCCTACACAAGACTATTTTCAACAGATATATTTTTGTGTCACAACAGTCAGGAGACACTACTGTTTTTCTTTACGGAAAAAACTACCAAAAGCAGAATAATAGAGATTTTTTACCGTGGGATGGCAAAACCACAGTTATTGATTACTGGGGTATACCACACTTTTTTAAATAGAGATATTTGTGGCAGAACAGTGAGCGACACACTCAAACTGCTTTTTTTTTAGATACCAAAGGCCCAAAACTTTATAGTACAGCGATTTGACCCGTCGAACTGCGAAACCACACTGGGATGTCGGGCCTACACAAGACTATTTTCAACAGATATATTTTTGTGTCACAACAGTCAGGAGACACTACTGTTTTTCTTTACGGAAAAAACTACCAAAACCTGAATAATAGAGATTTTTTACCGTGGGATGGCAAAACCACAGTTATTGTTTACTGGGGTATACCACACTTTTTTAAATAGAGATATTTGTGGCTGAACAGTGAGCGACACACTCAAACTGCTTTTTTTTAGATACCAAAGGCCCAAAACTGGATAGTACAGCGATTTGACCCGTGGAAATGCGAAACCACGCTGGGATGTCGAGCCTACACAAGACTATTTTCAACAGATATATTTTTGTGTCACAACAGTCAGGAGACACTACTGTTTTTCTTTACGGAAAAAACTACCAAAACCTGAATAATAGAGATTTTTTACCATGGGATGGCAAAACCACAGTTATTGTTTACTGGGGTATACCACACTTTTTTAAATAGAGATATTTGCTGCTGAACAGTGAGCAACACACTCAAACTGCTTTTTTTTTAGATACCAAAGGCCCAAAACTGGATAGTACAGCGATTTGACCCGTGGAACTCTGAAACCACACTGGGATGTCGGGCCTACACAAGACTATTTTCAACAGATATATTTTTGTGTCACAACAGTCAGGAGACACTACTGTTTTTCCTTACGGAAAAAACTACCAAAAGCTGAATAATAGAGATTTTTTACAGTGGGATGGCAAAACCACAGTTATTGTTTACTGGGGTATACCACACTTTTTTAAATACAGATATTTGTGGCTGAACAGTGAGCGACACACTCAAACTGCTTTTTTTTTAGATACCAAAGGCCCAAAACTGGATAGTACAGCGATTTGACCCGTGGAACTGCGAAACCACACTGGGATGTCGGGCCTACACAAGACTATTTTCAACAGATATATTTTTGTGTCACAACAGTAAGGAGACACTACTGCTTTTCTTTACGGAAAAAACTACCAAAACCTGAATAATAGAGATTTTTTACCGTGGGGTGGCAAAACCACAGTTATTGTTTACTGGGGTATACCACACTTTTTTAAATAGAGATATTTGCGGCTGAACAGTGAGCACACACTCAAACTGCTTATTTTTAGATACCAAAGGCCCAAAACTGGATAGTACAGCGATTTGACCCGTGGAACTGCGAAACCACACTGGGATGTCGGGCCTACACAAGACTATTTTCAACAGATATATTTTTGTGTCACAACAGTCAGGAGACACTACTGTTTTTCTTTACGGAAAAAACTACCAAAACCTGAATAATAGAGATTTTTTACCGTGGGATGGCAAAACCACAGTTATTGTTTACTGGGGTATACCACACTTTTTTAAATAGAGATATTTGTGGCTGAACAGTGAGCGACACACTCAAACTGCTTTTTTTTAGATACCAAAGGCCCAAAACTGGATAGTACAGCGATTTGACCCGTGGAAATGCGAAACCACGCTGGGATGTCGAGCCTACACAAGACTATTTTCAACAGATATATTTTTGTGTCACAACAGTCAGGAGACACTACTGCTTTTCTTTATGGAAAAAACTACCAAAACCTGAATAATAGAGATTTTTTACCGTGGGAAGGCAAAACCACAGTTATTGTTTACTGGGGTATACCACACTTTTTTAAATAGAGATATTTGCTGCTGAACAGTGAGCAACACACTCAAACTGCTTTTTTTTTAGATACCAAAGGCCCAAAACTGGATAGTACAGCGATTTGACCCGTGGAACTTTGAAACCACACTGGGATGTCGGGCCTACACAAGACTATTTTCAACAGATATATTTTTGTGTCTCAACAGTCAGGAGACACTACTGTTTTTCCTTACGGAAAAAACTACCAAAAGCTGAATAATAGAGATTTTTTACCGTGGGATGGCAAAACTACAGTTATTGTTTACTGGGGTATACCACACTTTTTTAAATACAGATATTTGTGGCTGAACAGGGAGCGACACACTCAAACTGCTTTTTTTTAGATACCAAAGGCCCAAAACTGGATAGTACAGCGATTTGACCCGTGGAACTGCGAAACCACACTGGGATGTCGGGCCTACACAAGACTATTTTCAACAGATATATTTTTGTGTCACAACAATCAGGAGACACTGCTGTTTTTCTTTACGGAAAAAACTACCAAAACCTGAATAATAGAGATTTTTTACCGTGGGATGGCAAAACCACAGTTATTGATTACTGGGGTATACCACACTTTTTTAAATAGAGATATTTGCGGCTTAACAGTGAGCGACACACTCAAACTGCTTTTTTTTTAGATACCAAAGGCCCAAAACTGGATAGTACAGCGATTTGACCCGTGGAACTGCGAAACCACACTGGGATGTCGGGCCTACAGAAGACTATTTTCAACAGATATATTTTTGTGTCACAACAGTCAGGAGACACTACTGTTTTTCTTTACGGAAAAAACTACCAAAAGCTGAATAATAGAGATTTTTTACCATGGGATGGCAAAACCACAGTTATTGTTTACTGGGGTATACCAAACTTTTTTAAATAGAGATATTTGTGGCTGAACAGTGAGCGACACACTCAAACTGCTTTTTTTTTTAGATACCAAAGGCCCAAAACTGGATAGTACAGCGATTTGACCCGTGGAACTGCGAAACCACACTGGGATGTTGGGCCTACACAAGACTATTTTCAACAGATATATTTTTGTGTCACAGCAGTCAGGAGACACTACTGTTTTTCTTTACGGAAAAAACTACCAAAACCTGAATAATAGAGATTTTTTACCGTGGGATGGCAAAACCACAGTTATTGTTTACTGGGGTATACCACACTTTTTTAAATAGAGATATTTGCGGCTGAACAGTGAGCGACACACTCAAACTGCTTTTTTCTTAGATACCAAAGTCCCAAAACTGGATAGTACAGCGATTTGACCCGTGGAACTGCGAAACCACACTGGGATGTCGGGCCTACACAAGACTATTTTCAACAGATATATTTTTGTGTCACAACAGTCAGGAGACACTACTGTTTTTCTTTACGGAAAAAACTACCAAAACCTGAATAATAGAGATTTTTTACCGTGGGATGGCACAACCACAGTTATTGTTTACTGGGGTATACCACACTTTTTTAAATAGAGATATTTGCGGCTGAACAGTGAGCGACACACTCAAACTGTTTTTTTTTAGATACAAATGGCCCAAAATGGATAATACAGAGGTTTGAACCGTGGAAGTGCAAAACAACACTTCTGTTTCTCTATCCTACACCAGACTATTTTCAACAGATATATTTGTGTCTGAAAAATCAGAGACACGCTTTTTTTTTTGGGGGGGGGGACACACCAAAAGGTTAATAAGACGGGTATATGTACAGTGTGAAGGAGGAAAAATAAAGGAGGATTTAGATGAAAAAAAAGGATTTTTCCTGGCCCCCGACACCTGGTGCTAAGTCCTGCAATTTCAGCAACAGGAGCACACAGGACTCTAATGCAGCGTTTGCTGGTATAACCACTGTGTCTCCTATACAGCCTGCCTGCCTGGTATCTGGGATGGATATTAGTCCTGAAAAGGACTGTTTGTTTGTTCTGGCAGCCTTTACAGACCCTACACTAACTATTTCGCAGTTTATATTTCTCCCTAAATTAGCAGCGCTGTCCCTACACTGTCTAATCCGGAGCGACTGTGTCCAAGATGGCGGCGCCCCGTTTTAAATACTCGAGGTGACGCTGTGCGGCCAGCCAATCACTGTAATGCCCACAACCAACATGGCTGCAGCATTACAGTGACTGGCTGGCAATCCCTGCATGTTCATTGGCTCTGTAAAGAGCGCCAAACATGCAGGGCGGAGACCCGCGCTCCCGCCCGAGTAACCCGGAAATGCTCGGTGCTCGCCAAACATCCCAAGTAGCGTGATGCTCGGGCGAGTACCGAGCAGTGTCGATCATGTTCGCTCAATACTAGTTGGCACGATATAACTAAAAATTATTATTATTACTGTTGGATAAAAGGTGTATCACGCGAGGGTCTTGCCACAAACACTTACACATGAACGGTGCCATGTGGGCCAAGTTGCAAAAAGGCAAATGTTCTGTGTCCCCAACATTACAAAACAGTACCCATCCTCTCCTCATGCTGACTCACCTCCTCCTCCTCCTCCACCTCCTCTCCAGCCCATCCAGGCTGAACAGACATGAAGCTTGGGTTGGGTGTCCCCTTTGTAGCATTACAAGTCCCCACGGTAGCACAGAAAAGCAAGTCCTCTACCTCCTCATCTTAGTCCTCATCACTCAATGTTGCCTCAGAATATTGGCTAGGCTGGGTAGTATCACCCATTGGAAAATCTGGTTCCATACCAACATGCTGGGCACTCAAACCTTCCTCTTTGAGATTAAGCGCTGATTGCTTCAAGAGACACAGCAGCAGGATGGTTATGCTGATAATAGCCTGATCACCGCTCACAAGGTTGGTGCAGTACTCTAAGTTTTCAAGAACCTCACAAATGTCAGCGATCCACACCTACTTGACAGTTGTTATGTGTGGTGGCTGACTCTCAGTCTGACTGGTATGCTGAAGCTGGTATTAAGATACTGCCCTCTGCTGTTCATTAATCTTTGCCAACATATGATAGCTGGAGTTCCACCACGTGGGCAGGTCGCAAATGAGTCAGTGACTTGGCAAATTTAAGCACTTTTGCAGAGTAAAAGCAGCAAAAGCATTAGAGGAATGGTGGAAATGGGCACTAATACGGCGCACCTTCTCAAGTAGGTGCGGCAAGTCACGGAAAGTTTTCAGAAATTTTTAAACAACTAGGTTCAGCACGTGAGTCATGCATGGCACGTGTACCATCTTGCCAATATTTAAAGCCAAGTTACCTCTATTATCGCAGACGACCATACCGAGTTGGAGGTGCAGCGGGGAGAGCCACTGATTGATCTGTTGTTTTAAAGCTTGCCACAGCTCTGTTGCAGTGTGTGCTTTCTGACCTAAACAGATCAGCTTCAGCAGAGCGTCTTGCCACTTTGCCGATGCGCTGCTGCACAGGTCCCAGCTTGGCAGTGATGGGGAGGGTAATTCAGCAGAGGAAGAGGAGCAGGAGAAGGGGAGAGAGGAAGATGAATATGAAGTGGTTGAAACCCTGACAGAGGTTGGGCCCGCTATTCTTAGCGTGGGTGGGATGTGTGATTGTGGCGCCCCTGAGGGTTCGACCGCCACAGGGATGCTGCACTTCTTAAATTGAGTGTAGTGTTCCTCCTCTGAGGTAAGAACAGTGTGATAGTCGTGACCCAACCTTTGTATCCAACACCACACTTCTCCACCAGAGGGAGCTAGTTTGCACTTGGTGCTGCTCCCCTGGTTACAGGGAGACTGGGAAACCAAGAGTTAGGGGAACCAGTTAGTGGGTGAGGGTGGAGGACTTACAAGTTAGTTACACTTTAAATTTCATATTTAATAAAAAGCCATCTTTGGTCTTGGTCTTTTCGCTGGTCCTTGTTAGTCAAGGCCTTTCGGCTGTTCTCTGTGCTGTCATATACTGTGTGAAATGTGACCTCCCTCCCGGTGCGCAGATCCTGTGTGGGCCTGCACCGGCAAGGGACACAGCCCTCGTACCTCAGCCTTGGGACGAGGGGCAGGTTGCAGACGAGGAATGTCTCAACCCGGCCAATGACCAAGACCAAGAAGGCCCGGAGCTCAAGAGTGTGGCTCCACAGCAAATGGATCCCAGGCAGGATGCAAACGGAGCGGAGTACGCCACCTGTCCTCGCCATGCTGATATATTCAGAGGGACTCCAGCTGCAAGAGGGATACCTGCCCCCGACACCCGACCTTGCTACTCCAAGTCCTGGTCGGGAAAGCCCGGTAGGCCCAGAGGATCCCATCGGGTATCGGACGGAGCGGAGCTGCCACCCGTGCCCTTGTTCTGAGAGGAGTTCAGAGGGAGTCCCGGCCTATTTGCACACACACGGACAGGAAAGGATTCGGTCTGTAGTTCAGGAACACTCTGGTGTAGGGTCCCGACTGAATGCTGGACTTACTCGGAGATTGTCGGACCCCCGTCCCTGGTGACCGCAGGACTCCACGGGGAGCAGGGAGTCGCCTTTCTTCTGCCATCTCTAAAGTGAGTAAAGCCTTGGAAGTTCACCCCTATGGCCTCCGGACTGTTTATTCTGCGCTACACCGCATGATGCGGCGCCCGTCTTCCTCTACTACTACCCCTTCCATCCTGTGCCTCTGCCCTGAGGCCTTGCTCCGCCTGTGGGGAGTAGTAATAACTTTAGCCGCCATAACACCATGCCTCAGCGGACTGCGGCGGCGCTGGTAGCCTTCACCAGGTGCCACAGGTGGCGTAGTCGTTAAATCAGCCACTCAACCCGGATGAGCCCACACCATCTCTTTTAATGTGACTGCCCTGAGCACGGGTCGGGTCCGGGCCACGGCTGCACCCCATCTCTCCATCACAGGACCCGACTCCGAGTCCCCCATCACCCAGGGTAAACTAAAGGGCTTTTTCGAGCATGAGGCGTCACAACCTGGCGTAGTCGGCAGGATCGCATGCCCGCAGCAAAGGAAGAAGTACCCTTTGCTACCGGGTACTGTGTGCCTTACACCTTGAACTGTCATTTTGCACTTAAAATGGCGCCCGCCCAAGAAGAACAGGCGCCGTAATGCTGTGAAAAGATTGTCTTTGAACGCCTCCCATCGTGGGCTGGGCTCCCGCTTGGCGCCAAAAATTTGGACTGCCCCTTCCATCAGAGACTGTCCGCGGGGTAATGCCCGTCAAACCGGATGGGCTGAACGAAGGTGGGCCTGTCAGCATTCCGCCAAGGAACCGCCCCGAAAGAGGAGGAAGAAGAAAAGCAACAAGGTGCGGCCATTGCAGTCAGGGCTTGGCATTCATCAGAGGAAGACATGGACGCTTCTGGGGAGCAAACCCACGCACCTTCTGAACCCGGTTCAGGACCTTCACCCGGCAGAGAGCGAGACAGCAGTATCCTCACATCGGGAGATTTTGAATTTCTCCAGCAGGAAGCTCCGGGACTCTTGAGATGGCAGAGAGAGGCCCAGGAGGCGGTGATGGCTGCGTGGCGGGAAGAGATGCTGCTCCGTATCCGGGACCGATGCCAAGGATTTGAGGTCCCAGGAAAAGGTGACGCGGTGACAGTGGTCGAGGGCGGCCCAGCGGCCGGTGAGTGTGCAACCCCTGCTCCGGCTGAAGAGCCAACCATGACAATCCTGGACCTCATGACGGAGTATTTAATTCCCCAATGTGGCCACCTGGGAGCAGACTTTGGCTCCGGAGCTGCAAGCGGCAGCCCTCGGTGGGGATCTGCCATGCCGCCCAAACCCTGAATCGGAGGTGCCTGAAACTGCGGAGGAATATACCGGTTCCAACCCGGACTGGTCCGCGCCAGTAGAGGACCCGCAGCAACCTGTCTTGACCCCGCTACCCGCACCAGCAGTAACCTGGCCCAAGGCTGAGGAGTGGGCCTGAGAAAAACAGGGGGGGCGACCTGATGGGCTTCCCCCGGGAGACCCGGGCTGAAGCGCGGAAGAGGAGCCAGTGGTGTAGCGACCAGATTTTCCTGCTCACTCGGGAGCAGCGTCAATGGGAGCAGTGCTGCGAGCGCCTCGAGGTACAGGCCAAAGCTGCCAAATCCCGGGCTCGGCAGGAAGAGGCAACCCGTCCCAGTCCCCGAGTGGAAGGCAAAGTCGTCCGCTTCCACCATGAGGCGGGGTGGGGGTTCATCCGCAGTCCCCAGTACCAGGACGACGTGTTTGTCAGCCGGCGGGACGTCGTGCCGCGTCTAAAGAAGGTACACCCTGGCCGGAACCTCTTCCCGGGCGATACAGTAACCTTTTCTCGCCACCAGGGGGTGCGAGGGTGGTACGCCCTGGACATGCACAAAGTGTCCGGGAGCGACGCCACCCCGCGCTCAGCCTCAGGGGATCGGTTAGCCTCCGTCGGGAGGAACGAGCCTTTTCCCAGGAGGGAACCCGTGATTTAAGGCAGCCCTGGCTGTTGCAGTTTTCGTTTACCAGTTTTAGGAGTGTTGACTTTTCTACTTTTGCTTATTTTCAATCCCCGGATTTCTAGAGACATGTGTCCCTGCGGACTGGCAGCAGACAGACTCTTTCTATTGTATATAGTTTGCATCTTTTTTGGTGCTCCATATTGGTTTTATACAAAAACCGCTGACATTCTCTACTAGTGTTGAGCCACCCCCGTAGTGTTCGAGTTCGGTTCGGTTCGTCGAACACCCGTGTGTTCGCTGAACTGTTCGTCGAACTGTTCGTCGAACACCTTCGAACACCGTTAAAACCAATGGCAGGCAAACAAAAACACATAGAAACACATAGAAAACACCTTCAAAGGTGTCCAAAAGCTGACAAACTGCTCAGAAGACACAACTAACACATGGAAAAGTGACAAGTACATATAGTCATGCGAAAAGGAAAGAGGTGGAGGAGTAAAAGGAGGGGGAGACACAGATATAGGCATGTCATGCCCTTCTAAAATCCAAAAAGTGAGAAGCCGAGACGGCCAGTCCGCTCCTGCCCGTGCCACCTCCGTGTCGCCGGGTTTGTGCCAGAGCCGCGGTGAACCCTGACGGCCAGCCCCCCTCTCCCAATACTGGTGCCTGTCCGCTGGTGGGTCGAGAGAGCCCCCCTGTGGTGGAGGCAGCTCTAAGCTTTTTAATTTAAATTGTCCCTCTAATTTGAATGAATACACTTTAAATCCATTTACAAGGATCTATTGGAGGGCAAGTCTCATGCCAGCAGCCGCGTAATTCCAGCTCCAGTAGCGTCCACTAAAGCTGCTGCAGTTAAAAAGCTTTTATAAGGATCGAGCTCGGCTGTCCACCGCAAGGCATCCTAGTGCCAGTCCCAGCCCCTATGCCTTGGGGTGCCTCCTGATGCTCTTCACTAAGTATCCCGTGGTCCCGAAGCATTTCCTTTGAAAAAATTAAGTGTCCAAACTACAGGTGGTGTAGCTTGCTTAACAGCCGGGATAATCCGCTGACTAGCAGACACTGCTACTAGGCACAAAGTATTTCCTGGGCTAGATGCAGTTAAAAATTTGTAAGTAGATACTCTCGTTGGATGCTGAGAAAGCATTCCATAGAGTCTCCTGGCACGCCATATATGATTCTCTTAAAAAGCTTGGGGTAGGGGTCTAGGGGACCCTTTTATAGCCAAAATCACGGCCCTGTATCACAATACGTCACCTAGGCTGAAGATAAATGGAACTGTAGCACCGAGGGCTCGGTTGCTACAGACGTATTGCACCTCACCCAGAGGTGTGATATCTCACTCTCAGATAAGGATGGAGTGTGGATCAGGACCCGACACCTGCATGCATTACACCACATTGCCGTGGGGCAGGGCGACCAATATGCCCCTGAGATGGGCACGACAGTCCCTGTCCCTGGCTGGAGTGGGGGGAGGGAACACTGAGGAAGGGGAACACTGCAGTGCAGGAGCAGGGAGGAAGCAGTTCCTGGGTGCATTGAGAAGGGAGTATAAAAGGTGGGCACCATCTTAGTTCAGTGCAGAGAAGTCTGAGCAGAAGTGGCAGGGAGCAGGGGCTCTGCATGAGCTCTGCTCCGGAGGCGGGCCTAGTAACAGAGGCCCAGGCCTGCAAGAGGGAGAAGGAAGGAAGAGGAGCGGAGAAGGCTCCATGAACGAGGAATGAAGGGATCCCAGTGGTGCGGACGGGCGAGTCGCCACCGCACGCCCGAATCCACCTGCGTGGAGGGGTCAGGCCAAAGGGGGAGACCGGTCCCCGAACTAGTGGAGGCAGGAAACGACCCTCAGCTAGAAACCGGAGGCTCTGACATTTTATGTGGCGCAGCCCCTTGCTCCACCCGCTAGGAAGGCACCACATAGGGTCAGGGAAACTGGCGCCAAGTTTACCAAGAGGAGGCCCGAGGCAGCCGGACAGAAGTGTTGGTAAGAAAGGCCAGACAAAGGACACACAAAGGGGGTCCTGTGAAGCGCTCCAAAGTTATCTGGGAGTTGTCTGAGCCCCTCACCTGGTGAGCACAGTACGACGTGGGCAGCCGTTACCTGCAGACGTGGTCTGGATAATAAGAACTGTGAGTAAAGGCCCTGAACTGCATCACTGACTCCGTGTCGTTACTGCTGCTGCCCTGCACCATCACCCCCATCCTCCGCATACACTGCCCTGAGGCTATACTCCTCCCGTGGGGAGTTATGCTACGCTCTGCTGCACCCACAACACCAGCCTTAGCGGTCTGCCCTGTAGCGGCGGTTCACTCTGACCGCAATCCACGGGTGGCCTAGTCGGACATTTAAACATCAAAACCACATAAATAGTTCCGCCACTGGTTTGACCGCCCTGAGCCACGGAACCGGATCGCCGCCACGAAGACTACAACCACCAGCATCCACCAAAAAGTGTCCGGCTCCGGGTGTCCCAAGGCCCAGGGGGTGCGTCAGAATATTTTCATCACCTTTCACAATCACCAATGGGACAAGGCAGGGATGTCCTCTGTCCCCTCTCTTATATATCCTAGTGACGGAGCACCTGCTCTCATCAATTCGCCATAACCCCAATATTAGGTGGATTGAGGTGGGAGGCACCGAGTACAAGTGCTCTCTATTTGCTGATGATGTCCTAGTATATATCACTCAATCACATATATCCATCCCTGCTGTTATGGCTGAAATAGATCACTTTGTTACATGGTAAAATTTTAAAATCAATGCAGCGAAGTCTGAGGCCCTCGATGTCTCCCTCCCTAAATCCATATAGGATTCCATCCAGTCCAACTTTCCCTTTGCCTGGCCCTCACAGGGTATCAAATACTTAGGAATTCCTATTCATAGAGACCTCTCCCATCTATGTTATCTTAATTTTGGGCCCTTTATTGAACAATTCCATACAGACCACGGTTGGCAAGTTAGAACTGTAAGATTCACTACGTGAACCACTGGTGTTTTGTGGAAAAGCACATGTACACCGCGTTCCAAATTATTATGCAAAAAGTGTTTAGGAGTGATAAGGGAAGAATTTGTTTGTTTGTCAGTTAAACTCATTGATGGTGATGTGTGTCAGGGCTCTTTATATCACTGTAAGCAATTGCAGACACCTGTGCTAATTAGTTTGGCAGGTGTGTCCAATGAAAGGCAAGACTACTTAAGAAGGCTCTCTCACATTATTAAGCAGCCTACATTTTCTGCCAAAATGGGAAAGAAAAAGGATGTGTCGGCTGCTGAGAAGCAACAAATTGTGGAGTGTTTAGGTCAAGGCATGACTACAATCAACATTGTGCGATGATCAGGATGAAGTGTCTTGGCAATCAAGAAGTATGTAGCTGATTCACAGTACACACGTGTGCGTGCTGATAAGGGCAAATTGAGGACTCTTTCCTACAGGCAATTACGTCAGGTTGAAACAGCAGCGGCAAAAAAGCCTTGTCATAGCAGCAGACAAGTTTTTGAAGCTGCTTGTGCCTCCAACGTCCCCCGAACAACAAGATGCAGGGTCCTTCAGAGGTTTGCAGCTGTGCATATGCCATCCTGTCGACCTCCTCTATCCACTTCACACAAGCAGAAACGGCTCCAGTGGGCCAAACATTACATGAAGACTGATTTCAAAACTGTTTTGTTCACGGATGAGTGCCGTGCAGCGCTCGATGGTCCAGATGAATGGAGTGGAGGATGGCTGGTTGATGGACACCCCACGCAAACACGGCTACAGCGCCAACAAGGAGGAGGTGGAGTAATGTTTTGGGCTGGAATCATGGGGAGAGAGATTGTCGGCCCCTTTAGGATCCCTGAAGGCGCTAAAGATGAACTCCATAATGTATGTGGATTTTCTCAAACAGCACTTCCTGCCATGGTTCAAGAAGAAGAACCGTGTATTTCACAGCAAGATCATTTTTCTGCATGATAATGCACCATCTCATGCTGCACATAAAACATCTGCATCTCTGGCTGATATGGGCATAAAAGGGGACAAACTTATGGTGTGACCCCCATGCTCCCCTGACCTCTACCCCATTCAGAACCTTTGGAGCATCATTAAAAGGAGTGTCTATGATGGCGGGAGGCAGTTCACATCTAAGCAACAGCTCTGGGAGGGTATTCTGTCCTCATGCAAAACAATTGAAGCAGAAACCATCCAAAACCTGACAAATTCAATGGACGAGAGAGTTCAGAAGCTCCTTTCGAACAAGGGGTCCTATGTGAAAATGTAACATCACCTAGAATAAAGTTTTGAGTTGAAAACTGTTTGATTTCAGTTTCTAACAACCTGCTAATGCTTATAATTTCAAAAATGACCATTTTTTTGGTCTTTATTAAAATGAAAAGGTTGATCGAAAAGTTTGGGGGATCTAAGAGTGTGGCAACCCAGTAGTCATGATTACTTCGAATTCTGACAATATGAGGGTCATGCTGCAGGTAGTGCAGCAAGAAGGCACTTATGTGTCTTGCGCATCTCGGAGCCCCAAAATTATTTTCCGGGCTAGATGCAGCTAAAAATTATTTTTAATTTTAAATCTGGTGAAGCTTATTATAGATGGCCTAATAGGATCAGTGCTGCACACTGCTACAAAGCCCAAATTATTTTCCAGTCAAGATACAGATAAACATGATTAGTAATTTGAAAGCTTAAAACGGTTGGTAGGGTGATTTTAACCAATCATCAAGCTTTTACTCTCCCCAGGATGACACAGGGGTAGAAAAGTCGTTTCGGATCCATGATTTGTTCATCTTTATGAACGTGAGTCTGTCTACATTATCAGTGGAGAGCCGCGTGCGCTTATCTGTCAGCACACCACCAGCAGCGCTGAACACACGTTCAGACAGAACGCTGGCTGCGGGGCATGACAAGATCTCCAAGGCGTAAGTGGCTAGCTCCGGCCATTTATCCAGATTGGAAGCCCAAAAAGAGCAAGGGTCCAGTGACACAGTCGTGGCTTCAATGTTTACTTGGAGATACTCCTGTACCATCGTCTCTAGGCGTTGACTATGTGTCAGACTTCTTGTCTCCTGTGGCCTTGCAAAGGATGGGCTAAAAAAGTGGTGAAATGATTCCGCAAAATTGATGTTACCAGCAGATACTGTGGTTCTGTTACGGTTTGAGTGCTGAACACTTGACGGTCCCACGGTTGGCAAGTTGGAACTGTGAGATTCACTACGTGCACCACTGGTATTTTGTGGAAAAGCACATGTAAGATTCTGCAACAGTCTCTGCTGATACTCCTGCATGCGTGCATCCCTTTCTATGGCAGGAATAATTTCTGCAAATTTACTTTTGTACCGGGGATCTAACAGTGTGGCAACCCAGTAGTCAGGATTATTTCTAATTCTCACAATTCGAGGGTCATGTTGCAGGTAGTGCAGCAAGAAGGCACTCATGTGTGTTGCGCATCCAGGAGCACCAAGTCCCTGTTGTGTTGGTGGCGAGGTAACAATCATGCTTCCTTCCTCTGTCCTCTCCCCCCAACCTCGCACAACAGAAATGTGATCAAGGTCTCCCTCATCTGATGAGTCTTCCATCAGTTCGTCCTCCACTTCTTCCTGGGCTCCTGCACCTTCCTCACTAGTTTGGCTGCTACCATGCGCCCTGGTAAAACCATCTCCCCCACCCTCACATGCCTGCCGCCTTGGTGCTGCCGACCGTCTGGACCTTGCAGATGTTAGCCCTTCCGCATACAACTCCTCCTCCTCTACTTCCTCCACCTCCTCTTGTGCCACCACCTGACTCCGAATTCTGTTTAACATGTGCTCCAGCATGTAAATCACCGGAATAGTCATGCTGATAATGGCATCGTCAGCACTAAACATCTTCGTCGCCATTTCAAAACTGTGCAGAAGGGTGCATAGGTTCCTGATCTGAGACCACTCCTCCAGCGTGATTTGCCCCACCTCTGAATCTCATTGGCCCAGGCTATACGTCAGAACGTATTGCACCAGGGCTTGTCGGTGCTGCCACAGTCGCTGCAACATGTGCAGAGTTGAATTCCACCGGGTAGGCACATCGCATTTTAGCCGGTGAAGTGGCAGGCCCAACGACTTCTGTAGAGATGTAAGTCGCTGAGCTGCGGGATGCGAACGGCGGAAGTGAGCACACAGCGACCGTGCCCTCTGCAGAAGGCCATCTAGTCTGGGATAGTGGGCTAAAAATTGCTGGACAACCAGGTTCAACACGTGAGCCATACAAGGCACGTGTGTGACATTGCCCCGGCGAAGGGCCGCACCCAGGTTTGCAGCATTGTCGCACACGGCCTTCCCTGGTTTCAGGTCCAGTGGAGACAACCATTCATGAAATTGGTTCTCCAGAGCTGACCACAACTCCTCAGCTGTGTGACTCACATTTCCCAGACATTTCAATGTAAAAACCGCCTGATGACGTTGAGCCCTACTGCCAGCATAGTAAGGAGGTGTGCAGGATCCCTTCTGCGCAGTTAGAAAGCTTGTGGCATGACCAGACAGGCTTTGGGTGCAGGTGGAAGACCGAGAGGAGGTTGAGGAGGCAGAAGCAGTGGAGGAACTTTGACATAAAGAGGATTGACGCACAACTCGTGGGGACGGCAAGACTTGGACAGCAGCCCCTTGTCCTGCTGTCACCATAGTTACCCAGTGCCCAGTCAGCGACATGTAACGCCCCTGTCCATGCCTACTCATCCAAGTGTCTGTGGTGAAATGCACCCTGTCACACACAGAGTTTCTCAAAGAAGCGGTGATGTTGTGTGCGACATGCTGGTGGAGCGCAGGCACACCTTTCTTTGAGAAGTAGTGCCGACTGGGCATCTGGTACTGGGGCACTGCGATGGACATAAGGTCTCGAAAATCCTCTGTGTCCACCAGGCGGAAAGGCAGCATTTCTGTAGAAAAGAGCTTGCAGATGGTGAAATTCAACCTCTTAGCTTTCTCATGGCTAGGAGGAAATGGTCTTTTACTTGTCCACATCTGAGGGACCGAGGGCTGGCTATTGTGCTTAGACGGGGTTGATAAGGGTGTCCCCGGCAAACTGCCGGTCTGTGAGGAAGATGCAGGCGGACATGTTAGGTTGCCTTGATCCAAAGGTGGTGCTATCGATGTCGGACAGCGCTCAACACCAGCTGGTGTTACCACCTCCAAAGAAAATGATGACCTGCCAATCACGCTGGCTGTTGCGGGTAAAGAGGTGGCAGGTCTGCGCCCCAAAACAGGTGTGACTGCTGTCCCCCCAGTCACAGAGGATGAAGAGGCCGCGGATGCACAAGATATGGCAGACGGTGATTGGCCCGGCCGGCTAGGCCGCATTGTAGCACACTGAGCTTCCCACTGCAACTTATGCTTCATGTCCATGTGCCGGTTCATGCATGAAGTACTCAAACTATGTATTTTTTGGCCTCTACTTAGCTTTTGCTGACAAATGTTACAGATAACACGAGTTGGGTCATCTTTATCGATCTGAAAAAATGCCCAGGCTATGCAAGGCTTAGCACCCATGCGACCTGAAGAGCCACCACGACTTGTGGTGAGAGGCAGAGTTGTGTTTGAGGATGCAGTTGTTGACGTGCTTCCAGTACTACGTCTCTGTCCAGGAAGGCGCAACCTGACCTCGTCGTCACTAGCATCTTCCTCCACCTCCTCTGCTGACCTCATCTCTTGGCTGACTGTGGGTTGACAGTAAGTGGGATCTCCGACCTCATCATCATCACCCTGTGCGTTATCACACCCGTCGTCCTCAGAGCCAACCTGTTCCTGCCCTGACAAAAAAAACTAAAGTTGTCGCTCCAATCAGGTATTTGAGTCTTATCATCGTCTTCCTCATTGTCTCCACCAACAGGAGTTACAGTTTGGGAATGAGGGTCTACATTATGGTCAGAACCTTCTGCGTCTGGTCCTGGATCCGACTCATAAAGATTCTGGGCATCAGTGCAGATCATTTCCTCGTCTGGATTCACAGAAGCGCTGGAGTCGACCTCTGATTCCCAGGCTATAGTATGAGTAAACAGCTCTGCAGACTCAACCATCTGTTCTACCTCATACTCAGACGGGCAGCTGGAGATTTGGGAGCTGTGAGGAAGCAAGTGCGATTTGGGTGACACCTTTGAGGACTGGAGTATTAGTGATGTTGAAGTTGATGTGGAGGAGAGCCCACTTAAAGGAGCACTTGATATCCGTTGAAGCACCTGCTGTTTTTGTGCCTCATCTGGAATTTGTAGCGATTGGCGTGGCCGTAAGAAAGGGATCTTATCACATTGTCCGCTAAAAGAAGTAGACATTTTAGTTTGGCTGGAAGATGGTCTTTCTTCTGCACCTACCCCACGGACACAACCTTTTTTCCCCTTCCCAACACGCCTATTCCCCTTTCCACCAGCAGCAGGCCTTTTTCCACTCATTTTGGTGGTTAACTAATTCACAACTCTGGAGTTGTTTGCACAAAAAAACAATGGATGGTAACCGAGCAGAGCTGAGTGGCCAAACTGTGGTATTAGGCCAAAACTATTGGCTGGGCTAGATGCAGAAAAAAATTATTTTTAATTTGCAACCTGATGGAGGTCAGTATAGATGGACTAATAGAACAAGTCCCACACGCTGCTAGAAGCCCAAATATTTTTTCAGAGATAAATGAAGAAAAAATTATTTTTAATTTGCAACCTGATGGAGGTCAGTATAGATGGACTAATAGACCAAGTCCCACACACTGCTAGAAGCCCAAATATTTTTTCAGAGCTAGATGCAGAAAAAAAATATTTTTAATTTGCAACCTGATGGAGGTCAGTATAGATGGACTAATAGACCAAGTCCCACACACTGCTAGAAGCCCAAATATTTTTTCAGAGCTAGATGCAGAAAAAAATTATTTTTAATTTGCAACCTGATGGAGGTCAGTATAGATGGACTAATAGACCAAGTCCCACACACTGCTAGAAGCCCAAATATTTTTTCAGAGCTAGATGCAGAAAAAAATTATTTTTAATTTGCAACCTGATGGAGGTCAGTATAGATGGACTAATAGACCAAGTCCCACACACTGCTAGAAGCCCAAATATTTTTTCAGAGCTAGATGCAGAAAAAAATTATTTTTAATTTGCAACCTGATGGAGGTCAGTATAGATGGACTAATAGAACAAGTCCCACACGCTGCTAGAAGCCCAAATATTTTTTCAGAGATAAATGAAGAAAAAAATTATTTTTAATTTGCAACCTGATGGAGGTCAGTATAGATGGACTAATAGACCAAGTCCCACACACTGCTAGAAGCCCAAATATTTTTTCAGAGCTAGATGCAGAAAAAAATTATTTTTAATTTGCAACCTGATGGAGGTCAGTATAGATGGACTAATAGACCAAGTCCCACACACTGCTAGAAGCCCAAATATTTTTTCAGAGCTAGATGCAGAAAAAAATTATTTTTAATTTGCAACCTGATGGAGGTCAGTATAGATGGACTAATAGACCAAGTCCCACACACCGCTAGAAGCCCAAATATTTTTTCAGAGCTAGATGCAGAAATTTTTTTTATTCAATTTGCAACCTGATGGAGGTCAGTATAGATGGACTAATAGACCAAGTCCCACACACTGCTAGAAGCCCAAATATTTTTTCAGAGCTAGATGCAGAAATTTTTTTTATTCAATTTGAAACCTGATGGAGGTCAGTATAGATGGACTAATAGACCAAGTCCCACACACTGCTAGAAGCCCAAATATTTTTTCAGAGCTAGATGCAGAAAAAAATTATTTTTAATTTGCAACCTGATGGAGGTCAGTATAGATGGACTAATAGACCAAGTCCCACACACTGCTAGAAGCCCAAATATTTTTTCAGAGCTACATGCAGAAAAAAATTATTTTTAATTTGCAACCTGATGGAGGTCAGTATAGATGGACTAATAGAACAAGTCCCACACGCTGCTAGAAGCCCAAATATTTTTTCAGAGATAAATGAAGAAAAAAATTATTTTTAATTTGCAACCTGATGGAGGTCAGTATAGATGGACTAATAGACCAAGTCCCACACACTGCTAGAAGCCCAAATATTTTTTCAGAGCTAGATGCAGAAAAAAATTATTTTTAATTTGCAACCTGATGGAGGTCAGTATAGATGGACTAATAGACCAAGTCCCACACACTGCTAGAAGCCCAAATATTTTTTCAGAGCTAGATGCAGAAAAAAATTATTTTTAATTTGCAACCTGATGGAGGTCAGTATAGATGGACTAATAGAACAAGTCCCACACGCTGCTAGAAGCCCAAATATTTTTTCAGAGATAAATGAAGAAAAAAATTACTTTTAATTTGCAACCTGATGGAGGTCAGTATAGATGGACTAATAGACCAAGTCCCACACACTGCTAGAAGCCCAAATATTTTTTCAGAGCTAGATGCAGAAAAAAATTATTTTTAATTTGCAACCTGATGGAGGTCAGTATAGATGGACTAATAGACCAAGTCCCACACACTGCTAGAAGCCCAAATATTTTTTCAGAGCTAGATGCAGAAAAAAATTATTTTTAATTTGCAACCTGATGGAGGTCAGTATAGATGGACTAATAGACCAAGTCCCACACACCGCTAGAAGCCCAAATATTTTTTCAGAGCTAGATGCAGAAAAAAATTATATTCAGTTTGCAACCTGATGGAGGTCAGTATAGATGGACTAATAGAATGATGCTATGCCCAAAAGATTTTACTTCACTAGGTGCAGTAAAAAAATTGGTATTCTATACACAGGTGGTATATCTTGCAACACAGATAGGCTACTCCACTGACTAACACACTCTGCAATAGGCCAAAAAGGATTAGCTTTGCTAGATTCAGCCAAATGCTGTGAAAAAAACTTGCACAGCACTGGCACAGACCTGCCTGGCAAAAACTGATAGGAACTGATGTAACCTAGTCCTGAAAAGGACTCCAATTACAATTAGTCTTTACTCCCACAATCTATCTATTTAAGAGCACAGACCTGCCTGATAAAAGTCGTAGGAAATGCTGTAACCTAGTCCTTAAAAGGACTGCAATCACAACTATTCCCTACTCCCAAGCTATCTGTATATTTGTGCGAAAATTGGCTTGAAATTAACAAGGTATAGCGCACACAGCAACAGCGGTGCCGTCTAACACGCAGCTGCAGCAGTGAGAAAATGGTGGCGACGGGGAAAATGGCTTGGTCTTATAGGGCAAGGACATGTGACATACACTGCCAATCACACATGCCCTTGCTTGTGTGAAAAAAAGCACTTCGCTCCGTGTGTGCGCTGCTGATAGGCTGACAGATTGCACCTCCCCACTGCAAATGCGGGAAAGAGAAAAAAAAATGGAGATCTTCATTGTTCCTGCAGAGATCCATCCCCTGCCCCTCCCCCCGCCCCGCTGTACACTCAAACTGCGTATTAACATTAATTTTCATCATTACTGAGAAAAAATCCAGTTATGATTTTGGTGCACGAACAGTTATCGAACATAACCTCGAACAGCCGAATTTTTCTCAAATTGTTCGTGTTCGCCGACTGGCTCGAACACCGCCCAAAACAGCTCGAATTTGAGATTGGCGAACAGTTCGAGTAGAACAACGCTCATCTCTATTCTCTACCTCAAAACCTCAGAAGAAAAACCTGTCAGGGTGGCTCTCCGGGAGGTCCAACTCGGGATATTCATACCCTGCAGCCAGCCCAGGGCCCACGTTTAGGGCAGGTCCCTCGCACTTCTGAACTGACTCTGTGTATTTGCACCTTAACCCGTCTGTTTGCACAAAATGTCTCTGAAAAAATGCTAGCACTTTTATAATTTTATACTTTTGTATTTTTATACTGTATAACCTGTTATGCAACGTTTAAGAAGATGTGCCTCCCATAAAGGGAAGATAGTTCATGTTTATATTAAAAAGAAAATTTCCTTGGTGTTACTTCTTTTGCAGCCCGCGGACGTGCTGTGTTTTACCAGGGGGGAATGTGGCGCCCCTGAGGGTTCGACCGCCATAGGGATGCTGCACTTCTTTAATGGAGTGTAGTGTTCCTCCTCTGAGGTAAGAACAGTGTGATAGTCGTGACCCAACCTTTGCATCCAACACCACACTTCTCCACCAGAGGGAGCTAGTATGCACTAGGTGCTGCTCCCCTGGTTACAGAGAGACTGGGGAACCAAGAGTTAGGGGAACCAGTTAGCGGGTGAGGGTGGAGGACTTATAAGTTAGTTACACTTTAAATTTCATTTTTAATAAAAAGCCATCTTTGGTCTTGGTCTTTTCGCTGGTCCTTGTTAGTTAAGGCTTTTCGGCTGTTCTTTGTGCTGTCATATACTGTGTGAAATGTGTCCTCCCTCCCGTTGCGCAGATCCTGTGTGGGCCTGCACTGGCAAGGGACACAGCCCTCATACCTCAGCCTTGGGATGAGGGGCAGGTTGCAGACGAGGAATGTCTCAACCCGGCCAATGACCAAGACCAAGAAGGCCCGGAGCTCATGAGTGTGGCTCCACAGCAAATGGATCCCAGGCAGGATGCAGATGGAGCGGAGTACGCCACCTGTCCTCGCCATGCTGATATAGAGGCTGCAAGAGGGGTACCGGCCCCCGAAACCCGACCTTGCTACTCCAAGTCCTGGTCGGAAAAGCACAGTAGGCCCAGAGGAACCCATCGGGTATCGAACGAGCGGAGCAGCCACCTGTGCCCTTGTTCTGAGAGGAGTTCAGAGGGAGTCCCGGCCATCTCTTTTAATGTGACGGCCCTGAGCACGGGTCAGGTCCAGGCCACGGCTGCACCCTATCTCTCCATCACAGGACCCGACTCCGAGTCCCCCATCACCCAGGGTAAACTAAAGGGCTTTTTCGAGCATGAGGCGTCACATGATGTTCCAGTTTGCAACTTTGGCACACCGGGCAAAATAGTGGCGGCTGGGAACACTGTATCATGGGGCAGCCACAGCCAAGAGATCATGGAAGACTGCGCTCCCACAAGCCTAAACGGCAACATCTCCACATCTTTTCTGAAGGACATAGCCCAGGCGACATGGCATAAGTCTCCACCGAATCCAAAAGCACTGCAGATACTAGCTGATGATGAGCTCATGCAGCCTTTATCTATTCCTCATCCCCTCAAGATTGTAAATAAGCCCCTGTCCTTTGTGTCACCCCCACCTCATTGTAGATCGTAAGCTCTAACGAGCAGGGTCGTCATTATTTTTGCTTTAATTATTGTATTATCTTTAGCTATGTTACTTATGACTGTTGAATATGAACCTCTGAATTGTAAAGCGCTGCGGAATAGGTTGGCGCTATATAAATAAAGAGCATTATTATTATTATTGGTTTGACCCGCAGGCACAGATTTGGTACCCTGGTGTTCTGCGCACCTTCTGGGGTGTTTGGCTGCCATGTGGTTTCTCATACTGGTGGTGCTCAGGTTGCCTTTGCCCTGGCCTCTGCTCAACTTGGTATGGCAGATGCTACAGACAACAATGTTTTTCTCTGAAGGACTTTCAGAAAAAAAAATTCCACACAGGAGCTGAACGCCCCCTAGCCCTGACTTGGTGCACAGTGGGGTAGCTCTTTGCAACAGTTGACCCAGTTCTCGCTCTGGGCAAACAACGACCCCTTGGTACCTGTGATGGTGCTACATATCCATCTTCCTCTGTGTTGCTATCATGGCTATGCGTGCCAACATTCTAGGTCGGATCAGTGGACTCATCATCGACCACCTCATCTTCTATCTCATCCTCCTTCCCAGTTGACATTGTAGGCTGACCTGATCGCAACTGTGTCTCATCATCATCAGCCTCCACCTCTGGAGACAGTAAATAACGTTCCTCCAAGTGGCTTTCTTCTGGCCGTAGGTCCTCAACTACGTGAGCAGCAACGCATGCCACCTCCTCTTGTCCCTCTTCAATGCTGCACGGAGATAGGCCAGAGCCAACCAAAGAATCCTCAGAGTGGCCAAGCTTGAGGTCATATGTCTCCTGTGACTGATAATGGCTGGAGGAAGGAGAACCAGCTTCAGGATTGGAAGGGCCAGCCTTCTGTGTATTCACAGTTGACTGTGTTGTCGTGGAAGATTTGTTGCTGCTTGACAAATGCATAGAGGCCTTGTCTGCTTTCCAAGACAGAATCTGCTCTCACTCTTTTGGCTTCCACACACATTTACATTCCGGGAACTTTTTCCAGGAACATAGTGGATGCATCAAGCTTCTTCTGACCTGACACTGGCTGAGTGCGTTCTTGCGCACTACTGACAACACCACGTCCACGTCCCTTATCAACAGGCTTTTTTGGCATTTTGGGTTTTGTTGACAGATTTTCAGATGTTGATGTCACAAGCCAAGCTAGCTGTCACAGGCACAGACAAAATAGTGAGTCAACCATGACACAGCCCATGGGGCTAATTTTTACAAATCCTATGCACATTGTGCAGTGGACAAACCAGGACACTATTCCTGCTCCAGCCTAACTACCATTTGTGATTGGAAGCCCTTGGGATGGTGGCTTCATGCATCTACCATGACTCAGCCCATATGGCTAATTTTCACAAACCCTATGCACATTGTGCAGTGGACAAAACTGGAATGTACAGTAGTCCTACCAAACTAATATTTGTCAATGGAGGCTCTTGTCACAGGTTGTGCCACATTGTGAATGAGATAGGGAATACATATTCAATAGAAATTTACACTGACTGTTGATGACTGACTGATGGCCCTCTGAAAACTTGAATTGAGGGCCACAAATACTACAGTACTCCTTTGTAGATAATGTTTGTCAAGGGAGGTCCTTGTCATGGAATCTTCCTGCACCTATGACACAGACCCCAGCCCCAGGAGTAATTTTTGGAAATACGATGCACATTCTAGACCAAGTAGTACAGTATCAAGCAGTCTTCTCTTGCTATATAATCTGGGGAATATTGACAATCAAAATCTCTAAGCCATTTAGAGAAGCTTCTTCAACCCTTCCTGGAGGGGGGCACCATATATCCCTTGCCCATTGACTTACACAAGTGATATATTTGAGCTCGTCATCTGGTTGACTAGTGCAGCTTTATTTTTCCGGTTCACAGAGTTCAGCCATACCTGAGGATCGTAGGCCGCACTCACTGCTACCTTCTAGTACTCCATGTCTCTTGGCCATTTTCTCTGTAGTCTCTGCCCTTAAATGAATTAAATGATAGTGAGGGCCCTACAATATGAATAAGTGAGGGCACTCTCAAAAGTATGTAACACAGGTACTTTAGATGCAGTGACACAGAAGCACAGAGCAGCCAATACAGGGTTAATAAACAGGGAAAGGTTAGGATAACAAGATGAATCTCCACGCAGGGAGTAACAGGGGAAAATATGGGGAAATAGCAGGTATTAGTCTGTAACTGACAGTTTACAGTTTAACTAGATGTAGCAGGGTCAAACCGGTAACAAACAACAGTTTTTTTCACTTAGCTGACTTGTATCCTCTACAAGGCAGTTGCCAGATGGTGCTGGTGATGCTGTCTTCAGGTTTCCCCGCCCAAACAATGCTCCGTCTTCTGGCGGCAGCGGGCGGTCTCCGGTTTTACCCGCTGAGCCCCTAGTCCATAACAGTGCAACTCACGTGCTCAGCTCCATGGACCCTGCGTCTCTTCTCAATACAGTCAGCTTGACTCCTCCGGTCCACTGCACTTGGATCCCTTGCTCCAAGTCCTGTAGCCAGGAGCTTGGACCCTCTCACACAGCTCTGCTCTGCAGGACCCAGCTGCGATTTTCCACGCAAACTTCCTCATCTCTCCCTCTCTCTCGTCACACCAGGAGTTCCTCTGTCACCTGACCTCCCAGCTCTCTCTCTCGACACACCCCCTGCTTCCCTGTCACATGACTCCTCTGCTTGCTGTCTGTCTTCCCCCTGCAGCAAGAGGTACGGCCCCGGCAGTTCCGGATACCTTGCTCTGAAAGTACTTACACCCCGGTCTTCCCCCTTACACTCCCGCTCTCCTTTAACTCGCCATTCCACGGGCGAGAGTTCCTTCATCAAACGTTCACATTCTTGGACTTTCTGGACGATACGGTACTATATGAAGTGATCTTGTTCGTAGCGTTGAGGAGGCACTCCTGCTGACCGGCGTAACTCAGTTTGACCGATGGGGGGAGCAGGGTCACTCGAATTTCCAATCTCCGCCTTCCCGGTGGCTTCAACCGATGTTGTTCCCTCGGCGCCTGCACTGGGGACTGCAGGTAATCGAGTGCTGGGGCTCGGAGGTAGAATCAACAACTCTTCTTCGTCCACATCGTGGCTTGGGGCAACTGTGACAGGTCCCTCTCTAGAAGCAGGTGATTCTTATACATCCTAGTCATCTTTAGACAGACAAGGTCGCAGTATACTACGATGAACCACTCTGGTAGGGGCTCCTTCAGCCCCCTCGGGTTGAACTTCATACACAGGTCCTTCAGCGCCAATCATTCGCTTCACTCGGTGCGGGGTCCGTTCCCACCGCCTACTCAATTTGCCCCGGGACCGCCTGTCCCAAACCAACACCTGCTCCCCGGGCCTCAGAGCTGTCCCTTGAAAAGGCAATGTCTCATGATGTTTGAGCTCCTGAAACTTTTGTTGTACCAACCGTCGGAGGGTCTGCAGTCGATGCCAATGTTATCGGACCCAAGAAGACACCCCCATCCGTGGGTAGTCCTCCTCGGGGTCCAGCTCTAACTTGGTGATCTCTCGCCCCCTTCGTCCGAATAGCAAGGTATAAGGAATGAACCCCGTCGTACTATTCACTCGATTGTTGTAGACCCACACCAGCTAGGCCACAAACTCAGGCCATCTTACCTTCCAATCTTCCTCCAACGTGCGGAGCATTTGGATCAGTGTTCGATTAAAGCGTTCACAGGCCCCATTTCATTGAGGGTGGTAAGGTGTAGTCCGTGACTACTCAATCTTGTACAACCGGTGCAGCTCTTCCATCACCCCGCCTTGGAAGCAGGTGCCTTGATCAGAATGAATCCCCTTTGGGCAGCCATACACCCGAATGAAGTCTCGGCAGATGGCCTGCGCAGCTGACTCGGCGGTCAGGTCTGTGGTCGGGGTCACTACCGCAAACTTGATGAAGTGGTCTGTCATTACCAGGCAATGTTCATACCCGAGATGCGCTGGTCCAACAGTTAAATAGTTGATCATCAGCACCTCCAAGGGGGCAGAAGTCACAATAGTTTGTATAGGGACCCGCTGCTCCGGGGGCTTTACCAGCTCACAGCTCCGACATCTTCGACAAGTGTCTTCTATTGTTGCTCGCAGTCAGGGATGATACACCAGCCTCTACAACCACTGAAACGTCTTCTCTGGTCCGAAGTGAGCCCCTTGTTCATGAGCCTCCTTAGCCACTACTCCGATCAACTTCTCTGGGATTACCACTTGCCAGGTGGTCTCGAACTCTCGCAGTAGCTGCACCCTTCAGTACAGCAGCCCGTCTCGTAAACACAGTCTCTCCCATTCTCCCAGCATTTTCAGTGGTCCCGAGGACAGGGTACTCCTCTCTTCTCGACTGGGGACTTGCCGCAAAGCCACCCATTGACGTAATTGAGCAACTTCTCTGTCAGTCTGTTGAAGTCGGATCCAGTCATCTCTTGGCCGGCCTAGCACTTGTTCGTCCGACGTCTCTCTGACCTGTCCCTGCGCCGCAGCCAGCAGTCCCTCGAAACATCGGAAGCTAGGGGTCTCAACCGCCTCCAAATCTTCATCGTGGTCATGATCAGGCCGTTCATATGTCACTCTGGAGAGGGCGTCGGCGTGAGTATTCTCTGCCTTAGGCCGGTAGGCGATCTTTTACCAGTACCTGGCCATGCGGGCCACCCACCGCTGCTCCAGGGCCCCAAATTTCGCATTCTCCAGGTGGGCCAGCGGGTTGTTATCTGTTCTCACCAGTACTGCGGACCCAGACAAATACTCGGAAAACTTCTCGTTCATTGCCCAACCCAGAGCCAGCAACTCTAATTTGAAAGAGCTGTAATTATCTGGGTTCCTCTCGGATTCATGAATGGAGCGGCTGGCGTATGCAATCACGCGCTCTCTCCCCTCCTGTATTTGGGATAACACGGCTCCCAGACCATGTAGGCTCCCATCAGTGTGGAGTATGAAGGGTTGGGAGAAATCCGCATAGGCAAGTATTGGGGCCTCGGTCAGGGCCATTTTTAGGGCACGGAAGGCCTCTTCCTGGCTGCTTCCCCACCGAAACACCTGATTCTTGGAGCCCGCCGGCACTCCTTTAAGTAGCTCGAGCAATGGGTTGGCTATGTGGGTGAAGTTCTTCACGAATCTTCGGTAGTACCCGGCAAGTCCCAGGAAGGCCCGAACGTCCTTCACTGTCTTCGGGGTAGGCCACTCCTGTATGGCGGCCACCTTTTCCTGGGTGGGCCTGACTCCATCACCGGACACAGTATGACCGAGATATTCGATCTGTTTGTGGAACAGGTGGCACTTCTGGGGCTTCACCTTTAGGCCATGACTCTGTAGGCGACTCAGTACTTCCTCCAGTCACTGGAGGTGCTCCTCGAAGATGGCGGCATAGACAAAGTAAATCAGTGTCGCCTCGAAGTTCAAATCGCCCAGGCACCTCTCCATCAGAAGCTGGAACATCCCGGGGGCGTTAATCAGGCCGAAGGGCATCCGATTGAACTCGAACAATCCCTTGGGGAATATGAACGTCGTCTTCGCACGGTCATGTTCGGCCACGGGCACCTGCCAGTACCCACTGGCCAGATCCAAGGAGGAGAAGTATCTTGCCTTCCCTAAGGCCGACAGGGACTCTTCGATTCAGGGTAGTGGGTAAGAGTCCCGTACTGTACAGGCATTCAGTCGTCTATAGTCCACACAGAACCGCAGGGTCCCATCTTTCTTCCGGACCAGGACAATTGGGGCTGCCCACGGACTCTGCCTCTCCCGTATCACACCATTCTGTAACATATGAGCTAGCATCTCCTTAACCTCTTTATACATCTGGGGAGGTATCTGAAGGTATCTCTCCTGCACTGGGGCAGCGCTCCCAGTAGGAATCTCATGGGTAATGGCTTCGGTGCAACCAAAATCATCCTCATGGTGAGCAAAGACTTTCTGGTACCGCTCCATCACATCCTCAACCTGCTGCACCTGTCGAGGTGTAAGTCCCGTCAATTCAGCCCGCATTTGTTCTATGATTCTTCATCCCCCCTTCGCCCTTGCCCGGTGGGGTTCCGGCGGCACGGTGACCGCCAAAGTCCAGGGGTCTCCTCGTAGAGCAGACAGCTGTACCACATCAAGTCGCACCAACTTCTCTGGCATTCCCAGAATCTGGGCTATTCCCGCCCTGGGAGGGAGTGTGAGATCATCTTTGCCCAGATTAACACACCATGCTATAACATTGCCACCCTGGACGGTGGCCAGTGTCCGAGCCACCAAGAGTCCAGGGGGTACTTTGTCCATCGATGTGGGTTCTATCTGAACTTCAACCCCCTCAAGAGGTTTGCAGGTCCATGCGGGTAAAGTGAGTATAGTTTGTCCGGGCGGTAAGGTGAGCGCCGTTGCTGCTGGCACTATTATTTTCCCCAGGATCTTCCCTTCACTCGAAGTCTCCTGAGCCTGGGCAGCTCGGATTTGCTGTTGAAAGACCCTCCTTTGGGTAGTTCGTGGGTCCCACTGGTCTAGAGGAATCTCCGTCGGTTCACTAAGCAGGATTTGCCCAATCTCTTTCAGCACATTCATTCCGAGGTTCACCGGGGATCCACTTCCGGTTCCCCCTGCGACCAGGACGACTCCTTTTTTTCCCACATCTTTTCCACACACTCGTATCTTCATCCACACCACCCCTGCGACTGGGATGGGTAATTGATTAGCTGCCGTGAGTCTAATTACTGGTCCCCATTCAGGCCGTGCTATCTCTGGAAATCGCTGTTGAAAGTAGGCTTCTGTCATCGTAGTCACCTGGGATCCCGTGTCAACCAGGCACTCATCAGCCCGACCGCTTATTTTGGCCCAGACAGTCGGGCTGGTGGAAACCAGGTCCTTGGGACTTCCTCTTTTTCTTTCCCCTTCCTCAGGCTCCGTGCTGTGTCCCCCGAACACGGAGCCTGCTAGTTTAATGGCTGTCGCGACAGGGGCCGCCCTCGGCTAGCACAGCCCCTGGTATAATGTCCTGCACCTCCACATTTCCAGCAGGTCGTGTCTCCGTCTTTGTAGGGCTGCCTCCCTCCTCTATGAAACTCTCCTGCAGGGGGGGTCCTGAATTCAATTCTTTCCATAACTGGGGCAATCGATCTGGGTATCTCTGGTGCCGGGGCAGGGGTCTTCTTGAGACTTTACCATTCATCCCGCATCTCCTGTATCTCCTTCCGCATCTCTCGAGCCCATTCCGGTTCAGCTGCAGGTGGGGTGGGTACCTCATTACTCCCAACCATCCCTGCCAGGGCCGTCACCCCCATATCCTGTTCTCTCACACGTGCCTCCGCCCCCACTTCTAGAAAAGTCATACTTGGGTTGGCGCGCAGGCGCTCCCGCAAGGCCTGCTTCAGCTGCACATCCCTGAAGCCTGCCACAAACTGGTCCCTTAAGATCACATCATGGGGGCCCATTCCCAAATTCCCCATGTCGTCTTTTCTAGTGATATAGGCATGCACCCTCTGTAAGGCATTAATATACTGCGTCACAGTCTCCCCCTCCTGCTGCACTTCGAGAAACAGTCTTATCCTCTGCTCTCCAACATTGGTGGGATCCCCATGCATTTCCTCCAGTATCCGCACCACTTTTTCTACAGTATCCCGTTGATGGGGAGGGCGGTACATCACGGACTGTCGGGCCTCACCATCCAGGGCCAGTAAGGCTATTTCGGCTTGCATAGCTGAGGTCATCGGCTGCATACATAACATACTCCTAACTCTCTCAATCCAGTCCCACAGCATAATATTGTCCCCGGTGAACTTTGGAAGATTGCTGAGCATGGCTCCCAGCGGCAAGCTAGATTTAGGGGCTCCCAGGATGGACTGCTCTGCAGTGTCTGTATCTAATTACTGCATCCTGCAGACTATGCCAAAGGTAACATAGGTACTTTAGATGCAGTGACACAGAAGCACAGAGCAGCCAATACAGAGTTAATAAACAGGGAAAGTTTATGATAACAAGATGAATCTCCACGCAGGGAGTAATAGGGGAAAATATGGGGAAATAGCAGGTATTAGTCTGCAACTGACAGTTTACAGTTTATCTAGATGTAGCAGGGTCAAACCGGTAACAAACAACAGTTTTTTTCACTTAGCTGACTTGTATCCTCTACAAGGCAGATGCCAGATGGTGCTGGTGACACTGTCTTCAGGCTTCCCCGCCCAAGCAATGCTCTGTCTTCTGGCGGCAGCGAGCGGTCTACGGTTTTACCCGCTGAGCCCCTAGTCCATAACAGTGCACCTCACGTGCTCAGCTCCACGGACCCTGCGTCTCTTCTCCCTACAGTCAGCTTGACTCCTCTGGTCCACTGCACTCGGATCCCTTGCTCCAAGTCCTGTAGCCAGTAGCCTGGACCCTCTCACACAGCTCTGCTCTGCAGGACCCAGCTGCGCTTTTCCGCGCAAACTTCCTCATCTCTCCCTCTCTCTCGTCACACCAGGAGTTCCTCTGTCACCTGACCGCCCAGCTCTCTCTCTCTTGACACACCCCCTGCTTCCCTGTCACATGACTCCTCTACTTGCAGTCTGTCTTACCCCTGCAACAAGAGGTACGGCCTTGGCAGTTCCAGATCACTTGCTCTGAAAGTTCTTACACCCCGGTCTTCCCCCTTACATGTACACAAGAGGCACTTCCAAAATTTCTAGAGGAGGGCACTTCAAAATGTATGTTACAGGGCCACACGAGGGCTCTCACAAAACTCAGCTTTCCTGCCTACTGTAGGCCGTCTGAAGGCTATGTGCCCATGTAGCAGATTTGATGCAGAGCGTTTTTGCCTCTCTCTGGCAGAAAAAAACACATGCAGATTTACATGCGCTTTTTTCTGCCAGAGAGAAGCGTTTTTTCAGCTTTTTTACATGCGTTTTCGCATGCGTTTTTTCAAGCAGTTTTCCAAGCGATTTTGAGCATCACTTGGAAAAGTGATTGACAACTTGGTCACACAATATAAATCCATGCAACCGGCATGGATTTATAATGTGTGAACAACTGATGCTTTAAATGCAGAATCTATAGTAAAAAAAAAGAGAATTAAAACGTTAAAAAAAAAAAAAAAAAACCCTGTATATTCACCTCTCCGGCGGCCCCTGGTTTGCTCCTGGCGCCGATCCTCTCTCTTTGGCGTCCCGCAGTGTACTGTCAGGACCTGCGGTGACGTCATTTAGTCAGCTGATGGTCATGCGACCATCACCAGACCGTCGACTTCAGCGGTCGCGTGACCTTCAGGTGACTAAATTACGTCACCACAGGTCCTGACAGTACACCGCGGGACGCCAAGTAGAGAGGACGTGGCCAGGAGCAGACCGGGGACCACTGGAGAGGTGAATATACAGGTTTTGTTTATTTTAACTTTTTTATTTCTTTTTTTCATTGCGTGGTAGCCGGGATGAAGAGGAGTTGTAGTCTCCTCTTCATCCCGGGTACCACACGCACCGCAATTACGCTACAGATTCGCGGCCATTGAATTTAATTGAAAAGCAGCAAATCCACATATACCAGTGGGTTTGCTGCGTTTCAATATTCCTCAAAGGCCGCGAATTTGCAGCGTAATCGCGGTAGAAATGGTCATGCTGCGCTTTGCAACGCAATGCGAATTCGGCGCGCAAATTAGCGCATCATGTGTATAGCACATCCGAATTCACATTGCTTTGCATGGCAGACTGTTTTACAAGCGTTTTTGCAGCCATAAAAACGCCACAAAAACACTACAGAAACGCTACGTGGGCACTTAACCGAACATCTGAATTTAGGGCTGCAGTATCACATGGTGGTGGAGGAGGAGGAGGGTCAAGCCCAACGCTACAATGAGCACATTGTAAACTGCTATGGAATATGTATTCCACTATCTGAGTGTCAATGATGGAGGGACTGCCCAAATGTCTAACTAACAGCTGTCCCTTCAAAATGCATGTTACAGAGCCACCTGAGGTCTCTCAGGTCAAAGATCAACATACCTACTGGTGCGTTCTAGCTGTGCTTTTAAAGTACTGGGGAATAGTGAACTAAAAATGATGTATGACAGAGGGACCTACAAAATTCATAAGTCAGGGCCCTCCCAATTGTAAAAGGAGATTGTAAAAAAACCACAACAGTATGTGTGAATAAAGGCTAAAAGGGATATTTTTGGGGTTTCTCTGGTTTATTTAGTCTTATATACAAGTGATCATACAGGAAAACAGTTTCTTAACCTTTTTGGCCTGTTAAATGCAATTTAGGTAAGGTTTGGTAGTTGTTCTTGTGTGTCTGTAAAAGTGGCGTAATACTGGGACAAACTTATTCCCAGAAACTATGAGAGTCAGAAATGCATGCAGGCACATTCTCCAGCCTCTTCCCATTCTGTTTCATCACTTTCCTATCCATTTCAGCCTTTTCCTCAGGCCCCCAGACCTCTTTGTAGGGTCCAGCAAAAAAATACTCGCATTTCCCATTGACTTACATTGTACTCGCTATTCGGAACAAATTCGCGATTATTACAAAGTATTCGTTACGAGTGTGGCGATTATGAATATTATGGTACTCGCTCATCACTACTTTTGCCAAGTAATAAACTTCTTGTCATCTGGTGATAAATTTGGCTTTGTCTTTGCCATGTTTTAACCTAAAAACGCACACAAAAAAGAAATAAATTTTAATCAAAATTGGACTACCAATGACAAAATATGTAAAACATTTGTCCCAGCAAATGTTGAGGACGAACACATAAAAGGATAATGTTGGACTACAAACTGGCTCACGGTCTTAATTTATTATGGCCAATCAGTTATGTTTATTTCTCAAATATTATTGAGAAAATGTATGTATACCATCAGTATGTAAGCTAAAATAGTTGCATATAGCTTGGTTAACTGCAGTACCACCAGGCTAGTGTCATAAAAGACCATGATTTTAGCTATAAACTGCAACACATTTATATTGCAATATGTAGAACAAACGATCAGACAATTGTAGGTTCATATTTTCCAACGCGTATGTTAAAATCTGTGATACAAAAAAAAATTGCCAAAATTTTGTTTTTAGTTGATGTACTTGCCCCCCAAATGGATAAAAAGTGATCAAAATATCATATGTACCCTAAAACTGTACCAATAAAAACATTATTATAGAGAAAAGAGCTGCACATCAAGGAAATAAAATAATAGAATCTTTTCTATTGCGTAACAAAAATGGATAAAAAACCTTTGCAATAGAAAAGGTTTACATGATAGCCATGATAGACTGACACATTTTTTGGCATAACAATAATGCCCTTATGGAAACACGTCAGTCTTTACATTTTTGTTATGCAATGAAGAAGATTTCATTATTTTATTCCCTGGATGTGCCTCTCTTTTTCTCTATATTTGTAAAGTGAACGGTCATCTGGAGCACTGGCACCCATACACACTAAGCCAAGAAACACTATATGTGCTATGGATGTGATGAGCCTTCATATCTAATCCTCTGTTAAATAAAAACATCATCTTCCCATTTAAATAAAATAAATATCCATTGACATAAAAAAGAAAATGTTATAGATTTCAAACTAATTTTTTTAATCTTTTTTTTTTGCAAAATGTTTGTTTTTTTGACCACGTACGTATATAAAACTTTACATGTTTGGTATTACTATAATCATACTGACCATGGAAAATCATGCCACCAGGTCATTTTTATTGCACATTGACTGCCATAAATTAATGGTGGAATTTTGTTTGCTCCATTTTACTACACTTGGATTTTATTCCTGTTTTCCGGCACATTATATGGCAAAATGAATGGTGTTGAAATCTACAACTTGTCCTGCAAAAACTAGATATTATACAGCTATATGAATGGAAAAAGTGCTGGGCAACCCGCCTGATCTAATAGTATGGGCGTCACTAACAGGCTGAAAGCCTGACACTGTGCATCATACATACCTGTGTGACTGGTGCCCTATGCAAGACTCATCTGTGCGCATTTTTAATACTAAGCAACCACCCCCTCCATGAATGGTAGGTGTGAGAGTGGTTATTTTATTAGTATTTTGCACCTATGCTGCCCCCGCCTTTATTACTGGGGTCTGCTGCATCATGTTAGTGCACTGGTATTGTGAGTGACCAGGTGTCGGTAAGTAAGGCTGCTTTTTTTCTGTATAAAAAATAATAACTGTAATGCAAACTACTCTGTGGTGCCACTAACAAGTTTCTACATATATCAGAAAGATCAAAAATAATTAGTTCATACTATAATGGATGACAGTCCAAATTTCAGCGTATCTGGTGATTCGGAACTGCTGGTCACGTATCCACTAAATGTGATGTTGCACAAATTCGATGGCACAAGTACTGGATCTAATGAAGCACAAGATGAGAAGTTCTAGGGATAATGGATAAAATTCGACTAGAGATCCTTTTTCAATCTGACTTCTGACGGTACAGGGGGAAGTTCAGCTGCTTCTTTAAGTCTTTCCTTGAAGCCCTCTGGCAGGTAGCACCATGGTCAGCGGACTTTATTTTCTTTTTGCCCCATTTTGTTACACTAGAATTTAATTCCTGTTTTCCAGTACATTACATGGAAAAATCAATGATGTTGTTTAAATCTACAATTTGTACTACAAAAACTAGAGATGATACACCTGTATCAATGGAAAAAAGTTATGGTTCTTAGAAGAAAGAGTGGAAAATATGAACTCCCAGTAATGGAAAATTGCCTTGTTAAGAGGGGGTTAAACAGCCATTCATTTAAAGGAATCCTAGCATTTCTCCTGCCCTATAAAGCTATTGCTCAACATACTTTGTCTACCCCATTAAAACAGCAGACTGCAATACTTCAAATGCATTGCAAGACTATTAGGTAATTTTTCTTTGTTTAATTTCAGCAGGGTTCAGTGACAAACATTCATCTTCGCTTTCTGCACGTTTCTGCTCTATTACTTTCTCTGAGTATCTTATACTTCATATATCCTGTTACTAATCAGGTTAGTAGTACAGGGCAAAATATGCTTTGTATTTACACTAAAATGGACTATTAAATCACTTCATGAGAAACACCTTTCTCACTTTATTGAAAATAGAAAAAAAAAAAACAGTGAGTAAAACTTCACAGAACAAACTGATAGGACAATTAGCCTCTTAGTCAATCTAAATTTAAGGGGTTTTATGTAAATTTGAGGATACCGTGTAAAGCTAAATAATATTTATAACACCTCCTCAAAGCTTAGGAAAGACTATCTAGGAATGTGATAATTGACTTTTTGCTCTCTATTTCACAGAATGAAACTTATATAATTTAGGCAAGAATATGAAATCCATCTTAAGATGTTTAGCAGAATAGAAAAATTCCCTGGGTATAAAAGATATATTTTATAGGGCAGACACCAGACAAAGCATAATTAAGGAAGGTTCTAGTAACTTCCTTGAATAATATTTTAAAAACTGTCAGGCTAATTTGTCATGCTCTGTTTCTGAAGTTTTTACATTTTAAGATACTTTAGTCTATCGGAAAAGAATTGCTTGAAGCAACTGAAACTCATAATTAAGGGATATTGTGAGACCAAAGCAGTCTAAATGGTTTTTAAGAATATGAATTGTCCTAAAATAAGTCATTTTTAATTTAACATTTTATACAATGAAAACCATACAGCTATTATTTCATAAACCAGAGGGAATTACAAATTACTTTGTCCTTGAACATTCATTTATGACATATACATATCATAACTGATCATAGAGAGTAGTCATAAAATAACGCACATGCAGAAAAAATGTTCACAAATGAACGTGACACACTACATGCATAATATGAACGCATGCACTTGTTTGATCATTTATAAAGCTCATGTACGGTATATAATGATAATATTACTTTCAATTTAAGTAATTAATGGCGCATTGCTAGGATGTATCATTACTTACTAATTACTGGGGTCCAACTATGAGAACCCACACTGACCCTTGGAATGAAAAGACTGCAGTGCTGATTAAAGAGTTACTCCCAGAATTGCCAGTTATTCCCTATTCACATGCTAGGGTATGACATACTAATTGCTGGGGGTCCGGCCAATGAATGGAGTGGAAGTGCACATGCTTGTCTTCTACTCCATTCAAACTTTATGAAGTTGCTGTAACTAGCTGAAGGCTGTACTTGCCATTTTTTAGGCAGTCCCCTGCACAAAGAATGACGTTGGGATCGAGCATGCACAGCTTCACTCAATTGAAGATGGGGAGAAGCAAAATCCCATTCTCGTGGTTCTGGACACCTGTTCGAAGGATCATAGAGTGTCAAAAGTGTTGGGCAAAGTCATCCCCTTTGAATAGAGGATAACTTGAAATTCTGGAAATAACCCTGCAATTATTTTGGCTTCTTTACTGATTCCCCCTTCATAATGGTCCTGGTCACCTACTGTAAAGAGAAATAGAAAACATCCTAAATAGATGAACAGTGCGGTTTTATAGTTTCAGAACAGTGGATAGCATAGAGCACCGATCTGAATTCCTTAAATCATTGAAGTCCCAGATGTCGAATCATACTGTAAACGATCATAGACTCAGTCCTTTGTCTTCCCTCATTGACACACTGAGGTCAACTTTGACACATGTTAAGGTTTTTAATATTAGACAGTGTAGGACCATCCCAAATGGGGTCACCTTGTCGATGGTGAGAAGGTTTATATACTATTTTTGATCAAAAACAGTGTTACTAAGAATCCTATGTTATTTAAATGCACTTGCTTTTTATTTATTTACAGCAGGGTTTATGTTTATTTTGCTTCTTGTAGGTTTTTCTGATTCATGGCCATTGTGAAATATGCATTTATATGCTGCATGTATACCAACTTAACCAAGCTCAAATTTGTGTTTTTTTCTTTGTAACTGATCATAGAAAGTAGTAATTGATGTTCCAGTACATCAATGATGTCCCAGATGTTAGATCTCCACCAAATAGAATTTTATAGCAATTGCAAATGTTCATGTGTATCGTCCCTGGGCGTGGCTTCAGGGCACTCTGTCGTTGGGCCTGGTCTTCGGCCATGCCTGCGGTTTATTTTCTAGGCCAATTAGTAACTATATCCAACATTGTCCTGACCACACCTAGTCCTGTGGTCCAATTGTCCATAAATTTAACAAATATATATATTTCTAGCATTATTTAAGAATTTCAACTATTTATAGCATACTCTTTAGTTCTCTTACACTTTAGTTCCTCCAGCAGGCAGGGAGCTGACCTCTTTAGTACTCCGGGTTGATCTACGTAGTACATTTGTTGTCACCGACCTACCCTGGTCCCTAGTGTCTACTCCTGGTGTGGTGGGTTCAGTGTGAACTACACTACGGGTAGTCTGAGGTAACACCGGTAGGCTGGGTAATCTCCTACAATTTCTTTGACTCACCCTGGGTACGACAGGTTCACTGCTAGAAGAGGGTAGATTCTCCTGATCTGCTGCTGATGAAGCATCTGTCTCTGAGGCCAACTGATTTTCCAGATGTTCTGGAGCCTCTGCAGCTTCCGGTGAGGCCGCTTGGAGAAAGGTCAGGACTGCTACTACAATCGCTTTGTTCACCTGCGTCCAAGAGCGGGGAAATTCTCCGAGGACTGTCTGGACCGTCTTCTCCACTTTTTCTGTGGGCCGAGGGCTGCCTCGGTCTTCTTCTGTGTGTTTCAACTGTTCAGGACATATCTTCAAGTGATCTCTTGAGACTGCTGCTAAAGTTTCTCCTTCATCCTTACTGATGAGGCACACTTTGGTGTTATCGTAATTCGAAGGTAGGACGGTGTATGGCTCAACCTCCCACTGGTCATCTAATTTGTGGACTCATCTCTTCCTTTTGAGTACTTGTTCTCCAGGTGATAAGGGAACTGCAGGTGCGTGCTGATTGTAAGTTTTCTCCTGCTTCTGTCTCGCCTGGGACAAACTTCTCTCCACACATTCTTGCACCTTGCGGTATTGTTGCTTCCACTCTGTATCACAATCTGCATCTGGTGATGTCGTCTCTGGTGTTAAAACTCCCATGTCTAAGTCGATCGGTAGCTTACCAGGTCTTGCTCTCATCAGATAAGCGGGTGTACAGTTGGTGAAGTTCACCGGGATGTGGTTATATTGGTCCACCAAATCTGGTAACCTCTCTGGCCACAGGCTACGATCTTCAAGGGGCAACGTCTTCAACAGGTCTATTACCACCTGGTTCATCTTCTCACACAACCCATTGGTCTGGGGATGATACGGCGTCGTCCTTATTTTCTTGCAGCCATACAAGTTACAGAATTCCTGGAACACCTCTGCTTCAAAGGCTGGACCTTGGTTGGTAAGCACTCGTTCAGGATAACCGTGCGGGCGACAAAAGTGCTGTTGGAACGCTTAGGCTGCTGTCTGAGCTGTCTGGTCTTTCACTGGCACTACTACCAAGAACCTGGAGTAGTGGTCTACTATGGTGAGAGCGTAGACATAGCCTGACCGGCTTGGGGCTAGCTTCACGTGGTCCAAGGCTTCCAGTTCAAGTGGTTGTTTGGTGATTGTGGGCTGCAGGGGAGCCCTCTGGCTATCACGGTCTTTCTGTCTCAGGTTGCATGGACCACATTCTCTACACCATCTCTCGATTGATTTCCTCATGCCAACCCAGTAGAATCGCTCACGTATCAGTACTTCCAACTTCTTCCACCTGAAGTGTCCTGCTCCATTGTGGTACGCTTCTAAGACCATTGGCGCATCCCGCCTCGGTACTACCACCTGCCAGTCCAGTTCGTGTGTCCGGAAGTTGATACAGCTTCGACACAGCTTTCCCCCGTAGATGAACAGTTTGCCCTTCTGCTTCCACAACTGATGGGTCTCCTGTGGAGCATCTGGATCAGGGTGCGAGTCAGCTTGTGTCAGCAACTCCTTTCTCCTCCAGATCTTCCGGGTCTTCTCCCGCATCTGGCAAGTTGGGCATCCTGGACAGTGCATCAGCATTTGTTTTTTTATGCCCCGCCCGATACTTGATGGTAAACTCATAGTTAGACAGTCGGGCCATCCATCGTTGCTCTAGGGCACCAAGCTTCGCAGTCTACAGGTGAGTCAGCGGGATGTTGTCAGGGAAGACTGTAAATCTGGAGGAGGCAAGGTAATGTTTGAAGTGCTCTGTTACAGCCCAGACTATGGCTAAAAACTCCAACTTGAAGGAACCATAGAGGTCGGGGTTCCTTTCCGTAGGACGGAGCTTCCTGCTGGTGTAGGCAATCACTCTCTCTCTGCCCTGCTGTACCTGGGACAGCACCGCTCCCAATCCCACGTTGCTGGCATCCGTATGAAGTATAAAGGGTTGGCCATAGTCAGGGTAGGCCAGGACTTCGTCTCCCATAAGAGCCATTTTCAGTCGAGTGAAAGATTCGTCTTCTGGTTTACCCCATCTGAACGGAGGTTTCGGGTACTTGGCCTTTTTGGACTGGCCCACTAAGAGGTCCTGCATGGGTGCCGCTATCTTGGTGAAACCCTTAATGAATCTCCTGTAGTAGCCTACCAGCGAGAGGAACTGCCGCACTTCCTTGATAGTGGAGGGTCTTGGCCAGTCCTTGATCACGGTGACTTTTTCAGCGTCTGGTGCTACACCTTCGGTGCTTACCACATGACCTAGGTACTGCACCTTGGGCTTCAACAGGTGGCACTTGGACAGCTTTACCTTCAGGCCATAACCAGATAGGGTTTCGAACACCTCGGCCAGGTGCTCCAGGTGGTCTTCATATGTCTTTGAGTAGAAAATTACATAATCTAGGTACAGCAGGACAGTTTCGAAGTTTTTGTGTCCAAGGCAACACTCCATTAACCGCTGGAAGGTTCCTGGGGCATTGCAGAGACCGAATGGCATGCAGTTGAACTCGCTGAGGCCAATTGGTGTTGTAAACGCGGTCTTTTCTCTGTCCGCCTCTGCCACAGGAACCTGCCAGTACCCACTGGTGAGATCCATAGTGGAGAAATAATTAGCAGATCTTAGTGCAGCTAATGATTCATCAATTCTGGGTAATGGGTAGGTGTCCTTATGTGTAATGCGGTTAATCTGCCTGTAATCAACACACATCCACATTGTACCATCTTTCTTTCTGATGAGAACTAATGGAGTTGCCCAGGGGCTACAACTATCTCTGATCACCCCAGCCTCCTTCATCTCCTGTAACATTCCTTTGGCACATTGATAGTGAGCTGGGGGTACTGGCCGGTACCTCTCATTAATGGGCGGATGATCTCCTGTGGGGATATGATGTTGGACCCCTTTTACCTGCCCAAAGTCTAGTGGGTGTTTGCTGAAGACTCGCTCATATTCTTGGACCACCCGGTATACTCCATGCTTTTGGTGCAAAGGGGTGGAGTCAGTGCCTACTTGTAGCTTCTGACACCAATCCTCCATCTGCCCCTTGGAGCCGTTATCCTCCACCAGTTTGGATGGAGGCAAGGGTTCCACTGCCTTTATTGCATTGTTACTGACAGTGAACAGCTTAGCAAGGGTAGCATACAGGGGCAAAGGGACCTATTTCTCCCCACAATTCAGGATGCGTATCGGTACTCTCCCCTTGCGGACATCGACTACCCCCCTGGCTGTCAAGATGGTGGGCCTACTATAAGAGTACACGGGTTCTACCAGGGCCTGATAATATTGACCCCTGAGACCTATTGCTGCCCGACACCATATTAACATTTCACTCCTAGGGGGCATTGCAATGGGGAATGGATCACTCATCCTGACACTGACAACTTCTCCACCAGACAGCTCTACCTGTTGTCTTTTCATCAGGGCTCTGATCTCCTACTGCAGAACTTGCTGCTGACTGGAACTGGCAGTCTCTGTGACCTGTTGCAACAAAAGAATAATTTCCCCAAGACAATTCACTATCACATTGGTGCCTATAGTTATCATAGGATGATTTTCTCGGTGATCAATATCAACAATAATCATTCCTTGTGATGGCAGTTATACTTGGCCAACTTTTATGGTCACCTCTTTATACCCCACCTGAGGCAAGGGCTGACCATTGCTGGCATAGATACTAAGATGTTCATCTGGATGGCAGGTAATGTTTTAATCAGTCCAGTATTGTTTATAAAGTATATATGGCATCATTGTCACCTGGGACCCAGTGTCCAGCAGTGCGTTCATCGGGATGCCATCAAGCACGACAGGTAGGACCGGCCGTACTCCCACGTACTTGTCTCGCCAGCCTTGTGGGCCTGGTCGTCTTACTCCTGGGGGTTGGCCCTCTGCCCCAGGGGTTGCTCATTTAAATTACAGAATCTTGCATAGTGCCCCGCCTTTTGACAGTGGCGGCAGATGGGTTGTCCGTCCTGGTCGTAGCGATCGCTGTTCCTACCTGGTCGGTGGAATTCTTCTCTGTCGCCGCCATGGGGCGTCATCTGGACTGGAAGCCAGCTGGATCTTTTCCTTTGGAGACACTTGCATGGCTTGAACGTTTTTAGTTAGTGTAGCCACACTTTTGTTCAGCTCCTGGACCTGAAGGTGTAGGTCTGCAGAGGGGTTATTGTCTAGAGTCTGCACGTCAGCCTCCACAGGTGCTGGGGGAAAGGATGCCACCTCCTGGTGGTATGTGATAGCTGGGCACTGGAGGGATGCAGTGCCGCCTGGGGTTGGTTCTCGCAGCATCCGGATGGCTCGGTCTTTAAATTGCGCAAAGTCCAGATCAGGGTTTTGCAAAGCCATAATGCGCAGCTGTGTCCATTGAGTGTTAGACGGGAGCCCCTCAAAAAACTGCTCAGTTAGCAATCTGTCCTCATCTCGCACACTGTCGGGATCTACCTGTTTAATGGCCCGCAGCGCCTCCTGCAGGTTTAGAGCATAGTCCCGTACACTGTTCTGCACCATTTGTCTGCACCCGTAGAACTTCATCTTAATTTCTGCTGCGGTGCGGGTGTCAAAGGTATCCTTCAACCGGGCCAGTATTTCCTTGACAGTTCCTTTGTGCATGCCTGGCCAGGACTTCACCTCTCTCTGGGCTGCACCGATTAGCTGACCTATGAGAATGCTGACTTTTTGCTCCTCAGACAGGGGGTACACTTTAAACAAACTGCGCAGTCTCTCCTCAAAGTCGTTCAGGGTGTGTGACTCCCCTGAGTACTGGGGCCGCACCCGCAGCTGAATCCTCTCCTCAGTTGGGCATCTGCCTCCCCCCTAGTGAACCTCAGCCAGGTCCTCGGCGTCTGCTGTCGTACCAGTATGCTGCTCTGCAGGCGGAAGGATCTCTTACCCGGAGGTTCCGGATCGGGTCCTCCTGCTTCCCTTCGGCTGACGGCAAATGACGTGATAACACAGTTCAGTACAGTCTATGGCATACAGGACCCGGTTATACCGGGCTTCATGAATCCTGTTCGTGACACCAAGTTGACGCACCCCCTGGTACTCGGTGCCGGGCCGGTCGTTGCTTGGGGAGATGTCACAGTGGGTGTGACCCAGTCCGTGACCCATGGTGGTCAGTAAAAAGGGAAATTTTATAGATTTTATGTATGCAATTCGTGACGCCACCTGTGGTATGCGGCTATAGGCAGTCGCCGCTGCAGCGCAGGTCCTCTGAAGCTGGTGTTTAGTTGGTTTGGCTCTCCACAGGTAGAGCTTAGCTCCAGGGCAGTGTGGATGTTGTAGTGAAATAGATGATGCTGGGCGGTGTAGTGCAGGGGTGATGGCGCATTTAATAATCAATCCACTACTCAATGGCGGTTTCCTCTTATGTTTACTTACGGTGATTAGGCAGAACGGGACACGGGTGTTGGCTAGAAGTGGAAGTCCGGGCAGCCTGGAAGCTTGCCAGGTATAGTTGTAGGCCTTCTAATCTCTCTGGCCCTGCTGCTTGTAGCTGTGCTGTGGCCCACGTCCCTGAGTACAACCTCCTTGTGCTCACCCGTATGGCAGGCAGCTCGAGCCTTGCTGAAGCGTCGCTCCCACGTGGCGATGCTGGGCCCTGCAGTGCTGCTAAGCCTCCGGGCTTCTGGTGGGGCCAGGAGACCTTCAGTCTCCTGCCCTCCGGTTTCTGCTGCTGGGCCTTCGGTGCCCCACAACCTTGGACTCTGGTGTCCGGTTCTTCCGTGCTACTATCCTCAGTGGTGAACTGACGCACAGCTCCACTCCCTAGGTCTTTCTTCTTCAACATCCTGACTTCAACTCCTCTCACTAAGTCTAACTAAACCCGCCTCCAGGTCCCAGTTTCTAAGGGGAGAAGCTCCCCTTGCTGGTCTGGAGCCAGGAAAGTGTTGCATGCTAGCAAAACCTGATTAGGGGACCCCTCCTTGCTTCCAGGCATGGCATCACCCCCTTGTGAGGGACGCAATGCCACTGTGGCAACCGGACTCCAGGGGTGCCACATGTTAGCTACTGCTCAGTGCTTGCCCGAGCATCTCACTGCTCGAGATGCTTGCGCTCGCCGAGTATTTCTGGGGTTGCTCGGCAGGAGCTCAGGTCTCCTCCCTGCATGTTTGGCGCTCTTTAGAACATGCAGGGATTGCCTGCCACTCACTGTAATGCCGTAGCCATGTTGGTTGTGACATTACAGTGATTGGCTGGCCGTACACCTAATCAGACCTAGCGCCTCCATGTTTATCACAGTTAATCCGGAATCAGACAGTGTAGGGAGAGGTATATCAATAAATAACCTGGCACTCAATTGACTCATAAATTCTTTTTGGATTTTTAATAATAAAGTAGTAGAAAAAGCAGACATTTTGGTCACATAAGACCTTCATCGGTGTACAGTATATAGATATTGGTATGTATAAGGCAGAAGCCCGGTAGGTGCTGTCAGCTGTTGGATATATAGATGAAGCCCAGTCATGAGAGAAGATAGAACACGGTATCCAGCATTTGTCCAGGGTATTCTAATACTAATTCTAATAGAACACGGTATCCACCGTTTGTCCAGGGTATTCTATCTTCTCTCATGACTGGGCTTCATCTATATACCCAACAGCTGACAGCACCTACCGGGCTTCTGCCTTATACATACCAATATCTATATACTGTACACCGATGAAGGTCTTATGAGACCGAAACGTCTGCATTTTGTACTACTTTATTATTAAAAATCCAAAAAGAATTTATGAGTCAATTGAGTGCCAGGCTATTTATTGATATTACAACGGGCTAGCAACCCTACCTGTGCACCGTTACCACTTCAGGAGTAGTGTTGAGCCACCCCCTTAGTGTTCGAGTTCGGTTCGGTTCTTCGAACACCCGTGTGTTCGCCGAACTGTTCGTCGAACTGTTCGTCGAACACCTTCGAACACCGTTAAAACCAATGGCAGGCAAACAAAAACACATAGAAACACATAGAAAACACCTTCAAAGGTGTCCAAAAGCTGACAAACTGCTCAGAAGACATAACTAACACATGGAAAAGTGACAAGTACATATAGTCATGCGAAAATAAAAGAGGTGGAGGAGTAAAAGGAGGGGGAGACACAGATATAGGCATGTCATGCCCTTCTAAAATCCAAAAAGTGAGAAGCCGACACGGCCAGTCCGTTCCTGCCCGTGCCACCTCCGTGTCGCCGGGTTTGTGCCAGAGCCGCGGTGGACCCTGACGGCCAGCCCCCCTCTCCTAATACTGGTGCCTGTCCGCTGGTGGGTCGAGCCCCCCGCGGTGGGGGGGGAGTAACATCTGCAGAAGAAAGACCATCTTCCAGCCAAACTAACATGTCGACTTCTTTACGTGGACAATGTGATACGATCCCTTTGTTACGGACACGCCCATCGCTACAAACTCCAGATGAGGCACAAAAACAGCAGGTGCTTCAGCGGATATCAAGTGCTCCTTCAAGTGGGCTCTCCTCCACCTCAACTTCAACATCACAAATACTCCAGTCCTCAGAGGTGTCACCCCAATCGCACTTGCTTCCTCACAGCTCCCAAGTCTCCAGCTGCCCGTCTGAATGTGGGGTAACACAGATGGTTGAGTCTGCACAGCTGTTTACTCATACTAAACGGAGGTCTGCTCCAGAGCTTCTGTTAATCCAGACGAGGAAATGATCTGCACTGATGCCCAGAATCTTTATAAGTCGGATCCAGGACCAGATGAAGAAGGTTCTGAGCATAATGTAGACCCTCGTTCCCAAACTGTAACTCCTGTTGGTGGAGACAATGATGAAGACGATGATGAGACTCAAATACCTGATTGGAGCTGTAACGGGTCCGGGAGGCGGAACCTCTGAGCTACTATACAAGGGGGCGGCCCTTGTAAGGAAGCGGGTGGCAGTCTCTGGGTGAACGGACAGGGAGTTACGGCAAGTGATCAGGGCAGTCTCTGGGTAAGGGGTAGGTACGACCTGTGATGGCAGAGCCTCCGGGTAGGCTAGCAGGCAGATGGTAGATGTGTGCTCCCAGGTGAGCAAGCGAGAGTCTCTGGAATAGCAGGTGGTCACGGCACGTGACGGCGGAACCTCCAGGCTGGCAGGCAGGTAGGTAACGGAGAAGCGCTCCCAGGTGAGCGGGAAAGAGTCTCTGGAATAGCTGGTGGTCACTGCACGTGACAACGGGACCTCCGGGCTGGCAAGCAGGCAGGTAACGGAGATGCGCTCCCAGGTGAGCGGGCAAGAGTCTCTGAGACAGCTGGTGGTCACAGCACGTGACAACGGAGCCTCCGGGCTGGCAAGCAGGCAGATAACGGAGAAGCGCTCCCAGGTGAGCGGGCAGGCTGGTCCATAGACAGACTGACCGGAGTAGTAAGGCAGACCGTCGGACCTCAGGCAAGCAGGCAGGTAGCTGATATGCGCTCCCAGGTGAGCGGGCAGGCTGGTCCTTTAGACAGACTGACAGGAGTAGTAAGGCAGACCGTCGGACCTCAGACTGGCAGACAGGTAACAAGTATTCAGGCAGGAATCAGGCAGGTAACTAGCAGGAAACTGGCAACGGGACCTGAGGGCTGAAGCACAGGTGAGACACAGGTGCAAACAACATTGCTCGGGCACCTCCATTTTGGAGGAGGTGCCTTATATATGATGAAGTCCTCCGGCCATTGGCCGGGGACTCTTTAGGGCGGCGCGCGCGGCCCCTTTAAGAGGAGGGAAGCGCGCGCGCGCCCTAAGCACAGGGGCCGGGAAGGAGCGCGCGCTGAGAGCAGAGAAGGAGGAGGACGCCGGGACGGAGCGCGCGCTGACAGCAGAGCAGGAGGAGGACGCCGGGACGGAGCGCGCGCTGACAGCAGAGCGGGGAGAGGACGCCGGGACGGAGCGCGCGCTGACAGCAGAGCGGTGAGGGGAGCAGCGTCCCTGCCTAGCAGAGGGCAGGGACGCCAGCGCTACAGGAGCGACAACTTGACTTTTCGGTCAGGGCAGGAAGAGGTTGGCTTTGAGGACGACGGGTGTGATAACACACAGGGTGATGATGACAAGGTTGGAGATCCCACTTACTGTCAACCCACAGTCAGCCAGTCGATGAGGTCACCCGGGCCTTTGCCTGGCCTTTGGGATGTCGCGGTGGTCGGCTCCCTGGCCCGTACCCTGGGGTCACTCTTTAAAAGGGTGGATAATTGTTAATTTTATAAGAGTTTGTGACACCACCTGTGGTATCTGGTGAGAAGCACCAGCGCTGCAGCAGTCCACTGAGGCCCGTGATAAGGCAGCTCGATGGTATAGCTCCCCACAGGTGGAGCTAGGTCTCAGGGCAGCGTATGCAGGGGGAATGCAGGACAGGCGAGACCCAGCTGGGTCAGAGCAAGAACGGAAACGGACACGGTAGTCACTTCAGTACCTTTTACTGGAGGAAATTCAGGCACATCCTGGAGCACTGTAGGGTGAAGGGTGCATATCAGGATCCTCCCCAATGAGCGGGTGTAGGGCCTCCTGTTTCTTGCCTCTGCGCAGTAAGTTTCTGACCTGCCTGGAGCTAGGCCTAACTTTGTCTCTGTCCTGCGCTGGCTGACCTTGTGGTAGGGCCTTCTCTTGAAGTTCACACTCCCAGTATGCAGGGCCTAAGCGTCTCCTGGCTCTGTTACGTATCAGCACCTTAGCGATCCTGGGACTTGTAGTTCTCCAGGGATTCCGGTTATGCCTTACTGGGTCATAGAGATCCCGGTAACCTCGGATCCGGTGTCCGGTAAATGCTTCGGGGTGAGCTGGTTAAGCTCCTCTGCCCCTTATGTACTAACTCGCCACTCGCCTTCGGCCTACTCGGGCCCTCAATAGGCTATACACACTAACGGCAGCTTGCCGCGCTTCACCGATCTTATGACGCCGGCACACCTTAAGCTCTATCTGGGCTCCCTGAATCTAGCTAGCAGGAGCCTCGTGCTCCACTGCTGAACTATTAACTGAGTTCTCTAGACTAGACTGAGCTCCACTGCAGACTGACCTCTCTTAGGCTTCTCTACTGCAGGAACTCTTCAGAGGAACTGAACTGCCTAGCTCCACCTTCCCTATTTATATCCGTAACGGGCTCCCTCTGCTGGTCTGAGGTGGAAGGTGGAGATGTGTGAATGTTTATGAGGGCCTCTTGTGGAGGATTCCATCAATACACTCTTCTAGGATCTGTGATACCAAGCGCAGCGGGGCGTCACAGATGCTATTGACGACGAGGTTAGGTTGCGCCTTCCTGGACAGAGACGGAGTACTGGAAGCACGTCAACAACTGCATCCTCAACCACAACTCCGCCTCTGACCACAAGTCGTAGTGGCTCTTCAGGTCGCATGGGCTCTAAGCTTTGCATAGCCTGGGCATTTATTCAGATCGATAAGGATGACCCAACTCGTGTTATCTGTAATATTTGTCACCAAAAGCTAAGTAGAGGCCAAAATATCCATAGTTTGAGTACTTCATGCATGTACCGTCACTAGAGATGAGCGTTGTTCTACTCGAACTGTTCGCCAATCTCAAATTCGAGCTGTTTTGGGCGGTGTTCGAGCCGGTCGGCGAACACGAACAATTTGAGAAAAATTCGGCTGTTCGAGGTTATGTTCGATAACTGTTCGTGCACCAAAATCATAACTGGATTTTTTCTCAGTAATGATGAAAATTAATGTTAATACGCAGTTTGAGTGTACAGCGGGGCGGGGGGAGGGGCAGGGGATGGATCTCTGCAGGAACAATGAAGATCTCCATTTTTTTTTCTCTTTCCCGCATTTGCAGTGGGGAGGTGCAATCTGTCAGCCTATCAGCAGCGCACACACGGAGCGAAGTGCTTTTTTTCACACAAGCAAGGGCATGTGTGATTGGCAGTGTATGTCACATGTCCTTGCCCTATAAGACCAAGCCATTTTCCCCGTCGCCACCATTTTCTCACTGCTGCAGCTGCGTGTTAGACGGCACCGCTGTTGCTGTGTGCGATATACCTTGTTAATTTCAAGCCAATTTTCGCACAAATATACAGATAGCTTGGGAGTAGGGAATAGTTGTGATTGCAGTCCTTTTAAGGACTAGGTTACAGCATTTCCTACGACTTTTATCAGGCAGGTCTGTGCTCTTAAATAGATAGATTGTGGGAGTAAAGACTAATTGTAATTGGAGTCCTTTTCAGGACTAGGTTACATCAGTTCCTATCAGTTTTTGCCAGGCAGGTCTGTGCCAGTGCTGTGCAAGTTTTTTTCACAGCATTTGGCTGAATCTAGCAAAGCTAATCCTTTTTGGCCTATTGCAGAGTGTGTTAGTCAGTGGAGTAGCCTATCTGTGTTGCAAGATATACCACCTGTGTATAGAATACCAATTTTTTTACTGCACCTAGTGAAGTAAAATCTTTTGGGCATAGCATCATTCTATTAGTCCATCTATACTGACCTCCATCAGGTTGCAAACTGAATATAATTTTTTTCTGCATCTAGCTCTGAAAAAATATTTGGGCTTCTAGCGGTGTGTGGGACTTGGTCTATTAGTCCATCTATACTGACCTCCATCAGGTTGCAAATTAAAAATAATTTTTTTCTGCATCTAGCTCTGAAAAAATATTTGGGCTTCTAGCAGTGTGTGGGACTTGGTCTATTAGTCCATCTATACTGACCTCCATCAGGTTGCAAATTAAAAATAATTTTTTTCTTCATTTATCTCTGAAAAAATATTTGGGCTTCTAGCAGCGTGTGGGACTTGTTCTATTAGTCCATCTATACTGACCTCCATCAGGTTGCAAATTAAAAATAATTTTTTTCTGCATCTAGCTCTGAAAAAATATTTGGGCTTCTAGCAGTGTGTGGGACTTGGTCTATTAGTCCATCTAAACTGACCTCCATCAGGTTGCAAATTAAAAATAATTTTTTTCTGCATCTAGCTCTGAAAAAATATTTGGGCTTCTAGCAGTGTGTGGGACTTGGTCTATTAGTCCATCTATACTGACCTCCATCAGGTTGCAAATTGAATAAAAAAAATTTCTGCATCTAGCTCTGAAAAAATATTTGGGCTTCTAGCGGTGTGTGGGACTTGGTCTATTAGTCCATCTATACTGACCTCCATCAGGTTGCAAATTAAAAATAATTTTTTTCTGCATCTAGCTCTGAAAAAATATTTGGGCTTCTAGCAGTGTGTGGGACTTGGTCTATTAGTCCATCTATACTGACCTCCATCAGGTTGCAAATTAAAAATAATTTTTTTCTGCATCTAGCTCTGAAAAAATATTTGGGCTTCTAGCAGTGTGTGGGACTTGGTCTATTAGTCCATCTATACTGACCTCCATCAGGTTGCAAATTAAAAATAATTTTTTTCTGCATCTAGCTCTGAAAAAATATTTGGGCTTCTAGCAGTGTGTGGGACTTGGTCTATTAGTCCATCTATACTGACCTCCATCAGGTTGCAAATTGAATAAAAAAATTTTCTGCATCTAGCTCTGGAAAAATATTTGGGCTTCTAGCGGTGTGTGGGACTTGGTCTATTAGTCCATCTATACTGACCTCCATCAGGTTGCAAATTAAATATAATTTTTTTCTGCATCTAACCCAGCCAATAGTTTTGGCCTAATACCACAGTTTGGCCACTCAGCTCTGCTCGGTTACCATCCATTGTTTTTTTGTGCAAACAACTCCAGAGTTGTGAATTAGTTAACCACCAAAATGAGTGGAAAAAGGCCTGCTGCTGGTGGAAAGGGGAATAGGCGTGTTGGGAAGGGGAAAAAAGTTTGTGTCCGTGGGGTAGGTGCAGAAGAAAGACCATCTTCCAGCCAAACTAAAATGTCTACTTCTTTTAGCGGACAATGTGATAAGATCCCTTTCTTACGGCCACGCCAATCGCTACAAATTCCAGATGAGGCACAAAAACAGCAGGTGCTTCAACGGATATCAAGTGCTCCTTTAAGTGGGCTCTCCTCCACATCAACTTCAACATCACAAATACTCCAGTCCTCAAAGGTGTCACCCAAATCGCACTTGCTTCCTCACAGCTCCCAAATCTCCAGCTGCCCGTCTGAGTATGAGGTAGAACAGATGGTTGAGTCTGCAGAGCTGTTTACTCATACTATAGCCTGGGAATCAGAGGTCGACTCCAGCGCTTCTGTGAATCCAGACGAGGAAATGATCTGCACTGATGCCCAGAATCTTTATGAGTCGGATCCAGGACCAGACGCAGAAGGTTCTGACCATAATGTAGACCCTCATTCCCAAACTGTAACTCCTGTTGGTGGAGACAATGAGGAAGACGATGATAAGACTCAAATACCTGATTAGAGCGACAACTTTAGTTTTTTGTCAGGGCAGGAACAGGTTGGCTCTGAGGACGACGGGTGTGATAACGCACAGGGTGATGATGATGAGGTCGGAGATCCCACTTACTGTCAACCCACAGTCAGCCAAGAGATGAGGTCAGCAGAGGAGGTGGAGGAAGATGCTAGTGACGACGAGGTCAGGTTGCGCCTTCCTGGACAGAGACGTAGTACTGGAAGCACGTCAACAACTGCATCCTCAAACACAACTCTGCCTCTCACCACAAGTCGTGGTGGCTCTTCAGGTCGCATCGGTGCTAAGCCTTGCATAGCCTGGGCATTTTTTCAGATCGATAAAGATGACCCAACTCGTGTTATCTGTAACATTTGTCAGCAAAAGCTAAGTAGAGGCCAAAAAATACATAGTTTGAGTACTTCATGCATGAACCGGCACATGGACATGAAGCATAAGTTGCAGTGGGAAGCTCAGTGTGCTACAATGCGGTCTAGCCGGCCGGGCCAACCACCGTCTGCCATATCTTGTGCATCCGCGGCCTCTTCATCCTCTGTGACTGGGGGGACAGCAGTCACACCTGTTTTGGGGCGCAGACCTGCCACCTCTTTACCCGCAACAGCCAGCGTGATTGGCAGGTCATCATTTTCTTTGGAGGTGGTAACACCAGCTGGTCTTGAGCGCTGTCCGACATCGATAGCACCACCTTTGGATCAAGGCAACCTAACATGTCCGCCTGCATCTTCCTCACAGACCGGCAGTTTGCCGGGGACACCCTTATCAACCCCGTCTAAGCACAATAGCCAGCCCTCGGTCCCTCAGATGTGGACAAGTAAAAGACCATTTCCTCCTAGCCATGAGAAAGCTAAGAGGTTGAATTTCACCATCTGCAAGCTCTTGGCTACAGAAATGCTGCCTTTCCGCCTGGTGGACACAGAGGATTTTCGAGACCTTATGTCCGTCGCAGTGCCCCAGTACCAGATGCCCAGTCGGCACTACTTCTCAAAGAAAGGTGTGCCTGCGCTCCACCAGCATGTCGCACACAACATCACCGCTTCTTTGAGAAACTCTGTGTGTGACAGGGTGCATTTCACCACAGACACTTGGACAAGTAGGCATGGACAGGGGCGTTACATGTCGCTGACTGGGCACTGGGTAACTATGGTGACAGCAGGACAAGGGGCTGCTGTCCAAGTCTTGCCGTCCCCACGAGTTGTGCGTCAATCCTCTTTATGTCATTTTTCCTCCACTGCTTCTGCCTCCTCAACCTCCTCTCGGTCTTCCACCTGCACCCAAAGCCTGTCTGGTCATGCCACAAGCATTCTAACTGCGCAGAAGGGATACTGCACACCTCCTTACTATGCTGGCAGTAGGGCTCAACATCATCAGGCGGTTTTTACATTGAAATGTCTGGGAAATGTGAGTCACACAGCTGAGGAGTTGTGGTCAGCTCTGGAGAACCAATTTCATGAATGGTTGTCTCCACTGGACCTGAAACCAGGGAAGGCCGTGTGCGACAATGCTGCAAACCTGGGTGCGGCCCTTCGCCGGGGCAATGTCACACACGTGCCTTGTATGGCTCACGTGTTGAACCTGGTTGTCCAGCAATTTTTAGCCCACTATCCCAGACTAGATGGCCTTCTGCAGAGGGCACGGTCGCTGTGTGCTCACTTTCGCCGTTCGCATCCCACAGCTCAGCGACTTACATCTCTACAGAAGTCGTTGGGCCTGCCACTTCACCGGCTAAAATGCGATGTGCCTACCCGGTGGAATTCAACTCTGCACATGTTGCAGCGACTGTGGCAGCACCGACAAGCCCTGGTGCAATACGTTCTGACGTATAGCCTGGGCCAACGAGATTCAGAGGTGGGGCAAATCACGCTGGAGGAGTGGTCTCAGATCAGGGACCTATGCACCCTTCTGCACAGTTTTGAAATGGCGACGAAGATGTTTAGTGCTGACGATGCCATTATCAGCATGACTATTCCGGTGATTTACATGCTGGAGCACATGTTAAACAGAATTCGGAGTCAGGTGGTGGCACAAGAGGAGGTGGAGGAAGTAGAGGAGGAGGAGTTGTATGCGGAAGGGCTAACATCTGCAAGGTCCAGACGGTCGGCAGCACCAAGGCGGCAGGCATGTGAGGGTGGGGGAGATGGTTTAACCAGGGCGCATGGTAGCAGCCAAACTAGTGAGGAAGGTGCAGGAGCCCAGGAAGAAGTGGAGGACGAACTGATGGAAGACTCATCAGATGAGGGAGACCTTGATCACATTTCTGTTGTGCGAGGTTGGGGGGAGAGGACAGAGGAAGGAAGCATGATTGTTACCTCGCCACCAACACAACAGGGACTTGGTGCTCCTGGATGCGCAACACACATGAGTGCCTTCTTGCTGCACTACCTGCAACATGACCCTTGAATTGTGAGAATTAGAAATAATCCTGACTACTGGGTTGCCACACTGTTAGATCCCCGGTACAAAAGTAAATTTGCAGAAATTATTCCTGCCATAGAAAGGGATGCACGCATGCAGGAGTATCAGCAGAGACTCTTGCAGAATCTTACATGTGCTTTTCCACAAAATACCAGTGGTGCACGTAGTGAATCTCACAGTTCCAACTTGCCAACCGTGGGACCGTCAAGTGTTCAGCACTCAAACCGTAACAGAACCACAGTATCTGCTGGTAACATCAATTTTGCGGAATCATTTCACCACTTTTTTAGCCCATCCTTTGCAAGGCCACAGGAGACAAGAAGTCTGACACATAGTCAACGCCTAGAGACGATGGTACAGGAGTATCTCCAAGTAAACATTGAAGCCACGACTGTGTCACTGGACCCTTGCTCTTTTTGGGCTTCCAATCTGGATAAATGGCCGGAGCTAGCCACTTACGCCTTGGAGATCTTGTCATGCCCCGCAGCCAGCGTTCTGTCTGAACGTGTGTTCAGCGCTGCTGGTGGTGTGCTGACAGATAAGCGCACGCGGCTCTCCACTGATAATGTAGACAGACTCACGTTCATAAAGATGAACAAATCATGGATCCGAAACGACTTTTCTACCCCTGTGTCATCCTGGGGAGAGTAAAAGCTTGATGATTGGTTAAAATCACCCTACCAACCGTTTTAAGCTTTCAAATTACTAATCATGTTTATCTGTATCTTGACTGGAAAATAATTTGGGCTTTGTAGCAGTGTGCAGCACTGATCCTATTAGGCCATCTATAATAAGCTTCACCAGATTTAAAATTAAAAATAATTTTTAGCTGCATCTAGCCCGGAAAATAATTTTGGGGCTCCGAGATGCGCAAGACACATAAGTGCCTTCTTGCTGCACTACCTGCAGCATGACCCTCATATTGTCAGAATTCGAAGTAATCATGACTACTGGGTTGCCACACTCTTAGATCCCCCAAACTTTTCGATCAACCTTTTCATTTTAATAAAGACCAAAAAAATGGTCATTTTTGAAATTATAAGCATTAGCAGGTTGTTAGAAACTGAAATCAAACAGTTTTCAACTCAAAACTTTATTCTAGGTGATGTTACATTTTCACATAGGACCCCTTGTTCGAAAGGAGCTTCTGAACTCTCTCGTCCATTGAATTTGTCAGGTTTTGGATGGTTTCTGCTTCAATTGTTTTGCATGAGGACAGAATACCCTCCCAGAGCTGTTGCTTAGATGTGAACTGCCTCCCGCCATCATAGACACTCCTTTTAATGATGCTCCAAAGGTTCTGAATGGGGTAGAGGTCAGGGGAGCATGGGGGTCACACCATAAGTTTGTCCCCTTTTATGCCCATATCAGCCAGAGATGCAGATGTTTTATGTGCAGCATGAGATGGTGCATTATCATGCAGAAAAATGATCTTGCTGTGAAATACACGGTTCTTCTTCTTGAACCATGGCAGGAAGTGCTGTTTGAGAAAATCCACATACATTATGGAGTTCATCTTTAGCGCCTTCAGGGATCCTAAAGGGGCCGACAATCTCTCTCCCCATGATTCCAGCCCAAAACATTACTCCACCTCCTCCTTGTTGGCGCTGTAGCCGTGTTTGCGTGGGGTGTCCATCACCCAGCCATCCTCCACTCCATTCATCTGGACCATCGAGCGTTGCACGGTACTCATCCGTGAACAAAACAGTTTTGAAATCAGTCTTCATGTAATGTTTGGCCCACTGGAGCCGTTTCTGCTTGTGTGAAGTGGATAGAGGAGGTCGACAGGATGGCGTATGCACAGCTGCAAACCTCTGAAGGACCCTGCATCTTGTTGTTCGGGGGACGTTGGAGGCACCAGCAGCTTCAAAAACTTGTCTGCTGCTATGACAAGGCTTTTTTGCCGCTGCTCTTTTAACCTGACGTAATTGCCTGTAGGAAAGAGTCCTCAATTTGCCCTTATCAGCACGCACACGTGTGTACTGTGAATCAGCTACATACTTCTTGATTGCCAAGACACTTCATCCTGATCATCGCACAATGTTGATTGTAGTCATGCCTTGACCTAAACACTCCACAATTTGTTGCTTCTCAGCAGCCGACACATCCTTTTTCTTTCCCATTTTGGCAGAAAATGTAGGCTGCTTAATAATGTGAGAGAGCCTTCTTAAGTAGTCTTGCCTTTCATTGGACACACCTGCCAAACTAATTAGCACAGGTGTCTGCAATTGCTTACAGTGATATAAAGAGCCCTGACACACATCACCATCAATGAGTTTAACTGACAAACAAACAAATTCTTCCCTTATCACTCCTAAACACTTTTTGCATAATAATTTGGAACGCGGTGTACATGTGCTTTTCCACAAAACACCAGTGGTTCACGTAGTGAATCTTACAGTTCTAACTTGCCAACCGTGGTCTGTATGGAATTGTTCAATAAAGGGCCCAAAATTAAGATAACATAGATGGGAGAGGTCTCTATGAATAGGAATTCCTAAGTAATTGATACCCTGTGAGGGCCAGGCAAAGGGAAAGTTGGACTGGATGGAATCCTATATGGATTTTGGGAGGGAGACATCGAGGGCCTCAGACTTCGCTGCATTGATTTTAAAATTTTACCATGTAACAAAGTGATCTATTTCAGCCATAACAGCAGGGATGGATATATGTGATTGAGTGATATATACTAGGACATCATCAGCAAATAGAGAGCACTTGTACTCGGTGCCTCCCACCTCAATCCACCTAATATTGGGGTTATGGCGAATTGATGAGAGCAGGTGCTCCGTCACTAGGATGTATAAGAGAGGGGACAGAGGACATCCCTGCCTTGTCCCATTGGTGATTGTGAAAGGTGATGAAAATGTTCTGACGCACCCCCTGGGCCTTGGGACACCCGGAGCCGGACCCTTTTTGGTGGATGCTGGTGGTTGTAGTCTTCGTGGCGGCGATCCGGTTCCGTGGCTCAGGGCGGTCAAACCAGTGGCGGAACTATTTATGTGGTTTTGATGTTTAAATGTCCGACTACGCCACCCGTGGATTGCGGTCAGAGTGAACCGCCGCTACAGGGCAGACCGCTAAGGCTGTTGTTGTGGGTGCAGCAGAGCGTAGCATAACTCCCCACGGGAGGAGTATAGCCTCAGGGCAGTGTATGCGGAGGATGGGGGTGATGGTGCAGGGCAGCAGCAGTAACGACACGGAGTCAGTGATGCAGTTCAGGGCCTTTACTCACAGTTCTTATTATCCAGACCACGTCTGCAGGTAACGGCTGCCCACGTCGTACTGTGCTCACCAGGTGAGGGGCTCAGACAACTCCCAGATAACTTTGGAGCGCTTCACAGGACCCCCTTTGTGTGTCCTTTGTCTGGCCTTTCTTACCAACACTTCTGTCCGGCTGCCTTGGGCCTCCTCTTGGTAAACTTGGCGCCAGTTTCCCTGACCCTATGTGGTGCCTTCCTAGCGGGTGGAGCAAGGGGCTGCGCCACATAAAATGTCAGAGCCTCCGGTTTCTAGCTGAGGGTCGTTTCCTGCCTCCACTAGTTCGGGGACCGGTCTCCCCCTTTGGCCTGACCCCTCCACGCAGGTGGATTCGGGCGTGCGGTGGCGACTCGCCCGTCCGCACCCCTGGGATCCCTTCATTCCTCGTTCCTGGAGCCTTCTCCGCTCCTCTTCCTTCCTTCTCCCTCTTGCAGGCCTGGGCCTCTGTTACTAGGCCCGCCTCCGGAGCAGAGCTCATGCAGAGCCCCTGCTCCCTGCCACTTCTGCTCAGACTTCTCTGCACTGAACTAAGATGGTGCCCACCTTTTATACTCCCTTCTCAATGCACCCAGGAACTGCTTCCTCCCTGCTCCTGCACTGCAGGGTTCCCCTTCCTCAGTGTTCCCTCCCCCCACTCCAGCCAGGGACAGGGACTGTCGTGCCCATCTCAGGGGCATATTGGTCGCCCTGCCCCACGGCAATGTGGTGTATTGCATGCAGGTGTCGGGTCCTGATCCACACTCCATCCTTATCTGAGAGTGAGATATCACACCTCTGGGTGAGGTGCAATACGTCTGTAGCAACCGAGCCCTCGGTGCTACAGTTCCATTTATCTTCAGCCTAGGTGACGTATTGTGATACAGGGCCGTGATTTTGGCTATAAAAGGGTCCCCTAGACCCCTACCCCAAGCTTTTTAAGAGAATCATATATGGCGTGCCAGGAGACTCTATGGAATGCTTTCTCAGCATCCAACGAGAGTATCTACTTACAAATTTTTAACTGCATCTAGCCCAGGAAATACTTTGTGCCTAGTAGCAGTGTCTGCTAGTCAGCGGATTATCCCGGCTGTTAAGCAAGCTACACCACCTGTAGTTTGGACACTTAATTTTTTCAAAGGAAATGCTTCGGGACCACGGGATACTTAGTGAAGAGCATCAGGAGGCACCCCAAGGCATAGGGGCTGGGACTGGCACTAGGATGCCTTGCGGTGGACAGCCGAGCTCGATCCTTATAAAAGCTTTTTAACTGCATCAGCTTTAGTGGACGCTACTGGAGCTGGAATTACGCGGCTGCTGGCATGAGACTTGCCCTCCAATAGATCCTTGTAAATGGATTTAAAGTGTATTCATTCAAATTAGAGGGACAATTTAAATTAAAAAGCTTAGAGCTGCCTCCACCACAGGGGGGCTCTCTCGACCCACCAGCGGACAGGCACCAGTATTGGGAGAGGGGGGCTGGCCGTCAGGGTTCACCGCGGCTCTGGCACAAACCCGGCGACACGGAGGTGGCACGGGCAGGAGCGGACTGGCCGTCTCGGCTTCTCACTTTTTGGATTTTAGAAGGGCATGACATGCCTATATCTGTGTCTCCCCCTCCTTTTACTCCTCCACCTCTTTTCTTTTCGCATGACTATATGTACTTGTCACTTTTCCATGTGTTAGTTGTGTCTTCTGAGCAGTTTGTCAGCTTTTGGACACCTTTGAAGGTGTTTTCTATGTGTTTCTATGTGTTTTTGTTTGCCTGCCATTGGTTTTAACGGTGTTCGAAGGTGTTCGACGAACAGTTCGACGAACAGTTCGGCGAACACACGGGTGTTCGACGAACCGAACCGAACTCGAACACTACGGGGGTGGCTCAACACTAACCGTCACATGGATATGAAGCATAAGTTGCAGTGGGAAGCTCACTGTGCTACAATGCGGCCTAGCAGGCTGGGCCAACCACCGTCTGCCCCATCTTGTGCATCCGCGGCCTCTTCATCCTCTGTGACTGGGGGGACAGCAGTCACACATGTTTTTGGACGCAGACCTGCCACCTCTTTACCTGCAACAGCCAGTGTGATTGGCAGGTCGTCAGTTCATTGGGAAGTGGAAACACCTGCTGGTGTTGATAGCTCTCTGACATCGAGATCACCACCTTTGGATCAAGGCAACCTAACATGTCCGCCTGCATCTTCCTCACAGACCGGCAGTTTGCCAGGGACACCCTACTCAACCCCGTCAAAGCACAACAGCCAGCCCTCGGTCCCTCAGATGTGGACAAGTAAAAGAGCATTTCCTCCTAGCCATGAGAAAGCTAAGAGGTTGAATTTCACCATCTGCAAGCTGTTGGCTACAGAAATGCTGCCTTTCCGCCTGGAGGACACAGTGGATTTTTGAGACCTTATGTCCGTCGCAGTGCCCCAGTACCAGATGCCCAGTCGGCACTACTTCTCAAAGAAAGGTGTGCCTGCGCTCCACCAGCATGTCGCACACAACATCACCGCTTCTTTGAGAAACTCTGTGTGTGACAGGGTGCATTTCACCACAGACACTTGGACGAGTAGGCATGGACAGGGGCGTTACATGTCGCTGACAGGGCACTGGGTAACTATGGTGACAGCAGGACAAGGGGCTGCTGTCCAAGTCTTGCCGTCCCCGCGAGTTGTACGTCAATCCTCTTTATCTAGAAGTTCCTCCACTGCTTCTGCCTCCTCAACCTCCTCTCGGTCCTCCACCTGCACCCAAAGCCTGTCTGGTAATGCCACCTGCTTTCTAACTGCGCACCTCCTTACTATGCTGGCAGCAGGGCTCAACGGCATCAGTGTTTACTTTGAAATGTCTGGGAAATGTGAGTCACACATCTGAGGACTTGTGGTCAGCTCTGGAGACCCAGTTTCATGAATGGTTGTCTCCACTGGACCTGCAACCAGGGAAGGCCGTGTGCGACAATGCTGCAAACCTGGGTGCGGCCCTTCGCCGGGGCAATGTTACACACGTGCCTTGTATGGCTCACGTGTTGAACCTGGTTGTCCATAAATTTTTAGCCCACTATCCCGGACTAGATGGCCTTCTGCAGAGGGCACGGTCGCTGTGTGCTCACTTCCGCCGTTCGCATCCCGCAGCTCAACGACTTACATCTCTACAGAAGTCGTTGGGCCTGCCAGTTCACCGGCTGAAATGCGATGTGCCGACACGGTGGAATTCAACTCTGCACATGTTGCAGCGACTGTGGCAGCACCGACAAGCCCTGGTGCAATAGTTTCTGACGTATAGCCTGGGCCAACGAGATCCAGAGGTGGGGCAAATCACACAGCAGGAGTGGTCTCAGATCAGGGACCTATGAAGTTGACGCGCCCCCTAGGCCGTGGGGTACCCGAAGCCGGGCCGGTAGACGCTGGGGGTTGTAGTCACTGTGGCGGTGACCCGGTCCGTGACCCAGGGCGGTCAATCCAACGGTAATTTGTATATATGGATTTTATAATGTCCGACTACGCCACCTGTGGAGTGCGGCCAAAGGGGCCGCCGCTGCGGAACAGTCCTCTGAAGCTGGTGGTTTTGCTGCAATGGTATTATTACTCACCACAGGAAGAGTGTAGCTTCAGGGCAGTGTGGGTGGATGATGGTGGTTGTAGTGCAGGGAGTCAGTAATGAACACAGAGTCCGTGTGATGCAGTCCCAAGATCTTTACTCACAGTTGTTGCAGTCCAGATTACAGGTACCAGAGCTATCTCACCTGTCGTGCTGTGCGTACTCAGTGAGGGGCTCATTCCACCCCCAGATAGCTCCGGAGTACTTAGCAGGACCCCCTTCTGTGTGTCCTTTCTCTGGCCTTCTCCCTGCACCTCACACCCAGTGACACTTCTATCCGGTATCCTCGGGCCTTGGCGGGCGACTTGTGTTCCGTCCCCTGGGTCCTATGTGGCTATCTTCTTAGTGAGACTGGTGTGGACTTTTGCCTGCAGTACATGAAATGCTGCAGCCTCCGGTTTCCAGTTGAGCCTTGCTGTTTCTCCTCTAGTTGAGGGACCGGTTCCCCTTATCTGGCCTGACCCCTCTACCTCCTGGTAGCAGCGGGAGTACAGGTGGCCTTCTGCACGGCCCGTAGCCCTAGGGTCCCTTCGGTTCCTGGAGCCTTCCTGCTCCCACTCCTCTCTTCTCTCCTTCAGTCCTGGGCCTCCCAGGCTAGGCCCGCCTCCGGAGCAGAGCTCATGCCGAGCCTCTGCTCCTGTCACTTTTCCTCCTCTGACTGGCTTGCTCTTTCTAAGATGGCTTCCTATTTATACTCTCCCTGTCATGTGCTCCCCTAAGCTGCTCCCCAGCACCCACTACATAGGATCCTCCCACCAGCTAGGGACCTGGGACTGTGCTCTCCCTTAGGAGCAATCTCGCCCTAACCCCACTGCGGGTATGTGTTGGATGCAGGTGTTAGGGTCCCGAGCCATACGCCTTCCTTACCTGAGGGTGAGATACCACACCTCTGGGTGAGATGCAGTAACTCTGTGGTGACTGCACCCTCAGGGGCGCCACACACCTTTCTGCACAATTCAGAGTCAGGTGGTCGGACAAGAGGAGGTGGAGGAAGTAGAGGAGGAGTCGTATGCGGAAGGGATAACATCTCCAAGGTCCAGACGGTTGGCAGCACCAAGGTGGCAGGCATGGGAGGGTGGGGGAGAGGGATTAAACAGGGAGCATGGTAGCAGCCAAACTGTTGAGGAAGGTGCAGGAGCCGAGGAAGAAGTGGAGGATGAACTGGCGATGGGCATGGAAGACTCATCAGATGAGGGAGACCTTGATCACATTTCTGTTGTGCGAGGTTGGGGGGAGAGGGCAGAGGAAAGAAGCATGATTCTTACCTCGCTACCAACACAACAAGGACTTGGTCCTCCTGGATGCGCAAGACACATGAGTGCCTTCTTGCTGCACTACCTGCAACATGACCCTCAGATTGCAGAATTCGAAGTAATCTCGACTACTGGGTTGCCACACTCTTAGATCCCCGGTACAAAAGTAAATTTGCCGAAATAATTCCTGCCATAAAAAGGGATTGACACATGCAGGAGTATCTGCAGACGCTGTTGCAGAATCTTACATGTGCTTTTCCACAAAACACCAGTGGTGCACGAAGTGAATCTCACAGTTCTAACTTGCCAACCGCGGGACTGTCGAGTCTTCATCACTCAAACCGTAACAGTAACACAGTATCTGCTGGTAACAGCAATTTTGTGAAATCGTTTCACCACTTTTTTAGACCATCCTTTGCAAGGCCACAGGAGACAAGAAGTCTGACACATAGTCAATGCCTAGAGAGGATGGTGCAGGAGTATCTCCAAGTGAACATCGAAGCCATGACTGTGTCACTGGACCCTTGCTCATTTTGGTATTCCAATCTGGAAAAATGGCCGGAGCTCGCCACTCACGCCTTGGAGATCTTGTCATGCCCTGCAGCCAGTGTTCTCTCTGAACGTGTGTTCAGCGCTGCTGATGGTGTGCTGACAGATAAGCGCACGCGGCTGTCCACTGAGAATGTAGACAGACTCACGTTCATAAAGATGAACAAATCATGGATTCGCAAGGACTTTTCTAATCTTGTGTTATCCTTGGGAGGCTAAAAGCTTGAGGATTTGGTAATATCACCTCACCAACCGTTTTAAGCAACTGTGGGGCAATTGATGCCACTTAACCCTAGAACGCATGACCATAAAAATCTACACTTTCATATACCTGGGGCCTTTTAGGCCCGTGTGCAAATAACATTGAATAACTCAAACTCAAATGACAAACAACTATATACATGAAGAATACCTAGAGTTTCAAAATTCTAACTAAAGTAATCTTGCAGAAAATAGAAAACAATTAACAGGGCGGGACTGCGAGGCCCCAGGTATGCGTTCTAGGGTTAAGTGGTGTCTGTGCCACAATTTTGGGAAAAAATGGAAACTCTTTTTGGAGTCCCATTGCTGTATCTTACGTGACGTTGGCATCGTCAATTCCAGGTGGGTTGGGTCGCTCCCCCCCCCTTTTAACTGTAAGAAACTACATACACTATGGCTTGAGGTAACACAGATGATTGAGTCTGAAGAGCTGTTTACTCAGAGGTCTGCTCCAAATCTTCAGTGTCTGCTAGTCAGCGTAGAATTTTTAACTGCATCTAGCCTAGGCAATACTTTGGGCGTAGTAGCCCAGCTGCGAACCAAGCTGCACCGCCTGTGTATCTAATAAGAATTTTTAAATGCATCTAGCCTAGGCAGACTGTGGGGACCCCCAACCAAACCCAGACGCTCAGCCCCCCTACCGCCCCCCTTTCCTTGACAATACAATAATGTAACTCTTACAACTGGATGGGTGAGGATCGGTCACATCTTTATTAACTCTTTATACTCATTCCATTAGAAAGACATTTTATTTCTAAAATAATTCAGCTTGTTGCAGCATGCCCTGGGTCTCCACTCCGGCAACTTGGCCAACAAGTGTAACTCTCCAACATGTCCTTTCTATTTCCAGGCCACGGAGGATCCTGCGTACTCGTATGCAGGACTCTGACGCCCACCCATCACTCTTAACGCTTGTTCCACTCCGTCCTTGAGTCCTGACAGGAATATGTCCAGTCCAATATCCATTAAGTGAACACCGTCGGGCCGTATGAGGCCTGCTTTATCTCCTTCCAGTTGTCGGTGTCGTACCACTACACCGCCTCTGTCTCTTCTAAATTTTGCCATCCGAATATTTATTACCCGCCTTGTCCGTTCGATGGCCGTGATGTCTCGCGCACCTTGCCATACCGCTATCGGCACAATCTCTGACCATACTATAGCTAGTTTTGTGAAAAATTCTCTGAAGCGCTCAGTGTCTAGTTTCATTATTGCCATTAGTTATGCGCTCTTGTGATGACCTAGGTTGTTTCCCCCGGCCTGTATAACTAAGATGACCAGACATCTTGCCTCTCTCCCTACCTTGATTACCTCCATTAGTACCTGTGGCCATAGCAGGCCTCTAATACCTCTCCAGTTGAAATATGTGTTATGAAACTCTAATTTCCTCCCACCTGGGCGGACTTTCGCCCTTTAATCTGCCCAATATATATACGAGTGGCCTATCACCCACACTGTTGGCTTAGCGTCACCTGTAAAAGAAACAAACCACGTTAGGATAACAAGTCCGGTCTTATGTATCTTGCCAAACACGTGGATCACCATCTCTCTATCTTCTGAACTTCCGTTTCTGACAGTCCTGCTCTTGCTGCTTCTGTGGCCACGCCTATGCGGAATGAGTGTGTCCCGTAATCTTTTGGGTGGTTCCCTGCCGATGTTATGCATTTATTAAATATAGCTTGGAACTGGTATCTTGATAATGGCGTCCCATCAATGTGTGATAGGAACAAATTACTTTGTGATCTGATGGTTAGATATGGTTTTACTATTGTTACCCGACTCAGTGTACCGTTTGTGGGTTGTAGAAGTACCCAAGTGCCCCTGCCCGCTGGAACCATTTTCGATTTGTGTATGCGTAGACGTATTGCATTATTGCCTATGACTACGTCCTGGTGTAATAAGCCTCCACTGGTGCTAATTTTGGATTGAGGGACTAATTCGCTTATGCATAGTGCCCCGAAGAAGGCGATCACAAATGCAGTAGACAGTAGTGTTGCTTCAAATTGTGAGTGTCATGTTAATGGTGTTAGGGATATGATGTGAGAAATCAGTTTTAGTGACACGGGACGGGACGTCTACACTCCTGACTTGGCTGACCCCTTTTCCACCCTTTTATGGATTTTCTGATGATGAATCTTTGTCACATCTCCCCAATTCAGTAGTTGGAAGTGAAATGCTACTCCGGTCAGACACCGCTGCGCTGACGCCCCTGATATGCCCCTCATCATTAGCTGGTGGAGAAATTCTATGGTGACTTGTGATCTGGCTTGTTCACATTGGTCAACCCGTCTGCCTGCTACTAGTCGTGTCCACTCTTCCCATGCCTTACCGTATGCTTGCCACGTCGACGGGGCAACTGACGCTCTGATTAATGGCATCAACTATTCGCCACTAGATCCCATAGGGAAGGTGGGCAACTGTTGTCCCGATGGGTGGGCATTGTGGAAGAGCTCTGTGAAAATCTGCCAATTGAATTGTTATAAAGCGTTAGCAGCAGCTTTAGACCCCTCAGCATAGTGGCTAGCGCGGACCCATACATTGTGTTTTAGGCACAGGAATGCTAGCCTGGGTAGTAGGCCTAGCACTGGGAGAGACGATGATGCCATCTTATTAATGCAGTGCGCTAAGCTGGTGTTTTTTGTTATGAAGCATATATTTTTGTAAGCCAGGAGCGCGCCCCATATTTCTATTGCTACCACTATTGGGAAGAAAAATTATTTTCAGGGCTAGATGCAGCGAAAAATTATTATTAATTGAAAAGCTGGTGGAGCTTGGTATAGATGGCCTAATACAATGAGACCCACACAATGCTAGAAGGCCAAATATTTTTTCAGAGTTAGATGCAGAAAAAAATTATATTCAGTTTGCAACCTGATGGAGGTCAGTATAGATGGACTAATAGAACAAGTCCCACACACTGCTAGAAGGCCAAATATTTTTTCAGAGGTAGATGCAGACAAAAAATTATTTTGAATTTGCAACCTGATGGAGGTCAGTATAGATGACTAATAGAACAAGTCCCAGACACTGCTAGAAGGCCAAATATTTTCTCAGTGCTAGATGCAGAAAAAAATTATATTCAGTTTGCAACCTTATGGAGGTCAGTATAGATGGACTAATAGAACAAGTCCCACACACAGCTAGAAGCCCAAATATTTTTTCAGAGGTAGATGCAGAAAAAAATTATATTCAGTTTGCAACCTGATGGAGGTCTGTATAGATGGATTAATAGAACAAGTCCCACACACAGCTACAAGCCCAATATTTTTTCAGAGGTAGATGCAGAAAAAAATATATTCAGTTTGCAACCTGATGGAGGTCTGTATAGATGGATTAATAGAACAAGTCCCACACACAGCTAGAAGCCCAATATTTTTTCAGAGGTAGATGCAGAAAAAAATATATTCAGTTTGCAACCTGATGGAGGTCTGTATAGATGGATTAATAGAACAAGTTCCACACACAGCTAGAAGCTTAATATTTTTTCAGAGGTAGATGCAGAAAAAAATATATTCAGTTTGCAACCTGATGGAGGTCAGTGTAGATGGACTAATAGAACAAGTCCCACACACTGCTAGAAGGCCAAACATTTTTTCAGAGCTAGATGCAGAAAAATATTATATTCAATTTGCAACCTGATGGAGGTCAGTATAGATGGACTAATAGAACAAGTCCCACACACAGCTACAAGCCCAATATTTTTTCAGAGGTAGATGCAGAAAAAAATATATTCAGTTTGCAACCTGATGGAGGTCTGTATAGATGGATTAATAGAACAAGTCCCACACACAGCTAGAAGCCCAATATTTTTTCAGAGGTAGATGCAGAAAAAAATATATTCAGTTTGCAACCTGATGGAGGTCTGTATAGATGGATTAATAGAACAAGTCCCACACACAGCTAGAAGCCCAATATTTTTTCAGAGGTAGATGCAGAAAAAAATATATTCAGTTTGCAACCTGATGGAGGTCAGTATAGATGGACTAATAGAACAAGTCCCACACACTGCTAGAAGGCCAAACATTTTTTCAGAGCTAGATGCAGAAAAATATTATATTCAATTTGCAACCTGATGGAGGTCAGTATAGATGGACTAATAGAACAAGTCCCACACACAGCTAGAAGGCCAAATATTTTTTCAGAGGTAGATGCAGAAAAAAATTATATTCAGTTTGCAACCTGATGGAGGTCTGTATAGATGGATTAATAGAACAAGTCCCACACACAGCTAGAAGCCCAATATTTTTTCAGAGGTAGATGCAGAATAAAATATATTCAGTTTGCAACCTGATGGAGGTCTGTATAGATGGATTAATAGAACAAGTCCCACACACAGCTAGAAGCCCAATATTTTTTCAGAGGTAGATGCAGAAAAAAATATATTCAGTTTGCAACCTGATGGAGGTCTGTATAGATGGATTAATAGAACAAGTCCCACACACAGCTAGAAGCCCAATATTTTTTCAGAGGTAGATGCAGAAAAAAATATATTCAGTTTGCAACCTGATGGAGGTCAGTATAGATGGACTAACAGAACAAGTCCCACACACTGCTAGAAGGCCAAACATTTTTTCAGAGCTAGATGCAGAAAAATATTATATTCAATTTGCAACCTGATGGAGGTCAGTATAGATGGACTAATAGAACAAGTCCCACACACAGCTAGAAGGCCAAATATTTTTTCAGAGGTAGATGCAGAAAAAATTTATATTCAGTTTGCAACCTTATGGAGGTCAGTATAGATGGACTAATAGAACAAGTCCCACACACAGCTAGAAGCCCAAATATTTTTTCAGAGGTAGATGCAGAAAAAAATTATATTCAGTTTGCAACCTGATGGAGGTCAGTATAGATGGACTGATAGAACAAGTCCCACACACTGCTAGAAGGCCAAACATTTTTTCAGAGCTAGATGCAGAAAAATATTATATTCAATTTGCAACCTGATGGAGGTCAGTATAGATGGACTAATAGAACAAGTCCCACACACAGCTAGAAGGCCAAATATTTTTTCAGAGGTAGATGCAGAAAAAAATTATATTCAGTTTGCAACCTTATGGAGGTCAGTATAGATTGACTAATAGAACAAGTCCCACACACAGCTAGAAGCCCAAATATTTTTTCAGAGGTAGATGCAGAAAAAAATTATATTCAGTTTGCAACCTGATGGATGTCTGTATAGATGGATTAATAGAACAAGTCCCACACACAGCTACAAGCCCAATATTTTTTCAGAGGTAGATGCAGAAAAAAATATATTCAGTTTGAAACCTGATGGAGGTCTGTATAGATGGATTAATAGAACAAGTCCCACACACAGCTAGAAGCCCAATATTTTTTCAGAGGTAGATGCAGAAAAAAATATATTCAGTTTGCAACCTGATGGAGGTCTGTATAGATGGATTAATAGAACAAGTCCCACACACAGCTAGAAGCCCAATATTTTTTCAGAGGTAGATGCAGAAAAAAATATATTCAGTTTGCAACCTGATGGAGGTCAGTATAAATGGACTAATACAACAAGTCCCACACACAGCTAGAAGCCCAATATTTTTTCAGAGGTAGATGCAGAAAAAAATATATTCAGTTTGCAACCTGATGGAGGTCTGTATAGATGGATTAATAGAACAAGTCCCACACACAGCTAGAAGCCCAATATTTTTTCAGAGGTAGATGCAGAAAAAAATATATTCAGTTTGCAACCTGATGGAGGTCAGTATAGATGGACTAATAGAACAAGTCCCACACACTGCTAGAAGGCCAAACATTTTTTCAGAGCTAGATGCAGAAAAATATTATATTCAATTTGCAACCTGATGGAGGTCAGTATAGATGGACTAATAGAACAAGTCCCACACACAGCTAGAAGGCCAAATATTTTTTCAGAGGTAGATGCAGAAAAAAATTATATTCAGTTTGCAACCTTATGGAGGTCAGTATAGATGGACTAATAGAACAAGTTCCACACACAGCTAGAAGCCCAATATTTTTTCAGAGGTAGATGCAGAAAAAAATATATTCAGTTTGCAACCTGATGGAGGTCTGTATAGATGGATTAATAGAACAAGTCCCACACACAGCTAGAAGCCCAATATTTTTTCAGAGGTAGATGCAGAAAAAAATATATTCAGTTTGCAACCTGATGGAGGTCAGTATAGATGGACTAACAGAACAAGTCCCACACACTGCTAGAAGGCCAAACATTTTTTCAGAGCTAGATGCAGAAAAATATTATATTCAATTTGCAACCTGATGGAGGTCAGTATAGATGGACTAATAGAACAAGTCCCACACACAGCTAGAAGGCCAAATATTTTTTCAGAGGTAGATGCAGAAAAAATTTATATTCAGTTTGCAACCTTATGGAGGTCAGTATAGATGGACTAATAGAACAAGTCCCACACACAGCTAGAAGCCCAAATATTTTTTCAGAGGTAGATGCAGAAAAAAATTATATTCAGTTTGCAACCTGATGGAGGTCAGTATAGATGGACTGATAGAACAAGTCCCACACACTGCTAGAAGGCCAAACATTTTTTCAGAGCTAGATGCAGAAAAATATTATATTCAATTTGCAACCTGATGGAGGTCAGTATAGATGGACTAATAGAACAAGTCCCACACACAGCTAGAAGGCCAAATATTTTTTCAGAGGTAGATGCAGAAAAAAATTATATTCAGTTTGCAACCTTATGGAGGTCAGTATAGATTGACTAATAGAACAAGTCCCACACACAGCTAGAAGCCCAAATATTTTTTCAGAGGTAGATGCAGAAAAAAATTATATTCAGTTTGCAACCTGATGGATGTCTGTATAGATGGATTAATAGAACAAGTCCCACACACAGCTACAAGCCCAATATTTTTTCAGAGGTAGATGCAGAAAAAAATATATTCAGTTTGAAACCTGATGGAGGTCTGTATAGATGGATTAATAGAACAAGTCCCACACACAGCTAGAAGCCCAATATTTTTTCAGAGGTAGATGCAGAAAAAAATATATTCAGTTTGCAACCTGATGGAGGTCTGTATAGATGGATTAATAGAACAAGTCCCACACACAGCTAGAAGCCCAATATTTTTTCAGAGGTAGATGCAGAAAAAAATATATTCAGTTTGCAACCTGATGGAGGTCAGTATAAATGGACTAATACAACAAGTCCCACACACAGCTAGAAGCCCAATATTTTTTCAGAGGTAGATGCAGAAAAAAATATATTCAGTTTGCAACCTGATGGAGGTCTGTATAGATGGATTAATAGAACAAGTCCCACACACAGCTAGAAGCCCAATATTTTTTCAGAGGTAGATGCAGAAAAAAATATATTCAGTTTGCAACCTGATGGAGGTCTGTATAGATGGATTAATAGAACAAGTCCCACACACTGCTAGAAGCCCAATATTTTTTCAGAGCTAGATGCAGAAAAAAATTATATTCAATTTGCAACCTGATGGAGGTCAGTATAGATGGACTAATAGAATGATGCTATGCCCAAAAGATTTTACTTCACTAGGTGCAGTAAAAAAATTGGTATTCTATACACAGGTGGTATATCTTGCAACACAGATAGGCTACTCCACTGACTAACACACTCTGCAATAGGCCAAAAAGGATTAGCTTTGCTAGATTCAGCCAAATGCTGTGAAAAAAACTTGCACAGCACTGGCACAGACCTGCCTGGCAAAAACTGATAGGAACTGATGTAACCTAGTCCTGAAAAGGACTCCAATTACAATTAGTCTTTACTCCCACAATCTATCTATTTAAGAGCACAGACCTGCCTGATAAAAGTCGTAGGAAATGCTGTAACCTAGTCCTTAAAAGGACTGCAATCACAACTATTCCCTACTCCCAAGCTATCTGTAGATTTGTGCGAAAATTGGCTTGAAATTAACAAGGTATAGCGCACACAGCAAGGAGGTGCCGTCTAACACGCAGCTGCAGCAGTGAGAAAATGGTGGCGACGGGGAAAATGGCTTGGTCTTATAGGGCAAGGACATGTGATTTACACTGCCAATGACACATGCCCTTGCTTGTGTGAAAAAAAGCACTTCGCTCCGTGTGTGCGCTGCTGATAGGCTGACAGATTGCACCTCCCCACTGCAAATGCGGGAAAGAGAAAAAAAAATGGAGATCTTCATTGTTCCTGCAGAGATCCATCCCCTGCCCCTCCCCCCACCCCGCTGTACACTCAAACTGCGTATTAACATTAATTTTCATCATTACTGAGAAAAAATCCAGTTATGATTTTGGTGCACGAACAGTTATCGAACATAACCTCGAACAGCCGAATTTTTCTCAAATTGTTCGTGTTCGCCGAACGGCTCGAACACCACCCAAAACAGCTCGAATTTGAGATTGGCGAACAGTTCGAGTAGAACAACGCTCATCTCTATTCAGGAGTGCGGTAGTTTCTATTTTCTATATCCAATGGAGGGAGAGGTGCTGCTGAGCTAGGGAGAGATTGGCATGTTTCTAGTTAGTGTAGGTGTACCAAACTATATTAGAGACACATATCCATCTCAACAAACACTCCTTCTGAGGACTAATCCATCTGCAGAGATATCAGGCAGGCAGTGTATATAGGCAGGCAGGCAGGGTATATAACAGACTGCAGTCCACATAGCACAAGAGGCTCCATTCGAGTTCTGTCTGCTGCTGCTGTTAGATAATTCTAGAAATAGGACCAGGTCTCAGGGGCCAGTAATATTTTTTTTTTAGATCTTAATCCTCATTATTTGCTTAAAAAGCAATCCAGAGAACACAGTTATTCCGTGCCATTTGCTTGTTGGCACTGCTGAATACAGCCATGTCCTTTCAATATTACAACGATAAAAATCCAGCTATTTAAAACTGTGGTTTGTCCGTCACATGGAACACATATAATTGCGCTGAAAATACTGCCATTTCTGGCCTCCATTATTTTTTTTTCAGTGTGTTAGCAGAGTAGAGATGAGCGGTGTTCGAATCGAACTGTTCGCCATTTTCAAATTCGAGCTGTTTTGGGCGATGTTCGAGCCGTTCGACGAACCTGAACGATTTGAAAAAAATCCGGCTGTTCGAGGTTATGTTCGATAACTGTTCGTGTACCAAAATCGTAACTGGATTTTTTCACAGTAATGCTGATAATCAATGTTAATACACAGTTTGAGTGTACAGCGGGCCGGGGTTAGAAGCATGGGATGGATCTCTGCTGAAATAATGAAGATCTCCATTTTTTTTTTCTCTTTCCCGCATTTACAGTGGGGAGGTGCAGTCTGTCAGCCTGTCAGCAGCGCACACAAAGAGCGAAGAGCTTTTTTTCACACAAGCAAGGGCATGTGTCATTGGCTGTGTATATCACATGTCCTTGCCCTATAAGACCCAGCCATTTTTCCCGTCGCCACCATTTTCTCACTGCTGCAGCTGAGTGTTAGACGGCACTGCTGCTGCTGTTAGCGCTCTATTGTGTAACTGTGAATTGCAAGCGAATTTTCTCTTAAATAGACAGAAAGCTTTAGGGAGTAGGGACTAGTTTGTAATTGCAGCCGTTTTGAGGGCTAGGTTACAGCAGTTCCTAGCACTTTTAGCAGGCAGGTCTATGCTCTTGAATAGACTGATAGGTTTGGAGTAGTGACTAGTTGGAATTGCAGCCCTTTTGAGGGCTAGGTTACATCAGTTCCTATCACTTTTTGCCAGGCAGGTCTGTTTTAGTGCTGTGCAAGTGTTTTTCACAGCATTTGGCTAAATATAGCTAAGCAAATCCATTTGGGCCTCTTGCAGTGCGTGTTAGTCAGTGGAGTAGCCTATCTGTGTTGCAAGCTACACCACCTGTGTATATAATACAAATTTTTTACAGCACCTAGCAGAGTAAAACCTTTTGGGAATATTAGCAGTGTGTGGTACTCATTCTATTAGGTCATCTATACTAAGCTCCAAGAGCTTTCAAATTACTAATAAGTTTTAGCTGCATCTTGCCTGTAAAATAATTTTGGGCATATTAGCAATGTGTGGTACTCATTCTATTAGGCCATCTATACTAAGCTCCACCAGCTTTCAAATTACTAATAATTTTTAGCTGCATCTTGCCTGTAAAATAATTTTGGGCATATTAGCAGTGTGTGGTACTCATTATATTAAGCCATCTATACTAAGCTCCACCAGCTTTCAAATTACTAATAATTTTTAGCTGCATCTTGCCTGTAAAATAATTTTGGGCATATTAGCAGTGTGTGGTACTCATTCTATTAGGCCATCTATACCAAGCTCCACCAGCTTGGAAATTAATAATAATTTTTAGCTGCATGTAGCCCGGAAAATAATTTTGGGCATAGTAGCAGTGTGTGGTACTCATTGTATTAGGCCATCTATACCAAGCTCCACCAGCTTTGAAATTAATAATAATTTTTAGCTGCATCTAGCCCGGAAAATAATTTTTCCTCCCAATAGTGGTAGCAATAGAAATATGGGGCGCGCGCCTGGCTAACAAAAATATACACTTCATAACAAAAAACACCAGCCTAGCGCACTGCATTAATAAGATGGCATCATCGTCTCTCCCAGTGCTAGGCCTACTATGCCGGCTAGCATTCCTGTGCCTAAAACACAATGTATGGGTCCGCGCTAGCCACGATGCTGAGGGGTCTAACGCTGCTGCTAACACTTTATCACAATTCAATTGGCAGATTTTCACAGAGCTTCTCCCCAACGCCCACCCATCGGGCAACAGTTGCCCACCCTCCCTATGGGATCTAGTGGCGAATAGTTGATGCCATTAATCAGAGAGTCAGTTGCCCCGTCGACGTGGCAAGCATACAGTAAGGGATGGGAAGAGTGGACACGACTAGTAGCAGGAAGACGGGTTGACCAATGTGAACAAGCCAGATTACAAGTCACCATAGAATTTCTCCACCAGCTAATGATGAGGGGCATATCAGGGGCGTCAGTGCAGCGGAGTCTGACCGGAGTAGCATTTCACTTCCAACTACTGAATTGGGGAGATGTGACAAAGATTCATCATCAGACAATCCATAAAAGGGTGGAAAAGGGGTCAGCCAAGTCAGGAGTGTAGACGTCCCGTCCCGTGTCACTAAAACTGATTTCTCACATCATATCCCTAACACCATTAACATGACACTCACAATTTGAAGCAACACTACTGTCTACTGCATTTGCGATCGCATTCTTCGGGGCGCTATTCATAAGCGAATTAGTCCCTCAATCCAAAATTACCACCAGTGGAGGCTTATTACACCAGGACGTAGTCATAGCCAATAATGCAATACATCTACGCATACGCAAATCGAAAATGGTTCCAGCGGGCAGGGGCACTTGGGTACTTCTACAACCCACAAACGGTACACTGAGTCGGGTAACAATAGTAAAAACATATATAACCATCAGATCACAACGTAATTTCTTCCTATCACACATTGATGGAACACCATTGTCAAGATACCAGTTCCAAGCTATATTTAATAAATGCCTAACATCGGCAGGGAACCACCCCAAGGATTACGGGACACACTCATTCCGCATAGGCGCGGCCACGGAAGCAGCAAGAGCAGGACTGTCAGAAGCGGAAGTTCAGAGGATAGGGAGATGGCGATCCACGTGTTTGGTGAGATACATAAGACCGGACTTTTTATCCTAACGTGGTTTGTTTCTTTTACAGGTGACGCTAAGCCAACAGTGAGGGTGATAGGCCACTCGTATATATATTGGGCAGAAAAAAGGGCGAAAGTCCACCCAGGCGGGAGGAAATTAGAGTTTCATAACACATATTTCAACTGGAGAGGTATTAGAGGCCTGCTATGGCCACAGGTACTAATGGAGGTAATCAAGGTAGGGAGAGAGGCAAGAGGTCCGATCATCTTAGTTATACAGGCCGGGGGAAATGACCTAGGTCATCACAAGTGCGCATAACTAATGGCAATAATGAAACTAGACACTGAGCGCTTCAGAGAATTTTTCACAAAACTAACTTTACTATGGTCAGAGATTGTGCCGATAGCGGTATGGCAAGGTGTGCGAGACATCACGGCCATCGAACGGACAAGGCGGGTAATAAATATTAGGATGGCAAAATTTAGAAGAGATAGAGGCGGTGTAGTGATACAACACCGACAACTGGAAGGAGATAAAGCAGGCCTCATACGGCCCGACGGTGTTCACTTAATGGATATGGGACTGGACATATTCCTGTCAGGACTCCAGGACGGAGTGGAACAAGTGTTAAGAGTGATGGATGGGGGTCAGAGTCCTGCATATGAGTTTGCAGGATCCTCCGTGGCCTGGAAATAGAAAGGACATGTTGGAGAGTTACACTTGTTGGCCAACTTGCCGGTGTGGAGACCCAGGGCATGCTGTAACAAGCTGAATTATTTTAGAAATAAAATGCCTTTCTAATGGAACGAGTATAAAGAGTTAATAAAGCTGTGACCGATCCTCTCCCATCCAGTTGTAAGAGTTACATTATTGTATTGTCAGGGAAAGGGGGGCGGTAGGGGGGCTGAGCGTCTGGGTTTGTTTGGGGGTCCCCACAGTCTGCCTAGGCTCGATGCAGTTAAAAATTCTTATTAGATACACAGGCGGTGCAGCTTGCTTCACAGCTGGGCTACTACGCCCAAAGTATTGCCTAGGCTAGATGCAGTTAAAAATTCTACGCTGACTAGCAGACATTGAAGCTTTGGAGCAGACCTCTGAGTAAACAGACTCAACCATCTGTTTTACCCCAAGCCATAGTGTATGTAGTTTCTTACATTTAAAAGGGGGGGGGGCGACCCAACCCACCTGGAATTTACGATGCCAACGTCACATAAAACACAGCAGCGGGACTCCAAAAAGAGTCTCCATTATTTCCAAAATATTGAGGCACAGACACCACTTAAGTGACATCAATTGCCCCAGAGTTGCTTAAAATGGTTGGTGAGGTGATTTAACCAAATCCTCAAGCTTTTAGTCTCCCCAGGATGACACAGGGGTAGAAAAGTCCTTGAGGATCCATGATTTGTTCATCTTTATGAACGTGAGTCTGTCTACATTCTCAATGGACAGCCCCGTTCGCTTATCTGTCAGCACACCACCAGTAGCGCTGAACATACGTTCAGAGAGAACGCTGGCTGCAGGGCATGACAAGATCTCCAAGGCGTGAGTGGCGAGCTCCGGACATTTTTCCAGATTGGAATCCCAAAATGATCAAGGGTCCAGTGACACAGTCATGGCTTCAATGTTCACTTGGAGATACTCCTGTACCATCCTCTCTAGGCGTTGACTATGTGTCAGACTTCTTGTCTCCTGTGGCCTTGCAAAGGATGGTCTAAAAAAGTGGTGAAACGATTCCACAAAATTGCTGTTACCAGCAGATACTGTGTTACTGTTACGGTTTGAGTGATGAAGACTCGACAGTCCCACGGTTGGCAAGTTAGAACGGTGAGATTCACTACGTGCACCACTGGTGTTTTGTGAAAAAGCACAAGTAAGGTTCTGCAACAGCCTCTGCTGATACTCCTGCATGCGTGAATCCCTTTCTATGGCAGGAATAATTTCGGCAAATTTACTTTTGTACCGGGGATCTAAGAGTGCGGCAACCCAGTAGTTGGGATTACTTAGAATTCTGACAATCCGAGGGTCATGTTGCAGGTAGTGCAGCAAGAAGGCTCTCATGTGTCTTGCGCATCCAGGAGGACCAAGTCCTTGTAGTGTTGGTAGCGAGGTAAGAATCATGCTTCCTTCCTCTGCCCTCTCCCCCCAACCTCGCACAACAGAAATGTGATCAAGGTCTCCCTCATCTGATGTGTCTTCCATGCCCATCGCCAGTTCATCCTCCACTTCTTCCTCGGCTCCTGCACCTTCCTCAACAGTTTGGCTGCTACCATGCGCCCTGGTTAATCCCTCTCCCCCACCCTCCCATGCCTGCCGCCTTGGTGCTGCCGACCGTCTGGACCTTGGAGATGTTATCCCTTCCGCATACGACTCCTCCTCTACTTCCTCCACCTCCCACCACCTGACTCTGAATTCTGTGTAACGTGTGCTCCAGCATGTAAATCACCAGAATAGTCATGCTAATAATGGCATCGTCAGCACTAAACATCTTCGTCGCCATTTCAAAACTGTGCAGAAGGGTGTGTGGTGCCCCTGAGCGTTCAGTCGCCACAGAGTTACTGCATCTCACCCAGAGGTGTGGTATCTCACCCTCAGATAAGGAAGGAGTATGGCTCGGGACCCTAACACCTGCATCCAACACATACCCGCAGTGGGGGTAGGGCGAGATTGCTCCTAAGGGAGAGCACAGTTCCAGGTCCCTAGCTGGCGGGAGGGTTTTATGTAGTGGGTGTGGGTGGAGAAAGCAGCTTAGGGGAGCACATGACAGGTTGAGTATAAATATGAAGCCATCTTAGAAAGAGCAAGCCAGTCAGAGGATGAGAAGTGACAGGAGCAGAGGCTCTGCATGAGCTCTGCTCCGGAGGCAGGCCTAGCCTGGGAGGCCCAGGACTGAAGGAGAGAAGAGTGGAGTGGGAGCAGGAAGGCTCCAGGAACCGAAGGGACCCTAGGGGTGCGGGCCATGCAGAAGGCCACCCGTATGCCCGCTGCTACCTAGAGGTAGAGGGGTCAGGCCAGATAAGGGGAACCGGTCACTCAACTAGCGGAGAAACAGCAAGACTCAACTAGAAACCGGAGGCTGCAGCATTTCATGTACTGCAGGCCAAAGTCCACACCAGTCTCACTAAGAAGGTAGCCACATAGGACCCAGGGAACGGAACACACGTTGCCCGCCAAGGCCTGAAGATACCGGATCGAAGTGTCACTGCGTGTGAGGTGCAGGGAGAAGGCCAGAGAAAGGACACACAGAAGGGGGTCCTGCTAAGTACTCCGGAGCTATCTGGGGGTGGACTGAGCCCCTCACTGAGTATGCACAGCACGACGGGGGAGATTGCTCTGGTACCTGTAATTTGGACTGCAACAACTGTGAGTAAAGATCTTGGGACTGCATCACACGGACTCAGTGTTCTTTACTGACTCCCTGCACTACAACCACCATCATCCACCCACACTGCCCTGAAGCTACACTCTTCCTGTGGTGAGTAATATTACCATTGCTGCAAAACCACCAGCTTCAGAGGACTGTTCTGCAGTGGTGGCCCCTTTGGCCGCACTCCACAGGTGGCGTAGTCGGACATTATAAAACTCATATATACAAATTACCCTTGGATTGACCGCCCTGGGTCACGGACCGGGTCACTGCCACAGTGACTACAACCCCCAGCGTCTACCGGCCCGGCGCCAGGTACCCCACGGCCCAGGGGGCGCGTCAACATCATAGGTCCCTGATCTGAGACCACTCCTGCAGGGTGATTTGCCCCACCTCTGCATCTCGTTGGCCCAGGCTATACGTCAGAACGTATTGCACCAGGGCTTGTCGGTGCTACCACAGTCGCTGCAACATGTGCAGAGTTGAATTCCACCGTGTCGGCACATCGCATTTCAGTCGGTGAACTGGCAGGCCCAGCGACTTCTGTAGAGATGTAAGTCATTGAGCTGCGGGATGCGAACGACGGAAGAGAGCACACAGTGACCGTGCCCTCTGCTGAAGGCCATCTAGTCCGGGATAGTGGGCTAAAAATTGCTGGCCAAAACGTTCAACACGTGAGCCATACAAGGCACGTGTGTGATATTGCCCCGGCAAAGGGACGCACCCAGGTTTGCAGCATTGTCGCACACGGCCTTCCCTGGTTGCAGGTCCAGTGGAGACAACCATTCATGAAACTGGGTCTCCAGAACTGACCACAACTCCTCAGCTGTGTGACTCACATTTCCCAGACATTTCAAAGTAAACACCGCCTGATGCCGTTGAGCCCTGCTGCCAGCATAGTAAGGAGGTGTGCAGGATTCCTTCTGCGCAGCTAGAAAGCGGATGTCATTACCAGACAGGCTTTGGGTGCAGGTGGAGGACCGAGAGGAGGTTGAGGAGGCAGAAGCAGTGGAGGAACTTCTAGATAAAGAGAATTGACTCACAACTCATGGGGACGGCAAGACTTGGACAGCAGCCCCTTGTCCTGCTGTCACCATAGTTACCCAGTGCCCAGTCAGCGACATGTAACGCCCCTGTCCATGCCTACTCGTCCAAGTGTCTGTGGTGAAATGCACCCTGTCACACAGAGTTTCTCAAAGAAGCTGTGATGTTGTGTGCGACATGCTGGTGTAGCGCAGGCACACATTTCTTTGAGAAGTAGTGCCGACTGGGCATCTGGTACTGGGGCACTGCGACGGACATAAGGTCTCGAAAATCCTCTGTGTCCACCAGGCGGAAAGGCAGCATTTCTGTAGCCAAGAGCTTGCAGATGGTGAAATTCAACCTCTTAGCTTTGTCATGGCTAGGAGGAAATGGTCTTTAACTTGTCCACATCTGAGGGACCGAGGGCTGGCTGTTGTGCTTAGACTGGGTTGAGTAGGGTGTCCCCGGCAAACTCCCGGTCTGTGAGGAAGAAGCAGGCGGAAAAATTAGGTTGTCTTGATCCAAAGGTGGTGCTCTCGATGTCGGAGAGCCCTCAACACCAGCTGGTGTTTCCACTTCCAAATGAAATGATGACCTGCCAATCACACTGGCTGTTGCGGGTAAAGAGGTGGCAGGTCTGCGTCCAAAAACATGTGTGACTGCTGTCCCCCCAGTCACAGAGGATGAAGAGGCCGCGGATGCACAAGATGGGGCAGACGATGGTTGGCCCGGCCCGCTTGGTCGCATTGTAGCACAGTGAGCTTCCCATTGCAACTTATGCTTCATATCCATGTGACGGTTCATGCATGAAGTACTCAAACTATGGATTTTTTGGTCTCTACTTAGCTTTTGGTGACAAATATTACAGATAACACGAGTTGGGTCATCCTTATCGATCTGAAAAAATGGCCAGGCTATGCAAGGCTTAGAGCCCATGCGACTTGTGGTCAGAGGCAGAGTTGTGGTTGAGGATGCAGTTGTTGACGTGCTTCCAGTACTCCGTCTCTGTCCAGGAAGGCGCAACCTAACCTCGTCGTCAATAGCATCCTCCTCCACCTCCTCTGCTGACCTCATCGACTGGCTGACTGTGGGTTGACAGTAAGTGGGATCTCCAACCTCGTCATCATCACCCTGTGTGTTCTCACACCTGTCGTCCTCAGAGCCAACCTCTTCCTGCCCTGACCGAAAAGTCAAGTTGTCGCTCCAATCAGGTATTTGAGTCTCATCATCGTCTTCATCATTGTCTCCACCAACAGGAGTTACAGTTTGGGAACGAGTGTCTACATTATGCTCAGAACCTTCTTCATCTGGTCCTGGATCTGACTCATAAAGATTCTGGGCATCAGTGCAGATCATTTCCTCGTCTGGATTAACAGAAGCTCTGGAGCAGACCTCCATTTCCTTTGCTACAGTATGAGTAAACAGCAGTGCAGTCTCAAACATCTGTGTTACCCCATACTCAGACAGGCAGCTGGAGACTTGTGAGCTGTGAGGAAGCAAGTGCGATTGGGGTGACACCTCTGAGGACTGGAGTATTTGTGATGTTGAAGTTGAGGTGGGGGAGAGCCCACTTGAAGGTACACTTGATATCCGTTGAAGGACCTGCTGTTTTTGTGCCTCATCTGGAATCTGTAGCGATGGGCGTGTCTGTAAGAAAGGGATCGTATCACATTGTCCACGAAAAGAAGTAGACATCTTAGTTTGGCTGGAAGATGGTCTTTCTTCTGCAGATGTTACACTCCCCCCCACCGCGGGGGGGCTCAACCCACCAGAGGACAGGCACCAGTATTGGGAGAGGGGGGCTGGCCGTCAGGGTCCACTGCGGCTCTGGCACAAACCCGGCGACACGGCTTCGCACTCCAGCGTAGTCCCTCTGCCCGCTCGCGCCCGTAACCTCAAAGGGATGCGCAAGCGGCTTTTCTTCCCAGGGCTGTTCCCCGCCCAGCAGGAACATGGGGGAGCTCAGGTCGGCCTTCCACTGTACTCCCTTACCTCCCTCACCCTCTTTCCTTCTTCCGTTCTCAATCTAACCCCTAGGCTCTCTGGTATCCGCTCTCCCTCCAGCTCTCTCCTTCTCACAGGTGGACTACTGCATGTATTCACACTGTGGCGAATCTTTTGGGCCCAGGCATAAGAAGTTTTCGAGGTAATGGATAATATGTGCCCCCTTAGAAGCGTCCATTACAACCCATTTGAGGAAGCAACTAAACGCCTCAAATAGTGAGCAGGATCTGGACCACCCCATGGGCAAACAGCGATCTATATAGTATGCTCCTTCCCAGAAGCAGCCCAATAGGTGGACACTATTCGGAGGCACAGGTAGTAAGTAACCGGAATGCCGCATCAATGCTGTTTTGGCCATTGGGGTGACCCTTCCCAACTTCTTGATCCGCCTGATTGCCTTGTCAAAGGATGTACAGCATATACTACTGTACTTGGTTCCGCATCGATGTTGTCGTTCACTGACCTGCCCCTTGGATATGACAAATGGTGGATTAGTACGAATGTATTGGGTTCCATTTTTGGCACAACTCACAAAGGGGATACCACTACATCTTGTAAGGAAAGTGTTCTGAATGGAACCGCCATTCTACCTAAAGATATTTCTTTTTTTAATTTTCTTGTCACGACGTCTGGGTGTTGGTAGGCTGATTTTAGATTTTTACTCCTGCCTTTCTTGATTTTAGAAGGGCATGACATGCCTATATCTGTGTCTCCCCCTCCTTTTACTCCTCCACCTCTTTTCTTTTCGCATGACTATATGTACTTGTCACTTTTCCATGTGTTAGTTGTGTCTTCTGAGCAGTTTGTCAGCTTTTGGACACCTTTTGAAGTGTTTTCTATGTGTTTTCTATGTGTTTTCTATGTGTTTTCGTTTGCCTGCCATTGGTTTCAACGGTGTTCGAAGGTGTTCGACGAACAGTTCGGCGAACATACGGGTGTTTGACGAACCGAACTCGAACACTATGGGGGTGGCTCCACACTACAGCAGAGTTTTTGATATCAGTTTGCTGTTCAAAACAGTTACCTACAGGCAAGGTATTTAAAACTGTGTTTTCTCCATCACACGGATCACATATACGTTTTCAGAAAATACTGCCATTTCTGGCCTCCATTAGATTTTTTTTTCAGTGTCTCAGCAAAGTTTTTGACATCCGTTTGCTGTTCAAAATAGTTACCTACAGGCAAGGTATTTAAAGCTGTGGTTTGTGCGTCACACGGATCACATATAAGTTAGATCCAAATTCAGTCATTTGAAGTGAGCGTGGAAGATATTGTCCTCCATTTAAAATGGGCAAGGCACGTGGCAAGGGACGGGGAACTGGACGTGATGGTGATGATGGTGCATGCAGAGGCCGAGGCCGTGGGCAAGTTGAAATTGTGCCATAACAAACACTCACATCTTCTCGCTCAACCTTCCTGTCCCAATTATTGCGGACCACAGAACACTACTATTGAACACAGAGCAGTGTGAAAAGGTTATTTGTTGGATAGCAGATAATGCTTCCAGTCACTTAGCCACCACCACCATCACCTTGTCTTCCACACGGTCAAGTCTCAGTAGCTGTGAGTCTGGACAGCACATTCCTCACCATGAACCTCCTTCCTCCCAACATGCCGAGTGCCATTAGACAACAGATCACACACTCCGAAGAGCTGTTCACTTTTCCATTTATAGATTCGGGCCTCTCACCCGGTCCACTTGAAGCGGGGCAAGAGTAGATCACATGTAGCGATGCCCAAATATTTGAGCAGCCACGGTCACACAAAGGCGACAGTGGGAAAGTGTCACAAGAGGTTTTCGTTGATGAGACACAATTGCCAGAAAGTCAGGAGGAGGACCAGAGTGCTGAAGTGGAAGACGAGGTGGTGGATGATATAGTAACTGACCCAACCTGGCAGGAGGACATGCAGAGCGAGGATAGCAGCACACAGGGGGAGGGAGGCAGAGCACCCCAACAGGCAGGAAGAAGCAGTGTGGTGGCCGCAGAAAGAAGGCAGGCAACCATTCCCCGTAACACCAACACAAAGGAAGTTGCCAGTACAACTGTTAGGTCTTCCCGAGTCTGGTTGTTTTTTAAAGACTCTGCCGATAACCACAAAAAGGCCATTTGCACCTCTTGCCAGGCCAGGATAAGTTCAAATATAATAGGGAATACTTTCTGTCTTTGAGCATGCAGTAAACAACTTTTTATCCAGCTCAGAACCAGTAAAGTTGGTAGTCCGGAAACTAGCTCTACAAAGTTTAAATCTGATATTCCGGGGCCGGGATTATGAATCATGCAGCCATCTCTCCATCACATGTTCAGTGGGACAGGTTTAGACAAGGATTACAAGACATGGACCTCTATGAAAAACCATGCCATTCTCAATCTTATTCTGTTGTCATGCCAAGATATTTAATACGTTTAGAAATTGTTGGTGCCTACTACATGGTGGGCTTATGAAGTGGATTTAAAGAAGCCAAAAGCAGTTGGGTGATGCTTGAGGTTCACTTAGCATGTAAATGGAATCAACTCTGTCAGCATCATCAGTGGAAAACAGAATGGCTGTTTTAATCCCTTCATGACATCCGCCGTACATGTACGGTGCCGCGAAAGGTGGGTTCTCGCAAAGCGGCTTACATCATCAGCGGCTTCAGCTATATATTATTGCTGACACCTGGCAGAAATGCCCATGATCGATGCTAGCCCAGATCACAAGCGTTTAACCCCTCTGATGCCGCTATCAATAGTGACAGCTACATTGATTAGCGGAGCAGAGGGAGGAGGTTCCTCTCTGCTCCAATCGGCACAAGGTGACTGTGATCGTCTTGTGCCAATGGTCACCTTGGTGTCCCTGGGCCGATAGATGGCCATGGGTTAACGCATGTATGGTGGCCTTTAAGTTCCTGCTCAGAACAGGAGCTGACATGACTCCTGCCTGTGTGAGAAAGGCTGATCTAATATCCATTAGATCAGCAATAAGAGCAGGAAAAGTTGATGTGCTATCCTGAGACAAGGTGAAAAAAAAGTTTTCAAAAATTGTAAAGATATTTAAAAAAAAAAAAAATCACAAAATAAAGAACAAAAAAATGAAAAAAATATTGTACCAATAAATACATATATTTAATGTAAAAACAAAACTAAACAAACAAAAGTACACATATTTGGTATTTCCGCATCAGGAATGACCCAGTCTATAAGGCTGTGTGCCCACGATGCATTTTATAAGCATTTCCGCAGCGGCAAAAACGCTGCAGAAACGCTTAAAAAATGCATGGTAGAAGGCCTGCCATGTTCCCCAATGATAATCCACATGTGCACATGCTGCGGAAATTTCCGCTGCGGGTTATCATTGCGGAAAAAAACGCAGCACTACCAATTATTTTGTGGAAGCGCTGCGTTTTTGCCACCATTGACTTTCATTGGAATGCTTGGATTCCACATCACTGGATCTGTAAATGCGGAATCCAAATGTTTCAATTTGCGGATAGTACCCGGGTCTGGAGGACAGGAGACTCTCCTCCGGACAAGTATACCATAGAACCTGTGAGAAAGAGAATAAAATAAAAAATAAATATTATATTTACCTTCTGATGGCCCCCGGTCTCCTTGTCTTCCCTTGCTGGCAGATCGCGGTGGACTGAAGGACCTGCGCTGACATCATAATCATGTGACGGCAGGTCCTTCAGTGTAGTGTACCGCGAGCTGCCGGCAAGCCAGGACGGAGCGAATAAAGACTGCGGGGGCCATCAGAAGGTAAGTATAGATTTATTTTTTTATTTTTTACCATTCTTTCGGTCACACTATATAAATCCATGCCGGTTGCATGGATTTATATAGTGTGACCAAGTTGACAAGCACTTTCCAAATGATGCTAAAATCGCTTGGAAAGCGCTTGTCAACCCACATGCGGAACTGCATGTGAAGAACGCTTCACATCCGCTTGTCCATGGCAGGAAAAACGCATGTACAATCCTCATGCGTTTTTTCTGCCAGAGAGATGCAGAAACGCTCAGAAAAAAATCCTGAGCATTTCTGCATCGTCGGCACATAGCCTAACAATGTAAAACAATTTTACCCCTTAAGTGAACACCGTAAAAAAATAGTGACAAAAAAAGATGCTTTTTCATCATACTGTCAAACAAAAAGTGTAATAAATCGCAATCAAAAAGTAAAATATAAATAAAAATGGTATAGTTGAAAACGTCATCTCATCCTGCAAAAACACACCACAATAGAGCTGCATCAGCTGAGAAACAAAAAAGCTATATCTCTCGGAATATTGCGATGTAAAAACAATTCTTTTTTCTAAAAAAAATGTTTTGTTGTGCAAAAGTGGCGACATATAAAAAAAAGTAAGCATATTTGGTATCGCCACTTCCAAAGCGACCTGTGGTTTCCATGTAAGTCTCTGAAATATGATTCAGATGGTACCCTCAGAGTAAAATTCCCTATAATGAGGCATATGGAGACACTGTGAACGCTGTCTGGCATCTGATCAGGCGGTGTCCTTCTTTTTAATGGTGCATAAAAGCGTGGTCAGCCACAGTTTTGTGCACCTCTGAAAAGAAGGTCCACTCTAAACAGGTGCCAAATTTAGTCCAGAGTAATTCTACTGCCTCATTATAGTGATTGGATCTGTCGGGAGTGTCATCTGAATCACATCACATCAGATGGAAACCCCGCTGTAAGTGCACAGCGTAAAGCGCAGGATAAATGTAATCCAAAATGTTATGTAAAATGTTCCCAGAAAAGGCTTCAACTCAATCCACAAAAAAAGAAAGTCCACACTCAGGTCCATCATCTGTTAACAGAAATATAGGGAGCTTCTAAGTTACTAGTAGCACAAAGGTTCTGGAAAAGCGAAATGGCCCTTGTCCCCCAAAAGAAGTTCAGCAAATTCTGTGCTCCCAAATACAAATGCCTACCTCCCTTTTGAACCCCACAGTGTGCCTAAACCGCAGTTAGCTTCCACATGTTTGGAATTTTTGTAGCGATGAGAGTCCGCCTAATTTACGGGTGCACGTCTCCAGAAGCACGAGCTGGGCATGACTTACTGGTCACTACAACGGCAGTTTGCAATTTTCACTCAGCAACATCCATTGCTGCTTGTTTCTGGAAAACACCCATGGAGTTAAAATCCTCACCACACCTGTAGATAAATTCCCAAAGGGGTATAATTTCCAAAATGGGATCACTTAGAGGATTCTGCTCTTCTAGCACTTAGGGTCTCTGTATATAGTCTGCATACTATTCTAGTTAAATCTGCGCTCCAGAAGGCAAATAGCGCTCTGTCCCTCTGTCCTTTTCTACCCATTTCCCAGTGTGAAAATGTAAAATCTGGATCTAAAACAAAACTTTGGTGGTAAAAATGTGATTATTTTTTCTTCACCGCCCAATGGTGTAAAATTCTCTGAGGCACATGTGGTGTAAACCTGCTCACTGCACCCCTAGATAAATTAATTGAGAGGTCTAGTATGTAAAATGGGGTCTCTTATAGGAAAGTTCTGCTGTACTGGCACCTTAGGGGCTCTGCCAATGTGACATGGCACTGTCAAACCAGCCCAGCCAATATGAACTCCAATACAGTGCCTCTTCTCTTCTGAGCTCTTCACTGTGCCTCAAAAGTAGTTTTCGACCACATATTGGGTATCGGCGTTCTCCAGAGAAATTGTACAATCAATTTTGGGGTCCATTTTCTCCTGCTATCCTTGTGAAAATGAAAATATGGGGGCGAAGACAAATATATTTTTTTCATTTTTACAGATCCACGTTGTAAAATTCTGTGAAGCACCTGTGGCTTCAAGGCGCTCACCACACATCTAAATAAATTCCTTGAGGGGTCTAGTTTCCAAATTTGGGTAACTTGTGGGGGGTTTCCACTGTTTAGGCACATCAGGGATTCTCCAAATGCAATATGACACCTGCAGACTATTCCATCAAAGTCTGTGTTCCAAAATGTCACTCTTTCCTTTCTGAGCCCTGCCATGCACCCAAACATTAGTTTTCCCCCATATGTGGGGTATCTCAATGCTCAGGAGAAATTGCACAAAAAAATTTGGGGTCCATTTTCTCCTGTTACCCCTTTGAAAATAAAAAAAAATTGAGGCTAAAAACGTTTTTGTGGGAAAAATGGGATTTTTTAATTTTCATGGCTCCATATTATAGCCTTCTGTGAAGCTCTTGGGGGTTCAAGGTGCTCATCACACATCTAAACAAGTTCCCTGTGGGGTCTAGTTTCCAAAATGGTGACACTTGTGGGGGGTTTCTGCTGTATAGGCACATCAGGGGCTCTCCAAACGCGACATGGCGTTCGCTAATTATGAAAGGCAAATTTTACATTCAAAAAGTCAAATGGCTTTTCTTCCCTTCTGAGCCTTGCCGTGCCCAAAAATAGTGTTATTTTGCTGTCCATTTTTTCCTGTTACCCTTGCAAAAAAGAAAAATTGGGTCTAAAGTTAGATTTTGGTGAAAAAAAGTTAAATTGTTTTCATTGTTTTCTTCCACATTCCAAACATTCTTGTGAAGCACCAGAAGGGTTAAAATTTCTTGAATGTGATTTTGAGCACCTTGAGGGGTGCAGTTTTTAGAATGATGTCACTTTGGGGTATTTTCTGTCATAAAGGTCCCTCAAAATCACTTCAATGTGATATGGTCCCTAAAAATATGGTTTTGTAAATGTTGTTGGAAAAATTAGAAATCGCTGGTCACCTTTTAACCCTTATAACTTTCTAACAAACAAAAATTTTGGATCCAAAATTGTGCTGATGTAAAGTAGACATGTGAGAAATGTTATTAACTATTTTGTGTGACATTTCTCTAATTTAAGGGCATGAAAATTAAAATTTTGAAAATGGCGAAATTTTCAAAATTTTCCCCAAATTTCCTATTTTTTCCACAAATAAACGCAAGTCATATCAAGTAAATTTTCTCACTATAATGAAGTACAATATGTCACGAAATAGCAATCTCAGAATCAGTGGGATTATTACCTCATAAAGTGAGAAATTTAAAAATTGGCCTGGTCATTAACGTGCAAACGGCCTTCGAAGGTAAAGTGGTTAATTCAGATTAATTCCCTACACCAAATTTTACTTTGCAAGGAAGAATATTAAAAAAAACACTATGCACACTATGTCCAAAGAAGATTTGGATGATCATCAATTAGTAAATATGAATTAAAATTAATCTCAGAGTTTGCTGATCTTTTCTATCCTGTTATTTTGCCTTTGTGTATATTTCCAGATTCTGCCGTGGTGGTGGTATGCAAGTAGGCATTCTTTAATTTTCTAGCAAAGGTGAGCTACAGTGTGGAGAGATGGTCAACAGCTTAAAGTAAACCCGCCAGCTGACACTTTCTGCCCGATCCACGGGAAGCATGTACAATATCATGCACTCTCTGTAGGATCTCAGCTAGGCATGTTTGACAAAAAACATACTTTCTGCCTACATGTGCGCATAGGAAGAGACATTTCCTTTATGCTGGAGTAAATGATTTGAAGCAATTATCACAGAGATTGATAAAAATCATTACCCAGTTTGTTTGGTGAGAGATTTCCTGGGGCCTAACTTGTAAGGTAAGGTTTCCCTGCATGTTGTGATGTTATTACTGTGATCCCTATTTTGACCAAAATAAGGAAGCTTCAACCTGCGTCAAGGGTCCACATACTTGGGAGTCCCTACACTAAACTAATAGCAAAGCCACAATAAGAAGAATTAAAATTCATCCAAGACTCAAGAAAAAAACACAGCAGAAAATGGCAGCAGTGTCTACCTTCCCAGGTCTTCAGAACCAAAATATAAACCAATACCTCTTATATTTTATTTATATATATATATATATATGTATTTTTGCACTTTTTTAATTCCAGGGTGCAGCCAGGTTCTTCAGTGCTGGCTTTGTAAACTAATTTTTCCAGCAAATTTTGCATTCAAAAATTCAAATCGAGCTCCTTCCCTTCCGAGCCCTGCCATGCACACAAACAGTAGTTTTTCCTCGCGTATTGAGTTTCTGCTTGCTCAGGATAAATTGCACAACAATTTTTGGGGTCTATTTTCTTCTGTTACCCTTGTGAAAATAAAAAAATGTGGGTCCAAACTAAACTTTTTGTGAAAAAAAGTTAAATGTTAATTTTTTCCTTCCACATTCCATTAATTCCTGTGAAGTACCTTAAGGGTTAATAAACTTCCTGAATGTGGTTTTGAGCAACTTGAGGGGTGCAATTTTTAGAATGGTGACACTTTTGGGTATTTTTTGTTTTAGAGACCCCTCAAAGTCACTTAAAATGTGATGTGGTCCCTTTAAAAAATGGTTTTGTGAATTTTGTCAAGTTTTAACCCTTCTAACTCCCTAATAGAAAAAAACAATGTTTCAAAAATTATTCTGATGTAAGCTAGACATGTTTGGAAATGTAATTTATTAACTATTTTGTGTGATATAACTCTGATTTAAGGGCAAAAAATTAAAAGTTTTAAAGTTGCGAAATTTTCAATATTTTCTTAAAATTTCTGATTTTTTCACAAATAAATGCAAGTCATATCAAATAAATGTTACCACCATCATGAAGTACAATATGTTGTGGAAAAACAGATTCTCAGAATCAGTGGGATCCGTTGAAGCGTACCAGAGTAATTACCTCATAAAATTATACTGGTCAGAATTGTAAAATTTGGCCTGGTCATGAAGGTGAAAACAGGCTCGGCGGTGAAGTGGTTAATGCTGCTATGATGTTATACTGCTTGTTGTAATAAACATTAAAAATGCAAAGATAATTGGATTATCTCCATATAAATATAGCAAGAGTTATTTCAAGAGCTGCAGTACCATCAATGTATTCAAGTACTTGCAGTCAAGAGATTGCCTACAATGATTATGGATAGAGGTAACTACAATGAGTGCTTAGTGAAAAATCATGGGAGAAGGAAGTAAGCAAGGCCACTGGATGTTAAAGAAGAACAATTCTGGTCATAATCAGATTTGCTGTCCATATAAGCGAACTATTGTTCTAATGAGAAAATGTATGCTCTGGCAAAGAAAGATATAAACTCATTATCAAAAAACATATGTAAATCAGTAGAGAATGTTCACATGTGGCAGATTGCTTTGACTGAAAATGATTTTCATACACATGAATAGGGTTGTTTAACCTGTAAGCACATGGATTTCTACAAGTCCCATTTAGATGAATTGGACAGATGCTGAAATTTACGTAACTAGAATGCAGTGTGTGAACACAGCCACAATACAACATTGCATAATGCAATTTAAATGTCATTCAATAAAAAAAAATTGTATTCACTGTGAATCAAACCACTGCAAATCTTCCAAGTGCATTGAAAAGACGCAAATAACACTGAGGTCTCCTAAGACTGTATCCAACTCCTTTCGATTTTTTTAATATAAGCACAAACGTAATAATTACAGACCAAAAGGAGACAAATTCTGTAGGAAATTACAGATAAAAATTTTGTTAGGGTTTGGTCAGTTCAAATATGGGTCAATCTTTCTTTTGTATGATATTGCTTCACTGTGAAAGGTTTTTTCATCTCTTCTACCTGTCCCTATCATTGGATGGTCACTTGCCTAAATACTGCATGAAGCAATTTATCAATTATTTGATCTTGCTGCTCAGATATGGCTGGTTAGTATACATTAAAATGTTAAAAATCAAATAACCGCACGAGTGAAATATGGCTTCACTCTTCTTGCAAGGACTTTTTTTCTTACACTCTAAACCTTGACTGAGCTAGTATTCATTTTTGGGGTGACAGACTCCATTTAACACCTTCACGAAGCGGCCATTTGCTGTTTTTGCGCTTTCGTTTTTTTCTCCCTTCTTCCCAGAGCCAAAACTTTTTTAGTTTTCTGTAAATATGGATGTGTGTAGGCTTCTTTTTTGCTGGACGAGTTGTACTTTTCAATTAAACCATTGGTTTTACCATATTGTGTACTGGAAAACGGGAAAATAATTCAAAGTGTGGTGACATTGGAAAAAAAGTGCAATTCCACAATTGTTTTTTTTTTTTCACCATGTTCAATAAATGCTAAAATTGACCTTGGCAGGTCATTGCGATTTCGCAGATACCAAACATGTATAGTTCTTTTTTATTTAAGTGGTGAAAAAAGTTTCTTTAAAAAATAAAAATAAAAAATGGTGCCATTTTCCGAGACCCTTAGTGTCTCCATTTTCTGTGATCTTGGGCTGGGTGAGGGCTTCTTTTTTGCATGCTGAGCTAAAATGTTTATTGATGCCATTTTGGGTAGATACAATGTTTTCATTGCCTGTTATTGTATTTTATTGTAATGTTGCTGGGACCAAAAAAACATAATTTTGGCGTTTCTATTTTTTTCTCAATATGCCGTTTACCGATTGGATTAATTCTTTTTATATATTGATTTATCTGGTGATTCTGAATGTGGCAATATCAAATATGTGTATTTTTGATTTTTTTATTGTTTTATTTTGAATTGGGCAAAAGGGGGGTGATTTGAACTTTTATATCTATTGCAAGGTCGCTAATGGTCGCGTAGTGGATGGAAGGTAACCCGGAGTATTTTCTCTAGTGCACGCATGCACTAAGAGGACTAATTGGTGCACCTGGGACCGGGTTACGGGTAGTTTGACAGATGGGCAGGTCTAGCTACCCACATACCTCACCTCTGGGTGTGCTTAGCAGCCTATGTAATTGAGGCTGTTGTTTAGCACATGGTCTGTGTGTCTGGAGGGAGAAGGCCTCCTGTGTGTGGTTGTCTCAAGACTGGGCCATGTACTGGATGTATACCAGCCTGTGTGACCATAGCGCTGGCTAACGAAAGACTAAGCTTAAAGGACTGTTTTAGTTGTTTTTGCCTGCACTAGAGGCTGTTTGTTTGCATTTTGCTTTTGATGGTTTATTAACACCTTTACGACCTTGGGATTTTTTATTATTTGGGCAATATGGCCATGTGAGGGCTTATTTTTGCAGGACAAGTTGTACTTTTAAACGACATTACTGGTTTTACCATATCGTGTACTGGAAAATGGGAAAAAAATTCCAAGTGCGATGAAATTGCAAAAAAAAATGCAATTCCACAGTTGTTTTTTGTTTTTTTTCTTTCCACGTTCACTGGATGCTAAAATTGACCTGCTATCATTATTCTCCAGGTCATTATGAGTTCGTAGACACCAAACATGTATAGGTTCTTTTTTATTTAAGTGGTGAAAAAAAATCCAAAGTTTGCTAAAAAAAAAAGAGGCGTCTCCTGTAGCGTCTCCATTTTTCGGGATCTGGGGCCGGGTGAGGGCTTATTTTTTGCGCGCCGGGCTAATGTTTTTATTTATACTATTTTGGGGTAGATATGATGTTCTGATCGCCCGTCATTGCATTTTATTGCAATGTTCATCGACCAAAAAAATGTAATTCTGGCGTTTGGAATTTTTTTCTTGTTACGCAATACCAAATATGTGTATGTGGGGTTTATTTTTAATTATTTTATTTTGAATGAGGCAAAAGGGGGGTGATTTAAACTTTTATATTTTTTTAATATTTTTAAAAACATTTTTTTTACACTTTTTGCATGCTTCAATAGTTTCTATAGCAGACTAGAAGCGGCAACTGTCTGATCGCCTCTGCTACATAGAGGTGATGAACAGATCACGTCTAAGTAGCAGAAATGCTCCTGTGCTATGAGCGCCGACCACTAGGTGGCGCTCATAGCAATTTTTACATGACAACCACTGGGGTCTGCTGCAGACCCAGGGTTGTCATGCCCACCCATCAGTGACCCACGATCACGTGACGGGGTCACCAATGGGCGGGGTAAGTGACGCGTTTCCGGCCTGGTGCTGTTAAATGCCGCTGTCAGGATTGACCGCGGCATTTAACTGGTTAACAGCCTCGGGTGGATCGCGATTCACCCACGGCTGTTGCGGGCACATGTCAGCTGTAATAATCAGCTGACATGTGTTCGGTTCAGTGCAGGCTCACCGCCGTAGCCCTCAATGAACCGGGGGGTGATGGCCTGGGGCGTACTAATACGCCCCAGGCCATTAAGGGATTAAGCCAATAAACCACTATGGACATTTAAAGGAACATGCCTCCTGTTTGCCTCTCATCATCTGAGTGAGTACAAACCCTACAATTGGTGTTAAACGTGCGGGCAGCGTTCCCAGCAGAGACTTGTGACTGCTACAGGAAGGACTGAATGTCCTGGGTCAAGTCTGTCGCAAGCCAACAAAATAGAGGACCTGCTGAAACACTTGGTCCAGTTGCAGCAGCAACAGGAGACCAACAGGCTGTCACAGCAGATCCAGCATCACCAGCAGGAGCAACAGCAGCAGATGCAGCTTCTGGCAACCAACATCCAGGGCAGGACGAGCGCCCAAACCCCAAGTCCGGCTGATGAAACCCACGTCCGGAAAGCGGTAAGAAGGGCCTTGCAGAAAATGACCCCGGGGATGACATTGAGGCCTTCCTGACCATGTTTGAAAGGGTCGCCGAGAGGGAGAAACTTCTGCCAGAGGAGTGGGTAGAGGAACTGCCACCACACTTGACGGGAGAGTCCGAGAAGGCGTACTATGATTTAGCTTTGTAGGACACCAAATAGTATGGCAAGCTAAAAATTGAGATTCTCGTGTGCTTGGGGGTGACAATGACTATCAGGGCACATCGGGTTCACCAATGGGCGTATCACCAGGACAAACCCCTTCATTCCCAAATGTTTGACCTGTTGCACCTAGTCCAGAAGTGGCTGCAGCTGGAGTCCTCTACGCCTGCGCAAATTGCAGAGTGGGTGGTGATCGACCGGTTTGTGCACTCTATACCGAGGCCCATACAGACTTGGGTTGCCCAGGAGGATCCCCGGAATGCAGTGATCTGGTTGGACTTGTCGAGAGATACCAGAAGGTTGAAGGTTCTTTGGGAAGGCAGCCCACTCCATACTGGGGGTCCCAGCAGGGGGCAAAGGCCCAAAAGGGGGTGGGGTGTCCAAAGTCCAAAGGGGCTACGGGTGATGTCATTTGATGGAGGTGCCATAGCCCAGGCCATATAGCCACCCGTTGTCTCCTGACCCCGAGCCGATGGACTGCAGCATAGGATGCCGTTGATCATAATATGTCTATCTGGCCTGCAGTGTGAACCGTCCACCCATAGAGGGGCCTCAAGGATGTCCCATGAAGGTGAATGGGTGGGAGGTAACGGCACTGCTAGACTCCGGGAGTCTGATGACCCTTTTGAGGGCCACCCTTCCTCTCCATCTGATTCCGGGGAAAAAAAGTCAGCTTACGGTGCATCCATGGTGATGCTAAAGACTACCCTATGGCCAGAGTGGACATTGAAATGTCCCACGGTACTGAGTCCCTAAAGGTTGGCGTAGTTAACGACTTGTTGCAACCTATTATTATAGGCTGGGACTTTTGTTTATTTTGGGATCTGTAGGGGAAGGGTTCCAGGTTCACTGGCTCAGATAGGAAACCAGTTAACCCTTATGAGGTATCACCACACCCAGAGTCAGACAGGTTTCCCTTTTGGGTCCTTGTGGGGGATAAGAAGGTAGTGTCCCCTGAGTCTGACATTCCGGAGTTAGGGGTGACCACTGAGAATTTTGGGTCTGCCCAACATTGGGACCTAACTCTGAAGGAAGCCTTTAATAATGTCCCTGTCATTAATGGGGTTGCACAGGAGCCGGGGGCTGACACAAGGTTTCCATATTTTATGATGAGTGGGGAGTTGTTGTCCCGGTCACGAAAGTGAGGGAAGAGCTGGTGGAACAGTTAATAGTGCCGGGTCCCTATAGATGGAAGGTGTTGGACATGGTCCATTCGCATATCTTGGGAGGACATGGGGGGGTAGAACAAAAAGCAGGAACGGATTATGAAGAGGTTCTATTGGCCGGGTGTCACCGATAAATATTAAAAGTATTGCAGGTCCTGCCATACGTGCCAGTTACCCTCCCCCACCTCTCACTTTCGAAGTCCCCTCATGCCATTGCCCTTTATTGAAGTGCCGTTCGAGAGAATTGTCATGGACTTGGTCGGTCCCCTGGTTAAATCTGCTCATGGGCATCAATATATCTTGATCATCCTAGACTATGCCACACGCTATCCAGAAGCAATTCCCCTGAGAAACTCCTCCGCAAAGAATATAGCTCGCAAATTGGTCCATGTTTTCTCCCGGACAGGTTTACCAAATGCGATTCTGACCAACCAGGGAACACCTTTTATGAGCATGGTCATGAAGGAGTTATGCAAGGTCCTGCAAATCTCACAGCTGAGAACTTCAGTGTACCATCCTCAGACAGATGGCCTGGTGGAAAGGTTTAATAAAACGCTAAAGAGTATGCTGAGAAGGCCATAGAAAAGGACGGTCGAGACTGGTACTGTCTCCTACTATATCTGTTGTTCTCTATCCAAGAAGTTCCACAGGCATCTATGGGATTCTTGCCATTCGAACTTCTGTATGGCCGACATCCACGAGGTCTCCTGGATATAGCCAAGGAAACCTGAGAAGCCAAAGTCACGCCCCACAGAAGCATCACCCAGCATGTTGTACTGATGCAGCATAGGATTGCGAAGGTGATTCCCATCGTAAAATTACATCTCCTCCAGGCAGAAGAAGCTCAGGCCAGGATCTGCAACCAGTCAGCCAGAGTGTGGCAATTCAATCCGGCAGACCGAGTCCTCATGCTAATTCCTACAGTGGAGAGTAAGTTCTTGGCCAAATGGCAAGGTCTGTATGAGGTGGTAGAGAAGTTTGGTGATGTCAACTACAAGGTTCATCAACTGGGATGATGTAAGCCATACCAGATAAACCACATTAACCTCATCAAGTCATGGCAAGACAGGGAGGCTGTGGAAGCTCCATGCTTCCTGGGCAAGCCAGAAGGGGATGTGGGAGGAGTCGCAATAGCAGAAACGCTAATGAAGATCCAAAAACATCAGTATCGGGAGTTGATGCAGAAGAACAGGGATCAGTTATCGGAATTGGCTGGCTGCACAAGGGTCATAGAACACGAGGTTCTGACGGAGCCACATGCGCAGGTGAAATTGAAGCCCTATCGGATACCTGAGGCCCAACGAGAGGTGATCTCCAAAGAGGTGGCTCGTATGTTGAAACTCTGGGTCATTGAGAAATCCAAGAATGGCTGGTCGAACCCGACTGTCCTGGTCCCAAACCCCAATGGTGCATGGAGTTTCTGCAATGACTATCGGAAGTTGAATTAGGTCTCCAAGTTCGACACATGTCCCATGCCATGCATCGATGAGCTGATCCAGATACTTAGGCCAGCAAGGTACATAACCACCTAGGATTTGAAGAATGGATATTGGCAGATCCCCATGGCACAGGGAGCTAAGGAGAAGACTGTTTTCTAGGCCGGATGGATGCTTTGAGTATGTCCCGTTGCCGTTTGGACTGCAGGGGGTCCCTGCAACCTTCCAGAGAGCTATGGATGGAATCCTTGCACCACATAAGCAATACTCCGAGGCATACCTGGACACCTGGATAGTGTTATCTTCAGCCCGGACTGGGAGAGTGATCTGGAAAAGGTCCAGGCTGTAAGGAAGGTGGGGTTTTCAATAAACCCAAAGAAATGTGCCATGGGGAAAGAAGAAACCAAATACCTGGGTTATGTAGTTAGTAAAGGCGAGATCAAACCCCAAATCAGTTAAGTGGAGGCAATCCAAACCTGGTCGAGACCACAGTCAAAAAAGCAGGTTAGAGCCTTCCTGGAAATTGTGGGATACTACAGGAAGTTCATCCCAAACTTCGTCTTGATGGCCGCACCCCTGACTGACCTCCTTAAGGGGACGAAATCGGCAATGGCAAATGGTCTGAAGAGGCGGACACGGCCTTTCAAGAGATTAAAGTGGCTCTGTGTAGGCACCCATTCCTTGTTGCCCCCGACTTCAAGAAATAGTTTATACTCTAGACAGATGCCTCAGATGTCAGTTTAGGAGCAGTCCTTTCCCAGGAGATACCAAAGGAGGAGCACCCTGTCCTCTACCTGAGTAGAAAGCTGTCCTCCTGTGAGAAAATATTCAGTCATAGAGAAGGAGTGCTTGGCCGGTGGGCAGTGAACACGTTACGGTACTACTATCTGTTAGGTCAAAAATTTAGATTAGTATCTGACCTTGCCCCACTCAGATAGATCAGAGAAACAAATTGAAAAAATTCCAGGGTCAGCCGCTGGTTTTTAGCCCTACAGGACTTCAACTTCCATGTAGAACATAGAGCAAGGAAGCTACATGGTAATGCCGATAGAGAACACTTGGGCCAACATATTAGAGAACTCACGAGTCAGTGGTGACAACACGGACCAGTTCACCACTCATAGTCGTGAGTGAAAAATTGCCTACTCAAGGAACAGAATGAAAAACTGCAAGAGTGAGTATTAATGGCATAAAACAGCAAAGTTTATTAATCGATTAAAAATGTACAAAAATGATGCAAAACATGTATAAATACATATAAATATAGAGACAGTGGGTGAAAATTGGATCAAAAGAGGAAAAACCCCCGTAACATCGTCAAAACCCCTCATATATATATGTTGCAAGGTACAATGTGTCCAGATGAGATCCACAGGTGCCTCTTGATAAAGCTAAACGTGAAACGCGCGTCGAGGCCCCTGGTGGATGTCTTTTGTTCGCCTCCCTGTGCCCTATACATTGGTGAGAGTTACCAATCAGTTCGGTGAGTGCCCTGATCTACTTATTACTACGGTCTCCCATTTGGGAATTACATTTCAGGGTTATCTTATTCCGTTTATCTGACTGTGACTTTATACTCTCCTTTTGGTTCCACCTTCCCCTCGTACTCCTGTTTGTTCTTTCCCCTTTTCTCTCTCTCTACTTCTCCCCCTGTGGATCTCATCTGGACACATTGTACCTTGCAACATATATATATGAGGGGTTTTGAAGATGTTACGGGGGTTTTTCCTCTTTTGATCCAATTTTCACCCACTGTCTCTATATTTATTTGTATTTATACATGTTTTGCATCATTATTGTACATATTTAATCGATTAATAAACTTTGCTGTTTTATGCCATTAATACTCACTCTCGCAGTTTTTCATGGTAATGCCGATGCCCTCTCGAGAATCCCGTTTGATAGTAGAAGGTGCAAAGCCCAACGGCTTTAGGCAGAGGGGGAGGTATGTAAGGTGGCTAATGGTCGCGTAGTCGATGGGAGGTATATATCACAGAGATGGTTGGTCTCTGTGATGTAACCCAGAGTATTTTCTCTAGTACACGCACTAAGATGACTAATTGGTGCACCTGGGACCGGATTACGGGTAGTTTGACAGATGGGCAGGTCTTGCTACCCACATACCTCACCTCTGGGTGTGCTTAGCAGCCTATATAATGGAGTCTGTTGTTTGACACATGGCCTGTGTGTCTGGAGGGAGAAGGCTTCTTGTGTGTGGTTGTCTCCAGACTGGGCCGTGTACTGGATGCCTACCAGCCTGTGTGACCACAGCACTGGCTAACCAGAGACTAATCTAAAAAGACTGTTATAGTTGTTTTTGCCTGCACTAATGGCTGTTTGTTTGCATTTTGCTTTGACGTTTTATGAAGTCAATAAACCACTATTGATATTTAAAGGAACATGCCTTCTGTTTGCCCATCATCGCACCTAAGTGAGTACCATCCCTACAATAAAATATATATATTTTTAATTTTTAAAAACTTTTTTTTCTACTTTTTACTTGCTTCAATAGTCTCTATGGGAGACCAGAAGATGCGATCATCTGATCGCCTGTGTTACTCATACAGGTGCATCTCACAAAATTAAAACATCATCAAAAAGTTAATTTTTTTCAGTTCTACAATCCAAAAAGGCAAACTCATATATTATATAGAGTTATTACAAACAGAGTGATCTATTTCAAGTGTTTATTTCTGTTAATGTTGATGATTATGTCTTACAGCCAATAAAAGCACAAAGGTCATTATCTCAGTAAATTAAAATAATTAACAAAAAACACCTGCAAAGGCTTCCTAAGTGTTTAAAAAAAGGTCCCTTAGTCTGTTTCAGTAGGCTCCACAATCATGAGGAAGACTGCTGACTTGGCATGTGTCCAGAAGGCAGTCATTGACACACTCCACAAAGTCCCAGAGTTCCAATTTTCATTTGGAAATCAAGGTCCCAGAGTCTGGAGGAAAGGGGAGAGGCACACATTCCAAGTTGCTTGAGGTCTAGTGTGAAGTTTCCGCAATCAGTGATGGTTTGGGGAGCCATGTCATCTCCTGGTGTAGATCCACTGTGTTTTATCAAGACCAAAGTCAGCGCAGCCGTCTACCAGGAAATTTTAGAGCACTTCATGCTTCCCTCTGCTAACAAGCTTTTTGGAGATGGAAATTTCATTCTCCAGCAGGACTTGGCACCAGTCCATACTGCCAAACGTACCAATACCTGGTTTAAAAACAACAGTATCACTGTGCTTGATTGGCCAGCAAACTCGCCTGACCTTAACCCTATAGAGAATCTATGGGGTATTGTCAAGAGGAAGATGAGAGACACCAGACCCAACAATGCAGATGATCTGAAGGCTGCCATAAAAGCAACCTGGGCTTCCATAACACCTCAGCAGTGGCACAGGCTGATCTTCTTCATGCCATGCCGCATTGATGCAGTAATTGATGCAAAATGAGCCCCCGACCAAGTATTGAGTGCATTTACTGAACATACATTTCAGTAGGCCAACATTTCGGATTTTAAAATAATTTTTCAAGCTGTTGTTATAAAGTATTCTAATTTACTGAGATAATGATTTTTGTGTTTTCATTGGCTATAACCCATAATCATCAACATTAACAGAAATAAACACTTGAAATAGATCACTCTGTTTATAATGACTCTATATAATTTATGAGTTTCACTTTTTGGATTGTAGAACTGAAAAAAAATAACTTTTTGATGATGTTCTAATTTAGTGAGATGCACCTGTAGCAGGGCTTCAGCCCTGCTATGTATACAAAAAGTGCTCATCTGCTATGAATGCTGACCGCTGGGGGAGGGGGCTACTAGAAGGTCTGCTATGACAACCACAGGGTCTCCTAAAGACCCCAGGTTGGCATGCCAACTGGTGATGGGCGAGCACTAAAATGCTTGGGTGCTCATTGCTTGAGTTGAGCACATTGGAATACTCGGGTGCTCGACCCAAGCAATGAGACCAATGTAAGTCTATGGCAAACTCGAGCACTTTTCTGGCAGCTCCCCCAGGCGGTCTACAGCGCAATTATATGTGATCCATGTGACGGACAAACCACAGTTTTAAATAGCTGGATTTTTAGCGCTGTAATAATTCCAACATGCAAATGGCGCAGAAAAATAGTGTTCTCTGGATTGTTTTTTAAGCAAATTATCAGGAATAAGATAAAAAATATATATTCCTGGTCCCTGATACCTGGGGCTATTTCTACAAATATCTGTAAAAGCACCAGCAGACTGAACTGGAACTCCATTTTATTATGAAAGTAGAAACCATTACAACTAACAAAACATAAGCCAAAACTTAAACAAAACAGAGACAGCCAGCAAAACTTAGCAGGTAACCTACCTGTCCCACAACTCTCACATTACTTATAACCAAGCACTATTTACAACCCTCCTACCACATCCGGCTCTACTGCAAAAAATAATACCCATTCATTACACCACACAAAAACACAAACAACAAAACACTCATATAATATATACAGATTTTTTTTATATATATATATATATATATATATATATATATATATATATATATATATATATATACAGTACAGACCAAAAGTTTGGACACACCTTCTCATTTAAAGATTTTTCTGTATTTTCATGACTTTGAAAATTGTACATTCACACTGAAGGCATCAAAACTATGAATTAACACATGTGGAATTATATACTTAACAAAAAAGTGTGAAACAACTGAAAATATGTCTTACATTCTAGGTTCTTCAAAGTAGTCACCTTTTGCTTTGATGACTGCTTTGCATACTTTTGGCATTCTCTTGATGAGCTTCAAGAGGTAGTCACCGGTTTTCACTTCACAGGTGTGCCCTGTCAGGTTTAATAAGTGGGATTTCTTGCCTTATAAATGGGGTTGGGACCATCAGTTGTGTTGTGCAGAAGTCTGGTGGATACACAGCTGATAGTCCTACTGAATAGACTGTTAGAATTTGTATTATGGCAAGAAAAAAGCAGCTAAGTAAAGAAAAACGAGTGGCCATCATTACTTTAAGAAATGAAGGTCAGTCAGTGCGAAAAATTGGGCAAACTTTGAAAGTGTCCCCAAGTGCAGTTGCAAAAACCATCAAGCGCTACAAAGAAACTGGCTCACATGAGGACCGCCCCAGGAAAGGAAGACCAAGAGTCACCTCTGCTTCTGAGGATAAGTTTATCCGAGTCACCAGCCTCAGAAATCGCAGGTTAACAGCAGCTCAGATTAGAGACCAGGTCAATGCCACACAGAGTTCTAGCAGCAGACACATCTCTACAACAACTGTTAAGAGGAGACTTTGTGCAGCAGCCCTTCATGGTAAAATAGCAGCTAGAAAACCACTGCTAAGGAAAGGCAACAAGCAGAAGAGACTTGTTTGGGCTAAAGAACACAAGGAATGGACATTAGACCAGTGGAAATCTGTGCTTTGGTCTGATGAGTCCAAATTTGAGATCTTTGGTTCCAACCACCGTGTCTTTGTGCGACGCAGAAAATGTGAATGGATGGACTCTACATGCCTGGTTCCCACCGTGAAGCATGGAGGAGGAGGTGTGATGGTGTGGGGGTGCTTTGCTGGTGACACTGTTGGGGATTTATTCAAAATTGAAGGCATACTGAACCAGCATGGCTACCACAGCATCTTGCAGCTGCATGCTATTCCATCCGGTTTGCGTTTAGTTGGACCATCATTTATTTTTCAACAGGACAATGACCCCAAACACACCTCCAGGCTGTGTAAGGGCTATTTGACCAAGAAGGAGAGTGATGGGGGGCTACGCCAGATGACCTGGCCTCCACAGTCACCAGACCTGAACCCAATCGAGATGGTTTGGGGTGAGCTGGACCGCAGAGTGAAGGCAAAAGGCCCAACAAGTGCTAAGCATCTCTGGGAACTCCTTCAAGATTGTTGGAAGACCATTTCCGGTGACTACCTCTTGAAGCTCATCAAGAGAATGCCAAGAGTGTGCAAAGCAGTCATCAAAGCAAAAGGTGGCTACTTTGAAGAACCTAGAATATAAGACATATTTTCAGTTGTTTCACACTTTTTTGTTAAGTATATAATTCCACATCTGTTAATTCATAGTTTTGATGCCTTCAGTGTGAATGTACAATTTTCAAAGTCATGAAAATACAGAAAAATCTTTAAATGAGAAGGTGTGTCCAAACTTTTGGTCTGTACTGTATATATATATACACAGCTAACCTAACATAAAACTTACCCTATCTAAACCCACCACCCCTGGCCACCAAGTTCAAGGACCGTTCTCTGAGCTTGGATCGGACCACAATGTTTTTCCACCAGGTGGGCCCGGGCCAGGCCAGACCAGTCCTTATAACACCCGAACCCCCAAAAAGCACCCCCCGCCCCCAAAACCCCCTCCCCACCTAACTAAACCCCTATTGCTACAATAACCACACATTATTATTTTTCCATATTACTTACAAATAACCTCACATTATATTACAAAATTTGCTCAAGTTTGGTGCTTGAAAACCCTCTCCACCACCTATCAAGTCAAGCAAAATAAAAATCTAGTTGTGAAAAGAAGTCATCCCTCCAACAGGAGAAACTTGGAGTACTATAAGACTAAGGCACCCCAAAGGAGAAACCTCTCCAAAGCCGAGAGGTTCTCGGTGCTCCTAATCGTTCATACTACAAGGTCACCTAAGATGTTACTACAAACTTCTTCCAATGGGAGGATTTTGCTACTTGTCGAAACTAAAGAGCTTTCATTCCAAGTGAAATACCTAACCACTACACTGACTAAGAATAAAGTGTTTCTGTCCCGGCCACCAAGGTCCCTGAATGCCCCATAAGCCCACTCAGCATATGAGAGGCAAGCCAGCCGAGGCCAGCCCATGGAAGCACCCACCCTTTTGGAAACCTCTATATTGAAGGGACACCGAAGCAGGAAGTGCTCCATGCTTTCCAATATGTCAGCACAATCTTCCCAAGGACAATTCCTGTCCTCGGAATTACTGTACTTCCGGTTGTCTCTCACATATAGCTTACCATAGCAACAGCACCAAGTCAAGTAAAAAAACTTCAAGTGGATCCTTCTTGAGTTTAAAAGCCGCAACCCCACCTCCAGATCCAGACTTGGGCAATCCCTGAGGGCCAGAGGTTTTTGGAAATGTGTTGACAAGACCCTCTCATCAATGAGTTTCCTTGACAGAGTTCTTACCTCCCACACTCCCAAGCCCAACCGGTGAATTACCTTCAGGACCAGGGTAACATAAGCTGGGAGATGCCCGTGAGGTATGCAAAGATCCTTCACATGCCCCCCTGTCTCCCATTCCTGGAAGAAAGGCTGAAACCACCCTCTGCAGGAGAATACCCACAGAGGAGCCCTCTTCTTCCAGAGGTTTGCAATGTTTGCTTTCAAAAAGGTGTTTGCTTGAAACACCACAGGGTTGACCATATTCAATCCCCCTAGTCTCCTCGTACAGTAAGTAACCTCCAGTTTGACTAGGTTTAACCTGTTCCCCCATAACAGTTGGAAGAACAGGCTATAAACCCACTTCTAGAGAGGTTCTGGCAAGATGCAGACAGTACCCAGGTAAATTAACAGAGGGAGCAGCAAAGCTAAACACAAGTTTACCCTTTCCCTCAGGGTCAGAGACCACCCCTTCCATTGGTCCACGGAAGGCACACGCAAGCCTACCATTCCAGTTTCTAGAGGCATAATCACCCTGGCCAAAATCGATGCCTAGGACTATGGCATACTCCTGGGGCTCTGGAAGGGTGTCCGGGAGACCAAAACCGGGGTCTCTTCCTCCCAGCCAGAGGCTCTCACACTTGTCCTGATTGACCTTGGACCCGGATGCCTCCGAATAGCTCTCCACTTCTGACATCACCTCCTCAACCTCCCCTTTCAAGGAGACGAAAATAGTGACATCATCCTCGTAGGCTACCACCTTCAGAGTGGCCTCCTGCGCACCCGAGCTACCCATCTTTATCCCCACCAACGTTCCACGATCTACCCTCCTTACAAAGGGATCAATCGCGAACATGTACAGCAAAGGACTAGTGATGAGTGAGCACTAAAATGCTCTGGTACTCGTTGCTCAGGTCGAGCAAATTGGAATACTCGGGTGCTCGACCCGAGCAATGAACCCAATGTAAGTCTATGGGAAACTCGAGTATTTTTCAGGCGGCTTTCCCCAGTGGTCTGCAGAGGGCATAAAAATTGCCCAAATCGATGGGAACTGTGCTCAAATGAAATGAAAACTGCATGGGGAAGACCCCTGGAAGCATTTCTGACTCCCATATCACTGCTGACAACAACGTTGTCAGAGTATAACGCCACTTTTACGTACTCACAATAAAACATACAAAAACTAAACCAAAATGGATTTTCCTGGGAAGTATGTTAAGGAACATCCTTTCCAGGGTAATGACTTGTATATAAAGCAAAATAAATAACCAAAACCAAAAATATTCCTCCACACCTTGAACTATGTTCACATGTATCAGACACATGCATACAGTGCTGAAAAGACATGGGAACAGCATGGGGAAGACGTCTGGAAGCATTTCTGACTCCCAGGTCACTGCCTAAAAGTGTGCTCATCATGAGTGATCCTTGGAAAGATGCAAAGATGCTTCCCGCCATGCACCTGTCATTGCAGACTTGCAACAATCACCATACACGTCCTTGTCCCACTGCAGCGTTCAGTTGTCCCTACCCCATTCCTTGGAATGCAAGCGCAAGTATGCAGCCAGACACCCACCCACCCACAGGCTGCAATACTATACTGCCAAATTTTTGACAGCTGCTTGCACTTGAAATGTGGCCTTTTAGGCTCGTGAAGTCGGAAGCTGTCCGCAATCTTATGGCGGCGGCGACCGGATATCCATACTCCGTCCCCAGCCGCCATTATTTTTCCCGGTATCGTGTCCGCCTTCCACAAGCACGGGTCCCACAACATTACCCGTTCCCTCCCCAGTGCACTTACTGGGAAGGACCACCTAACCACAAACACGTGGACAGGTGAATGTGGCAAGGGATGGTACGGAACCAGTCCACAGCTTTTTTTGTTGAGTTGTATTTAGCTCAGTGAAAGGACTGGCATAGAGGGAATCCGTATCTACTCTGGGTGTCATTTCTCCCAGGAAGTCCTCTAATGCAGCTTGTTGCAGAAGCAATGGCAGCCCGGCCAACATCAACTCGCACTTGTCAGTGGTGCTTTGACACAAAAACATCTTTCTTAGCGCATTTAATTTCATGACTACAGAGTTGGGCAATGGCCAGATCTGCAATGCGGTTTGAGAAATAACATGCATAAGCATGTCCAATCCACATTAAAAAAGCAGCCATAGAGTGTCTGGGAACCTTCCCACACACTTTTCTTAGCCAGGACTGCTTCTCGGCAGGGTTTGATGGTCCCTCCAGAGAATCCTCTGGGGTGCCCTGGCTTCTACGTCAGGAGAGTTCATGATAGCGCTAACTTTGCAGCTGCTATGGGGCTCTTGAGCAGGGGAGAAAGGTGAGCCCTCAGAATCAAATCCTATTGTGGGCACAATGTTTTTCAATCTGAAACAGCTTCTCAGTGGGAATTGTATTTCACCACAGCCATATTCTTTAGCTCGGTGAAAGGACTGGAATAGAGGGAAACCATATCTACTCCGGCTGTCATTTCTCCATCACCAGGTTTCGCCCATTGTCACACACTACCATGTCTGGCTGTATGTTCAGCGGTGAGAGCCACAGATCAGGCTGCTGTGTTACAGCTTTAAACAATTCTGCAGAGCTGGGCGGTTTGTCACCTAAGCATTAAGCATGTTATCTTCAGCACAGCCTGTTGCTGCTTGGCCAAGGCAGTGCAGCAGTGCTGTCAGCTTGTGACTGATGTGGTCATTTCAGAGATGGAGGAGGAGGTGCAGGAGCTGAACAATGTGATTATATTGAGGTTAAATTGTTGACGCTGTTTTTTATAATAAAGAAAGATCCTATTGTTTTTTGTTTTTTTTTTACATTATTTTTTAAAGACAAATGCATTCACCAGGAAATGTCATTTTAACAATTTGCAACCTTATCTGGCAATGTGGTGTGACACATCATCAGACAAATCCTTTTTTATTTATGATGCAGGGACTCTGAAAGTCATAAAGCCTATTTTCATAGGGCCATCAGACGGCCCTAACTATTCTTGAAAGGCCAGCAGTCGGCCCTCGCTATTGTTAGAGAGCTATCAGCAGGCTATGCTTTGTTGTTCCCATTATTAACAAGTGGATCTCCTATACTGTTATTTCATATGCTGTGACTGCAAGGGCTGCCAAAAATTTGGATGCAACCCAATACCCCTTCGAAGAGACATAGAGGAGGGTCTCAGTTAAAAAAAATATTCCCATTATAAAGGAACGGGTCACCTATAGTGGTAATGCCTATGCTGTGACTGCAAGGGCTGCAAAATTTTGTGGAAAAACCCAGCGACAAATTCCCATTAGAAATGAGAGAGTCTGCTATACAGTTATAGGGTATGCAGTGAGTCCAACGGCTGACCAATTTTAGGAAAAACCGCACTAAGAATTTAAAGACGCATAGAGCAGGGCCACAGTAACAAGTACAACATGTTCCCATTAGAAAGGAGAGGGTCTGCTATACAGTTATAGGGTATGCAGTGAGTCCAACGGCTGACCAATTTTAGGAAAAACCCCACTAATAGTTTAAAGACATCTACAGCAGTTTGGGTTTTATGTGAAATTATGTCCAATTTGCATTATGTACTCTGTCTTTGTGTTCCAATACACACAAAGGAAATAAGCATATGCTGCATATAACAAAACGAGTAATTGCAATAATTTTATGGAATAAATTAATAATTACTTCATTTTCTTGAACAATTTCAAGGGTGCCATCACTTTTGGCCTTGATTGTGTGTGTGTGTGTGTGTGTGTGTGCGTATATGTGTATATATATATATATATATATATATATATATATAATATATATAAAGGGAATACTCAAATAACATATCCTAGATCTGAATGAATGAAATATTCTCATTGAATAATTTGGAGTCACCCCCAAAATTAAAATGGAAAAACACACTACAGGCTGATCCAACTTTGATGTAATGTCCTTAAAACAAGTCAAAATGAGGCTCAGTATTGTGTGTGGCCTCCATGTGCCTGTATGACCTCCTTACAATGCCTGGGCATGCTCCTGATGAGGTTGCAGATGGTCTCCTGTGAGATCTCCTCCCAGACCTGGACTAAAGCATCCTCCAACTCCTGGACAGTCTTGTGGTGCAACGTGACGTTGGTGGATGGACATGATGTCCCAGATGTGCTCAATCGGATTCAGGTCTGGGGAACGTGTGGACCTTTCCATAGCTTCAATGCCTTCATCTTGCTGGAACTGCTGACACACTCCAGCCACATGAGGTCAGGCATTGTCCTGCATTAGGAGGAACCCAGGGCCAACCGCACCAGCATATGGTCTCACAAAGGGTCTGAGAATCTCATCTCGGTACCTAATGGCAGTCAGGCTACCTCTGGCGAGCACATGGAAGGCTGTGCGGCCCTCCAAAGAAATGCCACCCCACACCATTACTGACCCACTGCCAAACCGGTCATGTTGAAGGATGTTGCAGGTAGCAGATCGCTCTCCACGGCATCTCCAGACTCTGTCACATCTGTCACATGTGCTCAGTGTGATCCTGCTTTCATCTGTGAAGAGCGCAGGGCGCCAGTGGCGACTTTGCCAATCCTGGTGTTCTGTGGCAAATGCCAAGCATTCTGCAAGGTGTTTGGCTGTGAGCACAACCCCCATCTGTGGACGTCGGGCCCTCATACCACCCTCATGGAGTCGGTTTCTAACCTTTTCTGCAGGCACATGCACATTTGTGGCCTGCTGGAGGTCATTTTGCAGGGCTCTGGTAGTGCTCCTCCTGTTCCTCCTTGCACAAAGGCGGATATAGCGGTCCTGCTGCTGGGTTGTTGCCCTCCTATGGCCCCGTCCACATCTCCTGATGTACTGGCCAGTCCCCTGGAAGCGCCTCCAGCCTCTGGACACTTAGCTGACAGACACAGCAAACCTTCTTGCCACAGCTTGCATTGATGGGCCTTCCTGGATGAGCTGCACTACCTGAACAACTTCTGTGGGTTGTAGAGTCCATCTCATGCTACCACGAGTGTGAAAGCACAACCAACATTCAAAAGTGACCAAAACATCAGCCAGAAAGCATTGGTACTGAGATGTGGCCTATGGTCCCCACCTGCAGAACCACTCCTTTATTGAGGGTGTCTTGGTAATTGCCAATAATTTCCATCTATTGTCTATTCCATTTGCACAACAGCATGTGAAATTGATTGTCAATCAGTGTTGCTTCCTAAGTGGACAGTTTGATTTCACGGAAGTTTGATTTAATTGGAGTTATATTCTGTTGTTTAAGTGCTCCCTTTATGTTTTTGAGCAGTGTTTATATAAATAATATATGTTATAAATATAGCAGTCTATAACACCAGCATGGGGCTGGTTGTGGAATGGGATAAAGAGACAGTGAAGAGTAAGATAGGAGGAGGTGAGGAAAGTTGCAGCAGGACCTGCTATCTGCCCTGTCTTGTTACACTTATATATTATCATATCATTATAATCTGATAACAAATTTCTGATATACAGACTTTATGGTGTAATTTATTACACAATGATAGAAAGTGGCAATTGATGCATATTATATAGTTACAAGGAGTCTATGGAGGAAAATATTATACATTTTAAGTATTCATTTTAATTTGCAAACAAAAGGGCTATCAGTTTTAGAACATCATATTACTGTTTTTAACAAGTTAACATAGCTGCAAATCTCTTAATTAACAGATCATGAGATTTAGCAAGATACAATCTTGTTTTGAAATATTATTTTAATGACATTAAGGTGTACAATATGAACTACAATATTTACTCAAACATACAGAGTTTATTCCTATTATTTTTCATCATCTTTATCATTAGATCATCATTAGTATAACTAGTATTTTATTGTATTGTAATAGTCAATATGCAGTATTTAACATTTCAGATTTAGAATAGAGATTCTTATTATGATAAGGAATTTAAATAAGAGGTCACACTTCTTGCTAATTATTGACTCAGTTGAATAGGAAGAAACACCTATTCAGCTTTTCCACCATTTGGCCTAGTAAAACGAGTATAACTCTACTAATTGGCATTGCACCTACCAGATTGCCTTTAATAAAACATCTAAACCAAGTGAAGCATTAGATCAATAGCAGTGTATCTGATGTAAAAAGACAATACCAAACATCAATAACTGTTAGACGATTGCTGTACAAAGAAGATTGCAGCTCTTTTGAAATTGAAAGTTCCTACGGGGTAATAGAGGAAACATCTGTTTGTATTTGCTGTTGCTGTTAGGCTACTGCACAGCTCTACTCATGCCACATCTGTTACATAAATGTATTGCTTCAGATGTCACTGTATTTAAGTAGCCCAATAATTATCATATACCATTGTATTATAATAATATACTATACTTAAATGAATTGTGATTAGTTATGAAGATCACGTAAACATTAGTTTAACTGCATAAAATGTTTATGGCTTTTAAATAAATTATAAAGGATAACTAATGATTGAGTCAGGCTATGTGCCCACGTTGCATTTATGAAGCTGAAAATTTCTGCTTCATTTCTGCAAGTCCAATCCCGGAAAAACGCATGCGGAATTCCGCACGCGTTTATCGCGCATTTTTCGCGCGTTTATCACGCGTTTTCCACATGCGGAATTGCCTTGCGTTTTTTATGCATTGGATAAAGGCAATTCTGCTTGCGGAAACGCAAAATTAAATGACATGCTGCGGATTTTTGAACGCAGCATAAACGCTGCGGAAAAATCCGCAGCATGTGCATAGAACTTGCGGAATCCCATTGGGGACCATGGGGTGCGGGTTACCAAGCGTTTTACAAGCGTTTCCGCTGTGGAAATTCCGCATCAAAAACGCTTGAAAAACGCTACGTGGGCGATCAGGATTACCTTTATGACATGAGTCAATGCATGTTTAACAAATTGATTTACATTGAATGAAAGTTTGCCTAGCAAGATCCTTCCCTGCTAAAGTACAAACCACTTAGCGGACTGGACCTAATTACCTGTATTATGAGATTACGAAACTGCAATGATAAACAACCCAGAATCTACATAATTAAAAACAAAATTTCCCATCCATTCACATACTTTTAGGCTATGTGCCCACGTTGCATTTATGAAGCAGAAAATTTCTGCTGCATAAATGCAAGTCCTCTCCCGGAAAAACGCATGCGGAATTCCGCACGCGTTTATCGCGCATTTTTCGCGCGTTTATCACACGTTTTCCACATGCGGAATTGCCTTGCGTTTTTTATGCATTGGATAAAGGCAATTCTGCTTGCGGAAACGCAAAATTAAATGACATGCTGCGGATTTTTGAACGCAGCATAAACGCTGCGGAAAAATCCGCAGCATGTGCATAGAACTTGCGGAATCCCATTGGGGACCATGGGGTGCGGGTTACCAAGCGTTTTACAAGCGTTTCCGCTGCGGAAATTAAGCATCAAAAACGCTTGAAAAACGCTACGTGGGCGATCAGGATTACCTTTATGACATGAGTCAATGCATGTTTAACAAATTGATTTACATTGAATGAAAGTTTGCCTAGCAAGATCCTTCCCTGCTAAAGTACAAACCACTTAGCGGACTGGACCTAATTACCTGTATTATGAGATTACGAAACTGCAATGATAAACAACCCAGAATCTACATAATTAAAAACAAAATTTCCCATCCATTCACATACTTTTAGGCTATGTGCCCACGTTGCATTTATGAAGCAGAAAATTTCTGCTGCATAAATGCAAGTCCTCTCCCGGAAAAACGCATGCGGAATTCCGCACGCGTTTATCGCGCATTTTTCGCGCGTTTATCACACGTTTTCCACATGCGGAATTGCCTTGCGTTTTTTATGCATTGGACAAAGGCAATTCCGCTTGCGGAAACGCAAAATTAAATGACATGCTGCGGATTTTTGAACGCGGCATAAACGCTGCGGAAAAATCCGCAGCATGTGCATAGAACTTGCGGAATCCCATTGGGGACCATGGGGTGCGGATATACATGCGTTTTTCAAGCGTTTACGCTGCGGAAATTCCGCAGCATATACGCTTGAAAAATGCTACGTGGGCACACAGCCTTAGGCCTTAGGCTATGTGCCCATGTAGCAGATTTGATGCAGTGCGTTTTTGCCTCTCTCTGGCAGAAAAAAACGCATGCAGATTTACATGCGTTTTTTTCTGCCAGAGAGAAGCGTTTTTTCAGCGTTCTTACATGCGTTTTCGCATGCGTTTTTTCAAGCACTTTTTCAAGCGATTTTGATCATCACTTGGAAAAGTGCTTGACAAGTTGGTCACACAATTTAAATTCATGCAACTGGCATGGATTTATATAGTGTGACCAACTTAGATGCTTTAAGGCTGTGTGCCCACGTAGCATTTTTCAAGCGTATATGCTGTGGAATTTCCGCAGCGTAAACGCTTGAAAAACGCATGTATATCCGCACCCCATGGTCCCCAATGGGATTCCGCAAGTTCTATGCACATGCTGCGGATTTTTCCGCAGCGTTTATGCCGCGTTCAAAAATTCGCAGCATGTCATTTAATTTTGCGTTTCCGCAAACGGAATTGCCTTTGTCCAATGCATAAAAAACGCAAGGCAATTCCGCATGTGGAAAACGCATGATAAACGCGCGAAAAATGCGCGATAAACGCGTGCGGAATTCCGCATGCGTTTTTCTGGGAGAGGACTTGCATTTATGCAGCAGAAATTTTCTGCTTCATAAATGCAACGTGGGCACATAGCCTTAATGCTGCATCTATAGTAAAAAAAAAAAGAATTAAAAAGTTAAAAATAAAAAAAACCTGTATACTCACCTCTCCAGTCTCCTCCAGGCGGCGATCCACTCTCCTCAGCGTCCCGCGGTGTACTGGAAGGACCTGCGGTGACGTCATTTAGTCAGCTGATGGTCACGTGACCATCACCTGACCGCTGATGCCAGCGGTTGCGTGACCATCAGCTGACTAAATGACGTCACCGCAGGTCCTTCCAGTACATCGTGGGACGCCGAGGAGAGAGGATGCGGCCGGGAGGAGATCGGAGAGGTGAGTATACAGGTTTTTTTTTATTTTTAACTTTTTTATTTCTTGTTTTCACCGCGTGGTAGCCGGGATAAAGACGAGTTGTAGTCTCCTCTTCATCCTGGGTACCACACGCACCGCGATTACGCCACAAATTCGTAGCCATTGAATTTAATTGAAACGCAGAAAATCCACATATACCTGCGGGTTTTCTGCATTTTAATGTTCCTCAATGGCCACGAATTTGCGGCGTAATCGCGGTCGAAATGGTCATGCTGTGTTTTGCAAAGCAATGTGAATTTGGCACGCTAATTAGTGCATCATGTGCACAGCACATCCGAGTTCACATTGCTTTGCATAGCAGACGGTTTTACAAGCGTTTTTGCGTCATTTTCGCGGCTGTAAAAATGCTACAAAAGCGCTACGTGGGCACATAGCCTTAAAGACCGACTACTTAAAACTACAAATGTAGTTATAAGAGTGAGAAATTTAACATGCCCCATTAACAATATTGTTTTGTCAAAAGCAACATATTTTTTTAGAGATGATAAAATATTTGGAAATTCAATTAGATAGTAAAAAAATTTTTTTCAATTGATCTGCAGAAAATAGGTTCCTCATAATTTGCAAAATAGGAAAGCTTAGAATTGCCCTGAAAAATGTGTCTAACACTGAAGTCTCCTCGGATTCTAACCAACCACTTTTAAGCTTTTTAGCCTAAAAACAGCCTTAGTAATATCAATGTGATCCCAAAATAGAAATGGAAGGTAGTTAGTTATAACAAACAGCCCAAACAGACTATTCTTTTCAGAACACTAACTCAACCTGATGGTGTCGCTTTAAGAGGTAACATCAGCTTGCTGTGACTGAGATGAGTGATGTGCCATATACTGTATACTTTAAAACCCTCCAATTTCTTCTCACAAATAAGCTTGCTAGAGATAAAAGAGGCTATTTTTGGCCTGAATTTGGTAGAACTAGTTCCCACATGGCTGGTACCAGTGGCATTGTTTTTGCAGCTGATAGCTGCTCCCACATTCTTAGCCATAATATGGGGATATTTTTTTTCACTACTCCATCCATTGTATTGCCACTTTTTCTTTTACCATACAATTTGTACAATACCTTAATTAATATTTGGAAACTTTTTAACCCCAAATATTCAACCCTTGCCAGAGAGGATAGGACAAGAAGTGCAAGGACTGTACATACAGATACAGAAAGCAAACTGTTTCAGCAGCCTGCAATATAGTAGGTTCTTAAAGGCACCTATCTTGTTAAATACAGATGAGATAATCTGTCAAAATTTCAATTCGCCAAATAGCGTGGATTTTCCAGGGAAATTCGATTAACAGCAAAGTTAATCTCTACAAATTGAATATCCCAAATTATGCCCCCTGGGTCTCTCCAAACCCCAAAGCATAATAAATAGTGTTGAGCAAGCACTAAAATGCTCGGGTGCTCGAAGCTTGGGCCGAGCTCGCCGTGATACTCAGGTGCTCGACCCGAGCAACGAGCCCAATGTTAGTCTATGGGAGACTCGAGCATTTTTGCGGTGGCACCCCCGGCAGTCTTTTAAAAGCCTAACAAGTGCCCAAAACGATACTGACAGTGCTCAAATGACATGGGGACAGCATGGGGATCGCTCCAGGAAGCATTTCTGACCCCCAGGTCACTGCTGTCAACAACGTGGTCAGAGGTATTAAGCCACTTTTACAGGCTCACAATAAAACGTTCAAAAACAAAAGTGAAACTTTTTTCCTGTGAAATATATTAAGGAACATCCTTTCCAGGGTAAAGACTTGTGTATAAGTTAAAATAAATGACCAAAAACAAAAAAACTCCTCCACACCTTCGGCTATGTTCACAAGTAGCATTTTTTATGCGTTTTTGCACTTTTGTATTGCTTTCAACTATGACAAATGCATTCACCGTGAAATGTCATTTTAACATTTTACAACCTTATCTGGCCATGTGCTGTGTGACACATGCATAAAGTGCTGAAAAGACAAGGGAACAGCATGGGGAAGACCCCTGGAAGCATCTCTGACTCCCAGGTCACTGTCTAAAAGTGTGCCCATCATAAGTGATCCTTACCGCATCAGAAGATGCAGACTTGCAACTATCCCCATGCAAGTTCTAGTCCCAGGGCAGTGTTCAATTGTACCTCCCCCATTCCTTGCAATACAAGCTCAAGTATGCAGCCTGCCACCCACCCACCCCCAGGCTGCAATACCATACTGCTTGCTTGCTTGAACTTGAAATTGGGCCTTTTAGGCATGTGGAGGCGGAATCTGGCCACCACGTCATGGCTGAGTTGGTGGCCTCTAATCCATACTCAGTCCCCAGCCGCCCCGCGGCCGGGTGTCCACACACGGTCCCCAGCCGCCTGGGGGCAGCCGGGTGTCCATAAACGGTCCGCAGCCACCCCTATTTCTCCTTGGAACATCCCCCCACACACTTTTCTTAGCCCGGCCTGCTTTAGGCAGCATTGGTCAAGCCCACCAGAGAACCAGACTCCTCCGGTGGGCCCTGACGTCTCCATCGGTGGAGTTAAGAGTGCCAAGGTGAGGAGCATGATGATGATGACAGAAGTTAGCATCTGCTATGTTTTCTTTTAATGCAAGTGTAAGTGTGCAGCCTGCCACCCACCCACCCCCAGACTGCAATTCCATACTGCTAGCTTGCACTTGAAATGGGGCCTTTTAGTTTGGAGGAGGCCGAAGCTGGCCACTACCTCATGGCTGCTTCGGCAGCGAGGTATCCATACTCAGTCCCCAGCCGCCCATATTTGTCCTGGTGTGCCTTATACATAAGATTAAGCGCGTATACCAAAACATTACCTGTGCCCTTCCCAGTGCATTTAGTGGGAAGGAGAGCCTATTCCGCTGTAGTGTGTGCATGCCAAACCCCTGTTCATGGTACATGTGAAGATGCCTCCCACCTTGCACCTGTCGTTGCAGACTTGCAACTATCCCCATTCAATTCCTTGTCCCAGGGCAGTGTTCAATTGTACCTCTCCCATTCCTTGCAATGCAAGCGCAAGTATGCAGCCTGCCACCCACCCACCCCCAGGCTGCAATACAATACTGCTTGCTTGCTTGCACTTTAAATTGGGCCTTTTAGGCATGTGGAGGCAGAATCTGGCCACCACGCCATGGCTGTGTCGGCGGCCTGGTATCCATACTCAGTCCCCAGCCGACTGGTGGCCGGGTGTCCCCGCTTGCTCCCCAGCCTCCAGGGAGTGGCCGGGTGTCCATAATCGGTCCCCAGCCACCCCTATTTGTCCCGGTAACCTTTCCCACACTTTTCTTAGCCTGGCCTGCTTTAGGGCAGCATTGGCCGAGCCCACCGGACTATCAGACTCCTCCGGTGGGCCCTGGCTTCTCCATCAGGGAAGTTGAGAGTGCCAAGGTGAGGAGAATGATGAGGATGATAGAAGTTAGCATCTGCTTTGTTTTGTTGTAATGCAAGCGCATGTATGTAGTAGCGGCTAGGCCTGAGGTGGTCAGCGTTTTGGCGCATATCCTACCTCCTCCGAGGATTGCTGGATGTTTTCCTGCTACTATCCAAGTTCTATGACTCCCGTTAAAACAAAGCTTCAGGTGATAAATGATGGATGAGGTAGTGGCAAAGGAGAAAGAGCAGGAGGAACAGGGACCATTCACATCAATATCAGGCCAGTCAACCAGATATGTCTTGGATATGTTTCTGTAACAAAAGGAGCGGTTCGGCTACACAGTTATAGGGCATACAGTGAGTGCAATGCCTACCAAAAATTTCGAGCCACTCCATTGCCCCTTGGAAATGACATGGAGGTCAGAGGGCATTAACTAAACCTTTTTTTCCATTTATAGCAACTGGGTCTCCCGTGCACTGTTGGCATAAGCAGTGAATGGAAGGCTTTCCAAAAATTATGAGGGACTGCAATGCCCCTTACAAGAGCCATGTGTGGCACCCCAGGGGTCTGGTCACCACAGTAATAGAGATATTATGACGGAGAGCAAGTGGGAGGTTTCCTGGTCAGGATCCCTTAAACATGCAACATCCTCCTGCCTCAATCCTGGGAGGGGAGAATTCTGCCCTTATAAACTGGATCTGGGGTGGGGTTGAGTGAGTCAGAGAACAGTCAGAGTCAGAGTGAGAGCAAGGGAAAGTAACAGCAAGGAGCTCTGTAGGAGCTAGGAGCTAAAGACCAGGGGCTGGAAGCTGAGCAGAGCTCGCCCTGGCAGAAGACAATAGGAACAGGACACAGGAGTCCGAAGCTGTGAGGACTTACAGTGCCTACAAGTAGTATTCAACCCCCTGCAGATTTAGCTGGTTTGATAAGATGCAAATAAGTTAGAGCCTTCAAACTGCAAACGAGAGTAGGTTTTATGAACAGAAGCATAAATCTTACAAACCAAAAAGTTATGTTGCTCAGTTGAATTTTATTAAATTTTAAACATAAAAGTGTGGGTCAATTATTATTCAACCCCTATGTTTAATATTTTGTGGAATAACCCTTGCTTGCAATTACAGCTAAAAACCGTCTTTTATAAGACCTGATCAGGCCGGCACAGGTCTGTGGAGTTATCTTGGCCCACTCCTCCATGCAGATCTTCTCCAAGTTATCTAGGTTCTTTGGGTGTCTCATGTGGACTTTATTCTTGAGCTCCTTCCACAAGTTTTCAATTGGGTTAAGGTCAGGAGACTGACTAGGCCACTCCAACACCTTGACTTTTTCCCTCTTGAACCAGGCCTTGGTTTTCTTGGCTGTGTGCTTTGGGTCGTTGTCTTGTTGGAAGATGAAATTACGACCCATCTTAAGATCCTTGATGGAGGAGCGGAGGTTCTTGGCCAAAATCTCCAGGTAGGCCGTGCTATCCATCTTCCCATGGATGCGGACCAGATGGCCAGGCCCCTTGGCAGAGAAACAGCCCCACAGCATGATGCTGCCACCACCATGCTTGACTGTAGGGATGGTATTCTTGGGGTCGTATGCAGTGCCATCCAGTCTCCAAACGTCACGTGTGTGGTTGGCACCAAAGATCTCGATCTTGGTCTCATCAGACCATAGAACCTTGAACCTGTCTGTCTCAGAGTCCTCCAAGTGATCATGAGCAAACTGTAGACGAGCCTTGACATGACGCTTTGAAAGTAAAGGTACCTTACGGGCTCGTCTGGAACGGAGACCATTGCGGTGGAGTACGTTACTTATGGTATAGACTGAAACCAATGTCCCCACTGCCATGAGATCTTCCCGGAGCTCCTTCCTTGTTGTCCTTGGGTTAGCCTTGACTCTTCGGACAAGCCTGGCCTCGGCACGGGAGGACACTTTCAAAGGCTGTCCAGGCCGTGGAAGGCTAACAGTAGTTCCATAAGCCTTCCACTTACGGATGATGCTCCCAACAGTGGAGACAGGTAGGCCCAACTCCTTGGAAAGGGTTTTGTACCCCTTGCCAGCCTTGTGACCCTCCACGATCTTGTCTCTGATGGCCTTGGAATGCTCCTTTGTCTTTCCCATGTTGACCATGTCTGAGTGCTGTTCACAAGTTTGGGGAGGGTCTTAAATAGTCAGAAAAGGCTGGCAAAAGAGATCTTTAATCCACACATGTGAAGCTCATTATTCTTGGTGCCTGAACTACTTCTTAATACTTTAGGGGGACCAAACAGAATTCTTGTGGTTTGAGGGGTTGAATAATAAATGACACTCTGAATTAACTTTTAACGTTTTAAAAAAAAAAAAAAAAAAAAAAAAAAAAAACAAAATTTGCTGCAGTGCATTCCCCACTTCCAGGCTGATCTACAGTACAAATGTCACAATGCCAAGTTAATTCCGCATGTGTCAACCAGCTAAATCTGCAGGGGGTTGAATACTACTTGTAGGCACTGTATATATCCAGCAGCAGAAACCAGCCGGCAGGGGATTTCAGGTCCTCTGGCCATAGAAGCCCGTAGGCTCAGTCACAAGCAAGGGACCAGCACCGCCGTCGTGGAGCGGAGGCTAACAGAAGGCCCCAAGTCACCAGCCATACGGGTGAGCACTACACGGTACACTCAGGGACGTGGGCTACTTCTATCCACTTACAGCAAGGTAGCCAGGAAGAGTGCAGACAGACGGGGAGGCCTACAACTCCACCTGGCCAGGGGAACTCCTGCTTGCTCACAGACTGACCAGGCCTCTTAAGCTAGCCAGTACTCCTGGGAGGGTCTACCTTATAATCATCAGTAAAGACCCTGAACTGCACTGCAAAGAATCTGAGTCATTCCTGCTGCGCTCGTGCACCATCACCCCCATCATCCACACTCACTGCCCTGAGGCTATACTCCTCCCGAGGGGAGTTATCCCATTCAATGCTGCACACACAACACCAACCTCAGCGGTCTGCCTCGCAGCGGTGGTACTCCCTGACCGCAATCCACGGGTGGCGCAGTCGGACAATTAACCTCAAAACCTAAGAAAGACTGCCACTGGTTTGACCAGCCTGAGCCACGGGACCGGGTAACCGCCACGGAGACTACAGACCCCAGAGACCCGGCACCGGGTATCCCACACACGTGTACACACGGCCCTGGGGGCGCGTCACATGCAGTACAGCATATTACAAACATAAGTCCCATTATTGGGGAGTGGGTGTCCCATAGTATTTGCTTATGCTTTCCCAGCAAAAGCTGCCAAAAATTAGGACGGAGCAACTTGCAATGCCCCTTACAAGAGCCATGCAGTACAGCATATTACAAACATATGTCCCATTATTGGGGAGTGGGTGTCCCATAGTATTTGCTTATGCTTTCCCAGCAAAAGCTGCCAAAAATTAGGATGGAGCAACTTGCAATGCCCCTTACAAGAGCCATGCAGAACAGCTTATTACAAACATAAGTTCCATTATTGGGGAGTGGGTGTCCCATGGTATTTGCTTATGTATTCCCAGCAAAAGCTGCCAAAAATTAGGACGGAGCAACTTGCATTGCCCCTTACAAGAGGCATGCAGTACAGCATATTACAAACATAAGTCCCATTATTGGGGAGTGGGTGTCCCATAGAATTTGCTTATGCTTTCCCAGCAAAAGCTTCCAAAAATTAGGATGAAGCAACTTGCAATGCCCCTTACAAGAGCCATGCAGTACAGCATATTACAAACATAAGTCCCATTATTGGGGAGTGGGTGTCCCATAGTATTTGCTTATGCTTTCCCAGCAAAAGCTGCCAAAAATTAGGACGGAGCAACTTGCAATGCCCCTTACAAGAGCCATGCAGTACAGCATATTTCAAACATAAGTCCCATTATTGGGGAGAGGGTGTCCCATAGTATTTGCTTATGCCTTGCAAGCAAAAGCTGCCAAAAATAAGGACGGAGGAACTTGCAATGCTGGCACCCTGGTGGTATAGTGGTGGTGGAGGCTGAGGATAAGGAGAAGAAGATTAAACAGCCGAAACGAGGAAGCGTATACCCATGTGTGGGTGTGAAGCGGTGCATGTGAATACACCTCCCGAAATAACACAGTGGATTTGACTTTATGTTACTCTGCTGTCATTTGGTGGTGATGAGAAGTCTGACCCAATCCAGCCCTTGTTCATTTTGATAAGGGTCAGCTTGTCAGCATTGTCAGTTGACAGGCGAGTGCGCTTATCAGTTATAATTCCCCCAGTGGCACTAAAAACACGCTCCGATAACACGCTAGCGGCAGGGCAGACCAGGACCCCCAAGGCGTACAGAGCGAGTTCATTCCAAGTGTCCAGCTTGGATACCCAATAATTAAAGGGCACAGAGGAATCACGGAGGACGTTGGTATGATCGGCAAGGTACTCCCTCACCATCTTTTGAAACTTTCCACTCCTTGTGAGAGTACCCCGCGCCTCAGGGCCTGTAAGCTGGGCGGGTGTCAGAAAACTGTCCCAGAATGTTGACAGTGTTCCCCTGCCTCTGCTGGATTGGAGTTGCATCTCTCTCGCCTGTACGCCTTGGTTGGGCAACGAACTGTGACCTCTGCCGCTAGCGTGTTCAAATGGGAATTTTTTTAAGAGTTCTGCAGCAAGGGCCTTCTGGTATTGCCCCATTTTTGTAGACCTCTCCACCTCAGGAATAAGAGAGTGAAAGTTCTCCTTGTAGCGGGGGTCTGCAAGTGTCACCAACCAGTAATGACTGTCACCCAACATTTTGACAACGCGAGGGTCACGGTTAAGTCAGCGTAACATAAAGTCAGCCATGCGTGCCTGACTGGTAACGGGCAAGATTTCGTGTCCTCACCAAGATGACGACTGACCATGCTCTCCTCCTCCTCCTCCTCCTCTTCCTCCTCCCCCCTGTCCTCAGGCCACCCACACTGAACCGATGGTATGACACTTGTACAGGTACTACCGTCTACAACGCATGATAGCAGCTCCTGTTCTTCCTCCTCCTCCTCCTCTCCCTCATTGTTCCCCAATGCACGTTGGGATGACATGAGGCTGGGCTGTGTGTAATTGCCCGCTACGGCTTCTTGATCCATCTCATCATTCTCTGGCTGCAATGCCTCCTCTTTAATTCTCTGCAGAGAGCGTTGCAAAAGACAGACAAGTGGGATGCTGACACTAATGATGGCGTCATCGCCACTCACCATCTTGGTGGCCTCCTCAAAATTTGTCAGGATGGTACATATGTCAGATATCCAGGTTTACTCCTGAGGTCTTATGTGTGGAGTCTGACCTGAATATCGACGGCCTTGTTGCAGCTGGTACTCCACAACTGCTCTCTTCTGCTCACAAATCCTTTGCAACATGTGGAGGGTAGAGTTCCAACATGTGGGGACATCACACACCAGTCGGTGTGCCGGAAGCTGCAAACGCTGCTGCAACACAGCAAGGGCGGCGGAAGCTGTAGCCGACTTGCGAAAATGAGCTGACAGGCGGCGTACTTTCACGAGCAGATCTGGCAACTCGGGGTATGATTTAAGAAACCGCTGAACCACGAGGTTAAGCACATGAGCCAGGCATGGTACGTGTGTGATCTCACCTCGCCTCAGAGCCGCCACCAGGTGACGGCCATTGTCACACACGATCATGCCGGGATGTAGGTTCAGCGGTCTCAGCCACAGATCTACCTGCTCTTTCACAGCTGTCCACAACTCACAAGCAGTGTGAGGTTTATCACCTAAGCTTATGAGTTTCAGCACAGCCTGTTGCCGCTTGGCTGAGGCAGTACTGCAATGCTTCCAGCTTGTAACTGATGTGGTGATATCTGAGATGGAGGTTGAACATGAGGAGGAGGAGGAGGTTGCGCAGGAGCTGTACACTGTGCGGGCAACTCTGACTGACATAGGGCCCGCAATCCTCGGTGTGGGGAGGATGTGTTCCGTCCCAAGGTCCGACTGGGTCCCGGCTTCCACTATGTTTACCCAGTGTGCCGTCAGAGAGATGTACCGTCCCTGGCCACAAGCACTTGTCCACGTGTCCGTTGTCAGGTGGACTCTCCCAGTAACTGCGTTGTTGAGGGCACGGCAGATGCTTTGGGACACATGCTTGTGTAGTGCGGGGATGGCACACCGGGCAAAATAGTGTCGGCTGGGGACCGAGTACCGAGGGACGGCCACCGCCATAAGATTGCGGAAGGATTCCGTCTCCACCAGCCTAAAAGGCAGCATTTCCAATGCAAGCAGTCGTGAAATGTGCGAATTTAGGACTGTGGCCTGTGGGGCGTTAGCTGCGAATTTCCGCTTTCGTTCAAAGGTCTGGGATATGGACAATTGAACGCTGCGGTGAGACGTGGACGTGGACGTTGATGCTGTTTCTTGAGAAACTGCCATATCAAGTGAAGACTGAGAGGAGGGGGCATCTTTACATGCAGTATGGACAGGGGATTGCCTTGCACACACAACAGGGGGTTCTATTGCACGCACAACAGAGGAAGAAGCAGTGGTGACACCCGCTGACACTGGTCGTGGACCCTGGGTTTCGCCCCACAAAGTCGGGTGCTTTGCTGCCATGTGCCTGATCATGCTGGTGGTGGTCAAGCTGGTAGTTTTGTCACCCCTGCTGATGCTGGCATGGCAGGTGGAACATTTGGCCTTTTTGGGGTTATCAGCAGAGTCTTTAAAAAAATTCAAGACTCTGGAAGACCTACCGCTTGTACTGGCAACGTCCCTCATGTTGGTGTTACGGGGAACGGTTGCCTGCCTTCTCTCTGCGGCCACCACACTGCTTCTTCCTGCCTGTTGGGGTACTCTGCCTCCCTCCCCCTGTGTGCTGCTGGCCTCACTCTGCATGTCCTCCTTCCACGTTGGGTCAGTTACTAGATTATCCACCACCTCCTCCTCTTCCACTTGCGCACCACGATCCTCCTCCTCACTTCCTGGCATTTGTGTCTCGTCATCGTCCACCTCTTGTGACAGATTGCCAACGTCGACTTCCTGTGGCCGTGGCTGTTCAAATATTTGGGCATCGCAACATGGGATCTCCTCTTCCACCACTTCAAGCGTATCAGGCGAGGGGCCCAAATATGGAAATGGACCAGTGAACAGCTCTTCAGAGTGTCCAAGTGTGGGATCACTTGCTGTCTGACGACACTCGGCATGGTGGGAGGAAGGAGCATCAGGGTGAGGAGGAGTATGCGGTCGAGACTCACGGCTACTAAGAGTTGACCGTGTGGAAGACAGACCGGAGGTGGTGGTGCCCAGGTAACTGGAAGTATTATCTGCAATCCAATTAATAACCTGTTCACACTGATCAGTTCTCAATACTGGTGTTGTTCTGTGCTACCCTAGTAATTCGGTCAAGAAGTGGGAGCGAGAAGATGTGGCTGTTGGTTGTGGCTAGTGTTGAGCGATACCTTCCGATATCAGGAAATATCGTATCGGATTGGATCGGACCGATACCCAAAAAGTATCGGATATCGCCGATTCCGATACCAGAAACCAATGCAAGTCAATGGGACACAAATATCGGAATGAAAATAAACCCTTTCTTTCCTTGTAGGTTAATTCTACATGAAGTAAAACAACTAAGAATAATGTAGAATGTATTACACAAAAAGCCAGCAATTCAGCAGCGGCATACACCTTTACCCGACAATTTACAGCAGAAAGAATAGAGCATCACACATAGATTAGATAGATAGAAACATGTCAGTCACATATATATGAAGTACAGTGACAGTGTTGATTACTGTACTTGTCATTTAGTGTAAAGGATTTATAAAAAAAACAATAGTGTTTTCATGCACTGTCTCTTTAAAAAAGTCGGCCCGCAATTCAGCATCTGTGTTAGAACCTTGCTGTTAGGTTTTTTTTCCTTTGCTGGTCACATGACCTTGTTGGCCTATTTAATCCTGCTCCGCCCTTCTGGCTTTGCTGGACTTCATTGTATATCTACTTTCTAGCTAGCCTGTGCTCTGTATCTAGCTCTGTTAGTTTGCTTGGTCTACGGACCTCTATGTTCTATCTATTTTGTTTGTTCGTCTGTCTGCTACTATTTCTGTTAGGAGGTATCCCATATTCCTCCCAGTCCTTAGTACTTGTAGGGATTCCCTCCCCACATCTATAGGTCTCCGTACAGACTAGATTAGGACTTTAGCAGGTCTGATCGCTGGATCAGGTTCCCTGTTACATCGTAGGGATTCAGCTGAGTCCTATAGTAGGGACAGATCTCCTCTCTTTCCTTAGCTTTGGTAGCAGAACATAACAGTAAGTCCAGCCTGCAAATTCTCTAAGGAAAGATTTTTTTTTTTTGTTCCATCATGGTGTCGGTTCAGGATTTGGCTAAACACCTGCAGGGACTCTCTCTGGAAGTGGCCGAGCTCCGTCAGCACGTGAGTAACTGTCCTGGAGCATATTTCTTGGAGCCTAAGGTATGTTTGCCGGATTTATTTTTTGGTGAACATCGAGAATTTTTTTCATTTAAAAATGCTTGCTTATTGTATTTTCGTTTGAGACCCAAGTCCTCTGGGGATGAATCCCAGCGCGTAGGGTTCATAATGTCACTTTTGCGCAAAGAGCCTCAGGAGTGGGCCTTTTCTTTGCAACCTAGTGATACATGCTTCAGATCAGTGGATAGTTTTTTTTCTGCTTTAGGATTATTATATGATGATCCTGACCGTGCGGCATCAGCTGAGACTGAGTTGAGACGTTTAAAACAAGGATCAGGTAATGTGGAAAAATATTGTACTCATTTTCGTCGTTGGTCCACTCAAACAGGGTGGAACGATTCTGCTCTGAAAAGTCTATTTCTTGCTGGGCTCAGTGAAAGGGTTAAAGACCTGCTAATTGCTTATCCTACACCTGAGGATTTGCAACAGGCTATGCAATTAGCTATACGGGTGGATAGAAGACTGCGTGCTAGGGTTAATGAGAGCAAATCCTCTACTATGTCAGTTTCTGGTTATGATAATGTGTGTACTAACAGTGGTGAACCGATGGAGATTGGATCGGTGGCACCTCGCTCTCAAGAAAAAGACCGTCGTTTTTCGGAAGGCTTGTGTTTCTATTGCGGAAAATCTGGTCATTTGATTAAAGGCTGTGAGCTTCGTATGAAGAAAGAAAAAAAAATGGTCAGTCACGCCCGTATTGCCTGTTTAAATTCCAAGGGTATATTTTTAGCTGCTTCCACGATTGCTCAGGAAAAATTAATGGAATTTCGGGTGTTTGTTGATTGCGGGTCTACACTGAATGTAATTGATGGGGGATTCGTGGAAAAACTCAATTTAAAACCTGAACCTTTATCATCCCCCATTGCTGTGGTTTCTGTGGATGGCTCCCCTTTGAAGAATATTACTCTCAAGGTCAGTGAATTTCCTCTCACTATTAATGGTGTTCACCATGAGAAATTGGATTTGGTAGTGTTGAATAACTTGCCTTCTCCAGTAATATTGGGTTTGCCCTGGTTAAAATTTCACAATCCTGTACTGGATTGGTCTACCAGTGAAATTAAATCCTGGAGCCATAAATGTTATGACAAGTGTTGTAACGGGCGTATTGCAGCTTTGGATAGGGGAGAATTGCCTGTTCCTATTCAGGATTTTTGGAGAGTTTTTTCTGAGAAAGAATCGCAGGTTTTGCCTCCCCATAGAGACTATGATTGTTCTATTGAATTTGTCCCTGGAGCGATTCTTCCTAAAAGTCGTTTATTTAACCTTACTATTCCTGAGAGGAAGGCTTTGGAGGAATACATACAGACAAGTTTGGCCGCCGGTCACATTAGGCCCTCTAAGTCTCCTGTGGCGGTTGGATTTTTTTTTGTAAAAAAAAAGGACGGCGGTTTACGTCCTTGTCTGGATTTTCGTGAGATTAACAAAATTACGGTACGCAATCCTTACCCACTGCCATTGATTCCTGATCTGTTTAACCAGTTATTGGGGGCCAAGTGGTTCTCTAAAATTGACCTTAAGGGGGCATACAATCTGTTGCGCATGAAGGAGGGTGATGAATGGAAGACTGCTTTTAACACTCCTGTGGGTCATTTTGAGAATCTGGTTATGCCTTTTGGTCTTACTAATGCTCCTGCATTTTTTCAGAATCTGATTAATGACATCCTTAGACCTTTGATCGGTAAAAATGTGGTTGTGTATTTGGATGACATTTTGATTTATTCGCCAGATCTGGAGTCTCATTGGCGGAGCGTGCGTGAGGTATTACAGTTATTAATGGACAATTCGCTTTTTGCTAAGCTGGAGAAATGTGAGTTCGCTGTACAGAGAATTAGTTTTTTGGGCTACATTATCTCCAGCAAAGGTTTTGAGATGGATCCGGTTAAGGTTCAGGCTGTGCAGGAATGGCCTAGGCCTATTGGTTTGAAATCGATAGAGGTTTTTGGGTTTCGCCAATTACTATAGAAAATTCATAAAAAATTTTTCTAGTATTGTCAAACCTCTGACTGATCTCACCAGGAAAGGTGCTGATGCGGTTCAGTGGTCTTCTGAGGCCATTGAAGCTTTTGTGTATCTCAAGGAGAGGTTCACCTCTGCTCCCATCCTTATGCAGCCTGATGTTACTAGGCCGTTTTTGGTTGAGGTTGATGCTTCCTCTGTGGCGGTTGGCGCAGTATTGTCTCAGGATAACGGGGATGGATTACATCCCTGTGCCTTTTTTTCAAAAAATTTTTCGGAGACTGAATTGAATTACGATATTGGTAATCGGGAATTATTGGCTATTAAACTCGCATTTGAACACTGGCGCCACTTCTTGGAAGGTGCGGAATTTCCCGTTCAGGTTCTTACGGATCATAAAAATCTGATATATCTTGATGCTGCCAAGCGCCTGAATGCCCGTCAGGCTAGGTGGGCACTGTTTTTCTCGCGGTTTAATTTCTCCGTTACTTACATCCCTGGTACTAAGAATGTTAAGGCGGATGCCTTGTCTCGCAGTTTTTCTCCCATAGTCGGTGCTGAGAAAGAGGAAAACATTTTACAAGAAGGTGTTGTGATAGCTGCTTTAGACTCCGTTTTGGAAGATGAGATTCTTAAAGCTCAGGAGAATGCCCCATCTAACACTCCTCATGGGAGGTTGTTTGTGCCTGGGACCTTTAGGAGAGATTTGTTTGTTGAGTGTCACGAATCTCGGTTGGCAGGTCATCCCGGAATCTCTGAGACCAAGAGACTGGTGGGTCGCAGTTTTTGGTGGCCTGGATGGCAGAAGGAAGTCATTAAGTGGGTGCGCCAATGTACTATATGTGTTAGATCTAAGTCCTCACATACTCCTGCTGCGGGGTTACTTTGTCCTTTGGAGATCCCCAGTGCTCCTTGGACACATTTGGCTATGGACTTTATAACTGACCTTCCCCCCTCTGAGGGTTTTACTGTCATCTGGGTGGTCGTGGACCGTTTTAGCAAGATGTGTCACTTGGTTCCCTTCGTCAAACTGCCCTGCGCTAAAACTCTCGCTAAGGCCTTTGTCAAGGAAATTGTCAGACTTCATGGCGTTCCTACTGACATTGTTTCTGATAGGGGTCCTCAGTTCGTGGCTCGTTTTTGGCGTGCCTTTTGTGACAGGTTGGGAATTCATTTGTCGTTTTCGTCCGGATATCATCCTGAATCTAATGGCCAGACAGAAAGGAAAAACCAGGATGTTGAGCAGTTCTTGCGTTGTTTTGTGGCAGACAATCAAGAGGGGTGGTCTGAGTTTCTGCCACTTGCCGAATTTGCTCTGAACAATCATACATCTTCTTCTGCTGGTTGTTCGCCTCTTTTTGTTGTTCTGGGAGACATCCGTCGTTTGGGTCGTTCTCCAAGTTGGGATCTGCCGTGCCTGAGGAGGAGAATTTTTCCGGTGATTTGGAAAGAGTTTGGACGGATGTGCGTGGTAATCTTCAGGAGGCCAACAGAAAATCTAAAGACTACTTTGATAGGAAACGACAGGAGGTTTTGTTCGCTGTTGGTGACATGGTTTGGTTGTCCTCTAGGAATCTGCGGTTGAGGATTCCTTCTAAGAAATTGGGTCCCAAGTTTGTAGGGCCCTTTAAGGTGCTTCAGGTTGTCAACCAATCTGCTGTTAGGTTGGAGGTTCCTACCTCCTGGAGAATTAATCCGGTCTTTCATGTCTCTCTGTTAAAAAAAGCTGTTGTGTCGGATGGTGACGCCTCTGCCTCTGTTCCTCCGGTGGTGGAGGACGGGGAATATGAAATTTCTCGCATCCTTGACTCTAGACGGTATAGAGGTAGTTTGCAGTATCTTGTGGCCTGGAAAGGTTTCGGACCCGAGGATAACTCTTGGGTGAGGTCAGATGATGTTTCCGCGTCCAGACTTATCAGAGCGTTTCACAGGAGATTTCCTGATAAGCCTGGTCCTAGGGGATCCGGGGGATCCTCTTAGAAGGGGGGGTACTGTTAGAACCTTGCTGTTAGGTTTTTTTTCCTTTGCTGGTCACATGACCTTGTTGGCCTATTTAATCCTGCTCCGCCCTTCTGGCTTTGCTGGACTTCATTGTATATCTACTTTCTAGCTAGCCTGTGCTCTGTATCTAGCTCTGTTAGTTTGCTTGGTCTACGGACCTCTATGTTCTATCTATTTTGTTTGTTCGTCTGTCTGCTACTATTTCTGTTAGGAGGTGTCCCATATTCCTCCCAGTCCTTAGTACTTGTAGGGATTCCCTCCCCACATCTATAGGTCTCCGTACAGACTAGATTAGGACTTTAGCAGGTCTGATCGCTGGATCAGGTTCCCTGTTACATCGTAGGGATTCAGCTGAGTCCTATAGTAGGCACAGATCTCCTCTCTTTCCTTAGCTTTGGTAGCAGAACATAACAATCTGTACCCGACAATTTAGAATAGAAGGAATAGAGAATCACACATAGATTAGATAGATAGAAACATGTCAGTCACATATATATGAAGTACAGTGACAGTGTTGATTACTATACTTGTCATTTAGTGTTAAAATAAAGGATTTATTTAAAAAAAAATTGGCGTGGGGTTCCCCGTATTTTTAGGCTCTAGCAGAGGTTAAGCAGACGGCTGGGGCAGATGTTTGAAGCCTGGGAAGGGGGTAATACCCACGGAGCTTCCCAGGTTACTAATATCAGCCCCCAGCTGAATACCTAGCCTTTACTAGCTATTAAAATGGGGGACCCCCCAAAAAATGACGTGGGGTCACCCCTAATTTAATTGCTAGCAAAGGCTAGGCAGACAGCTGGGGGCTGACATTAATAGCCCAAGAAGGGTGCCATGAATATTGGCCCCCTCCCAGGCTAGAAATACCAGCCGTCAGCCGCCCCAGAAATGGCGCATCCATAGGATGCGCCAATTCTGGCACATAGCCTCGCTCTTCCCACTGCCCTGTAGCGGTGACAGTGGGGTAATAGGGCTGAGGTTGATGTCAGCTTATAATGCCAGCTGACATCAAGCCCAGGTTAGTAATGGAGAGGCGTCTATAAGACACCCCCATTACTAACCCCATAGTCAAAGTTAAAAAAAAACACAAACACCCAGAATAAAGTCCTTTAATTGAAATAAACACACAATTCTTTATTGTTCTAAATTAAACTATACTTACCATCACACCCATTCCAGCTGAAGCCAACGATCTCCTGCAATAAAAGAAAAATAATAAAGCAGCATCATCCTTACCTTTCCATGGTTCCCACGACAGCTTCAGCTCTGCTACATCGAGATGACAGGCTGGACCGCAGCAGAAAGCTGCCATCCAGCCTGTCATCCCGCAGACACTGAGAAGCGCAGGCATGCTTGCGCTCCTCAGTGTCTGGCTGTGATGACATAAAGATGAGCCGAGGTCATGTCCAATGAACTCGGCTCACCTCATGCACGTCACTGACAGCGTGGGAGAATTCTCACGCTGAAGCACTGAGTGCAGGCGAATTTTCCCACGCTGTCAGTGACGTGCATGAGGTGAGCCGAGTTCATTGGACATGACCTCGGCTCATCTTTATGTCATCACAGCCAGACACTGAGGAGCGCAAGCATGCCTGCGCTTCTCAGTGTCTGCGGGATGACAGGCTGGATGGCAGCTTTCTGCTGCGGTCCAGCCTGTCATCTCGATGTAGCAGAGCTGAAGCTGTCGTGGGAACCATGGAAAGGTAAGGATGATGTTGCTTTATTATTTTTCTTTTATTGCAGGAGATCGTTGGCTTCAGCTGGAATGATGGTAAGTATGGTTTAATTTAGAACAATAAAGAATTGTGTGTTTATTTCAATTAAAGGACTTTTTTCTGGGTGTTGTGTTTTTTTTAAATACTTTACTAGAAATTCATGGCGGTCATGTCTAATATTGGCGTGACCCCATGAATTTCGGGCTTAAGGCCAGCTGATAATGCCAAGCTTGCCCTAACCCCTTTATTACCCAGTGAGCCACTGCACCAGGGCCCTGGATGAGTTGGGTACAGCGCCAGAAGATGGCGCTTCTATGAGCGCGCCATTTTCCGGGGTGGCTGCGGACTGCAATTTGCAGCGGGGGTTGCCCAGAAAGCTTGGGCCTCCCTGCGCTGCAGATTCCAGCCCCCAGCTGCCTAGTTGTACCTGGATGGACACAAAAACAGGGCGAAGCCCCACGTCAATTTTTTTTAAATTATTTCATGAAATAATTTAAAAAAAAAGGGCTTCCCTATATTGTTGTGTCCGGCCAGGTACAAATAGGCAGCTGGGGGTTGGGGGCAGCCCATTCCTGGATGCTGTACCTGGCTGGCATACAAAAATATGGCAAAGCCCACGTCAAAATTTTTGGGAAAAATTAATTAAAAAATAAATAATAATTTAGGGACTGCATCTTTATTAACCCCTCAAGTGTCATTTAGTGTTAAAATAAAGGATTTATTAAAAATAAAATTGGCGTGGGATCCCCCATAATTTTAGTCTCTAGCGGAGGTTAAGCAGACGGCTGGGGCAGATGTTTGAATCCTGGGAAGGGGGTAATACCCACGGAGCTTCCCAGGCTACTAATATCAGCCCCCAGCTGAATACCTAGCCTTTACTAGCTATTAAAATGGGAGACCCCCCAAAAAAATGACGTGGGGTCCCCCCTATTTTAAGAGCTAGCAAAGGCTAGGCAGACAGCTGGGGGCTGATATTAATAGCCCAGGAAGGGTGCCATGAATATTGGCCCCCTCCCAGGCTAGAAACACCAGCCATCAGCAGCCGCAGAAATGGCGCATCCATAGGATGCGCCAATTCTGGCACTTAGCCTCGCTCTTCCAAGCTGCCCTGGTGCGGTGGCAGGGGGTAATAGTGGTGGGGTTCATGTCAGCACCAGCTGCCATGAAGCCCAGGTTAGTAATGATGGGCGTCTATAAGACACCCCCATTACTAACCTACAAAGTGTTAAAAATAAAAAACACACTACACCCAGAAAAAAATAATTTATTTGAAATAAAACACACAATTTTATTTAATTCTTAGTTTACTAAAAAAAAAATAGTTACCTGTCCATGTTCCTGCGCTGATCTCCCATGCACAACTGTCACATCTGGAGATGGTGACAGCTGTGCATGGCTGCTGTAAGCTCACGCTGCCGGGAACACGTCCGCTCCCGGCAGCGGGAGCCCCTGACTGAGGTCACCGGAGTGCATTCAGTCAGCGCTGCTCCGGAGACCTCCTTTACGGCACTGCTGTACCGTGGGAATTTCTCACGGTACAGCAGGGCCGTAAAGCAGCTAACCGGAGCAGCGCTGCCTGAACTCCGGCGAACCCGCTTATGCAATGACGGGGCTGCTTTACGGCCCCATCATTCTAGCGGCGGCGGTTCAGAGAGGTCACATTCTATGTGGCTGCTCTAAACTGGAGATCTTCGTGGGACACTCGTGGACTACTATGGAGGGGTAAGGATAAGGTTGTGGTTTATTATTTTATATTTCATTACAGGAGATCGATGGCTTCGGGGAATTAGGTGTCTAGGTGAGTATAGGTGTAGTTTTTTATATTTTACTTTATTTTAGGTGGCGATCGGCGGGGACAGGTAATGTATAAACTAATTTATTGTAGGTAACCACTGCCACCAATGACATGTATTTAAAATTTATTGGGGACACTGTAGGGCAATTTAAATAGGATCAGGCTGATGGGAACTACTGCTCCCATCGAGCTGATCCTGCTGGCACGAGTGGACGGGGGACAGACATAGGCCGATGGGAGTAGTAGTGTCACATCGGCCTATGTTTGCCTGCACGCACACACCCGCAGACATCGCACAGACACCGCGCACACCCGCAGACATCGCACACCCGCACACACCCGCAGACATTGCACAGACACCGCGCACACCCGCACACATCGCACAGACAGCGCGCACACCCGCACACATCGCACAGACATCCACACACACCAATCATGATGGGTCTGATCGTCTGGGAGGTGAGGCTGACCTGTGCGGCCGTGGGAAAGTTCATGTGAGTTCATGCAATGCAGTCAAGCATGAACTCACATGAACCCTCCGAGGGCACCGCGGCTACTTCAAATGAACAGCTGATCGGCATCACCTGATACCTCAGCTGTTCATTTGAAATAACTGGCGGGAAAGTGCAGCACAGAACGGGAAAGCCGGCGGTGAAGTCTTTTCACTGCCGGCTTCCCCGCACGGGTCCTTCGCTCCCCGCTCCTTGGTGCTGTGCTCCCCGCCCGGTCCTAACTTACGATCGGGATGGGAGGTGGCGAGGGGAGCGGAGGATCGGGGTGGGAGGCTGCGGGGAAGCAGTATGGGGCTGTGTGATTGTTTAAAAGCCGGCGGCTTTTTACCGCCCGATGGCTTTTAAACAATCAGGAGAATTCTCTCACGCTGGGATGGCATTCTGATGACAGGCTGGATCGCAGCTGAGCGCTGCCACCCAGCTTGTCATCCTTCAGAGACACTGCAGAGCGCAGGCATTATGGGAACTTCCGATTCCGGTTTTCGATATTGTAAAAGTATCGGAATTAAGTATCGGAATTCCGATACCGCGAATATCGGCCGATTCCCGATATTTCAGTATCGGAATGCTCATCACTAGTTGTGGCACATTTTCACCTTGGCCACGGCTCCGTCCTCTGCACGAACCATCACCAGAACGTCCACTTCCACGTATCTTGCCACGCGCCTTGCCCATTGTAAATGAAGTAAAATAGATTACACTTGCACTACCCAAGACTATTTTCAACAGATATATTTTTGTGTCACAACAGTCAGGTGACACTACTGTTTTTCTTTACGGAGAAAACTACCAAAAGCTGAATAATAGAGATATTTTACCGTGGGATGGCAAAACCACAGTTATTGTTTACTGGGGTATACCACACTTTTTTAAATAGAGATATTTGCGGCTGAACAGTGAGCGACACACTCAAACTGCTTTTTTTTAGATACCAAAGGCCCAAAACTGGATAGTACAGCGATTTGACCCGTGGAACTGTGAAACCACACTGGGATGTCGGGCCTACACAAGACTATTTTCAACAGATATATTTTTGTGTCACAACAGTCAGCAGACACTACTGTTTTTCTTTACGGAAGAAACTACCAAAAGCTGAATAATAGAGATTTTTTACCATGGGATGGCAAAACCACAGTTATTGTTTACTGGGGTATACCACACTTTTTTAAATAGAGATATTTGCGGCTGAACAGTGAGCAACACACTCAAACTGCTTTTTTTTTAGACACCAAAGGCCCAAAACTGGATAATACAGCGATTTGACCCGTGGAACTGCGAAACCACACTGGGATGTTGGGCCTACACAAGACTATTTTCAACAGATATATTTTTGTGTCACAACAGTCAGGAGACACTACTGTTTTTCTTTATGGAAAAAACTACCAAAAGCTGAATAATAGAGATTTTTTACCGTGGAATTGCAAAACCACAGTTATTGTTTACTGGGGTATACCACACTTTTTTAAATAGAGATATTTGCAGCTGAACAGTGAGCGACACACTCAAACTGCTTTTTTTTTAGATACCAAAGGCCCAAAACTGGATAGTACAGCGATTTGACCCGTGGAACTGCGAAACTACACTGGGATGTCGGGCCTACACAAGACTATTTTCAACAGATATATTTTTGTGTCACAACAGTCAGGAGACACTACTGTTTTCTTTACGGAAAAAACTACCAATAGCTGAATAATAGAAATTTTTTACCGTGGGGTGGCAAAACCACAGTTATTGTTTACTGGGGTATACCACACTTTTTTAAATAGAGATATTTGCGGCTGAACAGTGAGCGACACACTCAAACTGCTTTTTTTTTTTAGATACCAAAGGCCCAAAACTGGATAGTACAGCGATTTGACCCATGGAACTGTGTAACCACACTGGGATGTCGGGCCTACACAAGACTATTTTCAACAGATATATTTTTGTGTCACAACAGTCAGGAGACACTACTGTTTTTCTTTGCTGAAAAAACTACCAAAACCTGAATAATAGAGATTTTTTACCGTGGGATGGCAAAACCACAGTTATTGTTTACTGGGGTATACCACACTTTTTAAATAGAGATATTTGCGGCTGAACAGTGAGCAACACACTCAAACTGCTTTTTTTTTAGACACCAAAGGCCCAAAACTGGATAATACAGCGATTTGACCCGTGGAACTGCGAAACCACACTGGGATGTTGGGCCTACACAAGACTATTTTCAACAGATATATTTTTGTGTCACAACAGTCAGGAGACACTACTGTTTTTCTTTATGGAAAAAACTACCAAAAGCTGAATAATAGAGATTTTTTACCGTGGAATTGCAAAACCACAGTTATTGTTTACTGGGGTATACCACACTTTTTTAAATAGAGATATTTGCAGCTGAACAGTGAGCGACACACTCAAACTGCTTTTTTTTTAGATACCAAAGGCCCAAAACTGGATAGTACAGCGATTTGACCCGTGGAACTGCGAAACTACACTGGGATGTCGGGCCTACACAAGACTATTTTCAACAGATATATTTTTGTGTCACAACAGTCAGGAGACACTACTGTTTTCTTTACGGAAAAAACTACCAATAGCTGAATAATAGAAATTTTTTACCGTGGGGTGGCAAAACCACAGTTATTGTTTACTGGGGTATACCACACTTTTTTAAATAGAGATATTTGCGGCTGAACAGTGAGCGACACACTCAAACTGCTTTTTTTTTTTAGATACCAAAGGCCCAAAACTGGATAGTACAGCGATTTGACCCATGGAACTGTGTAACCACACTGGGATGTCGGGCCTACACAAGACTATTTTCAACAGATATATTTTTGTGTCACAACAGTCAGGAGACACTACTGTTTTTCTTTGCTGAAAAAACTACCAAAACCTGAATAATAGAGATTTTTTACCGTGGGATGGCAAAACCACAGTTATTGTTTACTGGGGTATACCACACTTTTTAAATAGAGATATTTGCGGCTGAACAGTGAGCGACACACTCAAACTGCTTTTTTTTTAGATACCAAAGGCCCAAAACTGGATAGTACAGCGATTTGACCCGTGGAACTGCGAAACACACTGGGATGTCGGGCCTACACAAGACTATTTTCAACAGATTTATTTTTGTGTCACAACAGTCAGGAGACACTACTGTTTTCTTTACAGAAAAAAATACCAAAAGCTGAATAATAGAGATTTTTTACCGTGGGGTGGCAAAACCACAGTTATTGTTTACTGGGGTATACCACACTTTTTTAAATAGAGATATTTGCGGCTGAACAGTGAGCGACACACTCAAACTGCTTTTTTTTTTAGGTACCAAATTCCCAAAACTGGATAGTACAGCGATTTGACCCGTGGAACTGTGAAACCACACTGGGATGTCGGGCCTACACAAGACTATTTTCAACAGATATATTTTTGTGTCACAACAGTCAGGAGACACTACTGTTTTTCTTTACGGAAGAAAGTACCAAAAGCTGAATAATAGAGATTTTTTACCGTGGGATGGCAAAACCACAGTTATTGTTTACTGGGGTATAACACACTTTTTTAAAGAGAGATATTTGCGGCTGAACAGTGAGCGACACACTCAAACTACTTTTTTTTTAGATACCAAAGGCCCAAAACTGGATATTACAGCGTTTTGACCCGTGGAACTGCGAAACCACACTGGAATGTCGGGCCTACACAAGACTATTTTCAACTGATATATTTTTGTGTCACAACAGTCAGGAGACACTACTGTTTTTCTTTATGGAAAAAACTACCAAAACCTGAATAATAGAGATTTTTTACCTTTGAATGGCAAAACCACAGTTATTGTTTACTGGGGTATACCACACTTTTTTAAATAGAGATATTTGCGGCTGAACAGTGAGCGACACACTTAAACTGCTTTTTTTTCAGATACCAAAGGTCCAAAGCTGGATAATACAGCGATTTGACACTTGGAACTGCGAAAACACACTGGGATGTCGGGCCTACACAAGACTATTTTCAACAGATATATTTTTGTGTCACAACAGTCAGGAGACACTACGGTTTTTCTTTATGGAAAAAACTACCAAAAGCTGAAAATTAGAGATTTTTTACCGTGGGATGGCAAAACCACAGTTATTGTTTACTGGGGTATACCACACTTTTTTAAATAGAGATATTTGCGGCTGAACAGTGAGCGACACACTGAAACTGCTTTTTTTTTTAGATACCAAAGGCCCAAAACTGGATAGTACAGCGATTTGACCCGTGGAACTGTGAAACCACACTGGGATGTCGGGCCTACACAAGACTATTTTCAACAGATATATTTTTGTGTCACAACAGTCAGGAGACACTACTGTTTTTCTTTACGGAAGTAACTACCTAAAGCTGAATAATAGAGATTTTTTACCGTGGGATTGCAAAACCACAGTTATTGTTTACTGGGGTATACCACACTTTTTTAAATGAACAGTGAGCGACACACTCAAACTGTTTTTTTTTTTAGATACAAATGGCCCAAAATGGATAATACTGAGGTTTGAACCGTGAAAGTGCAAAACAACACTTCTGTTTCTCTAGCCTACACCAGACTATTTTCAACAGTTATATTTGTGTCTGAAAAATCAGAGACACGCTTTTTTTTTGGGGGGGGGGGACACACAAAAAGGTTAATAAGACGGGTATTTGTACAGTGTGAAGGAGGAAAAAAAAAGGAGGATTTAGATGAAAAAAAAAGGATTTTTCCTGGCCCCCGACACCTGGTGCTAAGTCCAGCAATTTCAGCAAGAGGAGCACACAGGACTGTAATGCAGCGTTTGCTGGTATAACCACTGTGTCTCCTATACAGCCTGCCTGCCTGGTATCTGGGATGAATATTAGTCCTGAAAAGGACTGTTTGTTTCTTCTGGCAGCCTTTACAGACCCTACACTAACTATTTTGCAGTTTATATCTCTCCCTAAATCAGCAGCGCTGTCCCTACACTGTCTAATCCGGAGCGACTGTGTCCAAGATGGCGGCGCCCTGTTTTAAATACTCGAGGTGACGCTGTGCGGCCAGCCAATCACTGTAATGCCCACAACCAACATGGCTGCAGCATTACAGTGACTGGCTGGCAATCCCTGCATGTTCATTGATTCTGTAAAGCAGGGCGGAGACACGAGCTCCCGCCCGAGTAACCCGGAATTGCTCGGTGCTCGCCGAACATCCCGAGTAGCGTGATGCTCGGGCGAGTACCGAGCAGTGTCGAGCATGTTCGCTCAACAAATAAAAACTTAGACTCACCTCATTACTCACCTGTCATACCCTTTGCTGCTTGCTGTCTGTTGTCTGGTTCTTAGAGCCGTCTCTTCTTTCCCCCAATAAGAGGAAAAATCTCCTGGCTTGCATAATCTAGGCTAGAATTTCTGGCCCTGGCTAGGCCTTGCAGGTCACTGTGAGTCATATGTTGTGATGTCACGGACATTTGATGTGCAGTGACTTCAGAGGCTTGGTCGCAAACAGAAAGCCTGGACTAGAATGAAAAGGCTAGAGTTATGATAGCAGAAAGATCAGGTCCTGATGCTCTTTCCACTGTTGCATCTTCAACCTGTTGACTCTACATTTCCAGCAGTGACCACTGCCCATCACATAACACGTCTGTGATGTGTGAAATAGTGACCTCTGAGTCCTGGTTATGGCTGGAGTGAATAGCCTGGGAGATGCAATTTTTGCAAATAAAAAGAAAAGGTGGCTCTGAAGATCGAACAGCAGACATTGAGCAGTGGAGGGGTTGGATAGTTGAGCAGTGAGGCGTGTATAAGTTTTTTTTTTTTCGCATTAAAACTTTTGCCAGTCATCTACTACTTTTTAGCAAAATGGAAGTCAGCCAGACACCATTTGTTCAGAAAGTACACAGAAGAAATTTATAAAAATCCCTAATCTCAAAAATGTGGATTTCTTTGTATATTCAAGAAGAATTAAATTCCATTTGAATAAATTCTCTCATCTGTACTATTAACCTTGTTGCAATGGTTTCTGTCAGCTTAAAAATCTGGCGACCATTTTAAGGATTACCTCTTTAGACAAAATGAGTTTGATTTACTAATCAAAGGTATTTAGGATTATACTTAAAATAAAAATTCTATTCCAGGAGAATCCCTTTTAAGGAAAAAATACTTCAGTTGTTACTCTTCAAATTCCTTACAAGTGATGTGGCACAATTCCAAGGAAGTATGACAAGTGTGCACTTTTGATGGTTGCGGTGTCACACACTTTTAATATAATTAGACTGTTAGTCAAACAACCATTGAATGAAAATTCATCTGATGAATGTTCACTATGCAGTAATACATCCTTACATATTCAATGTGGCTATATACAGGGGACAAGTGAGGCGTGACTCAGCGCTGGGGTCCCCGTGGTGGCTGCTGGGTTGTGGGCGGGGTTACCCCCCGCATCACACCCAGCATCCACCTCTCACTTTCCCAATGAATGGGGAGAGGCAGAGCGCACGGTGGATGCCGGGTGTGACGGGAGGTAAACCCCGCCCACAGCCTGGCATACACCATGGAACCAGGAAGATTGTAACCCCCGGCTGCTGCCAGCACTTGTCGTGACATCAGTTGATGTCAGAGCTGGCTGCAGCCAGTGGTCACGTGATGCCTGTGAGCGGCCAGTGATAGCACCGCTTTCAGGCATTATCATCAACAGAAGGTGTTTAGAAGAAGTCTTAGGGGTCCCGGGGAGACACATGGGGGTGAATATAAAGTAGTGGACACCCCCTTTAAAAAAATCATACCAAGAAAAATAATTTCAGAACTTTTTCCTCTTTTAATGTCACACATAATCTCTACAATTCAATTGAAAAACAAACTGAACTATTTTCAGGTGGAAAAAGAAAAATAGCAATAATGAGGGTTCATGAATATGTACTCCCTTAAAATAATACTTTGTTGAAGTACCATTTGAATTTATGACAGCATTCAGACTTTTTGGGTAAGAATGTATTGGCATGTCACATCTAGAATTGGCAAAATTTGCCCACTCTTCCTTGCAGTATCACTCCAAATCTATCAGATTGTGAGGGCATCTACTGTTTACAGCCCTCTTCAGGTCAGCTCACAGATTTTCAATTGGATTCAGATGCAGCCTCTGACTGAGCCTTTCTACAACTTTGATCTTCTTCTGGCAAAGGTATTCTTTTGTTGATTTGGAGGTGTGCTTAGGGTCATTGTCATGCAAAAAGGTGAAATTTCTATTCAGATGTTGATTGATTTTTAGCAGAGGCCTGATGATTTTGATGCAAAATTGACTAATATATGAAGCTGTTCACAATTCCTACCACTTTGACTAAAGCCCTAGTTCGACCGGTCAAATAACAGCCCGAAAGCATATCGCTGCCTCCACCGTGCTTCATTGTAAATATGGTATTCTTTTGGTGATGTACATTGTTGGATTTCCACCAAACATACCTTTTGGAATTATGGCTAAAAAGTTCAACCTTGGTCTTATCAGACCATAACACATTTTCTCACATGCTTTTGGCAGAATTGATGTAGGGTTTTTCAAAACATAACCGGGTGTTGTGACAACATAGCTTTTCTTCTTAATTATGCCAGACATACCTTCAGTAGGAGCCATACTCCTTTATGTTGACTTTTGAGTTTGTGTTCCTCTTTGGTTGATCAACACAGACTATTGTTTGTATAAACCTGAATGTTGATCACTTGAATTGATATTTGTTAATTGATGAATGGCTGTTATTTACAACTTAAATCAGCTACTACAACGTATTGTCTTCCAGTTTTGCAATAGAGGGACTCAGGGTCTTTGAACAATGGATGTCTGCTAGATAGGTTAAATACCATTGTAGGGTGTTTGCCAGTCAACAATGGGGGATGAGCTGTAGATAGTCGTGCCCTGTGGAATAATATCATCATTCCCTAACCTTGACCTGTGGATGTTTGCTTGAAAAGACAATTGTGAACTATTTAAGGGGCATATGCCTCTGTATCAGAGAGACTTTACAAAAAACAGCCAAGAGAGACTCTTGAGGACAACTACCAGGACACATTGCTCCATCAAGAGGAATACAGATCTGCTCCATTGACTATCACTGAACTCTCAGAGACGTTATGAAGAAATCCAGGTTGAGACAATCAGGTCACCTGGCCACATAACTCACTGCTCTATTCCCGGTGGACCAGCAGAAGGGTGAGACTCTGTAACTTGCATCCTCTTGTGTATTTGCTGGGAGTGTTCTAGATGTTTGTTGTTTAATTCGTGGTTCAATAACATATTGTCACACTCTTTTACCCTCACCCTGTGTTGTCTGTGTTGTCTGAGTAGTATTATGCCCACGGAAGACCCCGTGTCTTCACAGGCATTCATATTTATTTTGTAAGAAAAGGATTCCTTCTTGCTACCCTATCTCACAGGCCAGACATATGAAGAATATGGAAGATTTTTGTCAAATGCAGTATACAACTAGTACTTGCAAGAAATTCCTATCGGTCCTATAATGTTGCAGTAGGCCACTTGACAGTCTCTCAGACCAATTTTCTTCTTGACTTTTCATCAATTTTTGAGGGACATACAGTTTTAGGTAATGTCACTGTTGTGCCAAATTTAAGTCACTTCTGATGACTGACTTCAGTGTTCCATGGTATATCTAATGCCTTTTTATACCCAACTTCTGATTGATAACGTACAACAATTAGATCCATTTGCTGTGTTGTAAGCTGTTTAGGGGCCATAGTGTTTGCTGTAAAATGCAGCTAAGAAAATGTCAGGAAAATCCTACTAAAACATCTAAACTTTATATTGGGTTAATCAACATCACTTTAAATTATGGCAGCTGTGTACTGACTACTATTTAACATGAGCTTAAATGTGATTGGCTAATTCTGAACACAACCACATCCCCAATTATAAAAGTGTATTCAAACATTATCTGGGGTTTTTATTTTTTTTCTCAGTCAAAAATATTTCAGTTTGTTTCTTAATGGAATTGTACAGCTTATGGATGACCTTAAAAGTGGAAAGAATTCTTAAATTATTCTTGTTGGTGTGTCCCACTGACAAAGGCATGAACAGTCTATAATTTTAAGGGTAGGTTAATTTTAACATTGAGAGATAGAATATCCCCAAAAAATCAAGAAAATCACATTGTATAAATTAGATACATTTATTTGCATTTTGCAGTGAGAAATAAGTATTTGATCCCCTAGAAAACCATTATGAGTTCTGGCTCCTACAGACCAGCTAGATGCTCATGTTACCTGCATTAAAGACAGCTGTCTTTTCCAATGTGAGCTACTCTATGGCATATCCAGCCAGGCTAAGGGTAGTGGATGGTGAGAGGGTAGTTTTCTTTCAGAATCCTGTGGAAGCAGAGGAGTGGATTTCCAGGAGAGAGAGACGTCAGAGGCAGTAATGATAATGCATGTTGATATGAAAGGTTTATTGTATTTATATTGAATTATCTGATTCAGATAGAGGACATCAATTTAAACCCTGCAGGATATTGTTGAAATGTTCTATGTTTATATCTGTGTAGGGTTATCATAATGATTAATCAAAATACCTCTCTGAATTTAATCTAATGTCCGATTATCAAAACAAAACAGAACTTACACCCATAAGGATGAGTTGGACAGTTCATATAGTAATTAAATAAAAGATGATTTATCCTTCCTGAATTTATTACCCAGGAGGGAGCGGCGAAGTGTATTTTGAAGGGGGTGGGATCCAGATTATGATTATATATCCTCATGTTAATGTTCTTAGAAAGGGCTGATGAAAACTATTGAAAATCTGTATTGGGAAAGTGGCGAGGTATCCACTTTTTTGTGTACTAGTGCCTCAGTCCCGGGTCTGAGGACTTGGTTACCCTTTGGGTTTAGCAAAAACCAGGTTACCGGACCAATAATCCTATAGTAGCCTTCATTTAAGGTATATATCTTGAATTTATTGCAATTGATATTAGTGGTTCGGATAGAAAAGTGGATTATTCCTTCTTTTCTAAAAAGGGGGGGGGGTTATTTTCTATCCATGCTTATACTTAAGTTTTTGAAAGTTTATAGGCATCTCCAGTTGTATTTCTATGGCCACTACTGGTCATTTGTTTTAGACCTGATTGTAATTTCAGTAGAATGTGAGCACTGCACTCTTGCTTCATTGTTCAGAAATGCCCTACAAATGATTAAAGCATGCACACTTAAGGGGAATAATATCCTTGGTCAAAATTTTAAATTAAACCTATATGGCATCATTAAAATTTCTCTCATGGAACATTAGGGGATTAGGAAATGCCAAGAAACGGAATATTGTATTCTCCCAGATACGTAAATCTCAGGCGCAAATAATATGCCTTCAGGAAACCCATTTAACACTATATCCAGAATGAACAAACCCTGGATACAGTGGCAAAAACACGCTACACATTCTTCTTATTGTAGAGCTGCAGTCATTAGTGATGAGCGAGCACTAAAATGCTCGGGTACTCGTTGCTCGGGTCGAGCAAATTGGAATACTCGGGTGCACGACCCGAGCAATGAGCCCAAAGTAAGTCTATGGGAAACTCAAGCATTTTTCAGGCGTCTGCCCCCGGCGGTATTCAGATGGCCTAAAAATTGCCCAAATCGATGGGAACAGTGCTCATATGACACGGGAACAGCATGGGGAAGACCCCTGGAAGCATTTCTGACTCCCAGGTCACTGCTGTCAACAACATTGTCAGAGTATTACGCCACTTTTACGGACTCACAATAAAACATACAAAAACAAAACCAAAATGGATTTTCCTGAGAAATGTGCTAAGGAACACCCTTTCCAGGGTAATGACTTGTATATAAGTCAAAATAAATAACCAAAAACCAACAATACTACTCCACACCTTTGGCTATGTTCACATGTAGCGTTTTTGATGCGTTTTGCACTTTTGCATTGCTTTCAACAAAGACAAATGCATTCACTGGGAAATGCCATTTTAACATTTTACAACCTCATCTGGCCATGTGGTGTGTGACACATTATCAGACACATGCATACAGTGCTGAAAAGACATGGGAAAAGCATGGGCAAGATCTCTGGAAGCATCTCTGACTCCCAGGTCACTGCCTAAAAGTGTGCCCATCATAAGTGATCCTTGGCGCATGCAAAGATGCCTCCCGCAATGCACCTGTCGTTGCAGACTTGCAACAGTCACAGTCAACGTCTTTGTCCCAGTGCAGCGTTCCGTTGTCCCTTCCCCATTCCTTCAAATGCAAGCGCAAGTATGCAGCCTGCCACCCACCAACCCAGAGGCTGCAATACTATACTGCCAAATTTTTGACAGCTGCTTGCACTTGAAATGTGGCCTTTAAGGCTCGTGGAGGCGGAAGCTGTTCACAATCTTATGCCGGCGGCAACCGGGTATCCATACTTGGCCCCAGACGCCACTATTTGTCCCCATGTCGTCTCGGCCTTCCACAAGCATGGGTCCCACAACATTACCCGTGACTTCTCCAGTGCACTTACTGGGAAGGACCGCCTAACCACAAACATGTGGACAGGTGAATGTGGCAAGGGACGGTACAGAGCCAGTCCACAGCTTTTTTTGCTGAGTTGTATTTCACCACAGCCATAGTCTTTAGCTTGGTGAAAGGACTTGGGAAACCATATCTACCCAGCTGTCATTTCTCCCAGGAAGTCCTCTAAAGCTGCTTTCACTTGAAATGTGGCCTTTTAGGCTCGTGGAGGCGGTAGCTTTTCATAACCTCATGCCGGCGGCGGCCGGGTGTCCATACTCGGTCCCCAGCTGCCACTTTTTCTCCCGGTATCGTCTCCGCCTTCCACAAGCATGGGTCCCATAACATTACCCGTGCCCTCCCCAGTGCACTTACTGGAAAGGACCACCTAACCACAAACACGTGGAGAGGTGAATGTGGCCAGGGACGGTACGGAGCCATTCCACAGCTTTTTTTGCAGAGTTGTATTTCACCACAGCCATATTCTTTAGCTCGGTGAAAGGACTGGCATAGAGGGAAACCGTATCTTCTCTGGGTTTCATTTCTCCAAGGAAGTCCTCTAATGCAGCTTGTTGCAGAATCAATGGCAGCCCGTCCAACATCAACTTGCACTTGTCGGTGATGCTTTGACACACAAACATCTTTCTTTGCGCATTTAATTTCATGACTACAGAGTTATGCAATGCGGTTTGAGAAATAACATGCATAAGCACATCCGATCCACATTAAAAATGCAGCCATAGAGTGTCCGGGAACCTTCCCCCACACTTTTCTTAACCAGGGCTGCTTCTCGGCAGGGTTGGACGGGCCCCCCAGAAAACTGGAGACTCCTCCAGTGGGCCCTGGCTTCTCCTTCAGGAATGCTGAAGTGAGTCCATGATGATGATAGGGGCCACCATCTGCTTAGTTTTGTTACTTGGAATGCAAGCGCAAGTATGCAGCCACCCACCCACCCACCAACATGCCGCAATTCTAAACTGCCAGATTTCTGGGCAGCTGCTTGGACTTGAAATGTGGACTTTTAGGCTCATGGAGGCAGAAGCTTTTCACAACCTCATGCCTCATGCCTGGTGTCCATACTCGGTCCCCAATCGTCACTATTTCTCCCAGTGTTGTCTCTGCCTTCTACAAGCGCGGGACCCTGAACATTAATGTTGGTACTATTCTGTGGGAATTTGCTTGCCTCCTACCAGCCTTGAATATTTCCAGTAAACTATGGTATGACCCTATGGTATTAGCACTGTCACCAGTACCAGTAGAGAAGCCATCCAAAATTTCCTTCTCGGGAATTTTATTTGGTAGACTGAGTGGCTGCCCAAATACATTTTCTCACAAAGGAGAAAGTTTCTCCAGCCTGTTAGATATTAGAGCGTGAACGGCAGCACATTGGATCAGGGGTTAGCACTGAAGCCTTGCAGGGCTGGGATCCTGGGTTCAAATCCCAGCAAGTACAACATCTGCAAGGACTTTGTATGTTCTCCACGTGTTTGCGTGGGTTTCCACCTCAGTAAAAAAAGCAGTCATAGAGTGTCCGGGAACCTTCACACACACTTTTCTTAGCCAGGACTGCTACTCGGCAGGGTTGTACGGTCCCACTAGAGAATCCTCTGCTGTGCCCTGGCTTCTACCTCAGGAGAGTTCATGATAGCGCTAACTTTGCAGCTGCAATGGGGCTCTTGAGCGGGGGAGAAAGGTGAGCCCTCAGAATCAAATCCTCTGGTGGGCACAATGTTTTTCAATCTGAAACAGCTTCTCAGTGGAAGTTGTATTTCACCACAGCCATATCCTTTAGCTCGGTGAAGGGACTGGCATAGAGGGAAACCATATCTACTCTGGCTGTCATTTCTCCATCACCAGGTTCTGCCCATTGTCACACACGACCATGCCTGGCTGTATGTTCAGCGGTGAGAGCCATAGATCAGACTGCTGTGTTACAGCTTTCAACAACTCTGCAGCGCTGGGCGGTTAGTCACCTAAGCATTAAGCATGTTATCTTCAGCACAGCCTGTTGCACAGCCTGTTGCCGCTTGGCCAAGGCAGTGCTGCAGTGCTTACAGCTTGTGACTGATGCAGTCATTTTGGAGTTGGAGGAGGAGGTGCAGGAGCTGAAAAATGTGATTACATTGAGGTTACATTGGCGACTCTGTTTTTTATACTAAAGAAAGATCCTACTGTTTTTTTTAAGTTATTTTTAAAAAAAAATGCATTCACCATGAAATGTCATCTTAACATTTTACTACCTTATCTGGCAATGTGGTGACACATCATCAGACACATCCTGTTTCATTTATGATGGAGGTACTCTGAAAGTCACAAAGCCTATTTTTATAGGGCCATCAGGCAGCCCTTACTATTCTTAAAAGGCCAGCAGTCGGCCCTCGCTATTGTTAGCGAGCTATCAGCCGACTATGCTTTGTTGTTCCCATTATTAATGAGTGGGTCTCCTATACTGTTATTGCATATGCAGTGACTGCAAGGGCTGCCAAAAATTCGGACGCCATACCTTTGAAGAGACATAGAGGAGGGTCTCAGTAAAAAATGTTTTCCCTTTATAAAGGAGTGGGTCTCCTATAGTAGTAATGCCCATGCTGTGACTGCAAGGGCTGCCAAAATTTGGGAAAAACCCCACTAACAATTTAAAGACACATAGAGCAGGGCCACAGTAACGACAAATTCCCATTAGAAAGGAGAGAGTCTGCTATACAGTTATAGGGTATGCAGTGAGTCCAACGGCTGACCAAATTTAGGAAAAACCCCACTAAGTATTTAAAGACACATAGAGCAGGGCCACAGTAATGACAAATTCCCATTAGAAAGGAGAGGTTCTCCCATAGTGTTGACCTATGCAGTGAATGCAAGGGCTGCCAAAAATTGGGAGGCACTTCAATGTCCCATGGAAGAGACTTAGAGGCCTCATAAAAAAATGTTACCATTAGAAAGGAGAGGGTCTCCAATACTTGTAATGCCCATGCAGTAATGGTATGGGCTGACAAACATTTACCCCTGGGGTTATACACTGTGTGCAGAATTATTAGTCAAGTTGTATTTTGGAGAATTTTTTTTATTATTGATCAACAACTATGTTCTCAATCAACCCAAAAGACTCATAAATATCCAAGCTTAAAATTTTTGGAAGTTGGAGTGGAGGATATCTGTTTGTGCAGGTAACTATTACTGAGCAGAATAATTAGGCAACTTAATAAAAACCAAATATAATCCCATCTTACTTGTTTATTTTCACCAGGTAAACCAATATCAGTGCACAAAATTTAGAAATAAATATTTCTGACATGCAAAAACAAAAAACAAAAAAATTAGTGATCAATATAGCCACCTTTATGATGACACTCAACAGTCTTCCATCCATAGATTCTGTCAAGCCTATGCAGCTTGGAGTAGGACAACATGTATAAAAAGTATCATGTGATCAAAATACTCATTTGCCTATTAATTCTGCACACAGTGTACATGAACATAGTGTTTAATAATTTTTTTAAAGGGTGTTTAATATGCCCGTAAAAAAAAAATAACGTGGCTGTTGCATCAAGGACCACGGTCACCCTGGTGATATTGTGGTGGAGGATGAGGATGAGGAGAAGGAGGAGGACAAGAGCAAATAGCCAAAATCAGGAAGCGTATACCCATGTGTGGGTGTGAAGAGGTGCATGGGAATACACCTCCCAAAAAAAACACACTGGATTTGAGTTTATGTTAAGCTGCTATCATTCGGTGGTGTTGAGAAGTCTGACCCAATCCAGCCCTTGTTCATTTTTATAAGAGTCAGCCTGTCAGCATTTTCAGTTGACAGGCGGATGTGCTTATCAGTTATAATTCCACTAGCGGCACTAAAAACCCTCTCTAATAAAACGCTAGCGGCAGGGCAACCCAGGACCTCCAAGGCATAGAGAGCCTGTTCATTCCACATATCCAGCTTGTATGCCCAATAATTATAACGCACAGAGGAATCACGGAGGACGTTGGTAAGGTCGGCAAGGTACTCTCTCAGCATCTTCCCAAACTTTGCATTCCTTGTGAGAGTAACCCTAACCCTAACCTCAGGGCCTGTGTGATGGGAGGGTCTGAGAAAACTGTCCCAGAACTTTGACAGTGTTCCCGTGCCTCTGCTGGATTGCATTGGTGTGTCTCTCGCCTGTACTCCTTGGTTGTCCAAAGAACTGTGATCTCTACCGTCAGCGTTTTCAGATGGGAATTTTTTTAATAGTTCCGCAACAAGGGCCTTCTGGTACTGCCCCATTTTTGTTCTCCTTTTCGCTTGGGTCTAGAAGTGTCACCAACCAGTAATGACTGTCACCCAAAATTTTGAGAATGCGTGGGTCATGGGAAAAGCAGCGTAACAAACTCACCCATGCGTGCCACACTGCTTACAGGAAGACTTCCATGTCCTCACCAAGAGGATGACTGACCATGCTCTCCTCCTCCTCCTTCTCCTCCTCTCTGTCCTCTGGTCATCCACGTTGAACAGACGGTATGACAGTTGTGCAGGTAGTACCGTCTATAGCGCATGAAACTAGCTCCTGTTCTTCCTCCTCCTCCTCTTCATCATTGTCACCCAATTCACATTGGGATGAGATGAGCCTGGGCTGTGTGTAATCACCCTGTGGGTTCCTTGCTCCATCTCATAGTGCTCTGCCTGCAATGCATCCTCTTTGATAGTGAGCAGAGAGAACTAATTATGGTGTCATGGCCACTCACCATCTTGGTGGAGTCCTCAAAGTTTTTGACATCCATGTCCATTCCTGAGGTCTTATGTGTGGAGTCTGAACTGAATACCGACGGCCTTGTTGATGCTGGTACTCAACAACTGCCCTCTTCTGCTCACAAATCCTTCCCAACATCTGCAGTGTAGAGTTCCAACGTGTGCGGACATCACATACCAGTCTGTGAGCCAGAAGCTGCAAATGCTGCTGAAACACAGCAAAGGCGGTGGAAGCTGTCTAAAATGACTTTTTAAAATGGGCACAGAGATGGCATACTTTAACAAGCAGATCTGGCAGCTCCGGGTAGGATTTGAGAAACCGCTGAACCATGAAGTTAAGCACATGGGCCAGGCATGGTACGTGTGTGAGCTCACCTCACCTCAGAGTCACCACCAGGTTCCGGCCACTGTCAGACATGACCATGCCTGGCTGTAGGTTCAGCGGTGTGAGCCACAGATCTGCCTGCTCTTTCAGAGCTGTCCACAACTCTTCAGCATTGTGCAGTTTGTCACCTAAGCATATTAGCTTCCGCACAACCTGTTGCCGCTTGGCCAAGGCAGTGCTGCAGTGCTTCCAGCTTGTGACTGATCTGGTCATTTCGGATATGGAGGCTGAAGAGGAGGAGGAGGCTGAGATGGAAGAGGTGCAGGAGCTGTAGACTGTTGGGGCAACCTCTGACTGACCTAGGGCCCGCAATCCTTGGCGTCGGGAAGACGTGTTCCGTCCCAAGGTCCGACTGGGTCCCGGCTTCCACTATGTTAACCCAGTGTGTCATCATCGAGATTTACCGTACCTCCCCACAAGCACTTGTCCACTTGTCCATGGTTAGGTGGGCTTTCCCGGTAACTGTGTTGTTGAGAGCACGGCTAATGTTTTGGGACACGTGCTTCTGTAATGCGGGGACGGTACATCGGGAGAAATAGTGGTGGCTGGGGACTGAGTACCAAGGGACGGCCACCATCAGGTTGTGGAATGCTTCCGTCTCCATGAGCCTAAAAGGCAACATTTCAAGCGCAAGCAGTCGTGAAATGTGGGAATTTAGTAGAGTGGCCTGTGGGGCTTTGGCTGCGTATTTGTTCTCGCGTTCCAAGGACTGGGGTATGGACAACTGAACGCTGCGCTGGGACAACGACATGGACATGTTTCCTGATGCTGCTACTTGAGAGTGTGCAACGACAGGTGCAGGGCAGGAGGCATCTTCGCATGCACCATGGACAGTGGATTGGCTTGCATGCACAACAGCGGAAGAAGCAATGGTGCCACCCGCAGACACTGTTCCTGGACCCTGGGGTTCGACCCACAAAGTCGGGTGATTTTCTGCCATGTGCCTGATCATGCTGGTGGTGGTCAGGCTGGTCGTTTTGCAACCCCTGCTGATGCTGGCCTGGCAGGTAGTGCAAATGGCCTTTTTGGGGTTATCGGCAGAGTCTTTTAAAAACAACCAGACTCAGGAAGAAGTAACAGTTGTACTTGCAACTTCCTTCTTGTAAGTGTTACGGGAAACGGTTGCCTGCCTTCTTTCTGCGGCCACCACACTGCTTCTTCCTGCCTGTTGGGGTGCTCTGTCTCCCTCCCCCTGTGTGCTGCTGTCCTCGCTCTGCATGTCCTCCTGCCAGGTTGGGTCAGTTACTATATCATCCACCACTTTGTCTTCCTCTTCCGCACCATGGTTCTCCTCCTGATTTTCTGGTAATTGTGTCTCATCATCGTCCACCTCTTGTGACACTTTCCCACCGTCGCCTTCGTATTATCGTGGCTGCTCAAATATTTGGGCATTGCTACATGTGATCTCCTCTTGCCCTGCTTCAAGTGGACCAGGCGAGAGGCCCGAATCTATAAATGGAAAAGTGAACACCTCTTCAGAGTGTCCAAGTGTGGGATCAGTTGTATCTGGGCACTCGACATGGTGAGAGGAAGGAGGATCAGGGTGAGGAATATGCGGTCCAGACTCACGGCTACTTAGACTTGATTGTGTGAAAGACAGGGTGGTGGTGGTTAAGTGACTGGAAGCATTTTCTGCTATCCATCCAATAACCTTTTCACACTGCTCTGGGTTCAATAGTGGTGTTCTGCGGTCCCCTATTAATTGGGACAGGAAGGTCGAGCGAGAAGATGTGGGTGTTTGTTGTGGCACAATTTCAGCTTGCCCACGGCCTCGGACTCTGCATGCATCATCATCACCATCATGTCCATTTCCCCGTCCCTTGCCACGTGCCTTGCCCATTTTAAATGGAGGACAATATCTACAACGCTCACTACAAATGACTGAATTTGGAGCGAACTTATATTTTATCCCTGTGACGGACAAACCACAGTTTTAAATACCTGGCCTTTAAGTAACTATTTTGAACAGCAAACTGGTGTCAATTGCTTCACTGACACACTGAATTTTTTTTTAATGGGGGTCAGAAATGGCAGTATTTTCTGAAATGTATATGTGATCCATGTGACTGAGAAAATATGGTTTTAAATACCTGGCCTGTAGGTAACTGTTTTGAACAGCAATCTCGTGTCAATTGCTTCACTGACACACTGTAACAAATTTTTAATGGAGGTCAGAAATGGTAGTATTTTCAGAAAACCTATATGAGATCAGTGTGATGGAGAAAACACAGTTTTAAACACCTGGCCTGTAGGAAACTATTTTGAACAGCAAACTGGTGTCAATTGCTTCACTGACACACTGAAACATTTTTTAATGAAGGCCAGAAATGGCAGTATTTTCAGCACAATTATATGCGATCTGTGTGATGGACAAACCAAAGTTTTAAATAGCTGGATTTTTTATGCTGTAATATTGAAAGGACCTGGCTGTATTCTGCAGTGCCAACAAGCAAATGGCGCAGAAAAACTGTGTTCTCTGGATTGCCTTTTAAGCAAATAATGAGGATTAAGATCCAGAAAAAATTATTCCTGTCCCCCTAGATCTGGGCCTATTTCTAGAAATATTTAACAGCAGCAGCAGATAGAACTGGAATGGAGCCTCTTGTGCTATATGCACTGCAGTCTGCTATATACCCTGCCTGCTTATGTACACTGCCTGCCTGATAGCTCTGCAGATGGATTAGTCCTCAGAAGGACTGTTTGTTGAGATGGACATGTGTCTCTAATATAGTTTGGTACACCTACACTAACTGGAAACAAGCAAATCTCTCCCTAGCTGAGCAGCACCTCTCCCTACACTGCCTGATTCCGGAGTGACTGTGACGAGCATGGTGGTGCCAGGTCTGATATAGACCTGATGACGCTGTGCGGTCAACCAATCACTGTAATGCCACAACTAACATGGCTACGGCATTACAGTGAGTGGCAGGCAATCCCTGCATGTTCATTGGTGCTCTAGCGAGCGCCAAACATGCTGGGAGGAGACCCGAGCAGTAGAGTATACTTGGCGAGCGCTGAGCATCTCGAGCAGTGAGATGCTCGGGCGAGCACCGAGCAGTAGCGAACATGCTCGCTCATCACTAGTAGTCACAATTGTGCACAAGTCAGTGAGATGGTCAGTCTAAACTGTCAAAAGAGACCCAGAGGGTAGATTTATTTTCATATACGCATTTATAGATATGGTGCCATATTACTACTTAACATATACAACCTACCACCAGCCAAAATGGATGTACTCCAACAGGCAGTGATTTTTGTATCTCAGTACCCAGATGCCAAAATGTTATGTATGGGAGAATTTAATATGATTATTAATACACTGATAAAATGAGCCCAGCAAACACTAGGTCTGATAGTCAAGACATCACTGCTTTACATACTTTCATAACGGAGGTGGGTTGGATTGATTTATGGAGACAGCAGCACCCACTCAAGAGAGAATTTTCCTGCTATACACAGCAGGCTGTTCGATGTTTATCTAGAATAGATCATATATTTGGAAACAGTACTGTATTTTCAGATTTAAGTAAAATTAAATATTCCTCTAGAATGGTATCGGATCATGCTCCACTGATAACATTCCTTCATCTAGGGGGCCCTAACAGACCCAAGAGTAGAGATGAGCGGTGTTCGACTCGAACTGTTTGCCAATCTCAAATTCGAGCTGTTTTGGGCAGTGTTCGAGCCATTCGGCGAACCCGAACGATTTGAAAAAAATTCGGCTGTTCGAGGTTATGTTCGATAACTGTTCATGCACCAAAATCAAAACTGGATTTTTTCTCAGTAATGCTGAAAATTAATGTTAATACGCAGTTTGAGTGTACAGCGGGGCGGGGAGAGGGGCAGGGGATGGATCTCTGCAGAAAAAATGAAGATCTCCATTTTTTTTTCTCTTTCCCGCATTTACAGTGGGGAGGTGCAATCTGTCAGCCTATCAGCAGCGCACACACGGCGCAAACTGCTTTTTTTCACACAAGCAAGGGCATGTGTCATTGGCAGTGTATGTCACATGTCCTTGCCCTATAAGACCCAGCCATTTTCCCCATCGCCACCATTTTCTCACTGCTGCAGCTGCGTGTTAGACGGCACCGATGTTCCTGTGTGCACTATACTTTGTTGATTTGAAGTAAATTTTCGCACAAATCTACAGATAGCTTGGGAGTAGGGAATAGTTGTGATTGCAGTCCTTTTAAGGACTAAGTTACATCATTTCCTACGACTTTTATCAGGCAGGTCTGTGCTCTTAAATAGATAGGTTGGGAGTAAAGACTAATTGTAATTGCAGTCCTTTTCAGGGCTAGGTTACATCAGTTCCTATCACTTTTTGCCAGGCAGGTCTGTGCCAGTGCTGTGCAAGTTTTTTTCACAGCATTTGGCTAAATCTAGCAAAGCAAATCCTTTTTGACCTCTTGCAGTATGTGTTAGTCAGTGGAGAAGCCTATCTGTGTTGCAAGCTACACCACCTGTGTATAGAATACAATTTTTTTTTTACTGCACCTAATGAAGCAAAACCTTCTATTAGTCCATCTATACTAACCTCCACCAGGTTGCAAATTCAAAATAATTTTTACCTGCATATAGCTCTGAAAAAATATTTGGGCTTCGGCTTGTAGCAGTGTGTGGGACTTGTTCTATTAGTCCATCTATACTAACCTCCAGCAGGTTGCAAATTCAATATAATTTTTTTCTGCATCTAGCTCTGAAAAAATATTTCGGCTTGTAGCAGTGTGGGGGACTTGTTCTATTAGTCCATCTATACTAACCTCTAGCAAGTTGCAAATTCAATATAGTTATTATCTGCATCTAGCTCTGAAAAAATATTTGGGCTTCGGCTTGTAGCAGTGTGTGGGACTTGTTCTATTAGTCCATCTATACTAACCTCTATCAGGTTGCAAATTCAATATAATTTTTTTCTGCATCTAGCTCTGAAAAAATATTTCGGCTTGTAGCAGTGTGTGGGACTTGTTCTATTAGTCCATCTATACTAACCTCCAGCAGGTTGCAAATTCAAAATAATTTTTATCTGCATTTAGCTCTGAAAAAATATTTGGGCTTCGGCTTGTAGCAGTGTTTGGGACTTGTTCTATTAGTCCATCTATACTAACCTCCAGCAGGTTGCAAATTCAATATAATTTTTTTCTGCATCTAGCTCTGAAAAAATATTTCGGCTTGCAGCAGTGTGTGGGACTTGTTCTATTAGTCCATCTATACTAACCTCCACCAGGTTGCAAATTCATTCTAATTTTTTTCTGCATCTAGCTCTGATAAAATATTTCGGCTTGTAGCAGTGTGTGGGACTTATTCTATTAGTCCATCTATACTAACCTCCACCAGGTTGCAAATTCAATCTAATTTCTTTCTGCATCTAGCTCTGAAAAAATATTTCGGCTTGTAGCAGTGTGTGGGACGTGTTCTATTATTCCATCTATACTAACCTACATCAGGTTGCAAATTCAATATAATTTTTTTCTGCATCTAGCTCTGAAAAAATATTTCGGCTTGTAGCAGTGTGTGGGACTTGTTCTATTAGTCCATCTATACTAACCTCCATCAGGTTGCAAATTCAAAACAATTTTTATCTGCATCTATCTCTGAAAAAATATTTCGGCTTGTAGCAGTGTGTGGGACTTGTTCTATTAGTCCATCTATACTAACCTCCAGCAGGTTGCAAATTCAATCTAATTTTTTTCTGCATTTAGCTCTGAAAAAATATTTTGGCTTGTAGCAATGTGTGGGACGTGTTCTATTAGTCCATCTATACTAACCTCCACCAGGTTGCAAATTCAATATAATTTTTTCCTGCATCTAGCTCTGAAAATATATTTCGGCTTGTAGCAGTGTGTGGGACTTGTTCTATTAGTCCATCTTTACTAACCTCCACCATGTTGCAAATTCAATATAATTTTTATCTGCATCTAACCCAGCCAATACTTTTGGGCTAATACGACAGTTTGGCAACTCAGATCTGCTCGGTTCCCATCCATTGTTTTTTGTGCAAACAACTATAGAGTTGTGAATTAGTTAACCACCAAAATGAGTGGAAAAAGGCCTGCTGCTGGGGGAAAGGGGAATAGGCGTGTTGGGAACGGAAATAAAGATTGTGTCCATGGGGTAGGTGTTAAAGCAACAGTAACATCTGCAGAAGAAAGACCATCTTCCAGCCAAACTAAGATGTCTACTTCTTTTAGCGGACAATGTGGTAAGAGCTGTAACATACCTGGCGGCGTCCTTGCATGGTGGTCCATCTCCCACTGTGCAAGAGCGCGCACTTGATCTCCAGTCCAGAATGTCTCTCTGGCTTCCCTCCTTGCTGTCTGTTTGTCTGTTTTGGCTGCATAGGGCCACGCCCGCTGAACTTCCTGTTTCTTGTACCTGCTGCGGACACGCCCCTGTTGCACCTTCAGCCTATTGCTGTCCATCTTTGGGTATTTATACCACCTTCTTCCTCAAGATGGCGCCTGAGCATTGTGTCCTGTCAGTCGGCTTTTTGTCTCTGACATGCCAGGTCCTATCCTGTTTTCCTGCCTGTTTTCCAGTTCTGTGTCTGAACTGTGGTCTGTTCTTGTGAACACGCTTCTTGCCTGTTCTTTCGCCTTCTAAGGGCCGTATTCCTAGATCTGCCTGTCTGTGCCTTGCGGTATCTGTTCCCGTCTGAACAGAGTCCTGTTTGTGTCTCTGCCTTGCGGTATCTGTTCCCGTCTGAACAAAGTCCTGTTTGTGTCCCTGCCTTGCGGTATCTGTTCCTGTCTGAACTGAGTCCTGTCTATGTCTCCTGCCTTGCGGTGTCAGTTCCCGTGTCTGAACTGAGTCCTGTCTGTGTACTCTTGCCTGCTGCCTTTCCTGGAGGCTGTATTTCCAGGGGTGTCTGAACACGCTCCTAGCCTGTTTCTCCCGCCTTCTAGGGGCCGATTACCTAGATCCGTTCCTGTATCTTGTCTGTCCTGTCTGAACACGCTCCTTGCCTGTTCGTCCCGCCTCTCTGGGGGCCGTATTCCCAGACCCGCTCCTGTATCCCGCTGCAGTGTCGGTCTCTTTCGTACACTCAGTTCCAGTCTGAACTCTCTCCTATCCTTTACCTGTTTTGCCTCTATGTCCGTTCCTTTCCTTTTTCTGCAGAGTCTGAACTCGTACCTAACTCCTGCTTGTTGTCTCTGTACTCCCGTTTGTGAGTTTGTGGTCCACTTGCTACTTCACTGCAAATACCCTGTGGGTATCTGGCTCTGCCTTTCCCTTCCTGTCTGTTCCGTGTGAACAGAGCCCTGTCCGTCCTGCTCTGACTCCTTGCTCACTGCTCCGGCAGCCTTGCTCCGCTCTGACCCTTTTGCTCACTGCTCCGGCAGCCTTGCTCCGCTCTGACCCTTTTGTTCACTGCTCCGGCAGTCCTGTCCTGCCCTGCTTCTGCCCACTGCTCCGGCAGTCCTGTCCTGCCCTGCTTCTGCCCGCTGCTCCGGCAGTCCTGTCCTGCCCTGCTTCTGCCCGCTGCTCCGGCAGTCCTGTCCTGCCCTGCTTCTGCCCGCTGCTCCGGCAGTCCTGTCCTGCCCTGCTTCTGCCCGCTGCTCCGGCAGTCCTGTCCTGTCCTGCTTCTGCCCGCTGCTCCGGCAGTCCTGTCCTGTCCTGCTTCTGCCCGCTGCTCCAGCAGTCCTGTCCTGCCCTGCTTCTGCCCGCTGCTCCGGCAGTCCTGTCCTGCCCTGCTTGTGCTCGCTGCTCCTGCAGCCCCGTCCTGCTCTGTTCTTGCCCACCGCTTTGGGCGTTCCCTCTCTGCTGTGGTTGTCTACCGCATCTGCGGTTCTGTGACCCAGTCTGTACTGGGTCTTAACCTTTCTGTGCTCCAGCCCGTCCTTTCGGCCAGTACCTCCCTGCCTGCATACTCGCCTGTATCCACCCATCTGCATACCTGCCGTGTTTGCTTACATCCACCAGTCTGTGCCAGCCTAACCTGCCTGTTCCAGTAATCCCAGTGTGGGTCAACCCCCGTGTCCGGAGTTTAACCTGGAGTAGCACCTGGTCCCTCTGCCCGGTTTCTCCCTGGTGCACTGGCGTCGTATGCCGTCGTGCCACCTTGGTCGGATCGGCCAGATACTTAGTCACGCCCCTCCAGGCACTCTCCGGTCCATGGTCCAGTGGAACCACAACACCCGCACACGCCAGTCAGTCCGGGCGTGTGCATAACAGCATGCTCAGGCCATGGTTCCCGTTGAGCCCCACGGCCTTCGCTCTCTGAGAAGTTTTCCAGCGAATACATGCATTAAAAATAAATAAATAAAATTTTTTTTTTTTTTCTCAGCTGAGTTCCAGGCGAATTACGCACCCGTCCAGATTGATCTATCTGCTCTCGTTCCTGCGGATCCGCCACGTTACTATGGGGATCCAAGACAGAGTCGTGCATTTGTGGAGCAATGCATGCTACACTTCAAGTTCTACCCTCTATGTTTTCCCACCGATCGGGTTAAGGTGGCATTCATTATGTCTTACCTGGCGGGTGATGCCTTGGAATGGATCAACCCCCTATATGAAACACAGGATCCGATCCTCCTGGACCTAATGGCCTTCCTGGTGGCCTTTCTAATGGTCTTCGATGATCCTAACCCGGAGGCTCCTGCTGAAGCTTCACCTCCCAATATCCCGGAGCAGCCCCGATGGGTAATGTGTGTGGGTAGCGCAATAGTCCTCCAGCCCAATGAGACTACTGCCCACCCAGAATCCTCACAGGGTGACTACGCTTTCCGGAATACTTCTCCCAACCTCAAGAGGCAGTCCAGACATGCTAGACGTAGAGGCAAGCCGTCACGCCAGGGTCTGTCCTCCCTGAGACCTCCTGACCCCAACCTTGAAGTCCCTACTGAAGCTTCATCTCCCTGTATCCCGGAGAAGCCCCAACGGGTAATGTGCGTGGGTAGTGCTCCGGTTCTCCTGCCCGAAGAGACTTCTGCCCATCCAGACTCCACACAGGAGAACTTCCTGCACCCGGCATCAGATGCTTCACCCACTTTAACCGGTGTGCATGTCCAAGGATGCTCCAAAGCTGTGGTTACCTCTGAGTCTGTGCACCTCTACTACCTGGCGGAGGACCCCCTGTTGCCTCCTGAATCCTCCGGGATACCACTCGATGACAAATGGAGAGAGACTTCTCTACACTCGGTACTCGATACTTTGTCCGCTTCGTCCTGTGAGCCTGACAATGGGTACCCCAAAGTGGTAGTTACCCCCGAGTCTCTACACCCCTCCGACCAGGCGGAGGACCTCCAGTTGTCTCCAGAACCCTTCGGGGTGCTACCTGGTAGCGAAAGGACAGAGACTCTCCTATACTCTGTACCTGATACCTCGCTCGCTTCGTCCAGTGAGTCCAACCTAGTGTACTCCGAAGCAGAGGTTACTCCCAAGTCTCTACACCCCTCCGACCAGGCGGAGGACCTCCAGTTGTCTCCAGAACCCTTCGGGGTGCTACCTGGTAGCGAAAGGACAGAGACTCTCCTATACTCTGTACCTGATACCTCGCTCGCTTCGTCCAGTGAGTCCAACCTAGTGTACTCCGAAGCAGAGGTTACTCCCGAGTCTCTACACCCCTCCGACCAGGCGGAGGACCTCCAGTTGTCTCCAGAACCCTTCGGGGTGCTACCTGGTAGCGAAAGGACAGAGACTCTCCTTTACTCTGTACCTGATACCTCGCTCGCTTCGTCCAGTGAGTCCAACCTAGTGTACTCCAAAGCAGAGGTTACTCCCGAGTCTCTACACCCCTCCGACCAGGCGGAGGACCTCCAGTTGTCTCCAGAACCCTTCGGGGTGCCACCTGGTGGTGAATGGACAGAGACTTTAGTATATCCTGGATCTGATACCTCGCTTGCTTCGTCCAGTGAGTCCGACCTTGTGTACTCTGAAGCAGAGGTTACCCTTGAGTCTCTACACCCCTCTGACCAGGCGGAGGACCTCCAGTTGTCTCCAGAACCCTTCGGGGTGCCACCTGGTGGTGAATGGACAGAGACTTTCCTATACTCGGTACCTGATACCTCGCCTGCTTCCTCCAGTGTGTCCGACCTAGTGTACTCTGAAGCAGATGTTTTCTCTTAGCCTCTGCACTCTTCTGACCCGGCGGAGGACCTCCAGTTGTTTCCTGAATTCTCCGGGGTACCACCAGATAATAAAGAGACAGTGACTTTTCCTCATTATGTACCTGATAACCCGTCTATTTCTTCCTGTGAGCTTGACAAGATGTACCTCGAAGCAGAGATTACCCCCAAGTCTCTGTCCCCCTCCAACCCGGTGAGGGACTTCCAGTTGTCTCCTGTACCCTCTGGGGTGCCACCTGAAAATATGTGGAGAGAGACTTCCTTGTGTGCTGTTCCTGGTACTCCACCCGTTTCGTCTGTTGCTAAGGATGGCTGGATAGGAGGTAGCATCCTAGCTAACCAGATGAGATCAATTTTTCCTGTGGACAGTGGAAGTGATCTCCTTGAAGTGAACGACTGGTCCTCGAATTCCCTGCGGAAGATTCTGGCAGGCCTGAAGAAGAGGGGGCGTAAGGGGGGGGGGTACTGTAACATACCTGGCGGCGTCCTTGCATGGTGGTCCATCTCCCACTGTGCAAGAGCGCGCACTTGATCTCCAGTCCAGAATGCCTCTCTGGCTTCCCTCCTTGCTGTCTGTTTGTCTGTTTTGGCTGCATAGGGCGACGCCCGCTGAACTTCCTGTTTCTTGTACCTGCTGCGGACACGCCCCTGTTGCACCTTCAGCCTATTGCTGTCCATCTTTGGGTATTTATACCACCTTCTTCCTCAAGATGGCACCTGAGCATTGTGTCCTGTCAGTCGGCTTTTTGTCTCTGACATGCCAGGTCCTATCCTGTTTTCCTGCCTGTTTTCCAATTCTGTGTCTGAACTGTGGTCTGTTCTTGTGAACATGCTTCTTGCCTGTTCTTTCGCCTTCTAAGGGCCGTATTCCTAGATCTGCCTGTCTGTGTCTTGCGGTATCTGTTCCCGTCTGAACAGAGTCCTGTTTGTGTCTCTGCCTTGCGGTATCTGTTCCCGTCTGAACAGAGTCCTGTTTGTGTCCCTGCCTTGCGGTATCTGTTCCTGTCTGAACTGAGTCCTGTCTATGTCTCCTGCCTTGCGGTGTCAGTTCCCGTGTCTGAACTGAGTCCTGTCTGTGTACTCTTGCCTGCTGCCTTTCCTGGAGGCTGTATTTCCAGGCCTGTCTGAACACGCTCCTAGCCTGTTCCTCCCGCCTTCTAGGGGCCGATTACCTAGATCCGTTCCTGTATCTTGTCTGTCCTGTCTGAACACGCTCCTTGCCTGTTCGTCCCGCCTCTCTGGGGGCCGTATTCCCAGACCCGCTCCTGTATCCCGCTGCAGTGTCGATCTCTTTCGTACACTCAGTTCCAGTCTGAACTCTCTCCTATCCTTTACCTGTTTTGCCTCTATGTCCGTTCCTTTCCTTTTTCTGCAGAGTCTGAACTCGTACCTAACTCCTGCTTGTTGTCTCTGTACTCCCATTTGTGAGTTTGTGGTCCACTTGCTACTTCACTGCAAATACCCTGTGGGTATCTGGCTCTGCCTTTCCCTTCCTGTCTGTTCCGTGTGAACAGAGCCCTGTCCGTCCTGCTCTGACTCCTTGCTCACTGCTCCGGCAGCCTTGCTCCGCTCTGACCCTTTTGCTCACTGCTCCGGCAGCCTTGCTCCGCTCTGACCCTTTTGTTCACTGCTCCGGCAGTCCTGTCCTGCCCTGCTTCTGCCCACTGCTCCGGCAGTCCTGTCCTGCCCTGCTTCTGCCCGCTGCTCCGGCAGTCCTGTCCTGCCCTGCTTCTGCCCGCTGCTCCGGCAGTCCTGTCCTGCCCTGCTTCTGTCCGCTGCTCCGGCAGTCCTGTCCTGCCCTGCTTCTGCCCGCTGCTCCGGCAGTCCTGTCCTGCCCTGCTTCTGCCCGCTGCTCCGGCAGTCCTGTCCTGCCCTGCTTCTGCCCGCTGCTCCGGCAGTCCTGTCCTGCCCTGCTTCTGCCCGCTGCTCCGGCAGTCCTGTCCTGCCCTGCTTCTGTCCGCTGCTCCGGCAGTCCTGTCCTGCCCTGCTTGTGCTCGCTGCTCCTGCAGCCCCGTCCTGCTCTGTTCTTGCCCACCGCTTTGGGCGTTCCCTCTCTGCTGTGGTTGTCTACCGCATCTGCGGTTCTGTGACCCAGTCTGTACTGGGTCTTAACCTTTCTGCGCTCCAGCTCGTCCTTTCGGCCAGTACCTCCCTGCCTGCATACTCGCCTGTATCCACCCATCTGCATACCTGCCGTGTTTGCTTACATCCACCAGTCTGTGCCAGCCTAACCTGCCTGTTCCAGTAATCCCAGTGTGGGTCAACCCCCGTGTCCGGAGTTTGACCTGGAGTAGCACCTGGTCCCTCTGCCCGGTTTCTCCCTGGTGCACTGGCGTCGTATGCCGTCGTGCCACCTTGGTCGGATCGGCCAGATACTTAGTCACGCCCCTCCAGGCACTCTCCGGTCCATGGTCCAGTGGAACCACAACACCCGCACACGCCAGTCAGTCCGGGCGTGTGCATAACAAGAGCCCTTTCTTACGGCCACGCCAATCGCTACAAATTCCAGATGAGGCACAAAAACAGCAGGTGCTTCAACGGATATCAAGTGCTACTTTAAGTGGGCTCTCCTTTACCTCAACTTCAACATCACAAGTCCTCACACTCCAGTCCTCAGAGGTGTCACCCCAATCGCACTTGCTTCCTCACAGCTCCCAAGTCTCCAGCTGCCCGTCTGAGTATGGAGTAGAAAAGATGGTTGAGTCTGCAGAGCTGTTTACTCATACTATAGCCTGGGAATCAGAGGTCGGCTCCAGAACTTCTGTGAATCCAGACGAGGAAATGATCTGCACTGATGCCCAGAATCTTTATGAGTCGGATCCAGGACCAGACGCAGAAGGTTCTGACCATAATGTAGACCCTCGTTCCCAAACTGTAACTCCTGTTGGTGGAGACAATGAGGATGATGATGATGAGACTCAAATACCTGATTGGAGCGACAACTTTAGTTTTTTATCAGGGCAGGAAGAGGTTGGCTCTGAGGACGATGGGTGTGATAACACACAGGGTGATGATGACGAGATTGGATATCCCACTTACTGTCAACCCACAGTCAGCCAAGAGATGAGGTCAGCAGAGGAGGTGGAGGAGGATGCTAGTGACGACGAGGTCAGGTTGCGCCTTCCTGGACAGAGACGAAGTACTTGAAGCACGTCAACAACCGCATCCTCAAACACAACTCTGCCTCTGACCACAAGTCGTGTTGGCTCTTCAGATCGCATGGGTGCTAAGCCTTGCATAGCCTGGGCATTTTTTCAGATCGATAAAGATGACCCAACTCGTGTTATCTGTAACATTTGTCAGCAAAAGCTAAGTAGAGGCCAAAAAACACATAGTTTGAGTACTTCATGCATGAATCGGCACATGGATATGAAGCATAAGTTGCAGTGGGAAGCTCACTGTGCTACAATGCGGCCTAGCCTGCCGGGACAACCACCGTCTGCCACATCTTGTGCATCCGCGGCCTCTTCATCCTCTGTGACTGGGGGGACAGCAGTCACACCTGTTTTGGGACGCAGACCTGCCACCTCTTTACCCGCAACAGCCAACGTGATTGGCAGATCATCATTTTCTATGGAGGTGGAAACACCAGCTGGTGTTCAGCGCTGTCCGACATCGATAGCACCACCTTTGGATCAAGGCAACCTAACATGTCCGCCTGCATCTTCCTCACAGTCCAGCAGTTTGCCGGGGACACCCTTCTCAACCCCGTCTAAGCACAATAGCCAGCCCTCGGTCCCTCAGATGTGGACAAGTAGCCATGAGAAATCTAAGAGGTTGAATTTCACCATCTGCAAGCTCTTGGCTACAGAAATTCTGCCTATCCGCCTGGTGGACACAGAGGATTTTCGAGACCTTATGTCCGTCGCAGTGCCCCAGTACCAGATGCCCCGTCGGCACTACTTCTCAAGGAAAGGTGTGCCTGCGCTCCGCCAGCATGTCGCACACAACATCACCGCTTCTTTGAGAAACTCTGTGTGTGACAGGGTGCATTTCACCACAGACACTTGGACGAGTAGGCATGGATAGGGGCGTTACATGTTGCTGACTGGGCACTGGGTAACTATGGTGACAGCAGGACAAGGGGCTGCTGTCCAAGTCTTGCCGTCCCCACGAGTTGTGCGTCAATCCTCTTTATGTCAAAGTTCCTCCACTGCTTATGCCTCCTCAACCTCCTCTCGGTCCTCCACCTGCACCCAAAGCCTGTCTGGTCATGCCACATGCTTTCTAACTGCGCAGAAGGGATCCTGCACACCTCCTTCCTATGCTGGTAGCAGGGCTCAACGTCATCAGGCGGTTTTTACTTTGAAATGTCTGGGAAATGTGAGTCACACAGCTGAGGAGTTGTGGTCAGCTCTGGAGAACCAGTTTCATGAATGGTTGTCTCCACTGGACCTGAAACCAGGGAAGGTCGTGTGCGACAATGCTGCAAACCTAGGTGCGGCCCTTCGCCGGGGCAATGTCACACACGTGCCTTGTATGGCTCACGTGTTGAAACTGGTTGTTCCGCAATTTTTAGCCCACTATCCTGGACTAGATGGCCTTCTGCAGAGGGCACGGTCGCTGTGTGCTCACTTCCGCCATTCGCATCCCACAGCTCAGCGACTTACATCTCTACTGAAGTCGTTGGGCCTGCCACTTCACCGGCTAAAATGCGATGTGCCTACCCGGTGGAATTCAACTCTGCACATGTTGCAGCGACTGTGGCAGCACCGATAAGCCCTGGTGCAATACGTTGTGACGTATAGCCTGGGCCAACGAGATCCAGAGGTGGGGCAAATCACGCTGGAGGAGTGGTCTCAGATCAGGGACCTATGCACCCTTCTGCACAGTTTTGAAATGGTGACGAAGATGTTTAGTGCTGACGATGCCATTATCAGCATGATTATTCCAGTGATTTACATGCTGGAGCACATGTTAAACAGAATTCAGAGTCAGGTGGTGGCACAAGAGGAGGTGGAGGAAGTAGAGGAGGAGGAGTTGTAAGCGGAAGGGCTAACATCTTCAAGGTCCAGACGGTCAGCAGCACCAAGGCGGCATGCATGTGAGGGTGGGGAAGATGGTTTTACCAGGGCGCATGGTAGCAGCCAAACTAGTGAGGGAGGTGCAGAAGCCCAGGAAGAAGTGGAGGACGAACTGATGGAAGACTCATCAGATGAGGGAGACCTTGATCACATTTCTGTTGTGCGAGGTTGGGGGGAGAGGGCAGAGGAAGGAAGCATGATTATTACCTCGCCACCAACACAACAGGGACTTGGTGCTCCTGGATGTGCAAGACACATGAGTGCCTTCTTGCTGCGCTACCTGCAACATGACCCTCGAATTGTGAGAATTAGAAATAATCCTGACTACTGGGTTGCCACACTGTTAGATCCCCGGTACAAAAGTAAATTTGCAGAAATTATTCCTGCCATAGAAAGAGATGCACGCATGCAGGATTATCAGCAGAGACTGTTGCAGAATCTTACATGTGCTTTTCCACAAAACACCAGTGGTGCACGTAGTGAATCTCACAGTTCCAACTTGCCAACCGTGGGAGCGTCGAGTGTTCAGCACTCAAAACGTAACAGAAACACTGTATCTGCTGGTAACATCAATTTTGCGGAATCATTTCACCATTTTTTTAGCCCATCCTTTGCAAGGCAACAGGAGACACGAAGTCTGACACATAGTCAACACCTAGAGACGATAGTACAGGAGTTTCTCCTAGTAAACATTGAAGCCATGACTGTGTCACTGGACCCTTGCTCTTTTTGGGCTTCCAATCTGGATAAATGGCCGGAGCTCGCCACTTACGCCTTGGAGATCTTGTCATGCCCCGTAGCCAGCGTTCTGTCTGAACGTGTGCTCAGCGCTGCTGGTGGTGTGCTGACAGATAAGCGCACGCGGCTCTCCACTGATAATGTAGACAGACTCACGTTCATAAAGATGAACAAATCATGGATCAGAAATGACTTTTCTACCCCCGTGTCATCATGGGGAGAGTAAAAGCTTGATGATTTGTTAAAATCACCTCACCAACCTTTTTAAGCTTTCAAATTACTAATTATGTTTATCTGTATCTTGGCTGGAAAATAATTTGGGCCTTGTAGCAGTGTGCAGTACTGATTCTAATAGGCCATCTATACTAAACTCCACCAGATTTAAAATTACTAATCATGTTTATCTGTATCTTGGCTGGAAAATAATTTGGGCCTTGTAGCAGTGTGCAGTACTAATTCTATTAGGCCATCTATACTAAGCTCCACCAGCTTTCAAATTAATAATAATTTTTAGCTGCATCAAGCCCGGAAAATAATTTTGGGGCTCCTAGAGGCGCAAGACACATGAGTGCCTTCTTGCTGCACTACCTGCAACATGACCCTCAGATTGTCAGAATTTGAAGTAATCCTGACTACTGGGTTGCCACACTCTTAGATCCCCCACACTCTTCGATCAACCTTTTCATTTTAATAAAGAACAAAAAAATGGTCATTTTTGAAATTATAAGCATTAGCAGGTTATTAGAAACTGAAATCAAACAGTTTTCAACTCAAAACTTTATTCTAGGTGATGTAAACTTGCACATAGGACCCCTTGTTCGAAAGGAGCTTCTGAACTCTCTCGTCCATTGAATTTGTCAGGTTTTGGATGGTTTCTGCTTCAATTGTTTTGCATGAGGACAGAATACCCTACCAGAGCTGTTGCTTAGATGTGAACTGCCTCCCGCCATCATAGACACTCCTTTTGATGATGCTCCAGAGGTTCTGAATGGGGTTGAGGTCAGGGAAGCATGGGGGTCACAACATAAGTTTGTCCCCTTTTATGCCCATATCAGCCAGAGATGCAGATGTGTTATGTGCAGCATGAGTCAGTGCATTATCATGCATGAAAATGATCTTGCTGCGGAATACACGGTTCTTCTTCTTGAACCATGGCAGGAAGTGCAGTTTGAGAAACTCCACATACATTATGAAGTTCATCTTTACCCCTTCAGGGATCCTAAAGGTGCCGACAATCTCTCTCCCCATGATTCCAGCCCAAAACATTACTCCACCTCCTCCTTGTTGGCACCGTAGCGGTGTTTGCATGGGGTCTCCATCAAGCAGCCATCCTCCACTCCATCCATCTGGACCATCGAGCGTTGCACGGCACTCATCGGTGAAGAAAACAGTTTTGAAGTCAGTCTTCATGTATTGTTTGGCCCACTGGAGCCGTTTCTGCTTGTGTGCAGTGGATAGAGGAGGTCGACAGGATGGCTTGCGCACAGCTGAAAATCTCTGAAGGACTCTGCATCTTGTTGTTCGGGGGATGTTGGAGGCACCAGCAGCTTCAAACACTTGTCTGCTGCTATGACAAGGCTTTTTTGCCGCTGCTCTTTTAACCTGACGTAATTGCCTGTAGGAAAGAGTCCTCAATTTTCCCTTATCAGCACGCACACATGTGTACTGTGAATCAGCTACATACTTCTTGATTGTACGATGATCAGGATGAAGTGTCTTGGCAATGTTGATTGTAGTCATGCCTTGACCTAAACACTCCACAATTTGTTGCTTCTCAGCAGCCGACACATCCTTTTTCTTTCCCATTTTGGCAGAAAATGTAGGCTGCTTAATAATGTGGGACAGCCTTCTTAAGTAGTCTTGCCTTTCATTGGACACACCTGCCAAACTAATTAGCACAGGTGTCTGCAATTGCTTACAGTGATATAAAGAGCCCTGACACACATCACCATCAATGAGTTTAACTGACAAACAAAAAAATTCTTACCTTATCACTCCTAAACACTTTTTGTATACTAATTTGGAACACAGTGTACATGTGCTTTTTCACAAAACACCAGTGGGTCACGTAGTGAATATTACAGTTCAAACTTGCCAACCGTGGTCTGTATGGAGTTGTTCAATAAAGGGCCCAAAATTAAGATAACATAGACGGGAGAGGTCTCTATGAATACGAATTCCTAAGTATTTGATACCCTGTGAGGGCCAGGCAAAGGGAAATTTGGACTGGATGGAATCCTCTATGGATTTGGGGAAGGAGACATCGAGGGCCTCAGACTTCACTGCATTGATTTTAATATTTGACCATGTAACAAAGTGATCTATTTCAGCCATAACAGCAGGGATGGATATATGTGATTGAGTAATATATACTAGGACATCATCAGCAAATGCAGAGCACTTGTACTCGGTGCCTCCCACCTCAATCCACCTAATATTGGGGTTATGGCGAATTGATGAGAGCAGGTCACTAGGATGTATAAGAGAGGGGACAGAGGACATCCCTGACTTGTCCCATTGGTGATTATGAAAGGTGATGAAAATGTTCCATTTATCTTCCGCCTAGGTGACGTATTGCGATACAGGGCCGTGATTTTGGCTATAAATGGGTCCCCTAGACCCCTACCCCAAGCTTTTTAAGAGAATAATATATGGCGTGCCAGGAGACTCTATGGAATGCATTCTCAGCATCCAACGAGAGTATCTAATTACAAATTTTTAACTGCATCTAGCCCAGGAAATACTTTGTGCCTAGTAGCAGTGTCTGCTAGTCAGCGGATTATCCCAGCTGTTAAGCAAGCTACACCACCTGTAGTTTGGACACTTATTTTTTTCAAAGGAAATGGTTCGGGCCCCCGGGACACTCAGTGAAGAGCATCGGGGAGGCACCCTAAGGCATAGGGGCTATGACTGGCGGTAGGACACCTTGCGGTGGACCGCCGAGCTCGATCCTTATAAAAGCATTTTAACTGCAGCAGCTTTAGTGGACGCTACTGGAGCTGGAATTACGTGGCTGCTGGTATGAGACTTGCCCTCCAATAGATCCTTGTAATAGGATTTAAAGTTTACTCATTCAAATTAGAGAGACAATTTAAATTAAAAAGATTAGACCTGCCTCCACCGCAGGGGGGCTCGCTAAACCCACCAGTATTGGGAGAGGGGGGCTGGCCGTCAGGGTCCACCGAGGCTCTGGCACAAACCGGGCGACACGGAGGTCGCACGGGCAGGAACGGACTGGCCGTGTCGGCTTCTCACTTTTTTGGTTTTAGAAGGGCATGACATGCCTGTATCTGTGTCTCCCCCCTCCTTTTACTCCTCCACCTCTTTTCTTTTCGCATGACTATATGTACTTGTCACTTTTCCATGTGTTAGTTGTGTCTTCTGAGCAGATTGTCAGCTATTGGACACCTTTGAAGGTGTTTTCTATGTGGTTTTTTTTGCCTGCCATTGGTTTTAACGATGTTCGAAGGTGCTCGACGAACAGTTCGGCGAACATACGGGTGTTTGAAGAACCGAACCGAACTCGAACACTACGGGGGTGGCTCAACACTACCCAAGAGGTTTCGCATACATCCGTTTTGGTTGTCCCTTATAGGAGAAAATGCTAGAATACCATATCAAGTGGGAGTATTTATAACAGATCATAGGGACTTGCCTGACAGATTGATAGTATGGGACACACTCAAAGCATATATAAGGGGATGCGTTAAATCAACGATTTCATACAATAAAAGGGAATCGTCTATTGGGGAGCAAAGGCTTGCAGAAGAATGTCAATTACTAGAAGCTGAATATATTAACAATCCCTCAGATAATTCCTTACATAATTGGCTTGGGAAAGGGAGGAAGTACTTGACCCACTTACAGGAAAAAGAAGAGAGAAAACTTTTCTTTTCAAAACCAACTTACTTCGAACTGGGTAACCAATCGAGTCAATTTCTAGCATACATAGTCCAACAAAATCAGATGTCCCCATCAATATTGACCATTAATACAAGGGAGGGTAGCCCGCTGCTTAAATCAGATCAGATTCAAGCAGATTTGAAGAATACTATAGAGAACTTTAACTCCCAATCCAACCACACTATAGAGGAAATTGATGAAAACCTAAATCAAATAAAATTCTCTAAACTCTCTTGTGAAAATCGTACGTTCGTGGATGGATATATCGCATCTTACTGTTTCATGGGGGGTGAGCCTTTTTTACTTTCCCATTTATACTTTCTCCTTTCGATTTTATTGATGCCCTTGGTCATGTATTTATACATTTAAACAACTGTGACTGTTTTTGCCCTTCTAGAAATTCCCCCCTTTTTCCGGCAACTTGCACTTTATTCCCCCATTCTTTGGATTTTGTATACTTTCATGTTTTGAATTTATCTATTAATAAAACTTCACTTATTTTGTCTAATTACTCATTTTGTTCTCCTGTTTCTTGATTACTTTAAGAAATGAAGTTCAGTCAGTCCGAAAAATTGGGAAAACTTTGAAAGTGTCCCCAAGTGCAGTTGCAAAAACCTTCAAGCGCTACAAAGAAACTGGCTCACGTGAGGACCGCCCCAGGAATGGAAGACCAAGAGTCACCTCTGCTTCTGAGTATAAGTTTTTCCAAGTAACCAGCCTCAGAAATCGCAGGTTAACAGCAGCTCAGATTAGAGACCAGGTCAATGCCACACAGAGTTCTAGCAGCAGACACATCTCTACAACAACTGTTAAGAGGAGACTTTGTGCAGCAGGTCTTCATGGTAAAATAGCTGCTAATAAACCACTGCTAAGGACAGGCAACAAGCAGAAGAGACTTGTTTTGGCTAAAGAACACAAGGAATGGACATTAGACCAGTGGAAATCTGTGCTTTGGTCTGATGAGTCCAAATTTGAGATCTTTGGTTCCAACCACCGTGTCTTTGTGCGATGCAGAAAAGGTGAATGGATGGACTAAACATGCCTGGCTCCGACCGTGAAGCATGGAGGAGGAGGTGTGATGGTGTGGGGGTGCTTTGCTGGTGACACTGTTGGGTATTTATTCAAAATTGAAGGCATACTGAACCAGCATGGGTACCACAGCATCTTGCAGCGGCATGCTATTCCATCCGGTTTGCGTTTAGTTGGACCATCATTTATTATTCAACAGGACAATGACCACAAACATACCTCCAGGCTGTGTAAGGGCTATTTGACCAAGAGGGAGAGTGATGGGGTGCTACGCCAGATCACCTGGCCTCCACAGTCACCAGACCTGAACCCAATCGAGATGGTTTGGGGTGAGCTTGACCGCAGAGTGAAGGCAAAGGGGCCAACAAGTGCTAAGCATCTCTGGGAACTCCTTCAAGATTGTTGGAAGACCATTTCCGGTGACTACCTCTTGAAGCTCATCAGGAGAATGCCAAGAGTGTGCAAAGCAGTCATCAAAGCAAAAGGTGGCTACTTTGAAGAACCTAGAATATAAGACATATTTTCAGTTGTTTCACACTTTCTTGTTAAGTATATAATTCCACATGTGTTAATTCATAGTTTTGATGCCTCCATTGTGAATGTACAATTTGCATAGTCATGAAAATACAGAAAAATCTTTAAATGAGATGGTGTGTCTAAACTTTTGGTCTGTACTGTATATATACTCCATCAATCCTACCTGACACCAATAAGACTGCATAGATTTGGTAGAATGGCATCTGGTGAATGTCTGATGAGGTGAATCAGGAGTAGATTTCTGGCATCTTATTTGGAATTGTGGGATAATACGAAGATATTATAATGAAGTGATAACTATATTGGAACGAATAGTTGGGATTACAATTGCATGTAGTCCAGAGTTTTGTATCTTGGGTATTGTGGACGAGGAAATGTGGACACCCTATGATCGGATATTCCTTCAGGAAGTTATATTTATGGCCAGGAAAGTGATAGCACTAAGATGGATGGGAGGGAAATCTCCCACTATCAACCAATGGAAAAAGCTAGTGAATGATACAATACCATATGAGAATATCATCTATAGATATAGGGGATGTCCCCAAAAGTTCCAAAGGATATGGGAAAGATGGTGTGATTCCCCTTAACACACCTATCCCCTAGTGCCATGACCTTGTTAATCTTACGTTATGAGTACTGATATATACCCTTTTGAACACATGGGAAAGGATATATGATATATATGGACAGTAAGAGTGTACTTCTGCTACAACCATAATTGATATATGTACTGAATTCTTATAAGGAATTGCCGGTTTAGTAAAGAGTGTAGTGCTCCATAATGAAACTTATGTTTCAAATTGTTTGTTTTTTCTTTAACTGTTTACTCTGATTATTGAGAATGTGATGCAAACTGTATTGAACTGAGAATGGTCAATGTTTGGATTACCCTGACCTTATAATATGACAGTATTTGTTTGTAACCATTATCCTGTTGAATTTTTCAATAAAAAGAGTTTAAAAAAAAAGACAGCTGTCTTACATTGTCACCTGTATAAAAGACTCCTGTCCGCAGACTCAATTAATCAGTCAGAATTAGTGTTGAGCATTCCGATACTGAAATATCGGGTATCGGCCGATATTCACTGTATGGGAATTCCGATACTTAATTCCGATACTTTTATAATATCGAATACCGGAATCGGAAGTTCCCATAATGCCTGCGCTCTGCAGTGTCTGTGAAGGATGACAAGCTGGATGGCAGCGCTCAGCTGCGATCCAGCTTGTCATCAGAATGCCATCCCAGCATGGGAGAATTCTCCTGATTGTTTAAAAGCCGGTGCGCGGTAAAAAGCCGCCGGCTTTTAAACAATCACGCAGCCCCATACTGCTTCCCCGCAGCCTCCCACCCCGATCCTCCGCTCCCCTCGCCACCTCCAATCCCAATCGTAAATTAGGACCGGGCGGGGAGCGCAGCACCAAGGAGCGAAGGACCCGGGCGGGGAAGCCGGCAATGAAAAGACTTCACCGCCGGCTTTCCCGTTCTGTGCTGCGCTTTCCCGCCGGTTATTTCAAATGAACAGCTGAGGTATCAGGTGATGCCGATCAGCTGTTCATTTGAAGTAGCCGCGGTGCCCTCAGAGGGTTCATGTGAGTTCATGCTTGACTGCATGAACTCACATCAACTTTCCCACGGCCGCACAGGTCAGCCACTCCTCCCAGACCCGTCATGATTAGTGTGTGTGCGGTGTGTGTGTGTGCGGGGTGTGTGTGTGTGCGGGGTGTGTGTGTGTGCGGGGTGTGTGTGTGTGCGGGTGTGTGTGCGTGCAGGCAGACATAGGCCGATGTGACACTACTACTCCCATCGGCCTATGTCTGTCCCCCGTCCACTCCTGCCAGCAGGATCAGCTCGATGGGAGCAGTAGTTCCCATCAGCCTGACCCTGCTATTTAAATTGCCCTACTGTGTCCCCAATAAATTTTAAATACATGTCATTGGTGGCCAGTGGTTACCTAAAAGAAATTAGTTCATACATTACCTGTCCCCGCCGATCGCCACCTAAAATAAAGTAAAAAATAAAAAACTACACCTATACTCACCTAGACACCTAATTCCCCGAAGCCATCGATCTCCTGTAATAAAATATAAAATAATAAACCACAACCTTATCCTTACCCCTCCGTAGCAGTCCACGAGTGTCCCACGAAGATCTCCAGTTTAGAGCAGCCACATAGAATGTGACCGCTCTGAACCGCTGCCGCTGCTAGAATGACTGGGCCGTAAGGGTTCACTGGAGTTCAGGCAGCGCTGCTCCGGTTAGCTCCTTTACGGCACTGCTGTATCGTGAGAAATTCCCACGGTACAGCACTGCCGTAAAGGAGGTCTCCGGAGCTGCGCTGCCTGAATGCACTCCGGTGACCTCAGTCAGTGGCTCCCGCTGCCGGGAGCGGACGTGTTCCCGGCAGCGTGAGCTTACAGCAGCCATGCACAGCTGTCACCATCTCCAGATGTGACAGCTGTGCATGGGAGATCAGCACAGGAACGTGGACAGGTAACTATTTTTTTTTAGTAAACTAAGAATTAAATAAAATGGTGTTTTATTTCAAATAAATTATTTTTTTCTGGGTGTAGTGTGTTTTTTCTTTTTAACACTTTGTAGGTTAGTAATGGGGGTGTCATATAGACGGCCATCATTACTAACCTGGGCTTCATGGCAGCTGGCGCTGACATGAACCCCACCACTATTACCCCCTGCCACCGCACCAGGGCAGCGTGGAAGAGCGAGGCTAAGTGCCAGAATTGGCGCATCCTATGGATGCGCCATTTCTGGGGCGGCTGACGGCTGGTGTTTCTAGCCTGGGAGGGGGCCAATATTCATGGCACCCTTCCTGGGCTATTAATATCAGCCCCCAGCTGTCTGCCTAGCCTTTGCTAGCTATTAAAATAGGGGGGACCCCACGTCATTTTTTTTGGGGGGGTCCCCCATTTTAATAGCTAGTAAAGGCTAGGTATTCAGCTGGGGCTGATATTAGTAGCCTGGGAAGCTCCGTGGGTTTTACCCCCTTCCCAGGCTTCAAACATCTGCCCCAGCCGTCTGCTTAACCTCCGCTAGAGACTAAAATTATGGGGGATCCCACGCCATTTTTTTTTAAAATAAATCCTTTATTTTAACACTAAATGACATTTGAGGACTTAATAAAGATGCAGTCCCTAAATTATTATTTATTTTTTAATAAATTTTTCCCAAAACTTTTGACGTGGGCTTCGCCATATTTTTGTATGCCAGCCAGGTACAGCATCCAGCTTCTATGAACGCGCCATTTTCCGGGGCGGCCGCGGACTGCAATTTTCAGTGGGGGGGGGGGGGCAGAAAGCTTGGGCCTCCCTGCGCTGCAGATTCCATCCCCCAGCTGCCTAGTTGTACCTGGCTGGACACAAAAATAGGGAGAAGCTCCACGTTTTTTTTTTTTTAATTATTTCATGAAATTCATGAAATAATAAAGAAAAAAAGGGCTTCCCTATATTGTTGTGTCTGGCCAGGTACAAATAGGCAGCTAGTGGTTGGGGTCAGCCCGTTCCTGCCTGCTGTACCTGGCTGGACACAAATATAGTGTGAAGCCCCACGTCAATTTTTTTTTAATTATTTCAGGAAATTCATGAAATAATTAAAAAAAAATTATGTGGGGCTTCGCCCTATATTGGTGTCCAGCCAGGTACAGCAGGCAGGAACGGGCTGCCCCCAACCACCAGCTGCCTTTTTGTACCTAGCCGGACACAACAATATAGGGAAGCCCTTTTTTTCTTAATTATTCCATGAATTTCATGAAATAATTAAAAAAAAAAATGTGTGGCGCTTCGCCCTATTTTTGTGTCCAGCCAGGTACAACTAGGCAGCTGGAGGCTGGAATCTGCAGCGCAGGGAGACCCAAGCTTTCTGGGCCCCACCCGCTGCAAATTGCAGTCCGCAGCCGCCCCGGAAAATGGCGCGTTCATAGAAGCGCCATCTTCTGGCGCTGTACCTAACTCATCCAGGGCCCTGGTGCGGTGGCTCACTGGGTAATAAAGGGGTTAAGGCCAGCTTGGCATTATCAGCTGGCCCTAAGCCCGAAATTCATGGGGTCACGCCAATATTAGACATGACCGCCATGAATTTCTAGTAAAGTATTTAAAAAAAACACAAACACCCAGAAAAAAGTCCTTTAATTGAAATAAAGACACAATTCTTTATTGTTCTAAATTAAACCATACTTACCGCCACGCCCATTCCAGCTGAAGCCAACGATCTCCTGCAATAAAAGTAAAATAATAAAGCAACCTCATCCTTACCTTTCCATGGTTCCCAGGACAGCTTCAGCTCTGCTACATCGAGATGACAGGCTGGACCGCAGCAGAACGCTGCCATCCAGCCTGTCATCCCGCGGACACTGAGAAGCGCAGGCATGCTTGCGCTCCTCAGTGTCTCTCTGTGACGTCATCCAGATGAGCCGAGGTCATGTCCAATGAACTCAGCTCACCTCATGCACGTCACTGACAGCGTGGGAAAATTCTCCTGCACTCAGCGCTTCAGCGTGAGAATTCTCCCACGCTGTCAGTGACGTGCATGAGGTGCGCCGAGTTCATTGGACATGACCTCACCTCATGCACGTCACTGACAGCGTGGGAAAATTCTCACGCTGAAGCGCTGAGTGCAGGAGAATTCTCCCACGCTGTCAGTGACGTACATGAGGTGAGCCGAGTTCATTGTCGGCTCATCTGGATGCCGTCACAGCCAGACACTGAGGAGTGGAAGTATGCCTGCGCTTCTCAGTGTCTGCGGGATGACAGGCTGGATGGCAGCGTTCTGCTGCGGTCCAGCCTGTCATCTCGATGTAGCAGAGCTGGAGCCGTCGTGGGAGCCATGGAAAGGTAAGGATGAGGTTGCTTTATTATTTTTCTTTTATTGCAGGAGATCGTTGGCTTCAGCTGGAATGGGCGTGATGGTAAGTATGGTTTAATTTAGAACAATAAAGAATTGTGTGTTTATTTCAATTAAAGGACTTTTTTCTGGGTGTTTGTGTTTTTTTTAAATACTTTACTAGAAATTCATGGTGGTCATGTCTAATATTGGCGTGACCCCATGAATTTCGGGCTTAGGGCCAGCTGATAATGCCAAGCTGGCCTTAACCCCTTTATTACCCAGTGAGCCACCGCACCAGGGCCCTGGATGAGTTGGGTACAGCGCCAGAAGATGGCGCTTCTATGAACGCGCCATTTTCCGGGGCGGCTGCGGACTGCAATTTGCAGCGGGTGGGGCCCAGAAAGCTTGGGCCTCCCTGCGCTGCAGATTCCAGCCCCCAGCTGCCTAGTTGTACCTGGCTGGACACAAAAATAGGGCGAAGCCCCACGTTTTTTTTTTTTAAATTCATGAAATTCATGGAATAATTAAGAAAAAAAGGGCTTCCCTATATTGTTGTGTCCGGCTAGGTACAAATAGGCAGCTGGTGGTTGGGGGCAGCCCGTTCCTGCCTGCTGTACCTGACTGGACACAAATATAGGGCGAAGCCCCACATCAATTTTTTTTAATTATTTCATGAATTTCCTGAAATGATTTAAAAAAAATTGACGTGGGGCTTCGCACTATATTTGTGTCAAGCCAGGTACAGCAGGCAGGAACGGGCTGCCCCCAACCACCAGCTGCCTATTTGTACCTGGTTGGACACAACAATATAGGGAAGCCCTTTTTTTCTTAATTATTTCATGAATTTCATGAAATAATTAAAAAAAAAAAAATATGTGAAGCTTCTCCCTATTTTTGTGTCCAGCCAGGTACAACTAGGCAGCTGGGGGCTGGAATCTGCAGCGCAGGGAGGCCCAAGCTTTCTGCCCCCCCCCCCGCTGAAAATTGCAGTCCGCAGCCACCCCGGAAAATGGCGCGTTCATAGAAGCTGGATGCTGTACCTGGCTGGCATACAAAAATATGGCGAAGCCCACGTCAAAAGTTTTGGGAAAAATTAATTAAAAAATAAATAATAATTTAGGGACTGCATCTTTATTAACTCCTCAAATGTCATTTAGTGTTAAAATAAAGGATTTATTTTAAAAAAAATTGACGTGGGGCTTCGCCCTATATTTGTGTCCAGCCAGGTACAGCAGGCAGGAACAGGCTGCCCCCAACCACCAGCTGCCTATTTGTACCTGGCCGGACACAACAATATAGGGAAGCCCTTTTTTAAAAAAATTATTTCATGAAATAATTTAAAAAAAATTGACGTGGGGCTTCGCACTATATTTGTGTCCAGCCAGGTACAGCAGGCAGGAATGGGCTGCCCCCAACCACCAGCTGCCTATTTGTACCTGGTTGGACACAACAATATAGGGAAGCCCTTTTTTTCTTAATTATTCCATGAATTTCATGAAATAATTTAAAAAAAAAATGCGTGGGGCTTCGCCCTATTTTTGTGCCCAGCCAGATACAACTAGGCAGCTGGGGGCTGGAATCCGCAGCGCAGGGAGACCCAAGCTTTCTGGGCCACCCCCGCTGCAAATTGCAGTCCGCAGCCGCCCCAGAAAATGGCGCGTTCATAGAAGCGCCATCTTCTGGCGCTGTACCCAACTCATCCAGGGCCCTGGTGCGGTGGCTCACTGGGTAATAAAGGGGTTAAGGCCAGCTTGGCATTATCAGCTGGCCCTAAGCCCAAAATTCATGGGGTCAAGCCAATATTAGACATGACCACCATGAATTTCTAGTAAAGTATTTAAAAAAACACAACACCCAGAAAAAAGTCCTTTAATTGAAATAAACACACAATTCTTTATTGTTCTAAATTAAACCATACTTACCGTCACACCCATTCCAGCTGAAGCCAACGATCTCCTGCAATAAAAGTAAAATAATAAAGCAACATCATCCTTACCTTTCCATGGCTCCCACGACAGCTTCAGCTCTGCTACATCGAGATGACAGGCTGGACCGCAGCAGAACGCTGCCATCCATCCTGTCATCCCGCAGACACTGAGAAGCGCAGGCATACTTCCACTCCTCAGTGTCTGGCTGTGACGGCATCCAGATGAGCCGAGGTCATGTCCAATGAACTCAGCTCACCTCATGTACGTCACTGACAGCGTGGGAAAATTCTCCTGCACTCAGCACTTCAGCGTGAGAATTTTCCCACGCTGTCAGTGACGTGCATGAGGTGAGCTGAGTTCATTGGACATGACCTCACCTCATGTATGTCACTGTCAGCGTGGGAGAATTCTCACGCTGAAGCGCTGAGTGCAGGAGAATTTTCCCACGCTGTCAGTGACGTGCATGAGGTGAGCTGAGTTCATTGGACATGAACTCGGCTCATCTGGATGACGTCACAGAGAGACACTGAGGAGCGCAAGCATGCCTGCGCTTCTCAGTGTCTGCGGGATGACAGGCTGGATGGCAGCTTTCTGCTGCGGTCCAGCCTGTCATCTCGATGTAGCAGAGCTGGAGCTGTCCTGGGAACCATCGAAAGGTAAGGATGAGGTTGCTTTATTATTTTTCTTTTATTGCAGGAGATCGTTGGCTTCAGCTGGAATGGGCGTGATGGTAAGTATGGTTTAATTTAGAACAATAAAGAATTGTGTCTTTATTTCAATTAAAGGACTTTACTCTGGGTGTTTGTGTTTTCTTTTAACTTTGACTATGGGGTTAGTAATGGGGGTGTCTTATAGACGCCTCTCCATTACTAACCTGGGCTTGATGTCAGCTGGCATTATAAGATGACATCAACCCCAACCCTATTACCCCCTGCCACCGCACCAGGGCAGCGTGGAAGAGCGAGGCTAAGTGCCAGAATTGGCGCATTACATGGATGCGCCATTTCTGGGGCGGCTGACGGCTGGTGTTTCTAGCCTGGGAGGGGGCCAATATTCATGGCACCCTTCCTGGGCTATTAATATCAGCCCCCAGCTGTCTGCCTAGCCTGTGCTAGCTATTAAATTAGGGGGGACCCCACGTTATTTTTTTGGGGGGGTTCCCCCATTTTAATAGCTAGTAAAGGCTAGGTATTCAGCTGGGGGCTGATATTAGTAGCCTGGGAAGCTCCGTGGGTATTACCCCCTTCCCAGGCTTCAAACATTTGCCCCAGCTGTCTGCTTAACCTCCGCTAGAGCCTAAAATTAAGGGGAACCCCACGCCAATTTTTTTTTAAATAAATCCTTTATTTTAACACTAAATGACAAGTACAGTAATCAACACTGTCACTGTACTTCATATATATGTGACTGACATGTTTCTATCTATCTAATCTATGTGTGATTCTCTATTCCTTCTATTCTAAATTGTCGGGTACAGATGCTGAATTGCCGGCCGGCTTTCTTAAAGAGACGGTGCATGAAAACACTATTATTTTTTTAAATAAATCCTTTACACTAAATGACAAGTACAGTAAGCAACACTGTCACTGTACTTCATATATATGTGACTGACATGTTTCTATCTATCTAATCTATGTGTGAAGCTCTATTCTTTCTGTTATAAATTGTCGGGTACAGCTGCTGAATTGCCTGCCGGCCTTTTTAAAGAGACGGTGCATGAAAACACTAATATTTTTTTTAATAAATCCTTTACACTAAATGACAAGTACAGTAAGCAACACTGTCACTGTACTTCATATATATGTGACTGACATGTTTCTATCTATCTAATCTATGTGTGATTCTCTATTCTGTCTGTTATAAATTGTCGGGTACAGATGCTGAATTGCCGGCCGGCTTTTTTAAAGAGACGGTGCACGAAAACACTAATATTTTTTTTAATAAATCCTTTACACTAAATGACAAGTTCTGTAAGCAACACTGTCACTGTACTTCTTATATATGTGACTGACATGTTTCTATCTATCTAATCTATGTGTGAAGCTCTATTCTGTCTGTTATAAATTGTCGGGTACCGCTGCTGAATTGCCGGCCGGCTTTTTTAAAGAGACGGTGCATGAAAACACTAATATTTTTTTTAATAAATCCTTTACACTAAATGACAAGTACAGTAAGCAACACTGTCACTGTACTTCATATATATGTGACTGACATGTTTCTATCTATCTAATCTATGTGTGAAGCTCTATTCTTTCTGTTGTAAATTGTCGGGTACCGGTGTATGCCGCTGATGAATTGCCGGCTTTTCATGTCATTCTACATTATTCTTAGTTGTTTTACTTCATGTAGAATTAACCTACAAGGAAAGAAAGGGTTTATTTTCATTCCGATATTAGTGTCCCATTGACTTGCATTGGTTTCCGGTATCGGAATCGGCGATATCCGATACTTTTTGGGTATCGGCCCGATCCAATCCGATACGATATTTCCTGATATCGGAAGGTATCGCTCAACACTAGTCAGAATCTAACCTCTACAACATGGACAAGACCAAGGATGTCAGGGACAAGATCATAGACTTGCACAAAGCTGAAATGGCTACAAAACCATAAGTAAGACATTGGGTGAGAAGGAGACAACTGTTGTTGCAATAGTAATGAAATGGAAGAAATACAAAATGACTGTCAATCCACATCGATCTGGGGCGCCATGCAAAATCTCACCTCATGGGGTATCCTTGATCATGAGGAAGGTGAGAGATCAGCCTAAAACTACACAGGGGGATCTTGTTAATGATCTAAACACAGCTGGGACCACAGTCACCAAGAAAACCATTGGTAACACATTATGCCTTAAAAGTTTAAAATCCTACAGTGCCCGCAAGGTCCCCCTGCTCAAGAAGGCACATGTGCAAGACTGTCTGAAGTTTGCCAATGAACACCTGTATGATTCTGTGAGTTATTGGGAGAAGGTGCTATGGTCAGATGAAGCAAAAATTGATCTATTTGGCATTAACTCAACTCGCTGTGTTTGGAGGAAGAAAAATGCTGCCTACGACCCAAAGAACACCGTCCCCACTGTCAAGCATTATAACATTATGTTTTGACAGTGTTTCTCTGCTAAGGGCACAGGACTACTTCACCGCATCAATGGGAGAATGGATGGAGCCATGTACCGTAAAATCCCGAGTGACAACCTCCTTCCGGCCGCCAGGACATTAAAAATGGGTTGTGGCTGGGTCTTCCAGCAAGATAATGACCCAAAACATACAGCCAATGCAACAAAGGAGTGGCTCAAAAAGAAGCACATTAAGGTCATGGAAAGTTTTGAGCGAATTTGTTCGGCATTTCAAATTCAGGTTCGTGTTCAGGGTTCCGCCTTGTTTGCGCCAAAAAATAGGCTACGCCCAGGAACATCCCTGATTTGCCACGCTGTCACACAGATAATATCTGTTTGACAGCGTGGCAAATCAGGGATGTTCCTGGGCGGAGCCGTATTTTTGGCGCCAACAAGCCGGAAACCCGAACACGAACCCGAATTTGAAATGCAGAACAAATTTGCTCAACACTAGTTATGGAGTGGCCTAGCCAGTCTTCAGACCTTAATCCCATAGAAAACTTATGGAGGGAGTTAAAGCTCCGAGTTGCCAAGCGACAGACTCCAAATCTTAATGATTTAGAGATGATCTGCAAAGAAGAGAGGACCAAAATTCCTCCTGACATGTGCGCAAACCTCATCATCAACTACAAAAAACATCTGACTGCTGAGCATGCCAACAAGGGTTTTGTCACCAAGTATTAAGTGTTGTTTGCCAGAGGGATTAAATACTTATTTCTCACTGCAAAATGCAAATAAATTTATACAATGTGATTTTCTTGATTTTTTGGGGGATATTCTCTCTCAATGTTAAAATTACCTACCCTGTTCATGTCTTTGTCAGTGCGCAAACTTAAAAAACAGCAAGGGATCAAATATTTATTTCCCCACTGTATATGCACTGTATACTACTGCTTCATTTAAGTTCTAATTGTAAAAGAGCTGAAAATGTGATTCACACTGTCTAACAATTATTATTAGTGTTGAGCCACCCCCGTAGTGTTCGAGTTCGGTTCGGTTCATCGAACACCCATGTGTTCGCCGAACTGTTCGTCGGACTGTTCGTCAAACACCTTCGAACACCGTTAAAACCAATGGCAGGCAAACAAAAACACATAGAAACACATAGAAAACACCTTCAAAGGTGTCCAAAAGCTGACAAACAGCTCAGAAGACACAAATAACACATGGAAAAGTGACAAGTACATATAGTCATGCGAAAAGAAAAGAGGGGGAGGAGTAAAAGGAGGGGGAGACACAGATATAGGCATGTCATGCCCTTCTAAAATCCAAAAAGTGAGAAGCCGACACGGCCAGTCCGTTCCTGCCCGTGCCACCTCTGTGTCGCCGGGTTTGTGCCAGAGCCGCGGTGGACCCTGACGGCCAGCCCCCCTATCCCAATACTGGTGCCTGTCCGCCGGTGGGTCGAGGCCCCCCACGGTGGGGGGGGGGGAGTAACATCTGCAGAAGAAAGACCATCTTCCAGCCAAACTAAGATGTCGACTTCTTTTCGTGGACAATGTGATACGATCCCATTCTTACGGACACGCCCATCGCTACAAATTCTAGATGAGGCACAAAAACAGCAGGTGCTTCTACGGATATCAAGTGCTCCTTCAAGTGGGCTCTCCATCACCTCAATTTCAACATCACAAATACTCCAGTCCTCAGAGGTGTCACCCCAATCGCACTTGCTTCCTCACAGCTCCCAAGTCTCCAGCTGCCCGCCTGAGTATGGGGTAACACAGATGGTTGAGTCTGCACAGCTGTTTACTCATACTATAGCCTGGGAAATGGAGGTCTGCTCCAGAGCTTCTGTTAATCCAGATGAGGAAATGATCTGATCTGATGCCCAGAATCTTTATAAGCCGGATCCAGGACCAGATGAAGAAGGTTCTGAGCATAATGTAGACCCTTGTTCCCAAACTGTAACTCCTGTTGGTGGAGACAATGATGAAGACGATGATGAGACTCAAATACCTGATTGGAGCGACAACTTGACTTTTCGGTCAGGGCAGGAAGAGGTTGGCTCTGAGGACGACGGGTGTGATAACACACAGGGTGATGATGATGAGGTTGGAGATCCCACTTACTGTCAACCCACAGTCAGCCAGTCGATGAGGTCAGCAGAGGAGGTGGAGGAGGATGTGACTAGCCCTGGGGATGGGGATGACTCGGTACCCGGGCATTTGCCTGGCCTTGAGGATGTTGCGGTGGTCGGCTCCCTGGCCCGTACCCTGGGGTCTCTCTTTAAAAGGGTGGATAATTGTTAATTTTATAAGAGTTCATGACGCCACCTGTGGTATCTGGTGACAAGCACCAGCGCTGCAGCAGTCCACTGAGGCCGGTGATAAGGCAGCTCGATGGTATAGCTCCCCACAGGTGGAGCTAGGTCTCAGGGCAGCGTATGCAGGGGAATGCAGGACAGGCGAGACCCAGCTGGGTCAGAGCAAGAACGGGAACGGACACGGTAGTCACTTCAGTACCTTTTACTGGTGGAAATTCAGGCACATCCCGGAGCACTGTAGGGTGAAGGGTGCATATCAGGGTCATCCCCAATGAGCGGGTGTAGGGCCTCCTGTTTCTTGCCTCTGCGTAGTAAGTTTCTGACCTGCCTGGAGCTAGGCCTAATTTTGTCTCTGTCCTGCGCTGGCTGACCTTGTGGTAGGGCCTTCTCTTGGAGTTCACGCTCCCAGTATGCGGGGCCTAAGCGTCTCCTGGCTCTGTTACATATCAGCACCTTAGCGATCCTGGGACTTGTAGTTCTCCAGGGATTCCGGTTATGCCTTACTGGGTCATAGAGATACCGGTAAGCTCAGATCCTGTGTCCGGGAAGTGCTTCGGGATGAGCTGGTTAAGCTCCTCTGCCCCTTATGTACTAACTCGCCACTCGCCTTTGGCCTACTCGGGCCCTCACTAGGCTATACACACTAACGGCAGCTTGCCGCGCTTCACTGATCTTACGGCACCGGCACACCTTAAGCTCTATCTGGGCTCCCTGAATCTAGCAAGCAGGAGCCTCGTGCTCCACTGCTGAACTATTAACTGCGTTCTCTAGACTAGACTGAGCTCCACTGCAGACTGACCTCTCTTAGGCTTCTCTACTGCAGGAACTCTTCAGAGGAACTGAACTGCCTAGCTCCACCTTCCCTATTTATATCTCTAACGGGCTCCCTCTGCTGGTCTGAGGTGGAAGGTGGAGATGTGTGAATGTTTATGGGGGCCTCTTGTGGAGGATTCCATCAATGCACTCTTCTAGGATCTGTGATACCAAGCGCAGCGGGGCATCACAGATGCTATTGACGACGAGGTTAGGTTGTGCCTTCCTGAACAGAGACGGAGTACTGGAAGCACGTCAACAACTGCATCCTCAACCACAACTCTGCCTCTGACCACAAGTCGTAGTGGCTCTTCAGGTCACATGGGCTCTAAGCCTTGCATAGCCTGGGCATTTATTCAGATCGATAAGGATGACCCAACTCGTGTTATCTGTAATATTTGTCAGCAAAAGCTAAGTAGAGGCCAAAAAATCCATAGTTTGAGTACTTCATGCATGTACCGTCACATGGATATGAAGCATAAGTTGCAGTGGGAAGCTCACTGTGCTACAATGCGGCCTAGCCGGCTGGGCCAACCACCGTCTGCCCCATCTTGTGCATCCGCAGCCTCTTCATCCTCTGTCACTGGGGGGACAGCAGTCACACATGTTTTTGGACGCAGACCTGCCACCTCTTTACCCGCAACAGCCAGTGTGATTGGCAGGTCGTCAGTTCATTGGGAAGTGGAAACACCTGCTAGTGTTGAGCGCTCTCCGACATCGAGAGCACCACCTTTGGATCAAGGCAACCTAACATGTCCGCCTGCATCTTCCTCACAGACCGGCAGTTTGCCGGGGACACCCTACTCAACCCGTCTAAGCACAACAGCCAGCCCTCGGTCCCTCAGATGTGGAAAAGTAAAAGACCATTTCCTCCTAGCCATGAGAAAGCTAAGAGGTTGAATTTCACCATCTGCAAGCTGTTGGCTACAGAAATGCTGCCTTTCCACCTGGAGGACACAGAGGATTTTCAAGACCTTATGTCCGTCACAGTGCCCCAGTACCAGATGCCCAGTCGGCACTACTTCTCAAAGAAAGGTGTGCCTGCGCTCCACTAGCATGTCGCACACAACATCACCGCTTCTTTGAGAAACTCTGTGTGTGACAGGGTGCACTTCACCACAGACACTTGGACGAGAAGACATGGACAGGGGCGTTACATGTCGCTGACTGGGCACTGGGTAACTATGGTGACAGCAGGACAAGGGGCTGCTGTCCAAGTCTTACCGTCCCCACGAGTTGTGCGTCAATCCTCTTTATCTCGAAGTTCCTCCACTGCTTCTGCCTCCTCAACCTCCTCTCGGTCCGCCACCTGCACCCAAAGCCTGTCTGGTAATGCCACCTGCTTTCTAACTGCGCAGAAGGAATCCTGCACACCTCCTTACTATGCTGGCAGCAGGGCTCAACGGCATCAGTGTTTACTTTGAAATGTCTGGGAAATGTGAGTCACACAGCTGAGGAGTTGTGGTCAGCTCTGGAGACCCAGTTTCATGAAAGGTTGTCTCCACTGGACCTGCAACCAGGGAAGGCCATGTGCGACAATGCTGCAAACCTGGGTGCAGCACTTCGCCGGGGCAATGTCACACACGTGCCTTGTATGGCTCACGTGTTGAACCTGGTTGTCCAGCAATTTTTAGCCCACTATCCCGGACTAGATGGCCTTCTGCAGAGGGCACGGTCGCTGTGTGCTCACTTCCGCCGTTTGCATCCCGCAGTTCAACGAATTACATCTCTACAGAAGTCGTTGGGCCTGCCAGTTCACCGGTTGAAATGCGATGTGCCGACACGGTGGAATTCAACTCTGCACATGTTGCAGCGACTGTGGCAGCACTGACAAGCCCTGGTGCAATACGTTCTGACGTATAGCCTGGGCCAACGAGATCCACAGGTGGGGCAAATCACGCTGCAGGAGTGGTCTCAGATCAGGGACCTATGAAGTTGACGCGCCCCCTGGGCCATGGGGTACCCTGAGCCGGGCCGGTAGACGCTGGGGGTTGTAGTCACTGTGGCGGTGACCCGGTCCGTGACCCAGGGCGGTCAATCCAAGGGTAATTTGTATATATGGATTTTATAATGTCTTACTACGCCAGCTGTGGAGTGCGGCCAAAGGGGCCGCTGCTGCGGAACAGTCCTCTGAAGCTGGTGGTTTTGCAGCAACGGTATTATTACTCACCACAGGAAGAGTGTAGCTTCAGGGCAGTGTGGGTGGATGATGGTGGTTGTAGTGCAGGGAGTCAGCAATGAACACAGAGTCCGTGTGATGCCGTCTCAAGATATTACTCACAGTTGTTGTAGTCCAGATTACAGGTACCAGAGCAATCTCCCCCGTCGGGCTGTGCATACTCAGTGAGGGGCTCAGTCCACCCCCAGATAGCTCTGGAGTACTTAGCAGGACCCCCTTCTGTGTGTCCTTTCTCTGGCCTTCTCCCTGCACCTCACACCCAGTGACACTTCTATCCGGTATCCTCGGGCCTTGGCGGGTGACGTGTGTTCCGTCCCCTGGGTCCTATGTGGCTACCTTCTTAGTGAGACTGGTGTGGACTTTGGCCTGCAGTACATGAAATGCAGCAGCCTCCGGTTTCTAGTTGAGCCTTGCTGTTTCTCCGCTAGTTGAGGGACCGGTTCCCCTTATCTGGCCTGACCCCTCTACCTCCTGGTAGCAGCGGGAGTACGGGTGGCCTTCTGCACGGCCCGTAGCCGTAGGGTCCCCTCGGTTCCTGGAGCCTTCCAGCTCCCACTCCTCTCTTCTCTCCTTCAGTCCTGGGCCTCCCAGGCTAGGCCCGCCTCCGGAGCAGAGCTCATGCCTAGTCTCTGCTCCTGTCACTTTTCCTCCTCTGTCTGCCTTGCTCTTTCTAAGATGGCTTCCTATTTATACTCTCCTTGTCATGTGCTCCCCTAAGCTGCTCCCCTAAGCACCCACTACATAGGACCCTCAAACCAGCTAGGGACCTGGGACTGTGCTCTCCCTTAGGAGCAATCTCGCCCTACCCCCACTGCGGGTATGTGTTGGATGCAGGAGTTAGGGTCCCAAGCCATACGCCTTCCTTACCTGAGGGTGAGATACCACACCTCTGGGTGAGATGCAGTAACTCTGTGGCGACTGAACCCTCAGGGGCGCCACACACCCTTCTGCACAGTTTTGAAATGGCGACGAAGAAGTTTAGTGCTGACGACGATGCCATTATCAGCATGAATATTCCGGTGATTTACATGCTGAAGCACACATTAAACAGAATTCAGTGTCAGGTAGTGGGACAAGAGGAGGTGGAGGAAGTAGAGGAGGAGTCGTATGCGGAAGGGATAACATCTCCAAGGTCCAGACGGATGGCAGCACCAAGGCGGCAGGCATGGGAGGGTGGGGGAGAGGGATTAACCAGGGCGCATGGTAGCAGCCAAACTGTTGAGGAAGGTGCAGGAGCCGAGGAAGAAGTGGAGGACGAACTGGCGATGGGCATGGAAGACTCATCAGATGAGGGAGACCTTGATCACATTTCTGTTGTGCGAGGTTGGAGGGAGAGGGCAGAGGAAGGAAGCATGATTCTTACCTCGCTACCAACACAACAAGGACTTGGTCCTTCTGGATGCGCAAGACACATAAGTGCCTTCTTGCTGCACTACCTGCAACATGACCCCCGGATTGTCAGAATTCGAAGTAATCCCGACTACTGGGTTGCCACACTCTTAGATCCCCGGTACAAGAGTATATTTGCCGAAATAATTCCTGCCATAAAAAGGTATTGACGAATGCAGGAGTATCTGCAGACGCTGTTGCAGAATCTTACATGTACTTTTCCACAAAACACCAGTGGTGCACGTAGTGAATCTCACAGTTCTAACTTGCCAACGGTGGGACTGTCGAGTCTTCATCACTCAAACAGTAACAGTAACACAGTATCTGCTGGTAACAGCAATTTTGTGGAATCGTTTCACCACTTTTTTAGCCCATCCTTTGCAAGGCCACAGGAGACAAGAAGTCTGACACATAGTCAATGCCTAGAGAGGATGGTACAGGAGAATCTCCAAGTGAACATTGAAGCCATGACTGTGTCACTGGACCCTTGCTCATTTTGGTATTCCAATCTGGAAAAATCGCCGGAGCTCGCTACTCACGCCTTGGAGATCTTGTCATGCCATGCAGCCAGCGTTCTCTCTGAACGTGTGTTCAGCGCTGCTGGTGGTGTGCTGACAGATAAGCGCACGCGGCTGTCCACTGAGAATGTAGACAGACTCACGTTCATAAAGATGAACAAATCATGGATTTGCAAGGACATTTCTACCCCTGTGTCATCCTTGGGAGACTAAAAGCTTGGGGATTTGGTAAAATCACCTCACCAACCATTTTAAGCAACAGTGGGGCAATTGATGCCACTTAACCCTAGAACGCATGACCATAAAAATCTACACTTTCACATACCTGGGTCCCTTTAGGCCCGTGTGCAAATAACATGGAATAACTCAAACTCAAATGACAAACAACTATATACATGAAGAATACCTAGAGTTTCAAAATTCTAACTAAAGTAATCTTGCAGAAAATAGAAAACAATTAACTGGGCGGGCCTGCAAGGCCACAGGTATGCGTTCTAGGGTTAAGTGGTGTCTGTGCCACAATTTTGGGAGTTCCCTTGCTGTGTCTTACGTGACGTTGGCATCGTCAATTCCAGGTGGGTTGGGTCGCACCCCCCCCTTTTTAACTGTAAGAAACTACATACACTATGGCTTGGGGTAACACAGATGGTTGAGTCTGAAGAGCTGTTTACTCAGAGGTCTGCTCCAAATCTTCAGTGTCTGCTAGTCAGCGTAGAATTTTTAACTGCATCTAGCCTAGGCAATACTTTGGGCGTAGTAGCCCAGCTGCGAAGCAAGCTGCACCGCCTGTGTATCTAATAAGAATTTTTAAATGAATCTAGCCTAGGCAGACTGTGGGGACCCCCAACCAAACCCAGACGCTCAGCCCCCCTACCGCCCCCCTTTCATGGACAATACAAAAATGTAACTCTTACAACTGGATGGGTGAGGATCGGTCACAGCTTTATTAACTCTTTATACTCATTCCATTAGAAAGGCATTTTATTTCTAAAATAATTCAGCTTGTTGCGGCATGCCCTGGGTCCCCACTCTGGTAAGTTGGCCAACAAGTGTAACTCTCCAACATGTCCTTTCTATTTCCAGGCCACGGAGGATCCAGCGTACTCGTATGCAGGACTCTGACCCCCACCCATCACTCTTAACGCTTGTTCCACTCCGTCCTGGAGTCCTGACAGGAATATGTCCAGTCCAATATCTATTAAGTGAACACCGTCGGGCCGTATGAGGCCTGCTTTATCTCCTTCCAGTTGTCGGTGTCGTATCACTACACCGCCTCTGTCTCTTCTAAATTTTGCCATCCGAATATTTATTACCCGCCTTGTCCATTCGATGGCCGTGATGTGTCGCGCACCTTGCCATACCGCTATCGGCACAATCTCTGACCATACTATAGCTAATTTTGTGAAAAATTCTCTGAAGCGCTCAGTGTCTAGTTTCATTATTGCCATTAGTTATGCGCTCTTGTGATGACCTAGGTTGTTTCCCCCGGCCTGTATAACTAAGATGACCGGACCTCTTGCCTCTCTCCCTACCTTGATTACCTCCATTAGTACCTGTGGCCATAGCAGGCCTCTAATACCTCTCCAGTTGAAATATGTGTTATGAAACTCTAATTTCCTCCCGCCTGGGTGGACTTTCGCCCTTTTTTGTGCCCAATATATATATACGAGTGGCCTATCACTCACACTGTTGGCTTAGCGTCACCTGTAAAAGAAACAAACCGCGTTAGGATAACAAGTCCGGTCTTATGTATCTCGCCAAACACATGGATCGCCATCTCCCTATCCTCTGAACTTCCGTTTCTGACAGTCCTGCTCTTGCTGCTTCCGCGGCCGCACCTATGCGGAATGAGTGTGTCCCGTAATCTTTGGGGTGGTTCCCTGCCGATGTTATGCATTTATTAAATATAGCTTGGAACAGGTATCTTGATAATGGCGTTCCATCAATGTGTGATAGGAAGAAATTACTTTGTGATCTGATGGTTAGATATGTTTTTACTATTGTTACCCGACTCAGTGTATCGTTTGTGGGTTGTAGAAGTACCCAAGTACCCCTGCCCGCTGGAACCGTTTTCGATTGGTGTATGCGTAGACGTATTGCATTATTGGCTATGACTACGTCCTGGTGTAATAAGCCTCCACTGGTGGTAATTTTGGATTGAGGGACTAATTCGCTTATACATAGCGCCCCGAAGAAGGCGATCACAAATGCAGTAGACATTAGTGTTGCTTCAAATTGTGAGTGTCATGTTAATGGTGCTAGGGATAAGATGTGAGAAATCAGTTTTAGTGACACGGGACGGGACGTCTACATTCCTGACTTGGCTGACCCCTTTTCCACCCTTTTATGGATTGTCTGATGATGAATCTTTGTCACATCTCCCCAATTCAGTAGTTGGAAGTGAAATGCTACTCCGGTCAGACACCGCTGCGCTGACACCCCTGATATGCCCCTCATCATTAGCTGGTGGAGAAATTCTATGGTGACTTGTGATCTGGCTTGTTCACATTGGTCAACCCGTCTGCCTGCTACTAGTCGTGTCCACTCTTCCCATGCCTTACCGTATGCTTGCCACGTTGACGGGGCAACTGACGCTCTGATTAATGGCATCAACTAATCGCCACTAGATCCCATAGGGAGGGTGGGCAACTGTTGCCCAATGGGTGGGCGTTGTGGAAGAGCTCTGTGAAAATCTGCAAATTGAATTGTTATAAAGCGTTAGCAGCAGCTTTATACCCCTCAGCATAGTGGCTAGTGGCTAGCGTGGACCCATACATTGTGTTTTAGGCACAGGAATGCTAGCCTGCGTAGTAGGCCTAGCACTGGGAGAGACGATGATGCCATCTTATTAATGCAGTGCGCTAGGCTGGTGTTTTGTGTTATGAAGCGTATATTTTTGTTAGCCAGGCGCGCGCCCCATATTTCTATTGCTACCACTATTGGGAAAAATTATTTTCAGGGCTAGATGCAGCTAAAAATTATTATTAATTTCAAAGCTGGTGGAGCTTGGTATAGATGGCCTAATACAATGAGTCCCACACACTGCTAGAAGCCCAAATATTTTTTCAGAGCTAGATGCAGATAAAAATTATTTTTAATTTGCAGCCTGATGGAGGTCAGTATAGATGGACTAACAGAACAAGTCCCACACACTGCTAGAAGGCCAAATATTTTTTCAGAGCTAGATGCAGACAAAAAATTATATTCAGTTTGCAACCTGATGGAGGTCAGTATAGATGGACTAATAGACCCAGTCCCACACACTGCTAGAAGCCCAAATATTTTTTCAGAGCTAGATGCAGAAAAAAATTATATTCAATTTGCAACCTGATGGAGGTCAGTATAGATGGACTAATATAACAAGTCCCACACACAGCTAGAAGCCCAAATATTTTTTCAGAGGTAGATGCAGATAAAAATTATTTTTAATTTGCAGCCTGATGGAGGTCAGTATAGATGGACTAACAGAACAAGTCCCACACACTGCTAGAAGGCCAAATATTTTTCCAGAGCTAGATGCAGACAAAAAATTATTTTGAATTTGCAACCTGATGGAGGTCAGTATAGATGGACTAATAGAGAAAGTCCCACACACTGCTAGAAGGCCAAATATTTTTTCAGAGCTAGATGCAGATAAAAATTATTTTTAATTTGCAACCTGATGGAGGTCAGTATAGATGGACTAATAGAGAAAGTCCCACACACTGCTAGAAGCCCAAATATTTTTTCAGAGCTAGATGCAGAAAATAATTATATTCAATTTGCAACCTGATGGAGGTCAGTATAGATGGACTAATAGAACAAGTCCCACTCACTGCTAGAAGCCCAAATATTTTTTCAGAGCTAGATGCAGATAAAAAATATTTTTAATTTGCAACCTGATGGAGGTCAGTGTACATGGACTAATAGACCTAGTCCCACACACTGCTAGAAGCTCAAATATTTTTTCAGTAGTAGATGCAGAAAAAAATTATATTCAATTTGCAACCTGATGGAGGTCAGTACATATGGACTAATAGAACAAGTCCCACACACTGCTAGAAGGCCAAATATTTTTTCAGAGCTAGATGCAGACAAAAAATTATTTTGAATTTGCAACCTGATGGAGGTCAGTATAGATGGACTAATAGAACAAGTCCCACACACAGCTAGAAGCCCAAATATTTTTTCAGAGGTAGATGCAGATAAAAATTATTTTTAATTTGCAGCCTGATGGAGGTCAGTATAGATGGACTAATAGAGAAAGTCCCACACACTGCTAGAAGGCCAAATATTTTTTCAGAGCTAGATGCAGATAAAAATTATTTTTAATTTGAACCTGATGGAGGTCAGTATAGATGGACTAATAGAGAAAGTCCCACACATTGCTAGAAGGCCAAATATTTTTTCAGAGCTAGATGCAGACAAAAAATTATTTTGAATTTGCAACCTTATGGAGGTCAGTATAGATGGACTAATAGAGAAAGTCCCACACACTGCTAGAAGGCCAAATATTTTTTCAGAGCTAGATGCAGATAAAAATTATTTTTAATTTGCAACCTGATGGAGGTCAGTATTGATGGACTAATAGAGAAAGTCCCACACACTGCTAGAAGGCCAAATATTTTTTCAGAGCTAGATGCAGAAAAAAATTATACTCAGTTTGCAACCTGATGGAGGTCAGTATAGATGGACTAATAGAACAAGTCCCACACACTGCTAGAAGCCCAAATATATTTTCAGAGCTAGATGTAGAAAAAAATTATATTCAATTTGCAACCTGATGGAGGTCAGTATAGATGGACTAATAGAACAAGTCCCACACACTGCTAGAAGGCCAAATATTTTTTCAGAGCTAGATGCAGATATAAATTATTTTTAATTTGCAACCTGAAGGAGGTCAGTATAGATGGACTAATAGAGAAAGTCCCACACACTGCTAGAAGGCCAAATATTTTTTCAGAGCTAGATGCAGAAAAAAATTATATTCAGTTTGCAACCTGATGGAGGTCAGTATAGATGGACTAATAGAACAAGTCAAACACACTGCTAGAAGCCCAAATATTTTTTCAGAGCTAGATGCAGACAAAAAATTATTTTGAATTTGCAACCTGATGGAGGTCAGTATAGATGGACTAATAGAACAAGTCCCACACACTGCTAGAAGCCCAAATATTTTTTCAGAGCTAGATGCAGAAAAAAATTATATTCAATTTGCAACCTGATGGAGGTCAGTATAGATGGACTAATAGAATGATGCTATGCCCAAAAGATTTTACTTCACTAGGTGCAGTAAAAAAATTGGTGTTCTATACACAGGTGGTATATCTTGCAACACAGATAGGCTACTCCACTGACTAACACACTCTGCAATAGGCCAAAAAGGATTAGCTTTGCTAGATTCAGCCAAATGCTGTGAAAAAAACTTGCACAGCACTGGCACAGACCTTCCTGGCAAAAACTGATAATAACTGATGTAACCTAGTCCTGAAAAGGACTGCAATTACAATTAGTCTTTACTCCCACAATCTATCTATTTAAGAGCACAGACCTGCCTGATAAAAGTCGTAGGAAATGCTGTAACCTAGTCCTTAAAAGGACTGCAATCACAACTATTCCCTACTCCCAAGCTATCCGTAGATTTGTGCGAAAATTGGCTTGAAATTAACAATTTATAGCGCACACAGCAACAGCGTTGCCGTCTAACACGCAGCTGCAGCAGTGAGAAAATGGTGGCGACGGGGAAAATGGCTGGGTCTTATAGGGCAAGGACATGTGACATACACTGCCCATGACACATGCCCTTGCTTGTGTGAAAAAAAGCACTTCGCTCCGTGTGTGCGCTGCTGATAGGCTGACAGATTGCACCTCCCCACTGTAAATGCGGGAAGGAGAAAAAAAATGGAGTTCTTCATTATTCCTGCAGAGATCCATCCCCTGCCCCTCCCCCCACCCCGCTGTACACTCAAACTGCGTATTAACATTAATTTTCATCATTACTGAGAAAAAATCCAGTTATGATTTTGGTGCACGAACAGTTATCGAACATAACCTCGAACAGCCGAATTTTTCTCAAATCGTTCGTGTTCGCTGAAAGGCTCGAACACCGCCCAAAACAGCTCGAATTTGAGATTGGCGAACAGTTCGAGTAGAACAACGCTCATCTCTAATTATTATGTCCAGTGCTATGTTAATCTTTGCTGATTGGTTACTAAGGAACCTATTGAGATGGAGATACTGTATCTTCTGGTCACCCAAGTTTCAATGTTAAAATTAAATCTGATATGTGTTGCTATATGTCATAAAATGTGATACATCATGACATGTGTTATATGAGTATTGCTGCAATAAATGTGAGACACTTGTTTTGAACTTTATGATCCAATGCTAATGCAGGAGACCACTGCAGCAGTAGTAAGGTCAAAAGTGACCCTTAATTCCCCATTTTAAATATGACTCTTAATTTGTAATAAAGTAAAATACTGAGTTCTTTTGTCATTGTATCTAATATCAATGCCCTGTTTTCATGTTCAATTGGCTCCAGAGGCATGGGTAACACTGTGGAAAGTCTTAAGGCCCCGTCACACATAACGAGATCGCTAGCGAGATCGTTGATACGTCACGGTTTTTGTGACGCAATAGCGATCTTGCTAGCGATCTCGTTATGTCTGACAGGTAGCAACGATCAGGCCCCTGCTGTGAGATCGCTGATCGTTACAAAGCTTCCTGGACCATTCCTGGGTCGTTGCGCTCCCGCTGGGGAGTGTGCATCGCTATCAACGACCTCGTTAGTGATTCAAAACTGAGACACGTAGGCGTGCATAAATTGGACTTTTCCGCGCCCCTCGTCCCCGATTGGTGGTCGCTACAGCGTTCTCATTTTCCGCCGTGCATAAAGAAGGCAACAGAATATCGATTCCATCCTTTGTTTCTGACCTCGTGCTGGATTGCAGATCCTAGCAGAATTCTCCAGGCTGTTGATATCCATTCATTCGACTGATTCCTGATTTTGCGGATCGTTGTAGTGTTCTCCGGCTGTGACTGGCCGTACATCTGGTCTTGTTCCTGACGCAGTAGCGTCCACCAATCGGAGATGAGGAGGTGCGGAAAAGTAATTTTATGCACGCCTTTGTGACACAGTACAGTCCCTATCAAGGTGTGGATCATTGAAATAGCTGCTGTGTGAAAGCGTCCCAACGACCGCCGAGATCGTTAGTTAGATCGCTGGGGCAGCTGAAATCGTTGGGAAGTTCTGCATGTTTGACAGCTCCCCAGCGATCACGAAACGACTCTCCAGCGATCCCAAAACCGTGACGTAATAACGATCTCGCTAGCGATCTCGTTATGTGTGACGGGGCCTTAAGTCATGTCTTGTTTGCCTTTCAATTGGTGTGGGGTAGACCAGTTCAGATAACAATGTTATCTTCATCTTCCAGCAGAAAACAGGCAGGGTAAGTTTTGCTGAGATCTTCAACAGCACTCTCCATCCCCCTGTAGTAGCCATTGCTCCTTAATTCCATCCCAGCAACAAAATTAGAAGCAGAGGGGAGCACATAAGAAGCACCAGCTCATATACACTTAGGCCATGTGCCCAAATAGCATTTTTGTAGCGTTTTTACGGCCGCAAAAATGCTTGTAAAACCGTCTGCCATGCAAAGCAATGTGAATTCGGATGTGCTGTGCACATGATGTACTAATTAGCGTGCCAAATTCACATTGCATTGCAAAACGCAGCATGACCATTTCTACCGCAATTACTCCGCAAATTCGTGGCCATTGAGGAACATTGAAACGCAGCAAACCCGCAGGTATATGTGGATTTGCTTCGTTTCAATTAAATTCAATGGCCACGAATTTGCAGCATAATCACGGTGTGTGTGGTACCCAGGATGAAGAGGAGACTACAATTACTCTTCATCCGGCTACCACGTAGTGAAAAAAATAAATAAAAAAGTTAAAAATAAAGAAAACCTGTATACTCACTCCTCTGGTCTGCTCCCGGTGGCGTCCTCTCTCCTCGGTGTCCCGCTATGTACTTGCAAGACCTGCATTGACGTCATTTAGTTAGCTGATGGTCACGCGACCGCTGACGTCAGCGGTCAGGTGATGGTCGTGTTACCATCAGCTGACTAAATGACATCACCGCAGGTCCTGTCAGTACACCGTGGGACGCCGAGGAGAGAGGATCGCCGCCGGGAGGAGACTGGAGAGGTGAGTAAACAGGTTTTTTTATTTTTAACTTTTTAATTCTTTTTTTTTTTCACTATAGATGCAGCATTTAAAGCATCTAAGTTGGACACAATATAAATCCATGGCAGTTGCATGAATTTAAATTGTGTGACCAACTTGTCAAGCACTTTTCCAAATCATGCTCAAAATCGCTTGGAAAAGTGCTTGAAAAAACGCATGCGAAAACGCATGTAAAAACGCTGAAAAAAACACATGTAAATCTGCATGCGTTTTTTTCTGCCAGAGAGAGGCAAAGACGCTCTGCGTCAAATCTGCTACGTGGGCACTTAGCCTTATTCCTGGCTATGGGGATTGCCACACCAGTGGAGTCTGATTGCTTATACCTGAACATGAAGGGCATTGCCACATCAGTAATAGCCAAAGGCTATTATCTGTATGTTATAAACTAAGGAAAAGTAACTTAGTGAGTAGGCTGTAAAAGTTAGCAATTAGATAAGAGCTACTGCAGTGCATTGTGCAAATGCTTGTCATGGGATAACCTCTTTAATTTATAATCCATATTATTATATTTCCAAATATTTAATCCTACTAATATTATAAATGCGAAAGTTTGTGAGTATGTATGTTTGTTACTCTTTCACGAAAAAACTACTGGACGGATTTGCATGAAACTTTACAGTAATATAGATTATACATCGGAATAACATATAGGCTACAATTTGTAATGATTTTATGCAATTTTGGTCGTAATATAACGATGCATGTCAATTAAGTCGGAAAAAAATCTGGCCTCTGAGAGCTATCTTGGCGTACGCTGCCTAAACCGTTGGAGTTACACAAAGATGATGTACCGTAGAATTGTTTGTGTTGAATAGTTCTAAATAAAAGTGCGTGACAGCATATATCTACCTTTTATGTGGAAGCCACTATGACCAAAATTGTGAACCATAAATTTAATTAAATTAGATACTATTTTACAATTTTACAATGCACATTTTAGTATGTTTATCAAACTTTTTAGTATATTTATCAAACTCTTATATACACACATACACAGGTGATATTTAAATGGCTGATTTACAGCAGTCTGAAGAGATTGATAATACAATAATTTGCCCATAGTGGATCATTGTATAGTGAGGTCACAGTTGCCGCTTGTCCACAGTCAGAATACAGGGGTGATCATATACCGTGGCCAGGTACAAGTGTGGCACAGGGGGTTCACACACGACCCCCAGGGACTGACATTTCCTAGAAACTTTGGCAGCTGTCAGTCATGAGCTCACCCTGATACATTACACTCTGGAAACAGCTGAAGGGAGAAGGATAATTTATGACATTTTCTCAGACTTAAAAAAAAAAAAAAATAGTCCAGAAAACAGCCCATATGTCAGGAACAGGTTACTAGGGAACTACACGTCCCAGCACAGCCTGCCCACGCCCACAGCCCGGGGGGAGTGTGAGGCTTCCTCCTGCAGGTTGCCTGGGGGCACCGGTACGTCAATGTCTTCACACAGGGGGTCCCCGCCGCCATTGTCCCTCCACATAACATCGTATAATAAAACATGCGCTCACCTGCACCAGCTGCTGCAGCCGGGAAAGTTCCGAGCGCCTCACTTGGGCGGAGGGGAAGTGACTCACACACGGAGAGGGGCAGTAACCTGAGCGCGGCTCCATGGAGGTTGCACACACTGCAGCCTGACAGCACCGGCAGCAGCGCTACACAAATGGCGTCTCCCCTCCTGTGTGCAGCACAGCCCTGTGTGTGTGCAGCGCAGCATGTCACCCACAGCATAAGCAGGCTGCTCTCAGCTCCCACAGTGCACTGGGAATGGTTGCTATGGGTAACCGCGCCACAGCTGCTCCTCATAGTCCAGTCATATACAACTGATATCGTCTGTACAGCGATCGTAATTTAACTAATTAGATTGTTTTAGTATTTTGTTTGAACTTTACTAAGTACCTATTTTGTAATTAGTACTTATAAAAATGCCTCGAAAGCGTAAGTCTAACATTTTCCAAAGCTCTAATAAAGCCCGAGCTATGAAAATAATTAGACGTGATGAGACGTCTCAACAAGCCGAGCAACGAAGGCTTGAGCAGGCGGTGCGTTGTGCGGCACATAGAGCTGCAGAGACTCCAGAACAATCCCAAGCCCGACGTGAACGGAATGCGGAGTTTTTGGCATCTCAACGGGCTGCTGAAACTCAAGAACAGTCCCAAGCCCGACGTGAACAGCATGCGGAGTATCTGGCGTCTCAACGGGCTGCTGAAACTCCAGAACAGTCCCAAGCTCGACGTTAGCAGCAAGCGACTTACATGGCGTCCCAAAGAGCCACTGAAACTTATGAAATGGCCGAATCTCGCAGACACACTGTTGCTGAAAGGGCAGCACAGCGACGTCAAACATTTACAAGAAATACATGGATATTGTTTAATAAAGCTGCATTTGAGTATGACGAGACTCTTGATTATGAAACTCACAAGCTTATAAAAATAGAAGCAATGACCATAGATTGCAAATATTGCAGAGCTCTTAAGTGGAAAGAGGAAGCAGCAGGGCGGGAAAGTAGCTCTTCCTTATATAGACGAGCCACTTCAACCTTTAAAAGAGCTTTTCTCTAGTGAAACTGATGAATCTCGCCTTTTTCTAAATAATATAAGAAAATACAACATGTGCTTTCATATGACGTCTTTTGGAGCAGATCAAATTATCTCAATGCCAGGGTTTTGCCCGACCTTTACAATACAAGGACAAGTATACCACCGTATCGGTTCTTTAATTCCTACGTCCATTTCGCAACCACAATTTTTGCAAGTTTATTTCATAGGTGACGAAGAAGAACAAATCAACAGGCATACTGAGTGCGTGCAAAGCGTAGATAGAAACATAGTTAAAAAATTACAACGTGTACTTCACAACCACAACATTTTGGTGCATGAATTTAAAACGGCTAGAGACAGAATGATCAATGACGATCATTTCAAAGTAGTGATTCAACCAGACCGTGTACCACGTGGTCAACATGAGAGACGATTCAATGCCCCTACTACAAATGAAATAGCTGCTGTAATAGTTAGTAGCGAACAAACTATGTCTCGGGACATCGTTGTGCAGCCGCGCGATGGCATGCTCACTAGGGTTTCCGATACACATAGATTCTATGACGCTCTCGAGTACCCAATAATTTTTTGGAAAGGACAAGAGGGGTACAGCATTGATATTCCTCAGATAAATCCAATTACCAAACAAGCAATGCCAAGCAAAAAGGTGTCCTGCAAAGATTTTTATGCCTTTCACTTGATGGTCCGTCGCAGCGATTTTAATTTGATGCTTAAGTGTAGGCTCCTGCTTCATCAGTTTCTGGTCGACATGTATGTAAAGATGGAAAGTGAGCGCTTAAGGTTTATTTCTTTAAATAAAAAAAACTGCGCGCAGAAAATTATATTCACTTGCAAGATTCAATAAGAAATGATGCGGATTTGAATCCAAATAACTTAGGTCAGATGGTGATTCTCCCGTCATCATTTGTAAATAGCCCGAGATACCTACACGAATACACACAAGATGCGTTCACATACGTACGTAATTATGGGAGGCCTGATTTATTTATTACAATGACTTGCAACCCCGCTTGGCCAGAAATCACCAAAGAGCTTATGGCTGGTCAAAATTCAACGGACAGACATGACTTAACAGCCCGAGTATTTAGAATAAAAGTACAGAAGTTGGTAGCTCTACTTACAAAAGGTAACATATTTGGTGATATGCAATGCTTCATGTACTCGATCGAGTGGCAAAAGCGAGGTTTGCCTCATGTGCACTTACTGCTGTGGTTAAAGGAAAAATTGCATCCGAACCAAATTGACGAAATCATATGTGCTGAGATACCAAACCCAGAAACCGATCAAAAGCTCTATGATACAGTGACAAAGAATATGATTCACGGGCCATGTGGTACATTCAATTCTTCATCGCCATGCATGAAGGAAGGAAAATGTACCAAAAAATATCCGAGGAAGCTTTTAAAAGATACTCAAACCAATGACAAAGGTTATCCTTTGTACAGGCGCAGAGCACCAGAGAATGGTGGACGCATGAAGATTATAAAAACCCGTAGAGGAACACAGGAAATATTGGTGGACAATAGCTGGGTGGTCTCCACTCTTATCAAAAATTTTTAATTCTCATTTAAATGTAGAGTTCTGTAATACGGTACAGGCGATAAAATATATTTGTAAATATATTAATAAGGGTAGCGACCAGGCTATTTTTAACATCCGCCAGCAAGGGAATGTTAACATTGACCCAAGAGATGAGGTGCAGACCTTTAGAACCGGCCGATATGTTGGTAGTAATGAAGCAGCGTGGCGGATCTTAGGTCTGCCTCTGCACGAGAGACACCCAACCGTCACTCATCTCGCGATTCATTTACCCAATGGCGAGAGGGTTTACTTTACGGAAAATAATTTTAGAGACAGATTAGAAGCACCACCTAAAACTACACTAACTGCATTTTTCCTGTTGTGCCAAAGTGATACGTTTGCAAAAACATTACTTTACATTGACGTGCCTCGCTACTATACTTGGAATGTGGCACGGAAGCAATGGAAACGTCGTTTACAAGGAACACCTGTCGATGGCTGGCCAGGTGTGAAGGCAGGAGACGCTCTAGGTCGCATTTACACGGTGCACGTTAGCAATTTTGAATGTTATTGCTTGCGTATGCTGCTGAATGTAATAAGGGGTCCAACCAACTTCTCGGATTTAAAAACATTTGAAGGTCAAGAACTTGCAACTTTTCGGCAGGTGTGTGAGAAGATGGGGTTCTTGGAAGATGATAACCACTGGGATACCACCTTAGAAGAGGCCGTGCTATGTCGCTCCCCGGCGCAGATAAGAGAGCTGTTTGCCATATTGATATGCACTTGCGGTTTATCCAATCCTCTACAACTCTGGCACAAGTATAAAACTGCGTTATCAGAGGATATCATGCACAGATTTGAAAGAATGGATCACGTTAATGATGATCTCTGTTTCAATGAGGCATTGGGGCTTATCGAGGACAAAATATTAATAATTTCGGGAAAGAAATTGTCTGATTTTGGTCTACCCTCACCGCGGCGTAGAGGAGAGCTGTCGAACGAGTTGATAAAAGAGCTAAGCTATGATACCAACCAGTTAGATGCTCACGCTTGCGAAACTGAGCCACGTTTGCTACCTGATCAAAGAGAGATTTATCACAAAATAGTAGGACGAGTTGAGAATGGTGAAGGCGGACTTTTTTTCCTTGATGCCCCGGGTGGTACAGGAAAAACTTTCTTGCTTAATTTACTTTTAGCAAAAATTCGTAGCGGTCATAACGTTGCATTAGCTGTGGCTTCCTCTGGAATTGCTGCAACATTGCTAAGCGGTGGACGGACGGCACATTCAGTCATTAAATTACCTCTTAATCTGGTGAACGAAGAAACCCCATCGTGTAATATCAGCAAGAGCAGCGCCCATGGCCTCCTGTTGCAACAGTGCAAACTAATCGTGTGGGACGAGTGCACAATGTCACACAAACGCGCCATCGAAGCTCTTGATCGTTGTCTACAAGACTTACACAGTAAACAAACAATAATGGGTGGTGTGGTTGTTTTATTGGCTGGGGATTTTAGGCAAACTTTGCCTGTCATCGAGCAAGGCACTGCAGCAGACGAAATTATCGCATGTCTGAAATCCTCATATTTATGGACCAAAGTTGAAAAGCTGCACCTCACCACTAACATGCGTGTCCAGTTATTCAGTGATCTAGAGTCGGGCGCATTTGCTGAGAACCTGCTCGAGATCGGTGAAGGTCGAATCGAAACTGACGAAGAAGGTATGGTTGTATTCACTAACCAATTTTGTCATGTTGTGGATTCGGAAGACGCACTTATTGCTCAAGTTTTTCCAAATTTGCAACAAAACATCCACGATGAAAATTGGCTATGTGTAAGAATTATACTAGCACCAAGAAATGAAACAGTTGCGAAAATCAATAAAATTATCTTGGACCAAGTAACCAGCGATGCAACAACCTACAACTCCATCGACACAGTCATGTCATCTGAAGACTGTACGAGCTACCCCGTGGAGTTTCTTAACTCTTTGGAGCTATCCGGGGTCCTATCTCATAAGCTCGAATTAAAGGTCGGTATACCCGTTTTGTTAATGCGCAACTTGGATGCCCTGAGATTATGTAATGGCACTAGATTGCGAGTCACTGAACTAGGCAGGCACATTGTAAAGGCCACAATTTTAACTGGAGAAGCTAAGGGTGAAAATATTCTTTTACCACGCATCCCAATAATACCCAATAACTTACCCTTTCAAACGTTTGCAGTTCCCACTTAAAGTTGCATTTTCAATGACCATCAATAAATCGCAAGGGCAAACTTTGAAGGTAGCGGGGATACATTTAGGCACGCCCTGTTTTTCCCACGGTCAGCTATACGTAGCTTGCTCACGTGTTTCTAAATCACAAAATCTACATATTTTCGCTGAACGAAAGAAATCAAATAACATAGTTTACAGGAGTATATTGCAGTAAAAACACATAGATAAATTACCTGCAGATGTCCATTATTCCAATTACATACTAATTCTTTACTAACACGAACAATATTAAGCGCAAGTAACTTCAGTCCGTCCTGTTTATTAATCATTGTTTAGTAATCCGTTTGTGATGAAATTTGATATAGATAATTTCAAGCCTGGGGAAGGACATAGGGCTACTTTTTATAAACACACCATACAGGCGAAGATTATATAAAACTGTAAACCTGATTGACTGACACACCTAGCGGTCAATGCACAGCCAAAACCACTGAACTTAGCATCTTGAAATTTGCAGATAGGTTCTGTTATAGCTTAAATGAGCACTAAGAAAGGAATTTTGATAATTCCACCCTCAAGAGTTTCCCTCTTCATATTATAGGGGTTCAAAGATTGTATGGAATCCGTCAGTTTTGAAGTTAGACATCTGAAATTTTGGATGTACGAGTAACTAAATAAGATTTTTTTTTTTTACTATTAAGATTAATTTTTTTTACTATTAAGATTATTTTTTTTTACTATTAAAATGATCTGTCACGAAACTTAATGTGGCAGACCAAATTCCACGCGAGCGAAGCCGCGGGTAAAAGCTAGTTTCAAATAAATCAACAAATATTGTTTTGATGTGAACTACACTAGTTTTCATTTTAAGAATAAAGATTGGAAAAAATATTTTTTCTGTAAAAATGTTAGAACCCTTATCAAAACAAAGACTTATACACCATGCACAATAAGTTTCAATATTATGTGTGTCTGAAAAATAGCAAGGAAATGCAATATATTTGTAGCTTTGAGATGACCCATTTAGATAAAATACTTATTACAAATACTGCTTTATATTTGGCCATTCTTCGAGTTTAAGAGTAGCCAATGATACATTTTTTGACATGAAAATCACTGATCTATGTTTGGCCGTCATAGAATTAAGCAAGCACTTGAAATTCTGCTTCTAAAATGTCAGTGTTCAGTGATGGCAAACATGTTTAAAAAAGGCAAGAGATGAATTCTCAGCGAACGCACCAGCACTGATTGCATCAAAGATTTTCTTTATTTTTCCATTGCTTAACCCAGGTGGTATTTATGTTAAAGGATTTAAGCTGATCTCAAGATACTGTTCTGTCAACATATCAGCAGACTTTAATAAAAGTCTTAAGAGCTAATATGCAGTTATTACTTGAACAGTAAGCCATGATAGGTGATACACTTTTTTAGGCAATTTTTTTGCACAAAAATGAGAATATGTTAATTGAACACATTTTTAATTGGGCACATATTATTTTTATTTACTTAGCTTTAAATTCTGCATTTAAATATGGAAAAATTTGATTATCTTGCCATATGGTCTTCAGTAGAGATGAGGAAATCAGTTGAAGGCAAATCAAATTCATCTAAAACTCCATCAAAAATTTGGATTGGGATGAATCTGAATTGTTTGCGTTTCGCTCTTGAAGTGTAATATGCCGATGACATTAATATTTTGAGTTTATCATGTACTGCTAGTTTGTCCCATTTTTCTTAAAACTGTTGTATTGTTTCCTGCAAAGTTCTTTATTGTTTTATGCATGAATAATTGCTAGTTACTGTATCACTGTGTATGTTACTTTAAGAGTACGTGCACACGTTGAGTATTGGAAATTTCTGCATCATTTCTACATCTCTTGGGAGGAAAAATGCAGCTGCAAAAACGTGAGTTTTTGATACATATTCGGAGCATTTTTGCATGTGTCTGTTCATCTGTGTTTTTCTAGCGTTTTTGGACAGCAATGAATGCTATAAATATAGATAATATAAAGATAATAGATATCGATAGATAGATTTAGATAGACAGACATAGACATATAGACATATAGACATACAACGTTCCTTGAATCCATCATTCAAACTCTATGGAGCCTAATTCTGAAGCTCCATAGGCTCCATAGGCTTTAGCAGCAGCCACTCTTGAGTCCTGCTGTGCTGCATGAGACCTGGCGCCTCTGATAAGCGGTGACGTCAGTAACGTCAGTAACGTCATAGCTCTTCGGACGTTCCTGGTCACTTTGAGCTCTGGACTACGCCGGATTTGGTGGACTACGGTGTACCTGATAGACACCTCTCCATTGCTAACACCAGGGCTTGATGTCAGCTGTGTTTTTGGAAAATTCACAACTGACATCAATCCCAATCGCCATGACTCCTATTGCCAATGCACCAAGGCAATCATGAACAGCCAAAATGAGGCGCCAGAATTGGCTCATTCAATGTGATGCACCACTTCTATGGCAGCTGCAGGCTGGTATTTTTAGGTTGGGAAGGGCCCAATAACAATGGACCTTCCCAGTTTGATAATATCAGCTCTTAGCTGTCTGCTTAAACATTGCTGGTTGCAAAAAATGGGGTAACCCCACATCATTTTCTTAAGTTATTTATTAATTCAATTATTTAATTAATCATAAATATCTGTCCAATAAGCTCAAAATGAAGAACTTGGCATTCACGTTGTGACCTGTTTCGCTGGAGAGAGTGCTTTCTCCAGCGATGTAGGTCGCCTTTACATGCGCAGCTACTTGCAGTTCCTACTCCAGGCATTCAGTTCTGATGAAGGTCTGAGTTAAGACTGAAAATTTTCAACATACTTTGAAAGCAAATAAAATAAGGAACTTTATTTTCACCTTATTCCTGTGTGAGTTCCAAGTTTTTCATTTTGTTACATACTGGCTGGATGCCTTACTTGTTCACCACTCTCACCAACCATAAGAGTGCCGTACATGACTTTACTGTCCAATAAGCCCCACGGAGTACAATTTTATGTTGGGTGTTGTGCAATTATATGTCTAAATGTCTATCGATTTGTTTATGTGTCTGTCTGCCTATCTATATCTATTATCTATCTCTATCTATTATCTACAGTGCCTACAAGTAGTATTCAACCCCCTGCAGATTTAGCTGGTTTGATAAGATGCAAATAAGTTAGAGCCTTCAAACTGCAAACGAGAGTAGGTTTTATGAACAGAAGCATAAATCTTACAAACCAAAAAGTTATGTTGCTCAGTTGAATTTTATTAAATTTTAAACATAAAAGTGTGGGTCAATTATTATACAACCCCTATGTTTAATACTTTGTGGAATAACCCTTGTTTGCAATTACAGCTAATAATCGTCTGACCTGATCAGGCCGCCACAGGTCTGTGCAGTTATCTTGGCCCATTCCTTCATGCAGATCTTCTCCAAGTTATCTAGGTTCTTTGGGTGTCTCATGTGGACTTTATTCTTGAGCTCCTTCCACAAGTTTTCAATTGGGTTAAGGTCAGGAGACTGACTAGGCCACTCCAACACCTTGACTTTTTCCCTATTGAACCAGGCCTTGGTTTTCTTGGCTGTGTGCTTTGGGTCGTTGTCTTGTTGGAAGATGAAATTACGACCCATCTTAAGATCCTTGATGGAGGAGCGGATGTTCTTGGCCAAAATCTCCAGGTAGGACGTGCTATCCACCTTCCCATGGATGCGGACCAGATGTCCAGGCCCCTTGGCAGAGAAACAGCCCCACAGCATGATGCTGCCACCACCATGCTTGACTGTAGGGATGGTATTCTTGGGGTCGTATGCAGTGCCATCCTGTCTCCAAACGTCACGTGTGTGGTTGGCACCAAAGATCTCGATCTTGGTCTCATCAGACCATAGAACCTTGAACCAGTCTGTCTCAGAGTCCTCCAAGTGATCATGAGCAAACTGTAGACGAGCCTTGACATGACGCTTTGAAAGTAAAGGTACCTTACGGGCTCGTCTGGAACGGAGACCATTGCGGTGGAGTACGTTACTTATGGTATTGACTGAAACCAATGTCCCCACTGCCATGAGATCTTCCCGGAGCTCCTTCCTTGTTGTCCTTGGGTTAGCCTTGACTCTTCAGACAAGCCTGGCCTCGGCACGGGAGGACACTTTCAAAGGCTGTCCTGGCCGTGGAAGGCTAACAGTAGTTCCATAAGCCTTCCACTTACGGATGGAGACAGGTAGGCCCAACTCCTTGGAAAGGGTTTTGTACCCCTTGCCAGCCTTGTGACCCTCCACGATCTTGTCTCTGATGGCCTTGGAATGCTCCTTTGTCTTTCCCATGTTGACCATGTCTGAGTGCTGTTCACAAGTTTGGGGAGGGTCTTAAATAGTCAGAAAAGGCTGGCAAAAGAGATCTTTAATCCACACATGTGAAGCTCATTATTCTTGGTGCCTGAACTACTTCTTAATACTTTAGGGGGACCAAACAGAATTCTTGTGGTTTGAGGGGTTGAATAATAAATGACACTCTGAATTAACTTTTTACGTTTAAAAAAAAAAAAAAAAATTTGCTGCAGTGCATTTCCCACTTCCAGGCTGATCTACAGTACAAATGTCACAATGCCAAGTTAATTCCGCATGTGTCAACCAGCTAAATCTGCAGGGGGTTGAATACTACTTGTAGGCACTGTATCTCTATTAGTGATGAGCGAGCACTAAAATGGTCGGGTACTCATTGCTCGGGTCGAGCAAATTGGAATACTCGGGTGCTCGACCCGAGCAACGAGTCTAATGTAAGTCTACGGGAAACTCAAACATTTTTCAGGCGACTCCCCGGGGCGGTCTGCAGAGGGCCTAAAAATTGCCCAAATTGATGGGAACAGTGCTCAAATGACTTAGGAAAATCGTGGGGAAGACCCCTGGAAGCATCTCTGAATCCCAGATAACTGCTGTCAGCAACGTGGTCAGAGTATTACGCTACTTTTACGGACTCACAATAAAACATACAAAAACGAAACCAAAATGGATTTTCCTGGGAAATATGTTAAGGAACATCCTTTCCAGGGTAATGACTTGTATATAAGGCAAAATAAATAACCAAAAACAAAAATACTCCTCCACAACTTGGACTATGTTCACAGGTAGTGTTTTTGATGCTTTTTTGTACTTTTGAATTGCTTTCAACCAAGACAAATGCATTCACCAGGAAATGTCATTTTAACATTTTACAAACTTATCTGGCCATGTGTTGTGTGGCACATCATCAGACACATGCATACAGTGCTGAAAAGACAAGGGAACAGCATGGGGAAGACCCCTGGAAGCATCTCAGAGTCCCAGGTCACTGTCTAAAAGTGTGCCCATCATAAGTGATCCTTGCCGCATCAGAAGATGCAGACTTGCAACTATCCCCATGCAAGTTCTAGTCCCAGGGCAGTGTTCAATTGTACCTCCCCCATTCCTTGCAATACAAGCGCAAGTATGCAGCCTGCCACCCACCCACCCCCAGGCTGCAATACCATACTGCTTGCTTGCTTGAACTTGAAATTGGGCCTTTTAGGCATGTGGAGGCAGAATCTGGCCACCACGTCATGACTGTGTTGGCGGCCTGGAATCCATACTCAGTCCCCAGCCGCCCGGCGGCCGGGTGTCCACACACGGACCCCAGCCGCCTGGGGACAGCCAGGTGTCCATAAACAGTCCCCAGCCGCCCCTATTTCTCCTTGGAACATCCCCCCACACACTTTTCTTAGCCCGGCCTGCTTTAGGCAGCATTGGACGAGCCCACCAGAGAACCAGACTCCTCCGGTGGGCCCTGACTTCTCCATCGGTGGAGTTGAGAGTGCCAAGGTGAGGAGCATGATGACGATGACAGAAGTTAGCATCTGCTATGTTTTCTTTTAATGCAAGTGTAAGTGTGCAGCCTGCCACCCACCCACCCCCAGACTGCAATTCCATTCTGCTAGCTTGCACTTGAAATGGGGCCTTTTAGTTTGGAGGAGGCCGAAGTTGGCCACAACCTCATGGCTGCTTCGGCAGCGAGGTATCCATACTCAGTCCCCAGCCGCCCCTATTTGTCCTGGTGTGCCTTATACATAAGATTAAGCGCGTATACCAAAACATTACCTGTGCCCTCCCCAGTGCATTTAGTGGGAAGGAGAGCCTATTCCGCTGTAGTGTGTGCATGCCAAACCCCTGTTCATGGTACATGCGAAGAAGCCTCCCACCTTGCACCTGTCATTGCAGACTTGCAACTATCCCCATTCAAGTCCTTGTCCCAGGGCAGTGTTCAATTGTACCTCTCCCATTCCTTGCAATGCAAGCGCAAGTATGCAGCCTGCCACCCACCCACCCCCAGGCTGCAATACCATACTGCTTGCTTGCTTGCACTTTAAATTGGGCCTTTTAGGCATGTGGAGGCGGAATCTGGCCACCACGCCATGGCTGTGTCGGCGGCCTGGTATCCATACTCAGTCCCCAGCCGCCCAGTGGCCGGGTGTCCCCGCTTGCTCCCCAGCCTCCAGGGGGTGGCCGGGTGTCCCCAGCCACCCCTATTTGTCCCGGTAACCTTTCCCACACTTTTCTTAGCCTGGCCTGCTTTAGGGCAGCATTGGCCGAGCCCACCGGACTATCAGACTCCTCCGGTGGGCCCTGGCTTCTCCATCAGGGGAGTTGAGAGTGCCAAGGTGAGGAGAATGATGAGGATGATAGAAGTTAGCATCTGCTTTGTTTTGCTGTAATGCAAGCGCATGTATGTAGTAGCGGCTAGGCCTGAGGTGGTTAGCGTTTTGGCGCATATCCTACCTCCTCCGAGGATTGCTGGATGTTTTCCTGCTACTATCCAAGTTCTATGACTCCCGTTAAAACAAAGCTTCAGGTGATAAATGATGGATGAGGTAGTGACAAAGGAGAAGGAGCAGGAGGAACAGGGACCATTCACATCAATATCAGGCCAGTCAACCAGATATGTCTTGTAGGATATGTTTCTGTAACAAAAGGAGCGGTTCGGCTACACAGTTATAGGGCATACAGTGAGTGCAATGCCTACCAAAAATTTCGAGCCACTCCAATGCACCTTGGAACTGACATGGAGGTCAGAGGGCGTTAACTAAACCTTTTTTTCCATTTTTAGCAACTGGGTCTCCTGTGCACTGTTGGCCTAAGCAGTGAATGGAAGGCTTTCCAAAAATTATGAGGAACTGCAATGCCCCTTACAAGAGCCATGTGTGGCACCCCAGGGGTCTGGTCACCAGAGTAATAGAGTTATTACATCGGAGAGCAAGTGGGAGGTTTCCTGGTCAGGATCCCTTAAACATGCAACATCCTCCTGTCCCAGTCCTGGGAGGGGAGAATTCTGCCCTCATAAACTGGATCTGGGGCGGGGTTGAGTGAGTCAGAGAACAGAGAACAGTCAGAGTCAGAGTGAGAGCATGGGAAAGTAACAGCAAGGAGCTCTGTAGGAGCTAGGAGCTAAAGACCAGGGGCTGGAAGCTGAGCAGAGCTCGCCCTGGCAAAAGACAATAGGAACCGGACACAGGAGTCCGAGGCTGTGAGGACTTATATATCCAGCAGCAGAAACCAGCCGGCAGGGGATTTCAGGTGCTCTGGCCATAGAAGCCCAGAGGCTCTGTCACAAGCAAGGGACCAGCACCGCCGTCGTGGAGCGGAGGCTAACAGAAGGCCCCAAGTCACCAGCCATACGGGTGAGCACTACACGGTACACTCAGGGACGTGGGCTACTTCTACCCGCTTACAGCAAGGTAGCCAGGAAGAGTGCAGACAGATGGCGAGGCCTACAACTCCACCTGGCCAGGGGAACTCCTGCTTGCTCACAGACTGACCAGGCCTCTTATGCTAGCCAGTACTCCCGAGAGGGTCTACCTTATAATCATCAGTAAAGACCCTGAAATGCACTGCAAAGACTCTGAGTCATTCCTGCTGCGCTCGTGCACCATCACCCCCATCATCCACACTCTCTGCCCTGAGGCTATACTCCTCCCGTGGGGAGTTATCCCATTCTCTGCTGCGCACACAACACCAGCCTCAGCGGTCTGCCTCGCAGCGGTGGTACTCCCTGACCGCAATCCACGGGTGGCGCAGTCAGACAATTAACCTCAAAACCTAAGAAAGACTGCCACTGGTTTGACCAGCCTGAGCCACGGGACCGGGTCACCGCCACGGAGATTACAGACCCCAGAGACCCGGCACCGGGTATCCCACACACGTGTACACACGGCCCAGGGGGCGCGTCACATGGAGTACAGCATATTACAAACATAAGTCCCATTATTGGGAAATGGGTCTCCCATAGTGTTTGCTTATGCCTTGCAAGCAAAAGCTGCCAAAAATTAGGACGGAGCAACTTGCAATGCCCCTTACAAGAGCCATGCAGTACAGCATATTACAAACATAAGTCCCATTATTGGGGAGTGGGTCTCCCATAGTATTTGCTTATGCCTTCCGAGCAAAAGCTGTCAAAAATTAGGACGGAGCAACTTGCAATGCCCCTTACAAGAGCCATGCAGTACAGCATATTACAAACATAAGTCCCATTATTGGGGAGTGGGTATCCCATAGTATTTGCTTTTGCCTTGCAAGCAAAAGCTGCCAAAAATAAGGATGGAGGAACTTGCAATGCTGGCACTCTGGTGGTATAGTGGTGGTGGAGGCTGAGGATAAGGAGAAGAAGATAAAACAGCAGAAACAAGGAAGCGTATACCCATGTGTGGGTGTGAAGTGGTGCATGTGAATACACAGTGGATTTGACTTTATGTTACTCTGCTGTCATTTGGTGGTGATGAGAAGTCTGGCCCAATCCAGCCCTTGTTCATTTTGATAAGGGTCAGCTTGTCAGCATTGTCAGTTGACAGGCGAGTGCGCTTATCAGTTATAATTCCCCCAGCGGCGCTAAAAACATGGGCAGGCCAGGACCTCCAAGGCGTACAGGGCGAGTTCATTCCAAGTGTCCAGCTTGGATACCCAATAGTTAAAAGGCACAGAGGAATCACGGAGGACACTGGTACGGTCGGCAAGGTACTCCCTCACCATCTTTTGAAACTTTCCAATCCTTGTGAGAGTACCCCGCGCCTCAGGGCCTGTAAGCTGGGCGGGTGTCAGAAAACTGTCCCAGATTGTTGACAGTGTTCCCCTGCCTCTGCTGGATTGGAGTTGCATCTCTCTCGCGTATACGCTTGGTTGGGCAACGAACTGGTACTGCCCCATTTTTGTAGACCTCTCCACCTCAGGAATAAGAGAGTGAAAGTTCTCCTTGTAGCGGTGGTCTACAAGTGTCACCAACCAGTAATGACTGTCACCCAACATTTTGACAACGCGAGCGTCACGGTTAAGGCAGCGTAACATAAAGTCAGCCATGCGTGCAAGACTGGTAACGGGCAAGATTTCCGTGTCCCCACCAAGATGACGACTGACCATGCTCTCCTCCTCCTCTTCCTCCTCCCCCCTGTCCTCAGGCCACCCACGCTGAACCGACGGTATGACACTTGTACAGGTACTACCGTCTACAACGCATGATAGCAGCTCCTGTTCTTCCTCCTCCTCCTCCTCTCCCTCATTGTTCGCCAATGCACGTTGGGATGAGATGAGGCTGGGCTGTGTGTAATCGCCCGCTACGGCTTCTTGATCCATCTCATCATACTCTGGCTGCAATGCCTCCTCTTTAATTCTCTGCAGAGAGCGTTGCAAAAGACAGACAAGTGGGATGCTGACACTAATGATGGCATCATCGCCACTCACCATCTTGGTGGCCTCCTCAAAGTTTGTCAGGATGGTACATATGTCAGACATCCAGGTCCACTCCTGAGGTCTTATGTGTGGAGTCTGACTTGAATATCGACGGCCTTGTTGCAGCTGGTACTCCACAACTGATCTCTTCTGCTCACAAATCCTTTGCAACATGTGGAGGGTAGAGTTCCAACATGTGGGGACATCACACACCAGTCGGTGTGCCGGAAGCTGCAAACGCTGCTGCAACACAGCAAGGGCGGCAGAAGCTGTAGCCGACTTGTGAAAATAAGCTGACCGGCGGCATACTTTCACGAGCAGATCTGGCAACTCGGGGTATGATTTAAGAAACCGCTGAACCACGAGGTTAAGCACATAAGCCAGGCATGGAACGTGTGTGATCTCACCTCGCCTCAGAGCCGCCAGCAGGTTACAGCCATTGTCACACACGACCATGCCGGGATGTAGGTTCAGCGGTCTCAGCCACAAATCTGCCTGCTCTTTCACAGCTGTCCACAACTCACAAGCAGTGTGAGGTTTATCACCTAAGCTTATGAGTTTCAGCACAGCCTGTTGCCGCTTGGCGGAGGCAGTACTGCAATGCTTCCAGCTTGTAACTGATGTGATATCTGAGATGGAGGCTGAACATGAGGAGGAGGAGGAGGAGGATGCGCAGGAGCTGTACACTGTGGGGGCAACTCTGACTGACATAGGGCCCGCAATCCTCGGTGTGGGGAGGATGTGTTCCGTCCCAAGGTCCGACTGGGTCCCGGCTTCCACTATGTTTACCCAGTGTGCCGTCAGAGAGATGTACCGTCCCTGGCCACAAGCACTTGTCCACGTGTCCGTTGTCAGGTGGACTCTCCCAGTAACTGCGTTGTTGAGGGCACGGCAGATGCTTTGGGACACGTGCTTGTGTAGTGCGGGGATGGCACACCGGGCAAAATAGTGTCGGCTGGGGACCGAGTACCGAGGGATGGCCACCGCCATAAGATTGCGGAAGGATTCCGTCTCCACCAGCCTAAAAGGCAGCATTTCCAACGCAAGCAGTCGTGAAATGTGCGAATTTAGGACTGTAGCCTGTGGGGCGTTAGCTGCGAATTTCCGCTTTCGTTCAAAGGTCTGGGATATGGACAATTGAACGCTGCGGTGGGACGTGGACGTGGACGTTGATGCTGTTTCTTGAGAAACTGCCATAACAAGTGAAGACTGAGAGGAGGGGGCATCTTTACATGCAGTATGGACAGGGGATTGCCTTGCACACACAACATGGGGTTCTATTGCACGCACAACAGTGGAAGAAGCAGTGGTGACACCCGCTGACACTGGTCGTGGACCCTGGTTTTCGCCCCACAAAGTCGGGTGCTTTGCTGTCATGTGCCTGATCATGCTGGTGGTGGTCAGGCTGGTAGTTTTGTCACCCCTGCTGATGCTGGCATGGCAGGTGGAACATTTGGCCTTTTTGGGGTTATCAGCAGAGTCTTTAAAAAATTCCAGACTCTGGAAGACCTACCGCTTGTACTGGCAACGTCCCTCGTGTTGGTGTTACGGGGAACGGTTGCCTGCCTTCTGTCTGCGGCCACCACATTGCTTCTTCCTTCCTGTTGGGGTACTCTGCCTCCCTCCCCCTGTGTGCTGCAGGCCTCACTCTGCATGTCCTCCTTCTACGTTGGGTCAGTTACTAGATCATCCACCACCTCCTCCTCTTCCACTTGCGCACCACGATCCTCCTCCTCACTTCCTGGAAATTGTGTCTCGTCATCGTCCACCTCTTGTGACAGATTGCCAATGTCGACTTCCTGTGGCCGTGGCTGTTCAAATATTTGGGCATCACAACATGGGATCTCCTCTTCCACCACTTCAAGCATATCAGGCGAGGGGCCCAAATATGGAAATGGACCAGTGAACAGCTCTTCAGAGTGTCCAAGTGTGGGATCACTTGCTGTCTGACGACACTCGGCATGGTGGGAGGAAGGAGCATCAGGGTGAGGAGGAGCATGCGGTCGAGACTCACGGCCACTAAGAGTTGACCATGTGGAAGACAGACCGAAGGTGGTGGTGCCCAGGTAACTGGAAGTATTATCTGCTATCCAATTAATAACCTGTTCACACTGATCAGTTCTCAATACTGGTGTTGTTCTGTGCTTCCCTAGTAATTCGGTCAAGAAGTGGGAGCGAGAAGATGTGGCTGTTGGTTGTGGCACATTTTCACCTTGGCCACGGCCCCATCCTCTGCACGAACCATCACCAGAACGTCCACTTCCACGTCCCTTGCCATGCGCCTTGCCCATTGTAAATGAAGTAAAATAGCTTACACTTGCACAATCAATGGAAAATGGGTAATAAAGAGTAGATTAGAACCGTGGAAGAGGAAAACCACAGTTTTTGTTTACTGGGGTAAAACAGTGAGCGACACACTCAAACTGCTTTTTTTTTAGATACCAAAGGCCCAAAACTGGATGGTACAACGATTTGACCCGTGGAACTGCGAAACCACACTGTTATCTCGGGCCTACATAAGACTATTTTCAACAGATATATTTTTGCGTCACAACAGTCAGGAGACACTACTGTTTTTCTTTACGGAAAATATACCAAAACCTGAATAATAGCGATTTTTTACCGTGGGATGGCAAAACCACAGTTATTGTTTACTGGGGTATACCACACTTTTTTAAATAGAGATATTTGCGGCTGAACAGTGAGCGACACACTCAAACTGCTTTTTTTTTAGATACCAAAGGCCCAAAACTAGATAGTACAGCGATTTGACCCTTGGAACTGCGAAACCACACTGGGATGTCGGACCTACACAAGACTATTTTCAACAGATATATTTTTGGGTCACAACAGTCAGGAGACACTACTGTTTTTCTTTACGGAAAATATACTAAAATCTGAATAATAGAGATTTTTTACCGTGGGATGGCAAAACCACAGTTATTGTTTACTGGGGTATACCAGACTTTTTTAAAAATATAGATTTGCGGCTGAACAGTGAGCGACACACTCAAACTGTTTTTTTTTTTTTATTCAAATGGCCCAAAATGGATAATATAGAGGTTTGAACCGTGGAAGTACAAAACAACACTTCTGTTTCTCTAGCCTACACCAGACTATTTTCAACAGTTATATTTGTGTCTGAAAAATCAGAGACACGCTTTTTTTTTGGGGGGGGGGACGACACACCAAAAGGTTAATAAGACGGGTATTTGTACAGTGTGAAGGAGGAAAAAAAAAGGAGGATTTAGATGAAAAAAAAAAGGATTTTTCCTGGTCCCCGACACCTGGTACTAAGTCCAGCAATTTCAGCAACAGGAGCACACAGGACTGTAATTCAGCATTTGCTGGTATAACCACTGTGTCTCCTATACAGTCTGCCAGCCTGGTATCTGGGATGGATATTAGTCCTGAAAAGGACTGTTTGTTTGTTCTGGCAGCCTCTACAGACCCTACACTAACTATTTCGCAGTTTATATCTCTCCCTAAATCAGCAGTGCTGTCCCTACACTGTCTAATCTGGAGCGACTGTGTCCAAGATGGCGGCGCCCGGTTTTAAATACTCGAGGTGACGCTGTGCGGCCAGCCAATCACTGTAATGCCCACAACCAACATGGCTGCAGCATTACAGTGACTGGCTGGCTATCCCTGCATGTTCATTGGCTCTGTAAAGAGCGCCAAACATGCAGGGCGGAGACCCGAGCTCCCGCCCGAGTAAACCGGAAATGCTCGGTGCTCGCCGAACATCTCGAGTAGCATGATGCTCGGGCGAGTACCGAGCAGTGTGGAGCATGTTCGCTCAACACTAGTCCTTACTAATTACCTATGCACTGTGCACTCCAACATCTGAATGGAGCTCAGACACATTACATGCCTATAGCTGGGATAGGGGACTTGTTTGACATACCCTTAGCTCTGTCTGCTCCACTTAGCGATTTCTAATCTCTTTTACATGTGATTGCTCAGTCTTTGGTATCCTAATTATAGCTTACCATCAATTTATCTATGCCACTTTGTATGCTTTTAATGCATTTGTACTATTAAAAATTGTGTATTTTGGTAAATAATGTTCTCATACGTCATTTTTTCTGTATGAATTGCTATTGTAGACGTTGAACTGAGTTGCGCTGTCCTATTGTAGAGAACTGTGTGTATATGTGACCCTGGTGGTTAATTAATTTGTTTCACCTTCACTAACACTTTGCCTGGTATCACCAAACCCCTTCGATCACTATAATCCACCGTCACTTGGCATCCGCCTGTGTGACGACAATCTGGAAATTTGAGACATTGTTATCCCTTCCGCATCCTCCTCTTCTTCTGGGGCCACCACCTTTGGCTGCAGGTTATTCAAAGTTTGCTCCAGCATGTATATGACAGGAATAGTGATGCTGATGATGGGATCATCAGCGCTAACCAGTATAGTAGCCATTTCAAAACCATGCAGAAGGGTGCAGAGGTCCTTAATATGTTCCCAATCTGCAAATGTGATATCCCCCAAGTCCGTACTGCATTGCCCCAAGCTATACGTCATGACATACTGTGTCAGAGCTCGTTGCTGCTGGCACAGTCGCCACAACATGTGCAGAGTGGAATTCCACCGCGCCGGCACATTGCAGATCAACCTGTTAACTGTCACGGACAAAGACCTCTGTATCAATACAAGTCGATGACATGAGGGGTGCGAATGGCGAAAGTGAGCACACAGCTTCCATACTTTGTGAAGCAGCTCATCCAGGCCAGGATAGTGGTGGAGAAATCACTGTACCACCAGGTTGAGGATGTGAGCCATGCAAGGTACGTGTGTGAGCTTGACTCGGTCTAGGGCCGCTAACAGGTTCGCACTGTTATCGCACACGGCCTTCCCTGGCTGTAGGTTCAGCAAAGACAGCCATTGCTCAAACCGAGCCTGGAGAGCTGCCCACAACTCTTCACCTGTATGACTGCGATCTCCAAGGCATATTAATTTGAAGACTGCCTGATTATGGTGAGCCTTTACTGCACAGTACGGATGTTGTGTGTATTCGCTCCGCACCCTTGGAATAAGGCAGAGGTTGAGTGCGCAGGTGGAGGCCCTAGAGGAGGTGGAGGATGCAGAAGCAGCTGAGGAAGTGGGAAATACAGAGGTTTCTTCTGCAAGCCTTGGGGATTCCAAGATTTGAGGAGCAGCCTCTTCCCCGCCTGCCCCCACAGCCACCAGAGTCACCCAGTGCCCAGTCAGAGAGATGTAATGCCCTTGGCCATCCTTACTCGTCCAAGTGTCTGTGGTGAACTGCACCCTGGCACACGTAGATTTAGACAAGAAACTGGTGATGTTGTCTGCAACATGCTGGTGTAGCGCAGGCACAGCTTTCTTAGAGAAGTAATGACGACTGGACAACTGGTACTGGGAGACTGCGACGGCCATCAGTTTTCGTCTGTATCTACCAGGAGGAAAAGCAGCATATCCGTGGCCAACAGATTAAAGATGGTGGAGTTCAACCTCTTAGCTTTGTCATGCGTAGGATGAAACAATCTTTTATGTGACCACAACTACGGGACTGAGGGCTCGCTAAGGTGCTGAGAGAGGGCGAAGTATGTTGAACCGGAAGAACTTGTCTAGCGTGAATGAGGTGCAGATGTTACAGTGGATTGAGAAACATGCTGTATGCTCGGTGAAACAAACACAGCGCTTCCGTTACAGCTGACGGGCTGTCACTCAGCCTGTCTGGAGCGGGTAAAGAACTGGATTTTCTGAGATGGGAGACCTGCGTGACAATACTTGGCATGGTAACAGAGGAGGAGGAAGAAGCAGCGGATGCGTTTGATGGGGCAGATGATGGTTGTTGAGATGTGCTGGTCCACATTTCAGCGTGGTAAGATTCCCAGCGTAAAGAATGTTGTTTGAGCATGTGAACGTTCATGCATGTAGTAGTTAAATTATTGCAGTTTTTCCCTCTACTGAGTTTTTAATCGCAAAGTTTGCAGATAACGGGAGTTGGCTCATCCTCTGCAGTGACAAAAAAGGCCCATGCTAGGCAACCCTTGCTGCCTCTGAGAGCTGCAGACCCATGACCGCTGCTGACCACAGCCACGGTTGTGGCTAAGGATGCAGTGCTCCTCGTGCTTGCATCACTCCGTGTCTGCGCCATAGGGAGAATTGTAACCTCCTCGTCTTCCTCCTCTACCTCCTCAGATGAGCTACTCGACTGCGTGACTCTGGGTTCATACCAAGTAGAATCTTCAACCTCGTCATCATCCAATGTGTTATCCCATTCCTCGCCCTCAGAGTGACCCCTCTTCTCTTGTTGCCCTGACAGCACAGTACAGTCCGCATGAGCCTCAGGTATCTGAGTCTCATCGGGATCACCTCCCTCCCTTGCGGTTAACGTCTGGTGACAAGGGTCAGAAACCTGCTTTGACAATTCTTTGTCCTACCCCGAATTCAAGCTAAAAAAATTTTGGGCATCGGTGCAGATGCTTTCCTCCCCTTGACTCTGTGACTGTTTGGAGTACACTTCTGATGCCCAAGGTGTAGAATGGGCGAAGAGTTCTACAAACTCGCCCATCTGTGGTTCGCTACAGTCAGTTGGGCAGTTGGCCAGTTGTGACTCGGGGGGAAGCATGGGTAATTGGGGTGCCACCTCTGTGGACAGTACTGTGTGTGATGTTGAGGTGGAGGAAGAAGAGGAGAGAGCACTGGAAGCAGAGATTGCAATCCACTGGAGCACCTGCTCTTTATGGGCCTTATCAACAAGGCGTATCGCTGTGCAACGGCCAAAGGAAGGGAGTGCAATAGGCCGTCCACTAACATAAGTTGTCAGTTGTCTTTGGATAGGACCTGTTTGTGTTGGTTCACTATTGCTTTCACTAACATTATCACATACCCCACGTACACCTTGAACACCAAGCCTAGTCCCCCTTCTACCACGCCCTCTCTTTTTCCCACTCATGTTGGTCAGATACAGTGGTAGGAGCATGCAATTAACTAAAGAAAAATATGTTTTTTTCCTGTGCAATAGCTCAGCACACACCTGAATTTCAGCGACACTAAATGACAAGGTAAGATATGGCCTGCCGTATAATGTTACTAACAGACAAAAGAAATTTGTAAGTGTGCATGAGGACAATAAAACCTACGAGCTATTCTCCAAACAATTTCAAACTGAGATGTCCCCTGCTGTATTACTTTATGAACAGAAGAAATTTTTTTTTGAATATGGATGAGGCGAATATGACATAGAATATATGCTCCAAAATATTTCAAACTCAGATCTAGCCAGCTGTATCACTTTTCTCAGAGCAAAAAATATTTTGGGTTACTCTGCATAAGCACTGCATCCAGCTGACTTTGACCGCCACTGGTGTAGTAACTGGCTTATAGCACTGTATGACTTTTGACACAGGAAAAAATATTGTTTGGACTGGGCCTAGTAGTGAAATCAGGATAAGTTCAATGCCACTAAAATAGGATCTGCCTTTTAGCAGACTGGATTAACTTTGCCACAGTTAAAAAAACCTTTGGTGGACTCTGCCTGCCAACCAAAAATATATAGAGGTTTCACTGTGCGTACAAGCTGAATTTGACCGCCGCTGACGTAGTAGCTGGCTTATAGCACTGTATGGCTTTTGGCCCAGGAAAAAATATTTTTTGGACTGGGTGTAGCAAGAGAAAAATGTATTTTTTTTACTCTGAAACCACCTGAAGTTCAACTCCACTAAAATAGTATCTGACACTAAAAAAAACTTTAGTGCACACAGCTTTCAATATCACAATAGCAACAAAAAAAAAACAGATTTTGTGCTCTGCAATAAGAAGCTCTGCAGACTGTGCAGAGCACAATTTCAACCCCACTAAATGAATAGGTGCACAGCGCTTGCTTGATCACATTAGCAAGTGCAAAAACAGATTCTAGGTATACTGAGACATGGAGCTCTATACCATCGGTGCACAGCACTATTGTATGGCATGGGCCCTCTGTTTCTATCAGAATCTCAGTACTTGCACAAGAACATCAAAGATGTGCTGCACCAGCGGTTGCAGAGGTACACAGGCCAGGAATTATCTACACTATCTCACTACCACACAAGCACCCATCTACTGTATCTAGCTAATATCTCTCATTACACAGGAGAACACTGAGCTGCGTCTGTCTCCAGCAGTGACATGGATATAATGGCGCTGAGGGAACATGGCCGCTTTTTAGATTGAGAGGACATGTGATTTCTGCAGCCAATTGCAGAAGCCCTTATGTCTGGACAGTGTAGATGCTTCCTGCGCTATGATTGGATGGCTGCGTTTTCCTCAATTAAAGTTACCGCCCACAGGAAAAAAATAAAAACAGTGCGCAGCTGATCTGACATGTTCTAAGCTCTCCACAGCCCCACACTCTCCTGGCACATGTCTCATCATACACTTACACTGTGCTAACAAAACTGTTCAAAACGCCATGGGTGCCCTGTATTTGTGGTCCCGCGCAAATCCATTGAACTCTTCCGATTTTAAGAAAATTTGCTCGCCTTTGCGATCATGAATCCAAATGTGCCATATTCGTGCCGAATTTGAAACTTTCGAACATTTGCCGAACAAATTTTGCTCAACATTAATCAGGATCTCCTTTGGCAGGTCAGTTCGGGAAAAGATATGGAGCAGTTCTTGGGCTATACTGCTGGCTGAAGAGTTTCTTAGGGGTACCTCTTCCAGGTACCATGTCACGAAGTCCATGACCACCAGGATATATTGAACAGGTGAGGGATAGTTTTTTTTAATTGTATTTTATTTTTGTTAATTAACAATCAAATAAAATTGTGTGTGCTTTTTATTTCAAATAAAGGACTTATTTCTGGCTGTGTCTTGGTGAAGATGAGTGACCCTTACGAGGGTCAATAGGCTCTCCATGTCCAAGACTCCAGACATCAGTACTCCATTTATCATCACAGGACATGTCTATGGCTCCTTCACGGGTTAACTGTCCACACTGCAGGTTGGATTAGCATAATACAAATCACAACACCGTAGGCTGCAGTCCATCGGTTCAGTGGACATAGGACAATTAGCAACCCCTCAACCCTTGGCCACCCCTCAGCTGGCACTTGGGACCTTGGATGCACCACATTTGTAGCATCGGCGTCTCTGCCCCCTCCAGGCAGAGACGCCGTCCCATTCACCTCCTCGCTCCCTGCGCTCCCCGCTCTGCGTTATCCAACTCTCCTCTTCCTGCTGCCGGCGTGCGCAGCTCCCCGGGCACTGTGCTTAGGGCGTGCGCGCGCTCCCTCCCTCTTAAAGGGGCCGCGCGCACCGTCCTAAGGAGTCTCCGGCCAATAGCCGAGGGTCCTCCCATTTATAAGGCACCTCCTCCAAAATGGAGGTGCCCGAGCAAAAGTTGTTGCACAGTGTTTCTGACCTCTGCTTCAGCCCTCAGGTCTCGCTGCTAGCCTGACTACCAGTCTTGCCCACCAGCCTGTTACATGCCAGTCCGCTCACATGGGAGCACTTGCCTGTTGCCTGCCTGTTACCTGCCATGCCTGCCAGCCCGCTCACCTGGGAGCACTTGCCTGCTGCCTGCCTGTTACCTGCCGTGCCTGCCAGTCCACTCACCTGGGAGCACTTGCCTGCTGCCTGCCTGTTACCTGCCGTGCCTGCCAGCCCGCTCACCTGGGAGCACTTGCCTGCTGCCTGCCTGTTACCTGCCGTGCCTGCCAGCCCGCTCACCTGGGAGCACTCGCCTGTGACCTGCCTGTTACCCGCTTGTTACCTGCCGTGCCTACCCGGAGGCTCCTGCCATCACTTGCCGTGACCTCCTGCCAGCCCACCTAGAGACTCCTGCCGTCACTTGCCATGACCACCTGCCAGCCCACCTAGAGACTCCTGCCGTCACTTGCCGTGTCTACCTGATAGCCTACCTGGAGGCTTCTGCTCGCCAGCCTGCCTGCTGTGCCTACCTGCTATTCCGGTCAGTCCCTGCCATCTGTACCGTGGGAGTCACCTGCTCCCTTACAAGGTCGTCCCCAGAGTAGCACCTGGTCCCTTTGCTCGGTCCCTCCCTGGTCACGGAGTCGTTAGCCGCCGTATGTCCAGGGTCAGTCCGAGTTGATACTTAGTTACGCCCCTCTGGGTCCCTCCTTGTACCGTAGCACAGAGGTTCCACCTCCCGGACCAGTAACAACATTTTTGGCTCTAGTGCCCCTTATTTTAATCAGTCTCTTTTTGGGTACCCCAGTATGGAGAAGCAATGACACCAGGTTGCCCTAATGACTTCTTGACCCCCTGATACCTTTCCACTAGACCAACAAGGTCGACTGCATTTGGAAAATCTCCTTGAGCAACCAAGGTCTGCACTGGTCTAGTAAGGGCGTGAATAAACTATTACCATTATGCGTTCGACCATCTGGGCTAGGGGTGGAGGATATCAGCAGCAGCCACTTCTGAACAAGATGTAGCAAGTTAAACATTTGGGAGCAGGGGGTTTGTCTCTGAAATACGCCCAGTTGTGAGCCCATTGTGCCCTGCAAACAAAATCACTCCAAGCGTGTCGTTAATTCTGTCTTTAGTTTCGCATATTCCTTTACATCCTGTAAGGTGAGGTCATAATAAGCCTTTTAGTGCTCGCCAGGTAGATAGGACGCCAGGACCTCCGGCCAGTGCTTCGGCGGCAGCTTCTCCTGCTCTGCGACACTTTCAAATACCGCCAAAAATTCTTTGACATCGTCCCCTGGGGTCATCTGTTGCATGGCACGTCTTACCACCTTCCGAATGTGTGAGTTATCATCTGGACTTGGGGGTGGGGTGGTTTCTCTGACCCTGACATCCCTAGCCAGGTGTTCCATCTGCTATTGCTGCTGTTGTATCTGGAGTTTATTTGTCTAATGCTGGGCTTGCTGTTCTGTTGGTTCTGCTGCTGTAGCTGCTACTTGTGCTACTGCTAGCTGGATGCTTGATTAACGCTTCCATTTTGTCCAACCGTTGTTCCATCCTTAAAGCCGCTTCCAACCAGGACATGAAATTTGTTTCCAGTCATTATACTTGCTTCCTGTGGATTTTGCCTACACTTCTAGCACCAACTGTGGTAGATCAGCTCAGTGCTTAATGAAGTAGTCACAGGAATGCTTTTCATTTAAATCTTCCCCTTGTTTATTAAAATGCGTATCATAAACCAGGTCAACAGAAAAATAGCCATATTTAGACTTGTTGGCATAAACAAACAGCATCTTGTAAAGTTCGGATAACTGTGGGGATCCACCGGCTCAGAAAACAGGGTTCAGCTGTCCTTGGCAAGAGCACAGCTCTGTAGGTCAGCTTAATCTTCAGAGCACACACAGTACAATCATTAGGTCCAGAATAATGATGCACGAACATGCTCAGAAAAGGGGTTATTCGAGCATGCTCAAATCCTGAGTATCTTCAACGTGCTCAGAAAACATGCTCTCATCACTACTGCTGCATGTCTTGCGGCTGCTAGACAGCCGCAACACATGCAGGGGTTGCCTGTTTGTCTGACAGCCGTAATACATGCAGAGAGTGCCTAACAGCCTCGAATCATGCAGCTGTGGCGACGCAACCATGTTTTCCAAGCACGCCGAAGATATTCGGTTAGGACTCGAGCGTGCTCGGATAACGCCTTATTCGAGCACATTCGCACATCACCTTTACCTACTGGACCGCACACTAGGGTGCAGATATGGTGAACAGCCACCCCACTCAGCTCTTTAGCTGTTAAACAAAAAAACCCGGCCATGTCATGGACGATTAACCCCCCTCAGCACATAACATGCTGAACAAACTTCCAGTTTCATATCACTGAAGCTAAAAACATCAGTAAAACATGTCTCCCCTCTAGCACATTACGAGTGACCCTTTTACATTATATTTGAAGTAGCTAATAGTAAAATCCTTGCTAATCTGTAGTTAGTATACTGTAGATGTAAACTGCTGCCTTCATTATTTTTTTTTGGACATAAGTTTTAACTGGGAATTGTTAATTTCAACTTTTGAACTACGAGAAGCAAAATGTTTTTACTATAGCTATTGGATATAGATATTCCTCATTGCTTTCTACTTGATTGCTTTCTATTTCATATCAATATATTAATAATTAGACATAGAATATATAATTCACAGGTCTTTGTGCTTTTAAATGCATGTGCCTTTTGCAAAAAAAATTCTGACCAGTTATACAAACCCCCACTCCCCATATGAATAATTGTTATATACTTCTCTATTGAAGAGGTCTGTGTAGGCTCAGTTCAACTGTTTTTTGAGTGTTAGTAACCAAACTTAAAAGGGTTGTCCCACACCACTCCGCAGGAAACAGCTAGGATTCTTGGAGGGAATCCAATGTACTCTGTACCCTATGTGAATGGAGTGAGAATTTGCACAATGAACAGAGTGATATATCCAAAGCTGGACAATTGCCTTGACATCTGAATGTCTGTGAACAGTTTCTTTAAATACACAACATAAAATTTGATTTGTGTTCTTAATATATCACTATACAATTATACAAAATGTTTTACCATATTTGCACTGTAAAAAAATCAAAAATAAATTATTCCTTGTGACATAAAATGCAAAGACATGTTGTGTTTTCTTAAATAAAACCTAATGAGTAATTTTCCATACACTAAAATAAATATAATTAATTGGTAACTATAAATAATTGAACTTTTCACACTCTCAGAAACCACAAAATCAGATGGCCTGTGGTTTACGCAGCTGGTGTTGCACAGTCAAATTTTGTAGTGTCATATGAAAAATATTTCACTCCCCAAGCCTGAAATAGTCAGGCATTAATGAAATACAGCAGTACAATGAGATCATATGAAGTATAGATTTCAACAGCCATACAAGAGCTACTAAAGAAACATTGAAAATGAACATTTCTAGTACTTTCTGCCAGAACAGGAAATAGAGAATGTCTTCCTAAATGATTTGCCTTCACACAACTATAAACCACTGCCTAAAAAAGCAATAGCCCGAGTGTTAGCAGACTAAACAATTGCAACTTGGCAAAGACAAAACAGTAAATATCTCCAGATAAGCAGAGCAGTGATTTGCTTACCACATATAGGAAAGTCTTAAAAACAAGAATCTTTCATCAACAAATTAAATATTGAAAATACATTGAAAGTAGATATGTCTCAAATTATTAAATTGTTTCTTGTTAAATTGCATCGCTCAGGTCTTCCATTTTGCCTGTCTGAGTTCAGTACATAAAAAGATGAGGCACTAAGTTTGGGAATGATAGTTTTTTTAAAATGTGATTTATTATTTTCATATAAAATGCTCCTTGACAACTGCCAGGACTGAGAACAGGGTTGGACTGGGGTGTCTAGGGCCCACCAGGAGAATTGACTCTAGGGTCCCACACTACATCTACCATAAACGGTTGTATTACTCGTTCATTTTTCGGCCTCTCCCACTAAAACGTGTGCCTTTTAGCAAACTATACAGTGTGCAAAAGAGAACTGTATTGTGTAATGCACTATATCAAAGTGTTTCTTGTTAACCAACTTATTTAGTGTAGCTAACAGAATCTGTAATTTACAATCAGTAGCGTTTTTTCTTACACATGGCAATTCCTTGTCCTAGGTAAACCACCCAGTCCCTCACCCAACTTAAACAATTTTCAAAGTGAAGAAAAAGTCATAATCACACAGCCTCACTGCGCATGCACAGGGAATAGAGCGTCATAGCGCATGCGCAGTGCATCTGCGGACTACACAGCTTCACTGCACATGCGCTATAGCACCCTATGTTCCCGGCGCATGTGCAGTGAATCTGGTAATCACAGAGCCTCGCTGCGCAGGAGGCCAAACATCTACAAGTGCGCCTGCGTCCCACAATATCAGCGCTGGCCGGGAGCAGGATTCAAATACATGGGCGGCACCAGCAGTGAGTGAATGCTGCGCCCGCCCATGACTGAATATGACAAGCATGCCACTATGACTGAAAAGGCAGGTAGGATCTAAGTATATTAAACGTTATAAATTCATTATAGCTGCACCGATATTCATGAAAACAGCTTGTTAGTGATGCACATTGCGTCACTAACAACGCTATGGGGGCAGTGTAGAGGGCAGCTAGGACGTGACAGGTTCCCTTTAAAGTGTGAATAACTTTATGCTGTGGGTTCAAATGCAATACCTGTCCCCGCATCATCACTGCAGTAACAAACCTACAACTCCCAGCAGGCCCTGAAGGATTAAATCTGACAGTGCATGCTGGGAGTGGTATGTATCAGAGGGTAAACCACTTAATTTATTATTATTATAAATTTTATTTTAGCAGTGCAGTGTGTATATACAGATACTGAGAATTACACCCAGTATACAGGACAGGAGAATAGGTTCTATCCAGTGTATATACTGTATATACAGAATTATACATACACAGAGAATTACGCCCAGTATAGAGGACAGAAGTGGTACTCTGCAATATTATATATACTGTATATATATATATATATATATATATATATATATATTATATATACAGACACACACATTACATATACATATACACTGTGTTCAGGAATATAGAGTGGAGCAGTGTATATACTATATAATGTATAGATATGGCAGTGTATATAGTGTGGATTCCACACTATATACGCAGCACCATACTATCTAACCATCTCTACACTATATACTATATATAGTAGCATATATAGACCCTTGTAGCATCTGTGTACATACGCTCCATGCACTTAATAGCCTTCTGTGTCTGTACTTGTGCACACACTGGCTGATGACCGGTTCATGCAGTGTTATGTGCAGACTGTATTTAGTTTATAATGGTTGTATCATACAATATAAGCACATTTTATCATTTACCTTTCGGGTCTCCCTATTTCCTCATAGATTGTAGCTTGCAAGCAGGGCCCTCACTCCTCTTGGTTTCTGAGTTATGTTTATTCAGTAATGCCTTTATTGTCTGTACAAGTCCCTTTTGTAATGTAATGTGCTGCAGAATATGTTGGCGCTATAGAAATAAAAATTATTATTATTATATACACAACTCTACATAATATACTATATAAACACAGCACCATACTATACACTTTATTATGCTGTATACATTACGTAGGGAACAACGAGACTGTGGTCTGTACGTCATACAGGAGACAGAGAGAGCGAGATCACATATGATGTATACAGCCTCTCTACCTCCTATATGACATACAGTCTCCTATAATATATACTTTATATAGGAGGCCGAATGCGTTGTATATGTCATATAGGAGGCAGAGAGTGCGGTCTGTTTGTCATATATGAGGTAGAAAGTGCGATCTATACATCATGTAAGAGGTATGAAAAAGACAGCACTCACCAATGAATGCCAAAAAAAGATCCTTTTATTTCAGATCCAGCATACAGACTTTGCAGCTGGTTCAGGGGTGCGGGAGTGAACTACAGTCATGGCCAAAAGTATTGAGAATGAGACAAATAGTAATTTTTTCAAAGTTTACTGCTTCATTTTTTGTAATGGCAATTTGCATATACTCCTGAATGTCAAAGAGTGATCAGCTTAACAGCAATTACTGTACTTGCAAAGTCAATATTTGCCCAGAAAATGAACTTTAACCCCCAAACACATTTCAACATCATTGCAGTCCTGCCTTAAAAGGAGCAGCTAACATCGTTTTAGTGATTGATCCATTAACACAGGTGTGGGTGTTGATGAGGACAGGGCTGGCGATCAATCAGTCATGATTAAGTAAGAATGACATCGCTGGACACTTTAAAAGGAGGCTGGTTCTTGGTATCATTGTTTCTCTTCAGTTAACCATGGTTATCTCTAAAGAAACACGTGCAGCCATCATTGCACTGCACAAAAATGGCCTAACAGGGAAGAGTATCGCAGCTACAAAGATTGCACCTCAGTCAACAATCTATCGCATCATCAAGAACTTCAAGGAGAGAGCTTCCATTGTTGTCAAAAAGGCTCGAGGGCGCAAAAGAAAGACCAGCAAGCGCCAGGACCGTATCTTAAAACTGTTTCAGCTGCGGGATCGGACTACCAGCAGTGCCGAGCTTGCTCAGGAATTGCAGCAGGCTGGTGTGAGTGCTTCTGCACGCACTGTGAGGCGGAGACTCTTTGAGCAAGGGCTGGTTTCAAGGAGGGCAGCAAAGAAGCCACTTCTCTCCAGAAAAAACATCAGGGACCGACTAATATTCTGCAAAAGGTACAGGGAGTGGACTGCTGAGGACTGGGGCAAAGTCATTTTCTCTGATGAATCCCCTTTTTGATTGTTTGGGACATCTGGAAAACAGCTTATTTGGAGAAGAAGAGGTGAGCGCTACCACCAGTCTTGTCTCATGCCAACTGTAAAGCATCCTGAAACCATTCATGTGTGGGGTTGCTTCTCAGCCCAGGGAATCGGCTCACTCACAGTCTTGCCTAAAAACACAGCCTTGAATAAAGAATGGTACCAGAATGTCCTCCAAGAGCAACTTCTCCCAACCGTCCAAGAGCAGTTTGGCGCCCAACAATGCCTTTTCCTGCATGATGGAGCACCTTGCCATAATGCAAAGGTGATAACTAAATGGCTCATGGAACAAAACCTAGAGATTTTGGGTCCATGGCCTGGAAACTCCCCAGATCTTAATCCCATTGAGAACTTGTGGTCAATCATCAAGAGACGGGTGGACAAACAAAAACCAACAAATTCTGGCAAAATGCAAGCATTGATTATGCAAGAATGGATTGCAATCAGTCAGGATTTGGTCCAAAAGTTGATTGAGAGCATGCCAGGGAGAAATACAGAGGTCTTGAAGAAGAAGGGGCAACACTGCAAATATTGACTTGCTGCATTAACTCATTCTAACTGTCAATATAACCTATTGGTACTCATAATATGATTGCAATTATATTTCTGTATGTGATATAAACATCAGACAAACACTAATAAAAACCAGAGGCCAGCAGATCATGTGAAAATATAATTTTGGTGTCATTCTCAAAACTTTTGGCCATGACTGTATACTGGACCCGTGGTGGTGCTGCTTGTGCGCGAAACGGCCGTCGTCCTCTTTTCACCCCCGCAACCCTGAACCAGCCGCAACGTCTCTATGCTGGATCTGAAATAAAAGAATCTTTTTTTGGGATCCATTGGTGAGTGCTGTCTTTTTCATACTTCCTTAGACATTTGATTAGTACTGCTTATTTAGACATTTCACCTCCTGATGTGGATAGCCAAGGGCTAAAAAACCCATCATAGAGTTTTTTTTGACTAAACAGGCAAGATTTGGGAACTGGTGCCAGCATACTTCACTTCTATGTGGTATACATCATATTGGCCCCACACATGACATATATCGCACTCTCGGCCTCCTATATGACGTACAGACCGCACTTTCGGTCTCCTATAATATATTCTTTATATATGAGGCTAAGTGTGTTGTATACTTCATATAGACCCGCACTCTCAGCCTCCTATATGACATCTACACTGTATAATTCATAAGAGTCCAAGAGCGTGATCTATATTTCATATAGGAGGTAGAGAGTGTGATCTATAATGTCATATAGGCCCCATATATAACGTATACCGCACTCTTGGTCTCCTATGTGACATATAGACTCTCGGCCTCCTATATGGCATAGGGCTCTTTCACACATCCGGATATTTCCGGTGTTGGAAAAAACAGTACCGGAGATATCCGTGTCTGTGCGGCGTACGTGTGCTCCATCAGGATCACACATACCGTACCAGCACCTGGGAATCAGCGGTACAGTTTGTGCTGTTCCCAAGCACCGGGTGCTGAAGGAATCGCTCATCACTGTCCCCTGCCGGTGCTGCAATCAGTGTTAGCAAGGGACAATGAAGAGACAATGTTGAGAGTAGTATTCACCTCCAAATGTCTCCAAAACCTGTAAAAATAATACTAAAATAAAAAAAATATATATACTCACCTGGCTTGAAGTGACCACACACGCTGAGGAGCGGAGGAGAATGACTTGCTGCAGTGAGCGGTCCCCCGACCTATGCTGAGCTCAATGAGCGTAGGGGCCTGCTCGCTGCAGGGAGTCAATCTCCTCATCGTGTGTGGTCGCCTCAAGCCAGGTGAATATGTTTTTTTTTATTTTCTTATATTTACAGGTTTTGGCAACATTGGGAGGTGAACCTACTGCTCTCAACATTGTCCCTTGCTAGCGCTGATCGCTGATTCCTTAAGCACCTGGAAACAGCATGAACTGTACCGCTGATTCCCAGGCGCCGATATGTGTCACTCAGACGACACACGCACGTCATCTGTGTGCACGTGTGCGGGACGTTTTTCCGCCCGTGCAGTGTATAAAAAAAACTGACCTGTCAGCGTGTTTTGCCCACGGACACACGGTCCGTGGAAACACTGACATGTGCACAGACCCATGCATTTGAATGTGTCTACGTGTGTATGTGTCTCCGGTACGTGTGGAAACTGTCACCACATGGAACTAGAAACACGGATGTGTTAAAAACCCCTTATGGACTGTATATGTCTTATAAGAGGCCAAAAGTGTGATATATATTTCATATAGGAGGTAGAGAGTGCGAAATATATATCATATAGGTGGCGGCCCCATATGACTTATACCGCACTCTCAGCCTCCTATAGTATATACTTTATATAGGAGGCTGAGTGCGTTGTACATCATGTAGGCCCGCACTCTAGGCCTCATATAAAACGTGTACGGCACTCTCAGCCTCCTATAGTATATACTTTATATAGGATGCCGAGTGCGTTGTACATCATGTAGGCACGCACTCTAGGCCTCTTATTAAATGTGTAATGCACTCTCAGCTTCCTATATGGCATATACACTGTATATGTCATATAGGAGGCCAAGAGTATGATCTACATGTCATATAGGAGGCCTAGAGTGCAATGCATAATGTATAAAATAAATTATATTATTGTTGGCCAATGCTGGGAACACTCACCCATAAAAACCTTATTGAATATTTGGCACGGTGATCTTGACATGAAATTAAAGCAGTGAGAGCTGTAGGCCTGCAGCCTTGTTTCCAATTCCAGGCCAGGTTGGAGAGTTGAACTGTAGAGGACGGTCACCGTCCACATATCCAGCCCCGGAACCGGTATAAAAAAGCCCAGAGTCAGAGCAGGAGAGAAGGGGGCGGTGGGCCGTGCCGGTGCCACCACCCGGTCCAGAGTCGGTATTACTACAGGGGAGTAGGACAGGGCAGGTAAGGAGCTGGGATGGGACTGTATCAGAAGCCCGGGAGCAGGGAGAGCAGAGCGAGACGTCGGGTTCGTTGGCGCCGGCGTATCATAGGAGGACGACCCCGGAGCTGAGAGAGAGCACTGCAGAGCGCCACCAGAAGAGAGCGGCATCAGCATCAGTGTCACCTGACACCACACCACAGTCTGCCAGCCAGCGGGAAAGCAGAGTGCAGTGCGTGTCACCACCCAGAAAGAGTCCATCCTCAGGGACTACTCACGTGGTAAGTATGCTGCATGCACGTCACTGCAGGCCCGCTGTCACCAATGAATGTTCTGTGCGCGCGACGCTACATTTCCTTCAGCCGCGCTTTTAAAGGGCCCACACTTTTAACCCCTTAATAACATCTGACGTACTAATACGCGTCTGTGCCCTGGGACTTAAGAGCCAGACCCGTATTAGTACGTCATCGCGATCGCGCGCGCACACAGGCTGTGCGGGCGCGATCGCCGCCGGGTGTCAGCTGATTGTCACAGCTGACACCCGGTACTATGTGCAGGGAGCGGTCACGCACCGCTCCCAGCACATTAACCCCCGCGATGCTGCGATCGAAGTCGATCGAAGTCGATCGCGGCATTGCGGGGGCAAGGGGAGGTGATCGGCGATACTCATCTCCTCTTCCGGCTTCCAGCGCAGTCTGCAAAGGCTTCCCGGGTGTTGCCATGACGACCCGATGTCGTCATGACAACATCCGGGTCACCAGAGAGCAGGAAGATTGCTTGGACATGCGCAGTGCATCTCCAAGCAATCTTCACACTGTGCACTTCTGACAGCCTTCATGGCATAGGGATGGTGCTCCATTCCTGTGCCATGCAGGCGATCAGAAAAAAAAAGTGAAAGTCCCAGAGTGGGACAAAGTAATAAAGTGGATAAACTGTGTGAAAGTGGAAAAAAAAAAAAAAAATGTGCAAAAATATTATAAAAAAATAAAAAAAATAATACACCAAAAATAAAAATATAATGTACCCATCAATAAATATTATTATAAAAAAAATAAAAAAAAAACAATAAAAGTACACATATTTGGTATCGCCGCGTCCGGAACAACCTGACCTATAAAACTGTCCCACTAGTTAACCCCTTCAGTGAACACGGTAAAAAAAAAAAAAAAAAAAACAAGCAAAAAACAATGCTTTATCACCATACCGCCAAACAAAAAGTGGAATAACACGCGATCAAAAAGACGAATATAAATAAAAATGATACCGCTGAAAACGTCATCTCGTCCCGCAAAAAACAAGCTGCCATATAGCTCCATCAGCCGAAAAATAAAAAAGTTATAGCTCTCAGAATAAAGCGAAACTAAAAAATATTTTTTTCTATAAAATAGCTTTTATTGTGTATAAGCGCCAAAACATAGAAAAATGATACAAATGTGGTACCGCTGTAAACATACTGACCCGAAGAGTAAAGCTGCCTCATCAATTTTACCACACGCGGAACAGAATAAAAAAAAAAAAAAAAAACAATTCCTGAATTGTTGGTTTTTGTTTATTCTGCCTCCCAAAAATCGGAATAGAAAGCGATCAAAAAATGTCACGTGCCTGAAAATGGCACCAGTAACAACGTCAAGTCATCCCGCAAAAAACGAGCCATCACATGACTGTCTGCCAAAATCTGGAAAAATTATAGCTCTCAAAATATGGCGATGCAAAAACTAGATTTTACAAAAAATGCGTCTTTTAGTGTGTGACAGCTGTCAGTCATAAAAACCCCATATGATTCTGGCATTGCTGTAATCACACCGACCCGAAGAATAAAGTCGTCTAATCACTTATACCGCACAAGGAACGGCGTCAAAAATAAACTCTTGGGTTAGGATTGGGCTAGGGTTAGGGCTGGGTTTGGGGCTAGGGTTGTGCTGGGGCTAGGGTTGTGCTGGGGCTAGGGTTGTGCTAGGGTTAGGGCTGGGGTTGGGATTTTTTTCAAAAGTAAGAAAAAAAGATGACGATATGGCGACTAGTGTTGAGAGCAAGTGCTCGCTACTTGAGTTTGCATCGGGTGCTCTGGTATGCATTGAGTATCGTGGGTATTTGAGTGACATGCTCGAGTCTCTGCCCCATATGCTTCGCGGCCAAAAAACTTTACGGGGATTGCCTGCCATGCACGAGCGATCCCCGCATGTTTTTATTTGGGTGTCTAATAACCGTGAAACATGCGGAGCAGGGACTCGAGCATGTCACTCGAGCACACGCTGTACATGGTGCATACCTGAGTACCCGATGCAAACTCAAGTAGCGAGCACTTGCGCTCAAGAATAATGACAACTTATTCAATATGATGACCTAATGTAAACAAATAATGTGCCGTACCTCTGGGTTCAAAATGTTCACTATACACCTTAATAAAATCCTTGAGGGGTATAGTTTCCAAAATGGGGACACTTGTGGGGGAGCTCCACTGTTTAGGCACATAACGGGCTCTCCAAACGCGACATGGTGTCCGCTAACAAATTGAATGGAAAATCGGCTCAAATTGTTAGCGGACGCCATGTTGCGTTTGGAGAGCCCCTGTGTGCCCAAACATTGGAGCTCCCCCACAAGTGACCCCATTTTGGAAACTAGACCCCCCAAGGCACCTATCTAGATGCATAGTGAGCACTTAGAACCCCCAGGTGCTTCACAAATTGATTCGTAAAAATGAAAAAGTGAAAATAAAACACTTTTTTATTTTTATGAATCAATTTGTGAAGCACCTGGGGTTCCAAGTGCTCACTATGCATCTAGATAGGTGCCTTGGGGGGTCTAGTTTCCAAAATGGGGTCACTTGTGGGGGAGCTCCAATGTTTGGGCACACAGGGACTCTCCAAATGCAACATGATATCCGCTAACAAATTGTCGGCTCAAATTGTTAGCGGATATCATGTTGCATTTGGAGAGTCCCTGTGTGCCCAAACTTTGGAGCTCCCCCACAAGTGACCCCATTTTGGAAACTAGACCACCCAAGGCACCTATCCAGATGCATAGTGAGCACTTGGAACCCTCAGGTGCTTCACAAATTGATTCATACAAATGAAAAAGTGTTTTTTTTTTCACTTTTTCATTGTTACGAATCAATTTGTGAAGCACCTGGGGGTTCCAAGTGCTCACTATGAATCTAGATAGGTGCCTTGGGGGGTCTAGTTTCCAAAATGGGGTCACTTGTGGGGGAGCTCCAATGTTTGGGCACACAGGGACTCTCTAAATGCAACATGGTGTCCTCTAACAAATTTAACGGAAAATCGGCTCAAATTGTTAGCGACACCATGTTGCGTTTGGAGAGCCGCTGTGTGCCCAAACATTGGAGCTCCCCCACAAGTGACCCCATTTTGGAAACTAGACCCCCCAAGGCACCTATCTAGATGCATAGTGAGCACTTGGAACCCTCAGGTGCTTCACAAATTGATTCATAAAAATGAAAAAGTGTTTTTTTTTTTCACTTTTTCATTGTTACGAATCAATTTGTGAAGCACCTGGGGGTTCCAAGTGCTCACTATGCATCTAGAAAGGTGCCTTGGGGGGTCTAGTTTCCAAAATGGGGTCACTTGTGGGGGAGCTCCAAAGTTTGGGCACACATGGGCTCTCCAAACACAACATGGCGTCCGCTAATTATTCAAGCAAATTTTACAATCAAAAAGTCAAATGGCGCTCCTTCCCTTCCGAGCCCTGCCGTGCGCCCAAACAGTATTTTTTCCCCAAATATTGGGTATCTGCGTGCCCAGGGGAAATTGCACAACAAATTTTGGGGTCCATTTTTTCTTGTTACCCTTGTGAAAATAAAAAAAATTGGGTCTAAAGTAACATTTTTGTGAAAAAAGTTAAATGTTCATTTTTTTCTTCCACATTCAAAAAATTCCTGTGAAGCACCTGAAGGGTTAATAAAGTTCTTGAATGTGGTTTTGAGCACCATGAGGGGTGCAGTTTTTAGAATGATGTCACTTTTGGGTATTTTCTGTCATAAAGACCTCTCAAAGTGACTTCAAATGTGATGTGGTCCCTAAAAAAATGGTTTTGTAAATTTTGTTGGAAAAATGAGAAATCGCTCGTCAACTTTTAACCCTTATAGCTCCCTAACAAAAAAAAATTTTGGTTCCAAAATTGTGCTGATGTAAAGTAGACATGTGGGAAATGTTATTTATTAACTCTTTTGTGTGACATATCGCTCTGATTTCAGGGCTTAAAAATTCAAATTTTGAAAATTGCAAAATTTTCAAAATTTTCGCCAAATTTCCATTTTTTTCACAAATAAACGCAAGTGATATCGAAGAAATTTTTCCACAATCATGAAGTACAATATGTCACGAAAAAACATTCTCAGAATCAGGGGGATCCCTTGAAGCGTTCCAGAGTAATTACCTCATAAAGTGACAGTGGTCAGAATTGTAAAAATTGGCCCGGTCATTAACGTGCAAACCACCCGCGGGGCTTAAGGGGTTAAAGGGCCCCCGCCACCAATTTTCTCACTCTCATATCGGGGCCCACCGGGAAATTTCCCGATTTCCCGCCAGGCCAGACCGACCCTGACTGAGAATGATTGACAGATTTTCATGTACGTGTTAAAGGGAACCTCTCACCTGTTTTATGCTGTCCAAATAACAGGCAGCCAGATCCTGGCTGCACAAAATTGTCCAGTGTTTCAGAGACAATATATTTTAAAGATCCGACTGCGGTCCATAGCTGGAGACAAGAGTAGTAAGGATCTGCTGCTTCTCCTAGCATCACTATAGATGTTTGACAGGTCTCTACCCAAAGCTGGAGATGAGACTTGTTCAGCTCTGCTTCCAGATGGCTTTTTCTGTGGATTTTGCGGTAAGCAGTTATACGGGTGTTAGTTTTTTTTTTTAACCTTTAGCTGGCCTTCTACTGTTCAGCAAAATGGTGTCCAGCTGGCTGTTATTATCTTTGTTTCAGTTGAAGCGAATTGCAAAAATATACATATTCTGAAGATCGCTCCCATCTAGTTGAAATGTGGCCAGTAGAATTTTGGCGTGCTCGGCATTTCTTTTACTGTCGCAGCGGCTGCAAGAGTCACGGTTGTTAGACAGTTGTGACACATGCAGGGATTGCCAACAGGCATTTGTCAACAGGCAGTCCATGCATGTGTCACAGCTGTCTAACATGCTCGCCGAAAGAGTTAATGAGACATACTCGCTCAACACTAATAGCCAGGAGAATGCATACAGTGAAGAAAAAATCATTTAATTTTTACCACAAAAATTTTATTTTAGCCCATGATTTTACATTTGGGTAAAATGTCATAATTTGTCACACAATTTCTGCTGAAAGTGGCAATACTCCATATGTGGCTGTACTGTACTGCTTAGCCACACGGCAAGACTCGGGAGGGACGGAGCGCTATTTGACAGCTGAACAAATTATCGTAAAATAGTTTGCGGACTCCACATACAGATCCCCAAAGTGGAAGAATAGCAGAATTCCCCCTCAAGTGACCCATTTTGGAAATTACACCCCTCTGGGAATTTATCTACAGGTGTAGTGACGATTTTCCCTCCATGTGTTTTTGGCACACACAAGCATCAGTGGATGTTGCTGAGTGAAAATTGGAAGTTCGCCAGTGTAGTGCCCAGTACATAGCAGTGCCCATACATTGTGCCCAGCTTGTGCTTCTGGAGACGTGTACCCATAAATTAGGCGGACTCTCATCACTATTGAAATGCCAAACATGTGGATGACATCTGTGTTTTAGACACACTGTGGGGCTCAGAGGAGAGAGGGCCATTTGGATTTTGGAGCACAGAATCCACTGGATTTCTTTTGGTCCCCAATTTCACTATCCTTCACTAGCATTGGTATGTCTGGAATGTAGGTGGATAGTGAAATTGGGGACCATGACTCCCAATGGTTTAAATGAAAAGCTAAGTTTTTCTCCGTTCTTATAACAATGACAATTAAAAAGATAAGGAAGTGGTGTCCAGCAGCAGAGGAGGCGTTACAAGACTGCTTTGATTGTACAGACTGGGAGGTGTTGTGTGCCATGAAAGAGAATTGTGATGTTATTGAGATTACTGGCAGAGTTGCTGATTACATCAACTTCTGTATGGACATTGTAGTACCTGTTCAAGAGATTCGGTGTTATGCAAACAATAAGCCATGGATTACAAAAGAGTTGAAACATTTACTAAACATGAAAAAACTGGCTTTTAAAAGGAAGGACAAGGACGCATTGAAAATTATACAGCGAGACCTAAAGGGGAAAATTAAGATTGCCCGTGAGGCATTCACAGTTAAATTAGAAAATCAATTTGCACAAAAAAGCTCCAGAGAGGTGTGGGCTGGAATGAAGCTAGTGACTGGGTTTAAGGCAAGGTCGGAGCAGGGGGGTGGTGGACTTAGAATGGCTAATGAAATGAATGAGTTCTTCAATAGATTCAGCAATAAAGGTGCGGTAGCAGCAGGGAAGGGGGAGGAGGCCGGGGAACAACTAGCTAAATTAACAGGGGGTGAAATAGATCATTTCTCGGTCTCCAAAAATGACGTGAGGGACCAGTTTAGTAAGCTGGCCATTGGCAAAGCAGCAGGGCCTGACGGTCTCAGTCCACGTGTCCTCAGAGTGTGTGAAAATGAGTTGTGTACTGTCTTCCAGCATCTCTTTAACCTGAGCTTACAATCAAAGAGAGTACCAGTGCTATGGAAGACTTCCTGCCTGGTGCCGGTTCCCAAGACTACCTTCCCGGCTTCCCCGAGGGACTATAGACCGGTGGCCTTAACATCGCATGCGATGAAGTCCTTTGAGAGAATAGTACTTGCTCACTTGTGTCCGAGGGTGATGGCGCATACTGATGCTCTTCAGTTTGCGTACCGGCAGGGACTGGGGGTGGACGATGCTGTAGCGTCTCTGCTACAAACAGTACATTCCTTTTTGGACAATGATGGAACCACAGTGCGTGCTTTGTTCTTTGATTTCTCTAGTGCGGTCAACACATTACAGCCACTCTTACTGCGTGGAAAGTTGATTAAAATGGCGGTGGATGAGGGACTTGTGGATTGGATAATTGACTACCTGTCGGATAGGCCACAGTTTGTTAGGTGGGGGACGGCTACATCAGATAGTGTACTGAGCAGTGTCGGAGCCCCGCAGGGAACAGTGCTGTCCCCATTCCTCTTTACATTGTACACAGCTGACTTTCAGTATAAATCAGACCGTTGTCACCTCCAGAAGTACTCGGATGACTCTGTGATAGTTGGCGGTATTGGGAAGGACCAGGATGAAGAGGAATATAGAAGGGTGGTTGCGGACTTTGTAGTATGGTGCCAGGCTAACCATCTAGAACTAAATGTTAAGAAAACCAGGGAGTTGGTGATGAGCTATGGAAGGTGCAAGAAGGTATGCCTACCTGTTACCATTGACGGTCAGGATGTGGAGATGGTGGACAGTTTCAAATATTTGGGGGTTTACCTGGATAGCAAGCTAGACTGGAAGTGCCACATGGAGAAGGTCTACAAGAAGGGGATGAGTAGATTGTACTTCCTAAGAAAGTTAAGGTCTTTTAATGTGTGTGGCAAAATGCTTGAGGTGTTCTACCAATCCATTGTGGCTAGTGCCACCTTTGCGGCAATAATTTGCTGGGGTAACAGTGTGCGTGTTGCTGACGCCAACAAGCTCAACAAACTTATAAAGAAGGCTAGCGCGACGGTGGGCCTACAGCTTGGGACTTTTGAAGAGGTGGTAGAGGATAGGATTAAGAAGAAGTGCAGAGCTATAATGGGCAACAACACACACCCGCTTTATGAACTGTTTGCGAAACAGAAGAGCACATTCAGCAATCGCCTAATACAACTAAGGTGTAAAAAGGAAAAATACAGGAGATCGTTTGTTACAACAGCTATGGGGGTGTTTAACAAATGTCTGAAAAGCAATGTCTAAAGCATTCCAAATGTTATGTTATCATATGTGTCATGTTCGAGATCTGTGTTCTGCTGCTGTGATACCGCAATTTCCTCCGGGATAAATAAAGTATATCTTATCTTATCTTATAAGACCTATATATACAGTATATAATAAATCTCTTTGGCATATCTGTCCTCAGACAGAGTACTTCTATCATCATTCTGAGAAAAAAAACTGTGTGTTTCTTTGGTTTTATTTTCAGTAGTTTGTCTTTACCCTGATGAATATTGCGTATTATTTGGCTTAGATGTGCGCCCTCTTCCTCTTGAACATTTCATACAATCAATGTCTACAAACGGCAGTTCCAGAAATGACCATATTTTCATTTGGCTATTATTGTAAAAAAACATATATCTGTTATTAATTTAATGTTCCTTTATATACACTAGGTATTTATGTATGGTGTTAATAATTTGGATACTTGTATCTGCACATATTGGGCTTATACATCTAGATATGCTGAATGTTCATTGATTGATGGAACTTTTTCTCTTGAATTGGAGATGGGATTGGTAGTATACAGTACAGACCAAAAGTTTGGACACACCTTCTCATTTAAAGATTTTTCTGTATTTTCATGACTTTGAAAATTGTACATTCACACTGAAGGCATCAAAACTATGAATTAACACATGTGGAATTATATACTTAACAAAAAAGGGTGAAACAACTGAAAATATGTCTTGTATTCTAGGTTCTTCAAAGTAGCCACCTTTTGCTTTGATGACTGCTTTGCACACTCTTGGTATTCTCTTGATGAGCTAGGAACACAAGAAAGTGGGGTTCTGGCAGGTACTCCTGATTTGCCTGAGGAAGTGCTGAACCCCTGCCTGGTGAACGCAGAGTGACGTGGGAGGCCGACATCTGCACAGTTGACCAGTGGAACTGTCATAAGAACTGTGAGTAAAGACTTGGATGACTGCACAGCATTGTCTCCGACCCTTCTTTCATCTGCGCCATCTTTCCCTCCCTGGACTACAACGCCCAGCGCACCTTACAAATCCTACACGGACCTGGAGCTAGCTCTACCTGTGGACAGCCACACCATCCCTGCTGCCGTAACACCAGCTCCAGAGGACAGCTCCACAGCGGCGGCTCCCTTTAGCCACATTCCACAGGTGGCGTCACGAACACTTTAAACCCCTTATAAAAATCCCCCTGGGTCACGGACCGGGCTAGCCACAGTGATATCCCCATACTGGCATCCTGAGGCCGTGCTAGCGAGTACCCCTCGGCCCAGGGGGCGCGTCACATTAATGGAGCGAAATGGTGGTCTATTTTTTGCGGGACAAGATGTTTTCAGCTGTACCATTTTTATTTCTATACAACCTTTTGATTGCGTTTTATTCCATTTTTTGTTCAGTGGTATGATGAAAAAGCAGTTTTTTGACACGTGTTTTATTTATTTTTTACAGTGTTTATTGAAGGGGTTAAATAGTGGGAAAGCTTTCTAGGTTAGGTCGTTCTGGACTCTAAATATTTGTACTTTATTTGTTTATTTTTGTTTTTACATAAATAAATGTATTTATTCTGCTAATATTTTCTCATTTTTTTTGTTCTTTATTTTGTGATTTTTTTTTTTACTTTTTACCTTGTGCCTGCATGTGACATTAACTTTTCCTGTCCTAATCACTATTTTAATACTCTGCAATGCTTTTTCATTGCCGGGCATCAGATTAGCGTGTTGTAGGCAGTAGAGATGAGCGTTGTTCTACTCGAACTGTTCTCCAATCTCAAATTCGAGCTGTTTTGGGCGGTGTTCGAGCCGTTCGGCGAACACGAACGATTTGAGAAAAATTCGGCTGTTCAAGGTTATGTTCGATAACTGATCGTGCACCAAAATCATAACTGGATTTTTTCTCAGTAATGATGAAAATTAATGTTAATACGCAGTTTGAGTGTACAGCGGGGTGGGGGGAGGGGCAGGGGATGGATCTCTGCAGGAATAATGAAGATCTCCATTTTTTTTTCTCTTTCCCGCATTTGCAGTGGGGAGGTGCAGTCTGTCAGCCTATCAGCAGCGCACACACGGAGCGAACTGCTGTTTTTCACACAAGCAAGGGCATGTGTCATTGGCAGTGTATGTCACATGTCCTTGCCCTATAAGACCAAGCCATTTTCCCCGTCGCCACCATTTTCTCACTGCTGCAGCTGCGTGTTAGACGGCACCGCTGTTGCTGTGTGCGCTATACCTTGTTAATTTCAAGCCAATTTTCGCACAAATCTACAGATAGCTTGGGAGTAGGGAATAGTTGTGATTGCAGTCCTTTTAAGGACTAGGTTATAGCATTTCCTACGACTTTTATCAGGCAGGTCTGTGCTCTTAAATAGATAGATTGTGGGAGTAAAGACTAATTGTAATTGCAGTCCTTTTCAGGACTAGGTTACATCAGTTCCTATCAGTTTTTGCCAGGCAGGTCTGTGCCAGTGCTGTGCAAGTTTTTTTCACAGCATTTGGCTGAATCTAGCAAAGCTAACCCTTTTTGGACTATTGCAGAGTGTGTTAGTCAGTGGAGTAGCCTATCTGTGTTGCAAGATATACCACCTGTGTATAGAATACCAATTTTTTTTACTGCACCTAGTGAAGTAAAATCTTTTGGGCATAGCATCATTCTATTAGTCCATCTATACTGACCTCCATCAGGTTGCAAATTGAATATAATTTTTTTCTGCATCTAGCTCTGAAAAAATATTTGGGCTTCTAGCAGTGTGTGGGACTTGTTCTATTAGTCCATCTATACTGACCTCCATCAGGTTGCAAACTGAATATAATTTTTTTCTGCAAATAGCTCTGAAAAAATATTTGGTCTTCTAGCAGTGTGTGGGACTTTCTCTATTAGTCCATCTATACTGACCTCCATCAGGTTGCAAAATAAAAATTATTTTTTTTCTGCATCTACCTCTGAAAAAATATTGGGATTCTAGCTGTGTGTGGGACTTTTCTATTAATCCATCTATACAGACCTCCATCAGGTTGCAAACTGAATATAATTTTTTTCTGCATCTACCTCTGAAAAAATATTTGGGCTTCTAGCTGTGTGTGGGACTTGTTCTATTAGTCCATCTATACTGACCTCCATCAGGTTGCAAACTGAATATAATTTTTTTCTGCATCTAGCTCTGAAAAAATATTTGGCCTTCTAGCAGTGTGTGGGACTTTCTCTATTAGTCCATCTATACTGACCTCCATCAGGTTGCAAATTAAAAATAATTTTTTTTCTGCATCTACCTCTGAAAAAATATTGGGCTTCTAGCTGTGTGTGGGACTTGTTCTATTAATCCATCTATACAGACCTCCATCAGGTTGTAAACTGAATATAATTTTTTTCTGCATCTAGCTCTGAAAAAATATTTGGCCTTCTAGCAGTGTGTGGGACTTTCTCTATTAGTCCATCTATACTGACCTCCATCAGGTTGCAAATTAAAAATAATTTTTATCTGCATCTACCTCTGAAAAAATATTTGGGCTTCTAGCTGTGTGTGGGACTTGTTCTATTAGTCCATCTATACTGACCTCCATCAGGTTGCAAACTGAATATAATTTTTTTCTGCATCTAGCTCTGAAAAAATATTTGGCCTTCTAGCAGTGTGTGGGACTTGTTCTATTAGTCCACCTATACTGACCTCCATCAGGTTGCAAATTCAAAATAATTTTTTTGTCTGCATCTAGCTCTGAAAAAATATTTGGCCTTCTAGCAGTGTGTGGGACTTTCTCTATTAGTCCATCTATACTGACCTCCATCAGGTTGCAAACTGAATATATATTTTTTCTGCATCTACCTCTGAAAAAATATTTGGGCTTCTAGCTGTGTGTGGGACTTGTTCTATTAGTCCATCTATACTGACCTCCATCAGGTTGCAAATCGAATATAATTTTTTTCTGCATCTAACCCAGCCAATAGTTTTGGCCTAATACCACAGTTTGGCCACTCAGCTCTGCTCGGTTCCCATCCATTGTTTTTTTGTGCAAACAACTCCAGAGTTGTGAATTAGTTAACCACCAAAATGAGTGGAACAAGGCCTGCTGCTGGTGGAAAGGGGAATAGGCGTGTTGGGAAGGGGAAAAAAGGTTGTGTCCGTGTGGTAGGTGTTAAAGCAACAGTAACATCTGCAGAAGAAAGACCATCTTCCAGCCAAACTAAAATGTCTACTTCTTTTAGCGGACAATGTGATAAGATCCCTTTGTTACGGCCACGCCAATCGCTACAAATTCCAGATGAGGCACAAAACCAGCAGGTGCTTCAACGGATATCAAGTGCTCCTTTAAGTGGGCTCTCCTCCACATCAACTTCAACATCACAAATACTCCAGTCCTCAAAGGTGTCACCCCAATTGCACTTGCTTCCTCACAGCTCCCAAATCTCCAGCTGCCCGTCTGAGTATGAGGTAGAACAGATGGTTGAGTCTGCAGAGCTGTTTACTCATACTATAGCCTGGGAATCAGAGGTCGACTCCAGCGCTTCTGTGAATCCAGACGAGGAAATGATCTGCACTGATGCCCAGAATCTTTATGAGTCGGATCCAGGACCAGACGCAGAAGGTTCTGACCATAATGTAGACCCTCATTCCCAAACTGTAACTCCTGTTGGTGGAGACAATGAAGAAGACGATGATGAGACTCAAATACCTGATTGGAGCGACAACTTTAGTTTTTTGTCAGGGCAGGAACAGGTTGGCTCTGAGGACGACGGGTGTGATAACGCACAGGGTGATGATGATGAGGTTGGAGATCCCACTTACTGTCAACCCACAGTCAGCCAAGAGATGAGGTCAGCAGAGGAGGTGGAGGAAGATGCTAGTGATGACGAGGTCAGGTTGCGCCTTCCTGGACAGAGACGTAGTACTGGAAGCACGTCAACAACTGCATAGTCAAACACAACTCTGCCTCTCACCACAAGTCGTGGTGGCTCTTCAGGTCGCATGGGTGCTAAGCCTTGCATAGCCTTGGCATTTTTTCAGATCAATAAAGATGACCCAACTCGTGTTATCTGTAACATTTGTCAGCAAAAGCTAAGTAGAGGCCAAAAAATACATAGTTTGAGTACTTCATGCATGAACCGGCACATGGACATGAAGCATAAGTTGCAGTGGGAAGCTCAGTGTGCTACAATGCGGCCTAGACGGCCAGGCCAACCACCGTCTGCCATATCTTGTGCATCCGCGGCCTCTTCATCCTCTGTGACTGGGGGGACAGCAGTCACACCTGTTTTGGGGCGCAGACCTGCCACCTCTTTACCCGCAACAGCCAGCGTGATTGGCAGGTCATCATTTTCTTTGGAGGTGGTAACACCAGCTGGTGTTGAGCGCTGTCCGACATCGATAGCACCACCTTTGGATCAAGGCAACCTAACATGTCCGCCTGCATCTTCCTCACAGACCGGCAGTTTGCCGGGGACACCCTTATCAACCCAGTCTAAGCACAATAGCCAGCCCTCGGTCCCTCAGATGTGGACAAGTAAAAGACCATTTCTTCCTAGCCATGAGAAAGCTAAGAGGTTGAATTTCACCATCTGCAAGCTCTTGGCTACAGAAATGCTGCCTTTCCGCCTGGTGGACACAGAGGATTTTCGAGACCTTATGTCCGTCGCAGTGCCCCAATACCAGATGCCCAGTCGGCACTACTTCTCAAAGAAAGGTGTGCCTGCGCTCCACCAGCATGTCGCACACAACATCACCGCTTCTTTGAGAAACTCTGTGTGTGACAGGGTGCATTTCACCACAGACACTTGGACGAGTAGGTATGGACAGGGGCGTTACATGTCGCTGACTGGGCACTGGGTAACTATGGTGACAGCAGGACAAGGGGCTGCTGTCCAAGTCTTGCCGTCCCCACGAGTTGTGCGTCAATCCTCTTTATGTCAAAGTTCCTCCACAGCTTCTGCCTCCTCAACCTCCTCTCGGTCTTCCACCTGCACCCAAAGCCTGTCTGGTCATGACACAAGCTTTCTAACTGCGCAGAAGGGATCCTGCACACCTCCTTACTATGCTGGCAGTAGGGCTCAACGTCATCAGGCGGTTTTTACTTTGAAATGTCTGGGAAATGTGAGTCACACAGCTGAGGAGTTGTGGTCAGCTCTGGAGAACCAATTTCATTTATGGTTGTCTCCACTGGACCTGAAACCAGGGAAGGCCGTGTGCGACAATGCTGCAAACCTGGGTGCGGCCCTTCGCCGGGGCAATGTCACACACGTGCCTTGTATGGCTCATGTGTTGAACCTGGTTGTCCAGCAATTTTTAGCCCACTATCCCAGACTAGATGGCCTTCTGCAGAGGGCACGGTCGCTGTGTGCTCACTTCCGCCGTTCGCATCCCGCAGCTCAGCGACTTACATCTCTACAGAAGTCGTTGGGCCTGCCACTTCACCGGCTAAAATGCGATGTGCCTACCCAGTGGAATTCAACTCTGCACATGTTGCAGCGACTGTGGCAGCACCCACAAGCCCTGGTGCAATATGTTCTGACATATAGCCTGGGCCAACGAGATCCAGAGGTGGGGCAAATCACGCTGGAGGAGTGGTCTCAGATCAGGGACCTATGCACCCTTCTGCACAGTTTTGAAATGGCGACGAAGATGTTTAGTGCTGACGATGCCATTATCAGCATGACTATTCCGGTGATTTACATGCTGGAGCACATGTTAAACAGAATTCGGAGTCAGGTGGTGGCACAAGAGGAGGTGGAGGAAGTAGAGGAGGAGGAGTTGTATGCGGAAGGGCTAACATCTGCAAGGTCCAGACGGTCGGCAGCACCAAGGCGGCAGGCATGTGATGGTGGGGGAGATGGTTTTACCAGGGCGCATGGTAGCAGCCAAACTATTGAGGAAGGTGCAGGAGCCCAGGAAGAAGTGGAGGACGAACTGATGGAAGACTCATCAGATGAGGGAGACCTTGATCACATTTCTGTTGTGCGAGGTTGGGGGGAGAGGACAGAGGAAGGAAGCATGATTGTTACCTCGCCACCAACACAACAGGGACTTGGTGCTCCTGGATGTGCAACACACATGAGTGCCTTCTTGCTGCACTACCTGCAACATGACCCTCGAATTGTGAGAATTAGAAATAATCCTGACTACTGGGTTGCCACACTGTTAGATCCCCGGTACAAAAGTAAATTTGCCGAAATTATTCCTGCCATAGAAAGGGATGCACGCATGCAGGAGTATCAGCAGAGACTGTTGCAGAATCTTACATGTGCTTTTCCACAAAACACCAGTTGTGCACGTAGTGAATCTCACAGTTCCAACTTGCCAACCGTGGGACCGTCAAGTGTTCAGCACTCAAACCGTAACAGAACCACAGTATCTGCTGGTAACATCAATTTTGCGGAATCATTTCACCACTTTTTTAGCCCATCCTTTGCAAGGCCACAGGAGACAAGAAGTCTGACACATAGTCAACGCCTAGAGACGATGGTACAGGAGTATCTCCAAGTAAACATTGAAGCCATGACTGTGTCACTGGACCCTTGCTCTTTTTGGGCTTCCAATCTGGATAAATGGCCGGAGCTAGCCACTTACGCCTTGGAGATCTTGTCATGCCCCGCAGCCAGCGTTCTGTCTGAACGTGTGTTCAGCGCTGCTGGTGGTGTGCGGACAGATAAGCGCACGTGGCTCTCTACTGATAATGTAGACAGACTCACGTTCATAAAGATGAACAAATCATGGATCCGAAACGACTTTTCTACCCCTGTGTCATCCTGGGGAGAGTAAAAGCTTGATGATTGGTTAAAATCACCCTACCAACCGTTTTAAGCTTTCAAATTACTAATCATGTTTATCTGTATCTTGGCTGGAAAATAATTTGGGCTTTGTAGCAGTGTGCAGCACTGATTCTATTAGGCCATCTATAATAAGCTCCACCAGATTTAAAATTACTAATCATGTTTATCTGTATCTTGGCTGGAAAATAATTTGGGCTTTGTAGCAGTGTGCAGCACTGATCCTATTAGGCCATCTATACTAAGCTCCACCAGATTTAAAATTAATAATAATTTTTAGCTGCATCTAGCACGGAAAATAATTTTGGGGCACCGAGATGCGCAAGACACATAAGTGCCTTATGCTGCTCTACCTGCAACATGATCCTCATATTGTCAGAATTCGAAGTAATCATGACTACTGGGTTGCCACACTCTTAAATTCCCCAAACTTTTCGATCAACCTTTTCATTTTAATAAAGACCAAAAAAATTGTCATTTTTGAAATTATAAGCATTAGCAGGTTATTAGAAACTGAAATCAAACAGTTTTCAACTCAAAACTTTATTCTAGGTGATGTTACATTTTCACATAGGACCCCTTGTTCGAAAGGAGCTTCTGAACTCTCTCGTCCATTGAATTTGTCAGGTTTTGGATGGTTTCTGCTTCAATTGTTTTGCATGAGGACAGAATACCCTCCCAGAGCTGTTGCTTAGATGTGAACTGCCTCCCGCCATCATAGACACTCCTTTTGATGATGCTCCAGAGGTTCTGAATGGGGTAGAGGTCAGGGGAGCATGGGGGTCACACCATAAGTTTGTCCCCTTTTATGCCCATATCAGCCAGAGATGCAGATGTTTTATGTGCAGCATGAGATGGTGCATTATCATGCAAAAAAATGATCTTGCTGTGAAATACACGGTTCTTCTTCTTGAACCATGGCAGGAAGTGCTGTTTGAGAAAATCCACATACATTATGGAGTTCATCTTTAGCGCCTTCAGGGATCCTAAAGGGGCCGACAATCTCTCTCCCCATGATTCCAGCCCAAAACATTACTCCACCTCCTCCTTGTTGGCGGTGTAGCCGTGTTTGCGTGGGGTGTCCATCAACCAGCCATCCTCCACTCCATCCATCTGGACCATCGAGCGCTGCACGGCACTCATCCGTGAACAAAACAGTTTTGAAATCAGTCTTCATGTAATGTTTAGCCCACTGGAGCCGTTTCTGCTTGTGTGAAGTGGATAGAGGAGGTCGACAGGATGGCGTATGCACAGCTGCAAACCTCTGTAGGACCATGCATCTTGTTGTTCGGGGGACGTTGGAGGCACCAGCAGCTTCAAAAACTTGTCTGCTGCTATGACAAGGCTTTTTTGCCGCTGCTCTTTTAACCTGACGTAATTGCCTGTAGGAAAGAGTCCTCAATTTGCCCTTATCAGCACACACACGTGTGTACTGTGAATCAGCTACATACTTCTTGATTGCCAAGACACTTCATCCTGATCATCGCACAATGTTGATTGTAGTCATGCCTTGACCTAAACTCTCCACAATTTGTTGCTTCTCAGCAGCCGACACATCCTTTTTCTGTCCCATTTTGGCAGAAAATGTTGGCTGCTTAATAATGTGAGACAGCCTTCTTAAGTAGTCTTGCCTTTCATTGGACACACCTGCCAAACTAATTAGCACAGGTGTCTGCAATTGCTTACAGTGATATAAAGAGCCCTGACACACATCACCATCAATGAGTTTAACTGACAAACAAACAAATTCTTCCCTTATCACTCCTAAACACTTTTTGCATAATAATTTGGAACACAGTGTACATGTGCTTTTCCACAAAACACCAGTGGTTCACGTAGTGAATCTTACAGTTCTAACTTGCCAACCGTGGTCTGTATGGAGTTGTTCAATAAAGGGCCCAAAATTAAGATAACATAGATGGGAGAGGTCTCTATGAATAGGAATTCCTAAGTATTTGATACCCTGTGAGGGCCAGGCAAAGGGAAAGTTGGACTGGATGGAATCCTATATGGATTTGGGGAGGGAGACATCGAGGGCCTCAGACTTCGCTGCATTGATTTTAAAATTTGACCATGTAACAAAGTGATCTATTTCAGCCATAACAGCATGGATGGATATATGTGATTGAGTGATATATACTAGGACATCATCAGCAAATAGAGAGCACTTGTACTCGGTGCCTCCCACCTCAATCCACCTAATATTGGGGTTATGGCGAATTGATGAGAGCAGGTGCTCCGTCACTAGGATGTATAAGAGAGGGGACAGAGGACATCCCTGCCTTGTCCCATTGGTGATTGTGAAAGGTGATGAAAATGTTCTGATGCACCCCCTGGGCCTTGGGACACCCGGAGCCGGACCCTTTTTGGTGGATGCTGGTGGTTGTAGTCTTCGTGGCGGCGACCCGGTTCCGTGGCTCAGGGTGGTCAAACCAGTGGTGGAACTATTTATGTGGTTTTGATGTTTAAATGTCCGACTACGCCACCCGTGGATTGCGGTCAGAGTGAACCGCCGCTGCAGGGCAGACCGCTGAGACTGGTGTTGTGGGTGCAGCAGAGCGTAGCATAACTCCCCACGGGAGGAGTATAGCCTCAGGGCAGTGTATGCGGAGGATGGGGGTGATGGTGCAGGGCAGCAGCAGTAACGACACGTAGTCAGTGATGCAGTCCAGGGCTTTTACTCACAGTTCTTATTATCCAGACCACGTCTGCAGGTGACGGCTGCCCACGTCGTACTGTGCTCACCAGGTGAGGGGCTCAGACAACTCCCAGATAACTTTGGAGCGCTTCACAGGACCCCATTTGTGTGTCCTTTGTCTGGCCTTTCTTACCAACCCTTCTGTCCGGCTGCCTCGGGCCTCCTCTTGGTAAACTTGGCGCCAGTTTCCCTGACCCTATGTGGTGCCTTCCTAGCGGGTGTAGCGAGGGGCTGCGCCACATAAAATGTCACAGCCTCCGGTTTCTAGCTGAGGGTCGTTTCCTGCCTCCACTAGTTTCGGGGACCCGTCTCCTCCTTTGGCCTGACCCCTCCACGCAGGTGGATTCGGGCGTGCGGTGGCGACTCGCCCGTCCGCATCCCTGGGATCCCTTCATGCCTCGCTCCTGGAGCCTTCTCCGCTCCTCTTCCTTCCTTCTCCCTCTTCCAGGCCTGGGCCTCTGTTACTAGGCCCGCCTCCGGAGCAGAGCTCATGCAGAGCCCCTGCTCCCTGCCACTTCTGCTCAGACTTCTCTGCACTGAACTAAGATGGTGCCCACCTTTTATACTCCCTTCTCAATGCACCCAGGAACTTCTTCCTCCCTGCTCCTGCACTACAGGGTTCCCCTTCCTCAGTGTTCCCTCCCACCACTCCATCCAGGGACAGGGACTGTCGTGCCCATCTCAGAGGCATATTGGTCGCCCTGCCCCACGGCAATGTGGTGTAATGCATGCAGGTGTCGGGTCCTGATCCACACTCCATCCTTACCTGAGAGTGAGATATCACACCTCTGGGTGAGGTGCAATACCTCTGTAGCAACCGAGCCCTCGGGGTGCTACAGTTCCATTTATCTTCAGCCTAGGTGACGTATTGTGATACAGGGCCGTGATTTTGGCTATAAAAGGTCCCCTAGACCCCTACCCCAAGCTTTTTAAGAGAATCATATATGGCGTGCCAGGAGACTCTATGGAATGCTTTCTCAGCATCCAACGAGAGTATCTAATTACAAATTTTTAACTGCATCTAGCCCAGGTAATACTTTGTGCCTAGTAGCAGTGTCTGCTAGTCAGTGGATTATCCCGGCTGTTAAGCAAGCTACACCACCTGTAGTTTGGACACTTAATTTTTTCAAAGGAAATGCTTCGGGACCACGGGATACTCAGTGAAGAGCATCAGGAGGCACCCGAAGGCATAGGGGCTGGGACTGGCAGTAGGATGCCTTGCGGTGGACAGCCGAGCTCGATCCTTATAAAAGCTTTTTAACTGCAGCAGCTTTAGTGGACGCTACTGGAGCTGGAATTACGCGGCTGCTGGCATGAGACTTGCCCTCCAATAGATCCTTGTAAATGGATTTAAAGTGTATTCATTCAAATTAGAGAGACAATTTAAATTAAAAAGCTTAGAGCTGCCTCCACCACAGGGGGGCTCGCTCGACCCACCAGTGGACAGGCACCAGTATTGGGAGAGGGGGGCTGGCCATCAGGGTTCACCGCGGCTCTGGCACAAACCCGGCGACACGGAGGTGGCACGGGCAGGAGCGGACTGAACGTGTCGGCTTCTCACTTTTTGGATTTTAGAAGGGCATGACATGCCTATATCTGTGTCTCCCCCTCCTTTTACTCCTCCACCTCTTTTCTTTTCGCATGACTATATGTACTTGTCACTTTTCCATGTGTTAGTTGTGTCTTCTGAGCAATTTGTCAGCTTTTGGACACCTTTGAAGGTGTTTTCTATGTGTTTCTATGTGTTTTTGTTTGCCTGCCATTGGTTTTAACGGTGTTCGAAGGTGTTCGACGAACAGTTCGACGAACACACGGGTGTTCGACGAACCGAACCGAACTCGAACACTACGGGGGTGGCTCAACACTAGTAGGCAGGGAGGAGGCATGTCAGCTCTTGTTCTGAGCAGGAGGTTACAGTCCACCATCCCTGGGTGACTCTGCGACCATCTTTCGGCCCAGGGTCACCATGGACACTATTGGCACAACGCGATTTCAATCTCATTGTGCCTATGGGAGCAGAGAAGGAGCTCCCTCCCTCTGTGTTGCCCATCATTGTCACTGTCACTATTGACAATTGCATCAGAGCAGTAAAACACCCGCGATCAGTGCTAGCACCGATCGTGGGCATTGCTGCAGGGTGTCATATAGAGATGACAGCCGCATTTAATCGCAGCAGCACTCTGCCTGAGCTTGCGCGATCGTCACAAAGTACATATATGGCGCATGTCTGGAAGGGGTTGAAAGAAATATAATATAATATAAAATTTGTGTTTTTTCCTTCCCCCATGACGGCACCACAGAGAGAGGGGATCCGCCATTCAAAGACAGGAAACCTTCAGATAAAAGGGCGGTGCCTCTATCCCGCATCAGTTGGTTTCCTGTCCTTGATGGGACCCTACAGTCTGGAGGAGGCATACCTGCGGGGTGCCAGAAGATGGACATCGTGAGATGCCAGGCCCGGCCAGTCCGATCCAGGCAGCGGGGGTCCCCCTTCCTCTGCTGGTGCGGTGTCTTGAAGCGCCACCGCTGAGGTCAGTGTGCCTTCAGGGTGTGCGGATGGGGGTCAGGATGAAGAGGAGGCCGGCAGGACTGTGCTAGACCCCCCTGGTTGCGGAGGTGAGAGAGCGCGCGGCCCGGCAGCATGCATTTAAGCTTCCGGGTACACCGCGCATGTGCGGGCGCCCCCGGATGACGCGGCGCCGTGATGCATGACTGGGTAGCCAGTCTGCACAGGTGCGGGCGTCTTCCCCCGCACGCATGCGCGGGGGCACCCTCGGATGATGCGGCGCCGCAATGCATGACTGGGCGTCCCCCCACAGGTGCGCGGGAGGCAGGGGGGGCGGGTCACTACAGGCACTATGGGAGTGCCTTAAAACACAGCAGAGGATGCCAGTATTTGCTCTTCTGGACTCTGGCACGCTGTGTGAAAAAAATCTACATATATACTGTAATAATGAGTGACCAGGACCTACCTGAGGAGCAGCAGCTACATCCTCAGTCGCCACCACCACCGCCAACCCAACGGAAAAAGGGACCGGAAGAGACAGGGCGCCAGGACCGGAGTGGAAGCGGGCGCTCTGGCAGATCATCGCAGCGCAGCAATGACTCTACCTCGGCATCTTCCAGGAGGACTCCGGCTACAAAGATGGCTCCACCTCCTGAACCGGTACCTGCTCTTCCGTCTGGTTGGTAAGTGAGCTTCGTGAATGTCCACTTTGTAACTAGGGGCCCTTGCTTGCTCTCTTTTGTCTCCCGTAGGGAAAAAAGAGTAAAGGGAAAACAAAAAATAGGACTTGTGCATTATGCACTGAGGCCTTGCCCACTACTTGGGAAAAGAGACTCTGCAGCTCCTGCATTGAGCAGACTATATGCGAGGGAACCCCGAGATTTGCCTCTGAACTTAGAGACCTAATTAAGTCGCAAGTCGAAAACACTATTAAATCTTTTCAGGGGAAAAGATTAAAGAAAACTAAAAACATATCCCCCGAGTCCACGTCTAGTAGTTCTGAGGTTTACGGGGATTCGGACACTTCCACCTCTTCCTCCTCCTCTTCCTATTATCATGCATGAAAATGATCTTGCTGCGGAATGCACGGTTCTTCTTCTTGAACCATGGAAGGAAGTGCTGTTTGAGAAACTCAACATACATTATGGAGTTCATCTTTACCCCTTCAGGGATCCTAAAAGGGCCGACAATCTCTCTCCCCATGTATCCAGCCCAAAACATTACTCCACCTCCTCCTTGTTAGCGCTGTAGCCGTGTTTGCATGGGGTGTCCATCAACCAGCCATCCTCCACTCCATCCATCTGGACCATCGAGATCATGTCATACATGATAATGCCCCGTCTCATGCTGCACGTAAAACATCTGCATCTCTGGCTGCTATGGGCATAAAAGGGGACAAACTTATGGTGTGGCACCCATGCTCCCCTGACCTCAACCCCATTGAGAACCTCTGGAGCATCATCAAAAGGAGTGTCTATGATGGCGGGAGGCAGTTCACATCTAAGCAACAGCTCTGGGAGGGTATTCTGTCCTCATGCAAAACAATTAAAGCAGAAACCATCCAAAACCTGACAAATTCAATGGACGAGAGAGTTCAGAAGCTCCTTTCGAACAAGGGATCCTATGTGCAAATATAACATCACCTAGAATAAAGTTTTGAGTTGAAAACTGTTTGATTTCAGTTTGTAATAACCTGCTAATGCTTATAATTTCAAAAATGACCATTTTTTGTTCTTTATTAAAATGAAAAGGTTGAAAACTCTGCTGTGTATAATAATTTGGAACATGCATTTTGAGTGCAGTTTGAGTTTTTTCTTTTTTTTAAAATATACTGTTATCATAGGCAGTTTGTACAAAAACCTTTCAATTGTACTCTAATAGTTATTTAACTGGAAAATTACAATGACTGCAATTCATATAGGTAATTTGGGAAAATCTGAGAAAATATTATTTGCATAATAATTTGGAACACAGTGTATAACCCCCGAAAGATCTTCAAACGAGGAGAAACTAGACTTGGAGCAGGAAATCCAGGGCCTAGTAGGGAAAGCAATCCTCCAGGAGGTCCCGGGCGGGGGGGGAGGCATGGTGTAGCATCAGCGTCTCTGCCCCCTGCAAGGCAGAGATGCCGTCCCTCTCACCTCCCCGCTCCCCGCACGGCGTCCTCCTGCGCTCCTCTTCCTGCTGCTGCCGGCGCGCGCAGCTTCCCGGGCACTGTGCATAGGGCGCGCGTGCTCCCTCTCTCTTAAAGGGGCCCCGCTTGCCATCCTAAGGAGTCCCCGGCCAATAGCCGGAGGACCTCACATATATAAGGCACCTCCTCCAAAATGGAGGTGCCCGAGCAAAAGTTGTTGCACAGTATACTTACCTCTGCTTCAGCCCTCAGGTCCAGTTGCAAGCCTGACTACTGTTCCAGTCCGTCTGCCTGACTACTCTCCAGCCCGACAGTCTGTCTTCCGTTCACCTGCCAGTCTGTCTATGGGCAAGTCCGCCCGCTTACCAGAAAGCACCCGCCAGTTACCTGCCTGCTACCTGCCGTGCCTGCTAGCCCGCTCACCTGGGAACACTCGCCTGTTACCTGCCTGTTTCCTGCCTGTTACCTGCTAGCCTACCTGGAGACTCTGCCGTCACTTGCCGTGACCACCTGTCTGCTAACCTAGACTTCAGCCTGCTTGGCCGTCACTTGCCATGACCACCTGATAGCCTACCTGGAGGCTCCTGCCTGCTCTGCCGTCACGGGCCGTGACCACCTGTCTGCTAACCTAGAGACTTCAGACTGCTTGGCCGTCACTTGCCGTGACCGCCTGACAGCCTACCTGGAGGCTCCTGCCTGCTCTGCCCTCATGTGCCGTGACCACCTGTCAACTAACCCAGAGACTTCTGCCTGCTTGTTGTGCCCATCCGCTATACCGGTCAGTCCCAGTCATCTGACCCGTGGGAGCCACCTGCTCTCTCACAAGGTCGTCCCCAGAGTAGCACCTGGTCCCTCTGCTCGGTCCCTCCCTGGTCACGGAGTCATTAGCCGCCGTACGACCAGGGTCGGGCTGAGTTGATACTTAGTCACGCCCCTCTGGGTCCCTCCTTGCACCGCGGCACAGAGGTTCCACCACCCAAATCCGTAACAGTTTGCTCTGGCGATGGAACCCGGTGGCCCCCTGACCCCCGCAATCTTCGACCTGCACAAGGAGGTCTTACGTCAGAGGGCTCTACAGGAGTCGGTCCTGTCCTTCCTGCGGTCTGTTAACTCTCGCCTAGGGGCTTTGTCCGATCCATCTGTGTCCATCTCTGGTCAGGCAGCACCTGCTTCCGCAGCACCACAACCTAGTCCTATTATGACGTCCTGCTATGGACCGCGGCTCTCGGCACCTCCGCGTTTTGCTGGCAACCCCGCCTTAGCTCGAGGTTTCATAAACCAGTGCACCCTGCACTTTGAACTCTTGGCACATCAGTTTATCTCCGACTGGGCCAAAGTGGCATTCATCATGTTCCATCTCACTGGGGAAGCACTGGCATGGCTAAATCCCCTGTGGGAGAGAGGGGATCCCCTGGTGTCCGACCTGTCGTCTTTCCTCGCTGCTTTCCGGAGAGTCTTTGATGAACCAGGGCGAAAGGCCTCTTCAGCTTCCTCTCTGCTACGTCGCCGCCAAGGGAGTCTCACAGTGGGCCAATATGCCATACGGTTCCGCTTCTGAGCTTGCCTGGGAAAACGAGGCTCTGGTGTCCGTCTTCTGGGAGGGTCTTTCCGGTCGAATTAAGGATGAGTTAGCCGGTCGGGACATTCCTACCACCCTGGATGACCTGGTGTCACTCGCTACCCGGATTGACATCCGGTTCCAAGAACGCACCAAAGAGACCGCCCGGGAGAGAAAGTTTCCCCGCCTTGCTCATATTTCCCAGAGACCTGCCTCTCAACCAGTCACACCCCGGGTGCACTCGCCCGAACCCATGCAGATCGACCAGACCAAGATGGTCAAATCTCGCCAAGAGTCACGTCGAGCCGAGGGGAGCTGTTTCTATTGTGGCAGAAAACAGCACCTGATCCGTTCCTGCCCAGAGAGACTGGGAAACTTCAGTGTCTAGGACCGCTCAGAGAGGTCATCCTAGGCAAAAGTAAGCCCTCTCCATCCCTGACTTTGTCTTTCTGTATCTCCTGGGGAGAGAACCGTCTCTTTGAAATTGCTCTTCTGGATTCTGGAGCTGCTGGAATCCTCATCTGCCTGTCCCTGGTAGAGAGATACCGAATTCCCACCAAACCTCTGGCTGAACCATTGTCCGTCGCCTCCGGGGATGGAAGACTCCTTCCGGTGACCATCCTGCTCGTCACTGAGCACCTAACCCTGCAGGTGGGAATGCTGCACTGGGAGAAAATCTCCTTTCATGTGCTGTCCAGACTCTCTCACTCCCTATTGCTAAGTCTACCCTGGCTCCAGATACATGAACCCTTGCTGAACTGGCAATCCAGTGAAGTACTCCGGTGGGGGCAAGATTGCCATTGGACCTGCCTGGTCCCAGTTCGCCCGACTCGTCCACCACCTACTCCAGTTAATTTACCTGGCCTACCAGCTCCTTACTGGTCCTACGCGGATGTCTTCGGTAAAAAGGAAGCAGAGACTCTGCCACCTCATAGGCCATATGATTGCCTGATCGACCTGGTACCTGGCGCCACTCCACCCCATGGGCGTATTTACCCGCTGTCAGCGGTCGAAACCCCGGCCATGTCTGAGTACATAGAGGAAAATCTGGCTAGGGGATTCATCCGGAAATCTACCTCTCCGGCTGGAGCCGGATTCTTCTTTGTCAAGAAGAAGGATGGCTCGCTACGCCCCGGTATTGATTATAGAGGACTCAATCAGATCACGGTTAAAAACAAATATCCCCTGCCGTTCATCTCTGAGATGTTTGATTGCCTTAAGGGCACCAGGATCTTCTCCAAGCTGGATCTACGTGGAGCGTATAACCTGGTCCAAATCCGTCAAGGAGACGAGTGGAAGACGGCATTCAATACCCGGGACGGTCACTATGAATACCGTGTGATGCCCTTCGGTCTCTGCAATGCACCCGCTGTCTTCCAAAAATTGGTCAACGACATCTTCCGTGATCTTCTTTACTCCTGCGTGGTGGTATACCTGGACGATATCTTGGTCTTCTCTCCGGATCTTCCTACACGCCGGAGGGATGTTCGTCAGGTCCTGCTTAGGCTCAGGCAGAACCACCTCTATGCAAAATACGAGAAGTGCCTCTTCGAGCAGACCTCTCTTCCATTCCTGGGCTATGTTATCTCCCAGACAGGCTTACGAATGGATCCCGAGAAGCTCTCTGCTGTCCTAAAGTGGCCCCGTTCGGAGGGTTTGAAGGCGATTCCGCGATTCCTGGGCTTCGCCAACTACTATCGTCTCTTCATTCCGCACTTCTCTTCCCGGACTGCTCCCATATCTGCGCTCACCCGTAAGGGAGCAAATCCTAAGGTATGGCCGCCCGAAGCTGAGGAAGCCTTCCTCTCCTTAAAGCAAGCCTTCTCCTCTGCCCCGGTTCTGCACCGTCCGGACTGCAACAAACAATTCTACCTGGAGGTTGATGCTTTCTCATCCGGAGCCGGAGCGGTGCTCACCCAAAAGTCTTTTTCCGGGAGAATGGTAACCTGCGGCTTCTTCTCCAAACTCTTCTCCTCGTCTGAGCGCAACTACTCCATTGGAGACCAAGAATTGTTAGCCGTTAAATTGGTGCTGGAGGAGTGGCGCTACCTGCTTGAAGGGGCATTATACCTGGTGATCATCTATACGGATCACAAAAATCTGGCATATCTCCAAAATGGCCAAAGACTCAATCCGCATCAGGCCCGGTGGTCTTTGTTCTTCGCCCGCTTCGACATCGTCCTACATTTCCGCCCGGCAGACAAGAATGTCAAAGCAGACGCCTTGTCCCGATCCTTCCTGTCCTCCGATCAAGAGGAGGAGCCTATGCACGTCATCGACTCCTCCAAGGTGATGAAAGTGGTCCCCTTGGATCTAACTCGACTTCCACCCGGTAAGACGCTTGTAGCAGTACATGATCGTGAGAAGGTTCTTCACTTGGATCATTCATCTAAACTAGCCGGCCATGCTGGCCTAAAGAAGACCTTCCTGCTCATCACCCGGCATTACTGGTGGCCTACCCTGTGCAAGGATGTGGTAGACTTCATCTCAGTCTGTTCGTCCTGTGCCCACAACAAAGTTCCCAGACATCTACCAACCGGTCATCTCCTGCCTCTTCCCGTACCTGATGCTCCGTGGCAACACATTGCTATGGACTTTATCACAGACCTCCCTGTCTCTGCCGGTTGTACAGTCATTTGGGTGGTCGCCAACCGCTTCTCTAAAATGGCCCACTTCATCCCTTTGCCTGGTCTCCCGTCTGCATCAGAGCTAGCTAAGGACTTCTTCCTTCACATCTTCCGTCTCCATGGCCTACCCCTCCACATCGTGTCGGATCGAGGGGTTCAGTTCACCTCACGTTTCTGGAGAGCTACGTGTAAGCTGCTGGATGTCACCGTGGATTTCTCCTCCGCTTACCATCCACAGTGCAATGGTTAAGTGGAGAGGATCAACCAGATCCTTACCAGCTACCTCCGGCACTTTGTTAACGCTCACCATTCTGACTGGGTGGATCTCCTGCCATGGGCCGAATTCTCCTACAACAACCATGAGAGCGAATCGTCTTCCAAGTCCCTGTTCTTTATAGTCTATGGTCAACATCCCCGGATTCCGTTTCCTGTCTCCGTTTCTGTGGACAACCCTGCCGCGGAGTCTCTGGTCAGCAAATTTTCTACCATTTGGGAGAATACTAGGTCCGCACTTCTTCAGTCCTCCGAGTGGATGAAGAGACATGCTGACAAGAGACGTCTGGATCCGCCTCAATTCCATCCAGGAGACAAGGTTTGGCTCTCCTCCAAACACGTTCAGCTCAAAATACCCACCTACTAGTTAGGCCCTCGGTTCATCGGTCCATTCGAAGTCCTTAAACAAATCAATCCAGTGGCCTACAATTTGAAACTCCCAGCCACCTTACGGATTCCCAACTCCTTCCACATATCTCTCCTCAAACCAGTTGTGCTTAATTCTTTTTCCAACAATCGAGGTTCTTCCCCTGCTTCGGTTTCTGATGAGGACATTTTTGAGGTAGAGAATATTCTGGCCACCAAAAGGGTAAGAGGAAAAACCAGAGGAGAGAACTTGGGAACCCAGGGAGAACATCCATGCCCCGCTTCTCCTTGAAAAATTTCATTCTGGCCTAAAAAAGAGGGGGCGTAAAGGGGGGGGTACTGGAGCATTGGCGTCTCTGCCCCCTGCCAGGCAGAGACGCCATCCCTCTCACCTCCCCGCTCCCCGCGCGGCGTCCTCCTGCGCTCCTCTTCCTGCTGCTGCCGGCGCGCGCAGCTTCCCGGGCACTGTGCTTAGGGCATGCGCGCGCGCTCCCTCTCTCTTAAAGGGGCCGCGCGCGCCATCCTAAGGAGTCCCCGGCCAATAGCCAGAGGACCTCACATATATAAGGCACCTCCTTCAAAATGGAGGTGCCCGAGCAAAAGTTGTTGCACAGTATACTTACCTCTGCTTCAGCCCTCAGGTCCAGTTGCCAGCCTGACTACTGTTCCAGTCCGTCTGCCTGACTACTCTCCAGCCCGACAGTCTGTCTTCCGTTCACCCGCCAGTCTGTCTATGGGCAAGTCTGCCCGCTTACCAGGAAGCACCCGCCAGTTACCTGCCTGCTACCTGCCGTGCCTGCTAGCCCGCTCACCTGGGAACACTCGCCTGTTACCTGCCTGTTTCCTGCCTGTTACCTGCTAGCCTACCTGGAGGCTCTGCCGTCACTTGCCGTGACCACCTGTCTGCTAACCTAGAGACTTCAGCCTGCTTTGCCGTCACTTGCCATGACCACCTGATAGCCTACCTGGAGGCTCCTGCCTGCTCTGCCGTCACGGGCCATGACCACCTGTCTGCTAACCTAGAGACTTCTGCCTGCTTGGCCGTCACTTGCCGTGACCGCCTGATAGCCTACCTGGAGGCTCCTGCCTGCTGTGCTGTCACGGGCCGTGACCACCCGTCTGCTAACCTAGAGACTTCTGCCTGCATGGCCGTCACGTGCCGTGACCACCCGTCAGCTAACCCGGAGACTTCTGCCTGTTTGTTGTGTCCATCCGCTATACCGGTCAGTCCCAGTCATCTGACCCGTGGGAGCCACCAGCTCTCTCAAGGTCATCCCCAGAGTAGCACCTGGACCCTCTGCTCGGTCCCTCCCTGGTCACGGAGTCGTTAGCCACCGTTCGACCAGGGTCGGGCTGAGTTGATACTTAGTCACGCCCCTCTGGGTCCCTCTTTGCACCGCGACACAGAGGTTCCACCACCCGAACCCATAACACATGGGCTTCTATTCTCCACTATTCCTGAGAAAAAAAACAGATGGGATATTGTCACGCTGTCTCTGTATACTGGAGGTAGGGGGCCTAAGCTGACCCTAAGCTGGGGCCCTGACTAATCCCTCAACCTGGAAGTACTGTTAAAGGTACAGAGGTCCAGGCCGCCAGCATAACCCCTACCTCCTGAGGATCCCTGCATCTAAGTAATCTAGTCCTGAGAAGGACCCCGATCACAACAAAAGAGGACAAGTAATAATATGCCCACACACAGTACTTAGACGAACGAGACAGTACAAGGGAAAAACCAAAACCACCTTGCATACAAAAACTACACAACTACAACAGAGGGAACACCTACGGGAAAGGAGATAAATGATAAAGCGAGGAAGGGAAAAAACACTCCAAATACACTTATCTCAGAAACTCCAAATACCACGATCCGCTCTGTTAGTCTGTATGAAATGCTTTCTAGAGATGAGCGTTGTTCTACTCGAACTGTTCGCCAATCTCAAATTCGAGCTGTTTTGGGCGGTGTTCGAGCCGGTCGGCGAACACGAACAATTTGAGAAAAATTCGGCTGTTCGAGGTTATGTTCGATAACTGTTCGTGCACCAAAATCATAACTGGATTTTTCTCAGTAATGATGAAAATTAATGTTAATACGCAGTTTGAGTGTACAGCGGGGCGGGGGGAGGGGCAGGGGATGGATCTCTGCAGGAACAATGAAGATCTCCATTTTTTTTCCTCTTTCCCGCATTTGCTGTGGGGAGGTGCAATCTGTCAGCCTATCAGCAGCGCACACACGGAGCGAAGTGCTTTTTTTCACACAAGCAAGGGCATGTGTGATTGGCAGTGTATGTCACATGTCCTTGCCCTATAAGACCAAGCCATTTTCCCCGTCGCCACCATTTTCTCACTGCTGCAGCTGCGTGTTAGACGGCACCGCTGTTGCTGTGTGCGCTATACCTTGTTAATTTCAAGCCAATTTTCGCACAAATATACAGATAGCTTGGGAGTAGGGAATAGTTGTGATTGCAGTCCTTTTAAGGACTAGGTTACAGCATTTCCTACGACTTTTATCAAGCAGGTCTGTGCTCTTAAATAGATAGATTGTGGGAGTAAAGACTAATTGTAATTGGAGTCCTTTTCAGGACTAGGTTACATCAGTTCCTATCAGTTTTTGCCAGGCAGGTCTGTGCCAGTGCTGTGCAAGTTTTTTTCACAGCATTTGGCTGAATCTAGCAAAGCTAATCCTTTTTGGCCTATTGCAGAGTGTGTTAGTCAGTGGAGTAGCCTATCTGTGCTGCAAGATATACCACCTGTGTATAGAATACCAATTTTTTTACTGCACCTAGTGAAGTAAAATCTTTTGGGCATAGCATCATTCTATTAGTCCATCTATACTGACCTCCATCAGGTTGCAAATTAAAAATATTTTTTTTCTGCATCTAGCTCTGAAAAAATATTTGGGCTTCTAGCAGTGTGTGGGACTTGGTCTATTAGTCCATCTATACTGACCTCCATCAGGTTGCAAATTAAAAATAATTTTTTTCTTCATTTATCTCTGAAAAAATATTTGGGCTTCTAGCAGCGTGTGGGACTTGTTCTATTAGTCCATCTATACTGACCTCCATCAGGTTGCAAATTAAAAATAATTTTTTTCTGCATCTAGCTCTGAAAAAATATTTGGGCTTCTAGCAGTGTGTGGGACTTGGTCTATTAGTCCATCTATACTGACCTCCATCAGGTTGCAAATTAAAAATATTTTTTTTCTGCATCTAGCTCTGAAAAAATATTTGGGCTTCTAGCAGTGTGTGGGACTTGGTCTATTAGTCCATCTATACTGACCTCCATCAGGTTGCAAATTGAATAAAAAAAATTTCTGCATCTAGCTCTGAAAAAATATTTGGGCTTCTAGCGGTGTGTGGGACTTGGTCTATTAGTCCATCTATACTGACCTCCATCAGGTTGCAAATTAAAAATAATTTTTTTCTGCATCTAGCTCTGAAAAAATATTTGGGCTTCTAGCAGTGTGTGGGACTTGGTCTATTAGTCCATCTATACTGACCTCCATCAGGTTGCAAATTAAAAATAATTTTTTTCTTCATTTAGCTCTGAAAAAATATTTGGGCTTCTAGCAGTGTGTGGGACTTGTTCTATTAGTCCTTCTATACTGACCTCCAGCAGGTTGCAAATTGAATATAATTTTTTTCTGCATCTAGCTCTGAAAAACTATTTGGGCTTCTAGCGGTGTGTGGGACTTGGTCTATTAGTCCATCTATACTGACCTCCATCAGGTTGCAAATTAAAAATAATTTTTTTCTGCATCTAGCTCTGAAAAAATATTTGGGCTTCTAGCAGTGTGTGGGACTTGGTCTATTAGTCCATCTATACTGACCTCCATCAGGTTGCAAATTAAAAATAATTTTTTTCTTCATTTAGCTCTGAAAAAATATTTGGGCTTCTAGCAGTGTGTGGGACTTGTTCTATTAGTCCTTCTATACTGACCTCCAGCAGGTTGCAAATTGAATATAATTTTTTTCTGCCTCTAGCTCTGAAAAAATATTTGGGCTTCTAGCTGTGTGTGGGACTTGGTCTATTAGTCCATCTATACTGACCTCCATCAGGTTGCAAATTAAAAATAATTTTTTTCTGCATCTAGCTCTGAAAAAATATTTGGGCTTCTAGCAGTGTGTGGGACTTGTTCTATTAGTCCTTCTATACTGACCTCCAGCAGGTTGCAAATTGAATATAATTTTTTTCTGCATCTAGCTCTGAAAAAATATTTGGGCTTCTAGCGGTGTGTGGAACTTGGTCTATTAGTCCATCTATACTGACCTCCATCAGGTTGCAAATTAAAAATAATTTTTTTCTGCATCTAGCTCTGAAAAAATATTTGGGCTTCTAGCAGTGTGTGGGACTTGGTCTATTAGTCCATCTATACTGACCTCCATCAGGTTGCAAATTAAAAATAATTTTTTTCTTCATTTAGCTCTGAAAAAATATTTGGGCTTCTAGCAGTGTGTGGGACTTATTCTATTAGTCCTTCTATACTGACCTCCAGCAGGTTGCAAATTGAATATAATTTTTTTCTGCATCTAGCTCTGAAAAAATATTTGGGCTTCTAGCGGTGTGTGGGACTTGGTCTATTAGTCCATCTATACTGACCTCCATCAGGTTGCAAATTAAAAATAATTTTTTTCTGCATCTAGCTCTGAAAAAATATTTGGGCTTCTAGCAGTGTGTGGGACTTGGTCTATTAGTCCATCTATACTGACCTCCATCAGGTTGCAAATTAAAAATAATTTTTTTCTTCATTTAGCTCTGAAAAAATATTTGGGCTTCTAGCAGTGTGTGGGACTTGTTCTATTAGTCCTTCTATACTGACCTCCAGCAGGTTGCAAATTGAATATAATTTTTTTCTGCCTCTAGCTCTGAAAAAATATTTGGGCTTCTAGCGGTGTGTGGGACTTGGTCTATTAGTCCATCTATACTGACCTCCATCAGGTTGCAAATTAAAAATAATTTTTTTCTGCATCTAGCTCTGAAAAAATATTTGGGCTTCTAGCAGTGTGTGGGACTTGTTCTATTAGTCCTTCTATACTGACCTCCAGCAGGTTGCAAATTGAATATAATTTTTTTCTGCATCTAGCTCTGAAAAAATATTTGGGCTTCTAGCGGTGTGTGGAACTTGGTCTATTAGTCCATCTATACTGACCTCCATCAGGTTGCAAATTAAAAATAATTTTTTTCTGCATCTAGCTCTGAAAAAATATTTGGGCTTCTAGCAGTGTGTGGGACTTGGTCTATTAGTCCATCTATACTGACCTCCATCAGGTTGCAAATTAAAAATATTTTTTTTCTTCATTTAGCTCTGAAAAAATATTTGGGCTTCTAGCAGTGTGTGGGACTTGTTCTATTAGTCCTTCTATACTGACCTCCAGCAGGTTGCAAATTGAATATAATTTTTTTCTGCATCTAGCTCTGAAAAAATATTTGGGCTTCTAGCGGTGTGTGGGACTTGGTCTATTAGTCCATCTATACTGACCTCCATCAGGTTGCAAATTAAAAATAATTTTTTTCTTCATTTAGCTCTGAAAAAATATTTGGGCTTCTAGCAGTGTGTGGGACTTGGTCTATTAGTCCATCTATACTGACCTCCATCAGGTTGCAAATTGAATAAAAAAAATTTCTGCATATAGCTCTGAAAAAATATTTGGGCTTCTAGCGGTGTGGGGACTTGGTCTATTAGTCCATCTATACTGACCTCCATCAGGTTGCAAATTAAAAACAATTTTTTTCTGCATCTAACCCAGCCAATAGTTTTGGCCTAATACCACAGTTTGGCCACTCAGCTCTGCTCGGTTACCATCCATTGTTTTTTTGTGCAAACAACTCCAGAGTTGGGAATAGGCGTGTTGGGAAGGGGAAAAAATGTTGTGTCCGTGGGGTAGGTGCAGAAGAAAGACCATCTTCCAGCCAAACTAAAATGTCTACTTCTTTTAGCGGACAATGTGATAAGATCCCTTTCTTACGGCCACGCCAATCGCTACAAATTCCAGATGAGGCACAAAAACAGCAGGTGCTTCAGCAGGTGCTTCAACGGATATCAAGTTCTCCTTTAAGTGGGCTCTCCTCCACATCAACTTCAACATCACAAATACTCCAGTCCTCAAAGGTGTCACCCAAATCGCACTTGCATCCTCACAGCTCCCAAATCTCCAGCTGCCCGTCTGAGTATGAGGTAGAACAGATGGTTGAGTCTGCAGAGCTGTTTACTCATACTATAGCCTGGGAATCAGAGGTCGACTCCAGCGCTTCTGTGAATCCAGACGAGCAAATGATCTGCACTGATGCCCAGAATCTTTATGAGTCGGATCCAGGACCAGACGCAGAAGGTTCTGACCATAATGTAGACCCTCATTCCCAAACTGTAACTCCTGTTGGTGGAGACAATGAGGAAGACGATGATAAGACTCAAATACCTGATTGGAGCGACAACTTTAGTTTTTTGTCAGGGCAGGAACAGGTTGGCTCTGAGGACGACGGGTGTGATAACGCACAGGGTGATGATGATGAGGTCGGAGATCCCACTTACTGTCAACCCACAGTCAGCCAAGAGATGAGGTCAGCAGAGGAGGTGGAGGAAGATGCTAGTGACGACGAGGTCAGGTTGCGCCTTCCTGGACAGAGACGTAGTACTGGAAGCACGTCAACAACTGCATCCTCAAACACAACTCTGCCTCTCACCACAAGTCGTGGTGGCTCTTCAGGTCGCATGGGTGCTAAGCCTTGCATAGCCTGGGCATTTTTTCAGATCGATAAAGATGACCCAACTCGTGTTATCTGTAACATTTGTCAGCAAAAGCTAAGTAGAGGCCAAAAAATACATAGTTTGAGTACTTCATGCATGAACCGGCACATGGACATGAAGCATAAGTTGCAGTGGGAAGCTCAGTGTGCTACAATGCAGCCTAGCCGGCCGGGCCAACCTCCGTCTGCCATATCTTGTGCATCCGCGGCCTCTTCATCCTTTGTGACTGGGGGGACAGCAGTCACACCTGTTTTGGGGCGCAGACCTGCCACCTCTTTACCCGCAACAGCCAGCGTGATTGGCAGGTCATCATTTTCTTTGGAGGTGGTAACACCAGCTGGTCTTGAGCGCTGTCCGACATCGATAGCACCACCTTTGGATCAAGGCAACCTAACATGTCCGCCTGCATCTTTCTCACAGACCGGCAGTTTGCCGGGGACACCCTTATCAACCCCGTCTAAGCACAATAGCCAGCCCTCGGTCCCTCAGATGTGGACAAGTAAAAGACCATTTCCTCCTAGCCATGAGAAAGCTAAGAGGTTGAATTTCACCATCTGCAAGCTCTTGGCTACAGAAATGCTGCCTTTCCGCCTGGTGGACACAGAGGATTTTCGAGACCTTATGTCCGTCGCAGTGCCCCAGTACCAGATGCCCAGTCGGCACTACTTCTCAAAGAAAGGTGTGCCTGCGCTCCACCAGCATGTCGCACACAACATCTCCGCTTCTTTGAGAAACTCTGTGTGTGACAGGGTGCATTTCACCACAGACACTTGGACGAGTAGGCATGGACAGGGGCGTTACATGTCGCTGACTGGGCACTGGGTAACTATGGTGACAGCAGGACAAGGGGCTGCTGTCCAAGTCTTGCCGTCCCCACGAGTTGTGCGTCAATCCTCTTTATGTCAAAGTTCCTCCACTGCTTCTGCCTCCTCAACCTCCTCTCGGTCTTCCACCTGCACCCAAAGCCTGTCTGGTCATGCCACAAGCTTTCTAACTGTGCAGAAGGGATCCTGCACACCTCCTTACTATGCTGGCAGTAGGGCTCAACGTTATCAGGCGGTTTTTACATTGAAATGTCTGGGAAATGTGAGTCACACAGCTGAGGAGTTGTGGTCAGCTCTGGAGAACCAATTTCATGAATGGTTGTCTCCACTGGACCTGAAACCAGGGAAGGCCGTGTGCGACAATGCTGCAAACCTGGGTGCGGCCCTTCGCCGGGGCAATGTCACACACGTGCCTTGTATGGCTCACGTTTTGAACCTGGTTGTCCAGCAATTTTTAGCCCACTATCCCAGACTAGATGGCCTTCTGCAGAGGGCACGGTCGCTGTGTGCTCACTTTTCCATTCGCATCCCGCAGCTCAGCGACTTACATCTCTACAGAAGTCGTTGGGCCTGCCACTTCACCGGCTAAAATGCGATGTGCCTACCCGGTGGAATTCAACTCTGCACATGTTGCAGCGACTGTGGCAGCACCGACAAGCCCTGGTGCAATACGTTCTGACGTATAGCCTGGGCCAACGAGATTCAGAGGTGGGGAAAATCACGCTGGAGGAGTGGTCTCAGATCAGGGACCTATGCACCCTTCTGCACAGTTTTGAAATGGCGACGAAGATGTTTAGTGCTGACGATGCCATTATCAGCATGACTATTCCGGTGATTTACATTCTGGAGCACATGTTAAACAGAATTCGGAGTCAGGTGGTGGCACAAGAGGAGGTGGAGGAAGTAGAGGAGGAGGAGTTGTATGCGGAAGGGCTAACATCTGCAAGGTCCAGACGGTCGGCAGCACCAAGGCGGCAGGCATGTGAGGGTGGGGGAGATGATTTTACCAGGGCGCATGGTAGCAGCCAAACTAGTGAGGAAGGTGCAGGAGCCCAGGAAGAAGTGGAGGACGAACTGATGGAAGACTCATCAGATGATTGAGACCTTGATCACATTTCTGTTGTGCGAGGTTGGGGGGAGAGGACAGAGGAAGGAAGCATGATTGTTACCTCGCCACCAACACAACAGGGACTTGGTGCTCCTGGATGCGCAACACACATGAGTGCCTTCTTGCTGCACTACCTGCAACATGACCCTCGAATTGTGAGAATTAGAAATAATCCTGACTACTGGGTTGCCACACTGTTAGATCCCCGGTACAAAAGTAAATTTGCAGAAATTATTCCTGCCATAGAAAGGGATGCACGCATGCAGGAGTATCAGCAGAGACTGTTGCAGAATCTTACATGTGCTTTTCCACAAAATACCAGTGGTGCACGTAGTGAATCTCACAGTTCCAACTTGCCAACCGTGGGACCGTCAAGTGTTCAGCACTCAAACCGTAACAGAACCACAGTATCTGCTGGTAACATCAATTTTGCGGAATCATTTCACCACTTTTTTAGCCCATCCTTTGCAAGGCCACAGGAGACAAGAAGTCTGACACATAGTCAACGCCTAGAGACGATGGTACAGGAGTATCTCCAAGTAAACATTGAAGCCACGACTGTGTCACTGGACCCTTGCTCTTTTTGGGCTTCCAATCTGGATAAATGGCCAGAGCTAGCCACTTACGCCTTGGAGATCTTGTCATGCCCCGCAGCCAGAGTTCTGTCTGAACGTGTGTTCAGCGCTGCTGGTGGTGTGCTGACAGATAAGCGCACGCGGCTCTCCACTGATAATGTAGACAGACTCACGTTCATAAAGATGAACAAATCATGGATCCGAAACGACTTTTCTACCCCTGTGTCATCCTGGGGAGAGTAAAAGCTTGATGATTGGTTAAAATCACCCTACCAACCGTTTTAAGCTTTCAAATTACTAATCATGTTTATCTGTATCTTGACTGGAAAATAATTTGGGCTTTGTAGCAGTGTGCAGCACTGATCCTATTAGGCCATCTATAATAAGCTTCACCAGATTTAAAATTAAAAATAATTTTTAGCTGCATCTAGCCCGGAAAATAATTTTGGGGCTCCGAGATGCGCAAGACACATAAGTGCCTTCTTGCTGCACTACCTGCAGCATGACCCTCATATTGTCAGAATTCGAAGTAATCATGACTACTGGGTTGCCACACTCTTAGATCCCCCAAACTTTTCGATCAACCTTTTCATTTTAATAAAGACCAAAAAAATGGTCATTTTTGAAATTATAAGCATTAGCAGGTTGTTAGAAACTGAAATCAAACAGTTTTCAACTCAAAACTTTATTCTAGGTGATGTTACATTTTCACATAGGACCCCTTGTTCGAAAGGAGCTTCTGAACTCTCTCGTCCATTGAATTTGTCAGGTTTTGGATGGTTTCTGCTTCAATTGTTTTGCATGAGGACAGAATACCCTCCCAGAGCTGTTGCTTAGATGTGAACTGCCTCCCGCCATCATAGACACTCCTTTTAATGATGCTCCAAAGGTTCTGAATGGGGTAGAGGTCAGGGGAGCATGGGGGTCACACCATAAGTTTGTCCCCTTTTATGCCCATATCAGCCAGAGATGCAGATGTTTTATGTGCAGCATGAGATGGTGCATTATCATGCAGAAAAATGATCTTGCTGTGAAATACATGGTTCTTCTATTTGAACCATGGCAGGAAGTGCTGTTTGAGAAAATCCACATACATTATGGAGTTCATCTTTAGCGCCTTCAGGGATCCTAAAGGGGCCGACAATCTCTCTCCCCATGATTCCAGCCCAAAACATTACTCCACCTCCTCCTTGTTGGTGCTGTAGCCGTGTTTGCGTGGGGTGTCCATCAACCAGCCATCCTCCACTCCATTCATCTGGACCATCGAGCGCTGCACGGCACTCATCCGTGAACAAAACAGTTTTGAAATCAGTCTTCATGTAATGTTTGGCCCACTGGAGCCATTTCTGCTTGTGTGAAGTGGATAGAGGAGGTCGACAGGATGGCGTATGCACAGCTGCAAACCTCTGAAGGACCCTGCATCTTGTTGTTCGGGGGATGTTGGAGGCACAAGCAGCTTCAAAAACTTGTCTGCTGCTATGACAAGGCTTTTTTGCCGCTGCTCTTTCAACCTGACGTAATTGCCTGTAGGAAAGAGTCCTCAATTTGCCCTTATCAGCACGCACACGTGTGTACTGTGAATCAGCTACATACTTCTTGATTGCCAAGACACTTCATCCTGATCATCGCACAATGTTGATTGTAGTCATGCCTTGACCTAAACACTCCACAATTTGTTGCTTCTCAGCAGCCGACACATCCTTTTTCTTTCCCATTTTGGCAGAAAATGTAGGCTGCTTAATAATGTGAGAGAGCCTTCTTAAGTAGTCTTGCCTTTCATTGGACACACCTGCCAAACTAATTAGCACAGGTGTCTGCAATTGCTTACAGTGATATAAAGAGCCCTGACACACATCACCATCAATGAGTTTAACTGACAAACAAACAAATTCTTCCCTTATCACTCCTAAACACTTTTTGCATAATAATTTGGAACGCAGTGTACATGTGCTTTTCCACAAAACACCAGTGGTTCACGTAGTGAATCTTACAGTTCTAACTTGCCAACCGTGGTCTGTATGGAATTGTTCAATAAAGGGCCCAAAATTAAGATAACATAGATGGGAGAGGTCTCTATGAATAGGAATTCCTAAGTATTTGATACCCTGTGAGGGCCAGGCAAAGGGAAAGTTGGACTGGATGGAATCCTATATGGATTTGGGGAGGGAGACATCGAGGGCCTCAGACTTCGCTGCATTGATTTTAAAATTTTACCATGTAACAAAGTGATCTATTTCAGCCATAACAGCAGGGATGGATATATGTGATTGAGTGATATATACTAGGACATCATCAGCAAATAGAGAGCACTTGTACTCGGTGCCTCCCACCTCAATCCACCTAATATTGGGGTTATGGCGAATTGATGAGAGCAGGTGCTCCGTCACTAGGATGTATAAGAGAGGGGACAGAGGACATCCCTGCCTTGTCCCATTGGTGATTGTGAAAGGTGATGAAAATGTTCTGACGCACCCCCTGGGCCTTGGGACACCCGGAGCCGGACCCTTTTTGGTTGATGCTGGTGGTTGTAGTCTTCGTGGCGGCGATCCGGTTCCGTGGCTCAGGGCGGTCAAACCAGTGGCGGAACTATTTATGTGGTTTTGATGTTTAAATGTCCGACTACGCCACCCGTGGATTGCGGTCAGAGTGAACCGCCGCTACAGGGCAGACCGCTAAGGCTGGTGTTGTGGGTGCAGCAGAGCGTAGCATAACTCCCCACGGGAGGAGTATAGCCTCAGGGCAGTGTATGCGGAGGATGGGGGTGATGGTGCAGGGCAGCAGCAGTAACGACACGGAGTCAGTGATGCAGTTCAGGGCCTTTACTCACAGTTCTTATTATCCAGACCACGTCTGCAGGTAACGGCTGCCCACGTCGTACTGTGCTCACCAGGTGAGGGGCTCAGACAACTCCCAGATAACTTTGGAGCGCTTCACAGGACCCCCTTTGTGTGTCCTTTGTCTGGCCTTTCTTACCAACACTTCTGTCCGGCTGCCTCGGGCCTTCTCTTGGTAAACTTGGTGCCAGTTTCCCTGACCCTATGTGGTGCCTTCCTAGCGGGTGGAGCAAGGGGCTGCGCCACATAAAATGTCAGAGCCTCCGGTTTCTAGCTGAGGGTCGTTTCCTGCCTCCACTAGTTCGGGGACCGGTCTCCCCCTTTGGCCTGACCCCTCCACGCAGGTGGATTCGGGCGTGCGGTGGCGACTCGCCCGTCCGCACCCCTGGGATCCCTTCATTCCTCGTTCCTGGAGCCTTCTCCGCTCCTCTTCCTTTCTTCTCCCTCTTGCAGGCCTGGGCCTCTGTTACTAGGCCCGCCTCCGGAGTAGAGCTCATGCAGAGCCCCTGCTCCCTGCCACTTCTGCTCAGACTTCTCTGCACTGAACTAAGATGGTGCCCACCTTTTATACTCCCTTCTCAATGCACCCAGGAACTGCTTCCTCCCTGCTCCTGCACTGCAGGGTTCCCCTTCCTCAGTGTTCCCTCCCCCCACTCCAGCCAGGGACAGGGACTGTCGTGCCCATCTCAGGGGCATATTGGTCGCCCTGCCCCACGGCAATGTGGTGTAATGCATGCAGGTGTCGGGTCCTGATCCACACTCCATCCTTATCTGAGAGTGAGATATCACACCTCTGGGTGAGGTGCAATACGTCTGTAGCAACCGAGCCCTCGGTGCTACAGTTCCATTTATCTTCAGCCTAGGTGACGTATTGTGATACAGGGCCATGATTTTGGCTATAAAAGGGTCCGCTAGACCCCTATCCCAAGCTTTTTAAGAGAATCATATATGGCGTGCCAGGAGACTCTATGGAATGCTTTCTCAGCATCCAACGAGAGTATCTACTTACAAATTTTTAACTGCATCTAGCCCAGGAAATACTTTGTGCCTAGTAGCAGTGTCTGCTAGTCAGCGGAATATCCCGGCTGTTAAGCAAGCTACACCACCTGTAGTTTGGACACTTAATTTTTTCAAAGGAAATGCTTCGGGACCACGGGATACTCAGTGAAGAGCATCAGGAGGCACCCCAAGGCATAGGGGCTGGGACTGGCACTAGGATGCCTTGCGGTGGACAGCCGAGCTCGATCCTTATAAAAGCTTTTTAACTGCAGCAGCTTTAGTGGACGCTACTGGAGCTGGAATTACGCGGCTGCTGGCATGAGACTTGCCCTCCAATAGATCCTTGTAAATGGATTTAAAGTGTATTCATTCAAATTAGAGGGACAATTTAAATTAAAAAGCTTAGAGCTGCCTCCACCACAGGGGGCTCTCTCGACCCACCAGCGGACAGGCACCAGTATTGGGAGAGGGGGGCTGGCCGTCAGGGTTCACCGCGGCTCTGGCACAAACCCGGCGACACGGAGGTGGCACGGGCAGGAGCGGACTGGCCGTCTCGGCTTCTCACTTTTTGGATTTTAGAAGGGCATGACATGCCTATATCTGTGTCTCCCCCTCCTTTTACTCCTCCACCTCTTTTCTTTTCGCATGACTATATGTACTTGTCACTTTTCCATGTGTTAGTTGTGTCTTCTGAGCAGTTTGTCAGCTTTTGGACACCTTTGAAGGTGTTTTCTATGTGTTTCTATGTGTTTTTGTTTGCCTGCCATTGGTTTTAACGGTGTTCGAAGGTGTTCGACGAACAGTTCGACGAACAGTTCGGCGAACACACGGGTGTTCGACGAACCGAACCGAACTCGAACACTACGGGGGTGGCTCAACACTAATGCTTTCACCGACACTTCCCAAACAGACCAGCAGGCATTTGAAGGAGTCTCACTACAGCAGCATTGATTGCAGCTGGGCGAGGCTGGACCTCGTCTAGCACAGAGAGAGAGAGAATTAACTCCCTCACAGCCGAAAACACAAAGCACCAAAAAGTCAGCTGCGAGAAGTCAGGCTGTGTAATCGTGACGATCTTCGTGGCGACACACCCGTGACAGTACCCCCCCTTCTACGAGGGGCCTCCGGACCCTCAGGGCCAGGTTTATCCGGGTGAGTCGTGTGGAAGGCCCGAACTAATCGGTCTGAGTTAATATCCGACGCAGGAACCCACATCCTCTCCTCAGGACCATACCCTTTCCAATGAACCAGGTACTGAAGGGACCGGCGATTAAAACGTGAATCGATGACCCTTGATACCTGGAACTCCAAGTTACCATTGACCACCACTGGAGGGGGAGGTAAAGGTGACGGTACCACCGGCGCCACATACCTCTTAAGCAACGATCTGTGGAACACGTTGTGAATTTTAAACGTAGGGGGGAGGTCAAGACGGAATGCCACCGGATTAATAATAGAACTTATTCTGTACGGCCCGATGAACCTGGGACCCAGTTTCCAGGAGGGAACCTTAAGTTTAATATTCCTGGTAGACAACCATACCCGATCGTTCACACTTAGGTCCGGACCAGACACTCTCCTCCTATCAGCCATACATTTGTATCGGTTCCCCATAGTATTCAGATTCTTCAGCACCCCTCTCCATACTGAAGCGAGTGATGAGGAAAATCGTTCCTCCTCAGGAACCCCCGAAGAGCCCCCCCTACTGAAAGTACAAAACTGGGGGTGAAAACCATATGCCCCAAAAAACGGGGACTTACCAGTGGACTCGCTCCGCCTATTATTAAGAGCAAACTCTGCCAGAGGTAAGAAAGAAGCCCAGTCCTCCTGGTTCTCTGACACAAAACACCGGAGATATGTCTCCAAGCTCTGGTTCATACGTTCCGTCTGACCATTGGTCTGAGGGTGAAAAGCCGATGAGAATGACAAATGCATCCCCCGCCGTGCACAAAACGCCTTCCAGAACTTGGACACAAACTGAGACCCCCGATCAGACACCACATCGGAGGGTACCCCGTGAAGCCTCACAATCTCCCCAATGAACACCTGCGCAAGAGTTTTAGCATTAGGGAGAGCCGGAAGAGCGATAAAATGTGCCATCTTGCTGAACCTGTCCACTACAACGAGTATGACCGTTTTACCCGAAGACGGAGGGAGGTCCGTAATAAAGTCCATAGACAGATGAGTCCAAGGACGCTCCGGGATCTTCAAAGGTAAGAGGGCCCCAGAAGGGACGGGTATGTGAGGTCTTAGAGCGCGCACAAACCCCACAGGACGCGACAAAAGTTACCACCTCCTTATGTAAGTTAGGCCACCAAAACCGACGCGAGAGGAGATCCACAGTTGCTTTACTCCCCGGGTGTCCTGCCAAAACTGAGTTATGGTGTGCCTCGATCACCTTTTGTCGCAACTGATCTGGAATAAACAGTCTCCCCGGAGGTCCAACAGGGGCATCCCCCTGAGCCTCCAATACCTCCTCCTCCAGCTCAGAGCATACTGCCGAAACCACCACCCCCTCCTGAAGGATAGGAATCGGGTCGTCCGTATTCCCGGCCCCAGGGAAACTACGAGATAAGGCATCCGCCTTTACATTTTTTGACCCAGGACGATATGTAACGACAAAATTAAACCTGGTAAAAAACAATGACCACCTAGCTTGTCTGGGATTCAGACGTTTCGCGGACTCCAGATATAGCAGGTTCTTGTGATCGGTGATGACGGTGACCGGATGGACTGCCCCCTCCAAAAAATGGCGCCACTCCTCAAAAGCTAACTTAATGGCCAAGAGTTCCCTATTGCCGACATCGTAATTCCTCTCAGCGGACGACAATTTTTTAGAGAAAAAGGCGCACGGATGCCACTTACCAGGGGACGAACCCTGTGACAATACTGCTCCCACCCCTACCTCGGAAGCGTCTACCTCTACAATGAATGGCTGTGACGCATCAGGTTGAATGAGTATGGGTGCCGAGGCAAAACATTTTTTCAAGGAGGAGAATGCTTGCCAAGCCTTGTCAGACCACCTAGAAAAATCCGTCCCCTTTTTAGTCATGTCTGTGAGAGGCTTAACCATGGACGAGAAATTACGAATGAACTTCCGGTAATAATTAGCAAACCCCAGGAAACGTTGTAGTGCCTTAAGATTCTCTGGCCGATCCCACTCAAGAACTGCCCGCACTTTCCCAGGGTCCATACGAAAACCGGACGCTGAAACCAGGAAGCCTAAAAACTGGAGTTCCTGTACGGCGAACACACACTTTTCCCATTTGGCATACAGTTTATTATCCCGCAAGATCTGTAACACCTGCCTAACGTGCTCCTGATGAGACACCAGATCCGGCGAGTAAATTAAGATATCATCCAGATATATGACAACAAACTGTCCCACCAGGCGGCGAAAAATGTCATTAACAAAGTGTTGGAACACCGCCGGGGCATTAGTCAGACCGAATGGCATGACAAGGTTCTCATAATGCCCCTCCGGAGTGTTAAACGCCGTCTTCCACTCATCCCCCTCCTTCATCCTAATCAGATTGTACGCCCCCCTGAGATCCAACTTAGAGAACCATTTGGCGCCCACGATCTGATTAAAGAGATCGGGAATAAGTGGGAGTGGATACGGATCTCGGACCGTAATCCGATTAAGTTCACGGAAATCCAGGCAAGGGCGTAGGCCTCCATCTTTCTTCTTAACAAAGAAGAACCCCGCAGCCACCGGTGAAGATGAAGGTCTAATATGCCCCTTAGCCAGACTTTCTGAAATATAATCCTTCATGGCCTGCCTCTCAGGACCAGAAAGGATATACAACCTAGCTTTAGGTAACTTGGCCTCAGGGAGCAGTTTTACAGAACAGTCATACTCGCGATGAGGAGGTAGTTCCTGACACCCTTTCTCCGAGAATACATCCTCAAAGTCCGCCAGAAATGGAGGTAAGACCCAAGGAGTAACCGCACCGATGACCGTGTTCATGCAGTTTTTATTACAGAATTTACTCCATTGGCTTATCTCTCTGGTTTGCCAATTAATAACCGGGTTATGCTTAGTTAACCAAGGAAGGCCCAACACTATAGGAGTGGGAAGACCCTCCAACACGTAGCAAGACAACAGTTCTTTATGTATCGCCCCCACTTGAAGTTTTACATCATGCACAGCTTGCAAAAAACTTCCCTGACCGAGAGGCCTGGCATCGATCGAGAATATGGGGATGGGTTTAGCCAACTCACTCAATCGCATACCTTGAACCCGGGCAAACCGAGCATCAACCAGATTATCCCCGGCCCCACTATCCAGAAGAACAGATATCCTCTCAGTTCTCGTACCCACCACCACCTCCGCCGGTACGAGAAACTGAGACGAACCTAGGGACGAAATACCTACTCCCAGATTGCCGTCCACCACACAACCTGGGATCAACAGTTTTCCGACGACTCTTCACTCTGCAAGGGACGGGATGGACACCCCCCAATATAATGTCCCTTTCTCCCGCAGAAGAAACACCTTCCTGTCTTATGGCGCACCACCGGTCCCCTCCCCCGAAATGATGTCCCTCCTAATTGCATAGGCTCCTCTGGACTGACCAGGGGAAACACCATATGAGGGGACCTTGTAGGAGGTGGAGTCATCACAGGGGGTCGAGTTATCCCGCACCTCTCCCGAAGCCGTCTGTCAACGCGAATAGCCAGGGCCATAGCGGCTTCCAGTGACGCAGGAGAGTCATACTGTGCCAACACATCCTGTAATTTGTCGGATAAACCTTGACAAAACTGGCTCCTAAGAGCCGGGTCATTCCACTGGGTGTCCGTGGCCCATCTACGGAACTCCGAACAGAATTCCTCCGCCGGACGATCTCCCTGCTGGATCCTACGTAACTTAGACTCAGCAAGGAAGATACGATCTGGGTCATCATATACGAGTCCCAGAGCAGCGAAAAACCTATCCACTGACTTGAGAGCCGGGGAGCCCGGGGGAAGAGAGAACGCCCAAGATTGTGGGTCCCCTTGTAGGAGCGAGATGACAATTCCCACCCTTTGTTCTTCACTCCCCGATGACCGAGGCCGCAGCCGAAAGTACAATTTGCATGCCTCCCGGAAAACAAAAAACTTGTCCCGCCCCCCAGTGAACCTGTCAGGGAGAGCTACTTTAGGTTCTGGTCCGGCTTGCTCCTGAGGATGCAAAACCTTGGACCTAACGTCCGCCAGCTCCATGGACAAACTCTGCAACTGCCGAGCTAGACCGGCTACTGGATCCATGGTAGCTGGAGAAAAACTAAGTGGGTCGGTGAAAATGTCACGCTGTCTCTGTATACTGGAGGTAGGGGGCCTAAGCTGACCCTAAGCTGGGGCCCTGACTAATCCCTCAACCTGGAGGTACTGTTAAAGGTACAGAGGTCCAGGCCGCCAGCGTAACCCCTACCTCCTGAGGATCCCTGCACCTAAGTAATCTAGTCCTGAGAAGGACCCCGATCATAACAAAAGAGAACAAGTAATAATATGCCCACACACAGTACTTAGACGAACGAGACAGTACAAGGGAAAAACCAAAACCACCTTGCATACAAAAACTACACAACTACAACAGAGGGAACACCTACGGGAAAGGAGATAAATGATAAAGCGAGGAAGGGAAAAAACACTCCAAATACACTTATCTCAGAAACTCCAAATACCACGATCCGCTCTGTTAGTCTGTATGAAATGCTTTCACCGACACTTCCCAAACAGACCAGCAGGCATTTGAAGGAGTCTCACTACAGCAGCATTGATTGCAGCTGGGCGAGGCTGGACCTCGTCTAGCACAGAGAGAGAGAGAATTAACTCCCTCACTGCCGAAAACACAAAGCACCAAAAAGTCAGCTGCGAGAAGTCAGGCTGTGTAATCGTGACGATCTTCGTGGCGACACACCCGTGACAGATATACAGGACGATTGTGAATCTGTAAGAGCTGAACAAGCTGTTGAAGGTGGAAGCCTTCAAAATGGAAACAATAAAATCTTCAATAAAAATGCTGTTTCCTGGTTGTTTAATGGCCGTCCTGGACTTAAAAGACGCTTATTATCACGTCCCGATACACAAGGACTACCACAAGTTCCTCAGAGTAGCTGTTCCTATGGGTGGAGTGGTCAAGCACTACCAATATACAGCCCTCCCATTCGGCATCGCCTTAGCCCTAAGAGTCTTCACCAAAGTGGTTGCAGAGGTGATGGCTCATCTAAGGGAGCAGAACACCCTGATCATCCCATACCTAGACGACTTCCTGATAATAGGCAGCTCCTTCCTAGACTGCAAATCCCATCTGGAAAAGGTCATGGATTCCTTGACTCGCTTAGGGTGGCTTTTGAATCTGGAAAAGTCCAAGACAGAACCATGCCAGATACAGGAGTACCTCGGCGTCATACTGGATTAAAAAATTCAGGAGTGTCATCTCCCATCAGGGAAAATTCAAAAAATCTTAAACCTGATATCACGGGCAAAATCCCACCCGTCTATGTCCCTTTGGAAGGCCATGTCCCTGCTAGGTTCCCTGACAGCGTGCTTTCCGGCCGTTCAATGGGCTCGAATACATACCAGGACCCTTCAGTGGGAAATCCTAGAGGCAGAAAAAGCACTAAAAGGGCATTTTGCAGGGTTGTTAACGCTATCTGTAAAAACCACACTTTCCCTAGAGTGGTGGGGGAACATACACAATCTGGCCCGGGGGATTCCTTGGACAATCCCGACACCGCAAGTCCTGACCACAGATGCAAGCCCCGGGGGCTGAGGGGCCCACGTCAGCAATCTGGTAGCTCAGGGGGTCTGGACAGAATGCCTGAAACTAATGTCCTCAAACATGAAGGAGCTCCTAGCAGTAGAGCAGGCACTCCGGGAGTTCATGCACACACTACAAGGACATCACGTGAGGGTCTTTTCAGACAACGAGTAGTAGTGGCATACCTGAATCACCAGGGGGGTACACGGTCTCATTCCCTAATGCAGATGACAGAGGTAATCTTTCACTTAGCCGAGAAGAACTTGCAATCCCTATCCGCTCTACACATAAAAGGGGTAGAAAACAGCACCGCACACTTTCTGAGTCGGACTCAGTTGAAACAGGGCGAGTGGGAATTTAGTCAGGCAGTTTTTTGGCAGATTGTACAAAGGTGGGGCAGGCCCTCCATAGATCTGTTTGCTAGAAATGAGAACCAAAAAACATGCTCTTTTTGCTCCCTAGATCCCAAAGGGAACCCGGTAGCAGTGGATGCCTTTATGATCCCATGGAATTACCCTCTACACTTTTCCTCCAAACTCTCTGATTCCAGCTGTTCTGAGGAAAATCAGAGAAGAGGAAGCAAGGGTAATCCTAATAGCCCCCTTTTGGCCAAAGAGAGCATGGTTTTCATGGCTGAGGAGGTTGTCAATCTCCGATCCATGGGTTCTCCCGGAGCTCCTGGACCTTCTTTCTCAGTGTCCGGTCCTTCATCCTCAGGTGTCAAGCTTACACTTGACAGCCTGGAATTTGAGAGGGCTCTTCTGAAAGACAAAGGTTTCTCCCCAAATTTGATCACCACACTACTTCAAAGTAGAAAACCAGTCACCACCAAACTATATGGGAAAACCTGGAAGAAATTCCTTTCAGTCTCAGGTTCCAGGTTGGGTGGGGAGGTTCCATTGATAGCTATCCTGGAATTTTTACAGAGGGGTTAGGTGCAGGGCCTGGCCACAAGTACCTTAAAAGTTCAAGTTGCGGCCCTGGGAGCGCTCTATAATTTTGATCTAGCCAGGGATAGATGGGTATCTAGGTTTATTAAGGCATCAGCTAGATCCTGTCCTATCCCATCCCGAAATACTACACCCTGGGATTTAAACTTGGACCTTTCAGCCCTAATGGAGGCACCTTTAGCACCCCTGTCAGAAGCATCCCTAAAAACTCTGTCTCTAAAAACAGCACTCTTGGTAGCTCTCACATCCGCACGTAGGGTTAGTGATATTCAGGCCCTATCGGCAGGCCCCCCCTTCACACAAATCTTGGAGGATAGGGTTATTCTGAAAACTGACCCTGCCTATCTACCAAAAGTGGCGTCAAGATTTCACAGGTCCCAGGAAATCACCCTCCCTTTTTTCTGCCCTAACCCTAGGAACACGAAAGAGAAGTTCTTGCATACACTAGACGTCAGAAGGTGCCTAATCCAGTATCTAGAGGCAACACAAGAGTGTAGGCAGGATAGTTCTCTCTTTGTCTGCTTTCAGGGTCCTCGTAAGGGGAAGAAAGCTTCTAAGGGCTCGCTGGCCAGATGGATAAGAGAGGCCATCACATTATCTTACTCCTCACGTGGAGAAGCTGCCCCGGAGAAACTGAAGGCCCACTCAACAAGAGCGGTGGTAGCCTCCTGGGCGGAGAAGGCCGGTGCTACGATAGAGCAGATATGTAGAGCGGCAACCGGGTCTTCCCCATCTACCTTCTTTAATCACTACCGGCTAGATTTAACCTCTTCTTCAAACCTTCAAGCTGTGGTCCCCCCCTAATGAGTCACTTCTCTGCAATTCTCTCCATGGTGCCGTCATGGGGGAAGGAGAAAGACGTAGTTACTTACCGGTAATGGGATTTCTCAGAGCCCATGATGGCACCCGTACATTCCCTCCCTTCACGTGTGGGTGCTGTCACGGGTGTGTCTCCACGAAGATCGTCGCGACTACACAGCCTGACTTCTCGCAGCTGAGTTTTTGGTGCTTTGTGTTTTGGTAGTGAGGGAGTTAATTCTCTCCCTCTGTGCTTGACGAGGCTCAGCCTCGCCCAGCTGCAGTTAATGCTGCTGGATTGGGATTCCTTCAAATACCTGCTGGTCTGATAGGGAAGTTGTCGGTGAAAGCATTTCTTGCAGACCTTCAGAGCGGATCGTAGTTTGGTGGAGTTCGGAGCGAAGAGTATACGGTGTGGTTTCTTCCCTTCCTCCCTTTATCATTTATCTCCTAACCTGTTGTTGTTCCCTCTGTAATTGTGGTGTGAGTTTTTTGTATGCAAGGTGGTTTTTGGTTTTCCCCTTGTACTGTCTCGCTTGTTTAGTACTGTGTTTGGGCATTTTCTATCCTGTTCCCCATTGTTGTGATCTCAGGACTAGATTAGTGAGGTTCAGGGATATTCAGGAGTTTAGGGTTACGCTGGCGGCCTGGATCTCTGTACCATTAACAGTACCTCCAGGTTGAGGGATTAGTCAGGGCCCCCGTTTAGGGTCAGCTCAGGCCCCTGACCTCCTGTACGTTGAGACAGCGTGACATTTTCACCGACCGACACAAAAAAAAAAATAAAAAATAATTTTTCTCTCCAGCCACAATGGATCCAGTAGCCAGTCTAGCTCGGCAGTTGCAGAGTTTGTCCATGGAGCTGGCGGGCGTTAAGTCCAAGGTTTGGTATCCCCAGGAGCAAGCCGGACCAGAACCTAAAGTAGCTCTCCCTGACAGGTTCACTGGGGGGCGGGACAAGTTTTTTGTATTCCGGGAGGCATGCATGTTGTACTTTCGACTGCGGCCTCGGTCATCGAGGAGTGAGGAGCAAAGGGTGGGAATTGTCATCTCGCTCCTACAAGGGGACCCACAGTCTTGGGCGTTATCTCTTCCCCCGGGCTCCCCGGCTCCCCAGTCAGTGGATAGGTTCTTCGCTGCCCTGGGACAAGTATATGATGACCCGGATCGGATCTCCCTTGCTGAATCTAAGTTACGTAGGATCCACCAGGGAGATCGTCCGGAGGAGGAATTCTGTTCGGAGTTCCGTAGGTGGGCCACGGACACCCAGTGGAATGACCCGGCTCTTAGGAGCCAGTTTTGTCAAGGGTTATCTGACAAATTAAAGGATGTGTTGGCACAGTATGATCCTTCCGCCTCACTGGAAGCCGCTATGGCCCTTGCTATTCGCATTGACAGACGGCTTCGGGAGAGGTGTGGGATAACTCCTTTCCCTGTGATGACTCCACCTCCTACAAGGTCCCCTCATATGGAGGTTCCCCTGGTCAGTCCAGAGGAGCCTATGCAGTTAGGAGGGACATCATTCCGGGGGAGGGGACCGGCGGTGCGCCACAAGACTGGAAGGTGCTTCTTCTGCGGGAGAAAGGGACATTTTATTGTGGGGTGTCCATCCCGTCCTTTGCAGAGTAAAGAGTCATCGGAAAACTGTTGATCCCAGGTTGTGTGGTGGATGGCAATCTGGGAGTAGGTATTTCATCCCTAGGTTCGTCTCAGTTTCTCGTGGCAGCGGAGGTGGTGGTGGGTACGAGAACTGAGAGGATATCTGTTCTTCTAGATAGTGGGGCCGGGGCTAATCTGGTGGACGCTCGGTTTGCCCGGGTTCAAGGTATGCTATTGAATATGTTGGCTAAACCCATACCCATATTTTCGATCGACGCCAGGCCTCTCGGTCAGGGAAGTTTTTTGCAAGTGGTGCATAACGTAAATCTTCAAGTGGGGGCGATACATAAAGAACTGTTGTCTTGGTACGTGTTGGAGGGTCTTCCCACTCCTATTGTGTTGGGCCTTCCTTGGTTAACTAAGCATTATCCAGTTATTAATTGGCAATCCAGGGAGATAAGCCAATGGAGTGAATTCTGTAATAAAAACTGCATGAATACGGTCATCGGTGCTGTCACTCCTAGGGTCTTACCACCATTTCTGGCGGACTTTGAGGATGTATTCTCGGAGAAAGGGTGTCAGGAACTACCTCCTCATCCCGTGTATGACTGTTCTGTAAAATTGCTTCCTGGGGCCAATTTACCTAAATCTAGGTTGTATAACCTATCTGGTCCGGAAAGGCAGGCCATGAAGGATTATATTTCAGAGAGTCTGGCTAAGGGGCATATTAGACCTTCATCTTCCCCGGTGGCCGCGGGGTTCTTCTTTGTGAAGAAGAAAGATGGAGGCCTATGCCCTTGCCTGGATTTCCGTGAACTTAATCGGATTACGGTCCGAGATCCGTATCCACTCCCACTTATCCCCGATCTCTTTAATCAGATCGTGGGCGCCAAGTGGTTCTCTAAGTTGGATCTCAGGGGGGCGTACAATCTGATTAGGATGAAGGAGGGGGATGAGTGGAAGACGGCGTTTAACACTCCGGAGGGGCATTTTGAGAACCTTGTCATGCCATTTGGTCTGACTAATGCCCCGGCGGTGTTACAACACTTTGTTAATGACATTTTTCGCCGCCTGGTGGGTCAATTTGTGGTCACATATCTGGATGACATCTTAATTTACTCGCCTGATCTTGTGTCTCATCAGGAGCATGTTAGGCAGGTGTTACAGATCTTGCGGGATAATAAACTGTACGCCAAATGGGAGAAGTGTGTGTTCGCCGTACAGGAACTCCAGTTTTTAGGCTTCCTGGTGTCAGCGTCCGGTTTTCGTATGGACCCAGGGAAAGTGCGGGCAGTTCTGGAGTGGGATCTGCCAGAGAATCTTAAGGCACTACAACGTTTCCTGGGGTTTGCTAATTATTACCGTAAATTCATTCTTAATTTCTCATCCATGGTTAAACCTCTCACAGACATGACAAAAAAGGGGACGGATTTTTCTAGGTAGTCTGACAAGGCTTGTCAAGCATTCTCCTCCTTGAAAAAATGTTTTGCCTCGGCACCCATACTCATTCAACCTGATGCGTCACAGCCGTTCATTGTAGAGGTAGACGCTTCTGAGGTAGGGGTGGGAGCAGTTTTATCACAAGGTTCGTCCCCTGGTAAGTGGCGTCCGTGCCCTTTTTTCTCAAAAAAATTGTCGTCCGCTGAGAGGAATTACGATGTCGGCAATAGGGAACTCTTGGCCATTAAGTTAGCTTTTGAAGAGTGGTGCCATTTTTTGGAGGGGGCAGTCCATCCGGTCACTGTCATCACCGATCACAAGAACCTGCTTTATCTGGAGTCCGCAAAACGTCTGAAGCCCAGACAAGCCAGGTGGTCATTGTTTTTTACCAGGTTTAATTTTGTCGTTACATATCGTCCTGGGTCAAAAAATGTGAAGGCGGATGCCTTATCTCGTAGTTTCCCTGGGGCCGGGAATACGGATGATCCGGTTCCTATCCTTCAAGAGGGGGTGGTGGTGTCGGCAGTATGCTCTGAGCTTGAGGAGGAGGTATTGGAGGCTCAGGGGGACGCCCCTGTTGGACCTCCAGGGAGACTGTTTGTTCCAGATCAGCTACGACAAAAGGTGATCGAGGCACACCATAACTCAGCTTTGGCAGGACACCCAGGAGGTAAAGCAACTGTGGATCTCCTCTCGCGTAGGTTTTGGTGGCCTAACTTACATAAGGAGGTGGTAACTTTTGTTGCGTCCTGTGGGGTTTGTGCGCGCTCTAAGACCCCACATACCAGTCCGTCTGGGGCCCTCTTACCTTTGAAGATCCCGGAGCGTCCTTGGACTCATCTGTCTAAGGACTTTATTATGGACCTCCCGCCGTCCTCGGGTAAAACGGTCATACTCGTTGTAATAGACAGGTTCAGCAAGATGGCACATTTTATCGCTCTTCCTGCTCTTCCTAATGCTAAAACTCTTGCGCAGGTGTTCATTGGAGAGATTGTGAGGCTTCACGGGGTACCCTCCGATGTGGTGTCGGATCGGGGGTCTCAGTTTGTGTCCAAATTCTGGAAGGCTTTTTGTATTCGGCGGGGGATGCATTTATCGTTCTCATCGGCTTTTCATCCTCAAACCAATGGTCAGACGGAATGTCTGAACCAGAGTTTGGAGACATATCTCCGGTGTTTTGTGTCAGAGAACCAGGAGGACTGGGCTTCTTTCTTACCTCTGGCGGAGTTTGCTCTTAATAATAGGCGGAGCGAATCCACTGGTAAGTCCCCGTTTTTTGGGGCATATGGTTTTCACCCCCAGTTTTGTACTTTCAGTAGAGGGGGTTCTTCGGGGGTTCCTGAGGAGGAACGATTTTCATCATCACTCGCTTCAGTGTGGAGAGGGGTACTGAATAATCTGAGTACTATGGGGAACCGATACAAACGTATGGCTGATAGGAGGAGAGTGTCTGGTCCGGACCTAAGTGTGAACGATCAGGTATGGTTGTCTACTAAGAATATAAAACTCAAGGTTCCCTCCTGGAAACTGGGTCCCAGGTTCATCGGGCCGTACAGGATCAGTTCTATAATTAATCCGGTGGCATTCCGTCTTGACCTCCCCCCTACATTTAAAATTCATAACGTGTTCCACAGATCTTTGCTTAAGAGGTATGTGGCGCCAATGATACCGTCACCTTTACCTCCTCCTCCAGTGGTGGTCAAGGGAAATTTGGAGTTTCAGGTATCGAAAGTCATCGATTCACGTTTTAGTCGCCGGTCCCTTCAGTACCTGGTTCATTGGAAAGGGTATGGTCCTGAGGAGAGAATGTGAGTTCCTGCGTCAGATATTAACGCAGACCGGTTAATTCGGGCCTTCCACACGACTCACCCGGATAAACCTGGCCCTGAGGGTCCGGAGGCCCCTCATAGAAGGGGGGGTACTGTCACGGGTGTGTCGCCACGAAGATCGTCGCGACTACACAGCCTGACTTCTCGCAGCTGAGTTTTTGGTGCTTTGTGTTTTGGTAGTGAGGGAGTTAATTCTCTCCCTCTGTGCTTGACGAGGCTCAGTCTCGCCCAGCTGCAGTTAATGCTGCTGGATTGGGATTCCTTCAAATACCTGCTGGTCTGATAGGGAAGTTGTCGGTGAAAGCATTTCTTGCAGACCTTCAGAGCGGATCGTAGTTTGGTGGATTTCGGAGCGAAGAGTATACGGTGTGGTTTCTTCCCTTCCTCCCTTTATCATTTATCTCCTAACCTGTTGTTGTTCCCTCTGTAATTGTGGTGTGAGTTTTTTGTATGCAAGGTGGTTTTTGGTTTTCCCCTTGTACTGTCTCGTTTGTTTAGTACTGTGTTTGGGCATTTTCTATCCTGTTCCCCATTGTTGTAATCGGGGTCCTTCTCAGGACTAGATTACTGAGGTTCAGGGATATTCAGGAGTTTAGGGTTACGCTGGCGGCCTGGACCTCTGTACCATTAACAGTACCTCCAGGTTGAGGGATTAGTCAGGGCCCCTGTTTAGGGTCAGCTCAGGCCCCTGACCTCCTGTACGTTGAGACAGCGTGACAGGTGCGCACGCTTATTAGTTAATTGTTGTAGCCACGTGGTGTGTCTAGCGAGGTCTTAAATTGTTAAATTTTGTGTTATTAACCTGGTGGTCCTCTCATGCTCTGTAAACAACTGATGCGGGAGAGAGGCACCGCCCTTTTATCTGTAGGTTTCCTGTCCTTGAAGGGGGGATCCCATCTCTCCATGGTGCCGTCATGGGCTCTGAGAAATCCCGTTACCAGTAAGTAACTACGTCTTTTTTGCTGTTTTAAAACTATTGGAAATGTTTTGTTGAACCCTTACAGTCCTTTTTTTATTGCCCCTTTGAAGGATATTCAATATTTGCTGAAATGCTTATGAAAAATATACTTGATGTCTGATACTGATCACCTTCCAAAAAAAGCCATAATGATATGCAGTTAATATGACCATACAGTAACTTTTATTTAATTCAAGCCATACCGAACATTAATTCTGATCTGCTACATTACAATCAATGGTGCCTTGCATTATTCATGTTTTAATAAGTATTCTGTATTAAAAAGCGATTCATGGGCATTTTACTCTTATCATAAGTAACATCACAGATCACAAATGTCTATGAATAAAAAATAATATTAATAAAACTGAAAAAGTTAACACAATAAATAATATTAATCAAAAATGAAATGCATAAAATGAATAAAAATTATAGTATTAGAACTAAAATTATACTATTAGTATTAATACATTAATCGAAATGCACAGTGTAAAAATGTAATTTAAAAGGCTCCTGCTATTATGTTAGAAAAGAGATGAGACACATTGAGGCTTTAAAACTGACAGAACAAAAATTACACTACACCCATGGCAATATAGTAAATATAATTTGCTTGACCTTAAAGTAAGATGCCTCTAAAAAAAAAGTGATGTGCAAACAAAGAAAAAGAGGAAAACATAATTTTCTTTTGCTAATATTGCAGCTTTGTCTTCCTTGCTGAGGTTACATTCAGCAATTGTAGCTAGATGGCATGAGTAGAGATGAGCTGATCAATCCACAGAGGACCGAGTTTGAGTCTAATTTCCTGAAATTTGCAGTTTCAAATGAATTTGAACATTTTGAGATTTGATTTCCAACTTGCCAGAAAAAAAATTGCCCGCCACTATTTTGCACATTGCTAAAGCAACAGAAAGCAGTCTAACATCATTTTGCATTGTTGTGTCAGTTTTCCCATAATGTCCTGCAGCTATGACATCTTATGAATTATCACACATTGTATAATGGTAGTCAGTATCTGAGCCATCACAGATCAGCAGTTCCAGGGGAGTACAGTTTGTAAAGCAGTCATTTTCAATGTCCAGAGTCACTGGATAAGTCTCTCTCTTCTGTACAGTTTAAGCTCTTATGGTCTAAAGGGTTCTCTCTCTCTCTCTCTGTCCTATAAAGTTTAAGCTCTTACGGTCAGCAGGGTCCTCTCTTTCTCTCTCTTGTAGAGTGCAAGCTCTTATGGTCAGCTGGGTCCTCTCTGTCTCTCTGTCCTGTAGAGTGTAAGCTCTTATGGTCAGCACGGTCCTCTCTTTCTCTCCTGTAGAATGTAAACTCTTCAAAGAATTTCAAAAGATCCACTCATCTCTAGTCAAGAGGGATAGGGTTTTAATGGGTGGGACCTTAGTTTGTACAGAGATATTATTTCATAAACTAATTGGTGTCATGTGTTTTTTGATGTGGACATTTTGGACTGTAAAAGGCGAAATCCACTTCCACTTCCAGCAATCTAGTAGTAATTGTCAACATATAAGGCATGCTACACATTTGAGTCAATTCTCTATGCTCTTAAAGGGAGTCTGTTATCCCCAAAATGCATTTTAAATGGGTTACACAGTGTTGTAAGGTACTTAACACCTATAACAACCATACTAGTACTGTATCTATTAGGATACGCTCACACTGGCATAATTTCTCTCTTAGGCTATGTGCCCACGATGCAGAAATGAAGCGGAAAATTTCCCTTCATTTCTGCATGTCCTTGCTCAGAAAAACATGTGCGGAATTTGACACACGTTTTTCGCTAAGCGTTTTGCACATGCAGAATTGTCTTGCGTTTTTCTAATGCATTGAAGATGGCAATTCCACATGCGTAAACGCACAAATAATGGACATGCTGCGGATTTTTCCACACATCAAAAACGCTGTGGAAAATTCTGCAGCATTGGCATTGAAATTGCGGATTTACATTGGGGACCATGGGAGAAAGATTACCAAGCGTTTACGCTGCAAAAATTCCGCAGCAAAAACGCTTGAAAAACGCATCGTGGGCACAGACCCTAATGAGAGAATTGAGCCGACTATGCAAACGACACACAGCTCAAACTGTGTCAGAGTTTGAGTCGAGCGTTATCTGAGTGTGATGAGAGAATCGCAGCAAAGGTGTGGATAAGATGGAGAACTTAATTTCTCCATCTTCTCCATTGACTCTGTGTGAGTACGTCGGACTGCACTCAGGTAACATTGGAGTGCATTTCAATGTTTTACAAGCACCCATAGACTTGTGTGGGTGAGCGTGATCCAAATATCGAAGCCACACGAATTGCCATGAGAGAAATAATCACAGATCTCCACTGCCCCATAGTGTAACACTGGGCTGAGTGTTATCCGATAAAACATTGGATAGCACTCTGCTGTGTTATATGTCAGTGTGAGCGTATCCATACTAATACACCCAGAAGTGCAGCAAGCTGCATCAGAAGAAAGGAGACAGGTAAGAGAATGCGCATGGCCACTGCATGCACTCACATCTGCACACTTGCCGGCAGTATTCTGGGAAGCAAGCACTGTCAATCAGAATCAGGGGAATGGCCCCAATATACAAATGAGACACCATGTAAAGAGAAAAGAAGTGGCACTCACTGGCCCATAAAAAGTTACTTTTTTTGGTTACATTAAAACATGGATGCAGAGGAGTCAGTGGAACACATGACAGATGACAGCCGTTTCTCGCCACCTGCTCTTCAACGGGTACAATGGTGTAGGGGAGATGATGGGGAACTGACAAATCATAGTATCTCCATCAAAATTAAGACCTCAGGATAACCCCGTGGGTTTCCCAAATATGCTGGATTATTCTTCGACATCATTAGCTTGTTTCAATGGATTTACAGTGTTCCCGAAAGCAGACAAAACGTGGCCGAATACTTTGGCCTATGTAGTACAAGCCAAAAAGGCAAAACAATGTGTATACCACAGAACATGTTCGACAGGTAATGAAATCTTGGGCCCGATGGAGAATATCTCCCATTTGTAAACATTGGACAGTTAAATGGAACGGACGAAAGTTACAGTTTCCGCATTTATACTTCTTACTGATACACCACTACTAAGCCAATTTTTTTATTCTATTTTTAATCGGTTATACACCAAGACATCCTTTAAATTTGTGTTTCTCCTGCAGAAGATTAATGGTCCCCGAGATACCACATCAGCTATATTACAGTCTTTTTCTAAAATATGCCAGTGAAACGGCTGTCATCCGACATGTGTTCCACTGACTGCCCTGCATCCATGTAACTGAATAAAGAAACTTTTTATGGGCTGGTGAGTGCCACCTCTTTTATCTTTACACGGACATATCTTGAACTGTTTTTTTCTCTGTGGTGAGCACCCGAGATCCCAGGGGCTTGGTTCATTTGACGATCCCTAGGAACTTACTGTTACTGGCTACAGATGCAACAGTGGTGCCGGTCCTATCCCCTCTTGTTTTACGTATTTATACACTTGTTTTGACCAGGAATGGTTCTTAAGCCTGTTTGTTTCGGGACGTATTGTTTCCGCCCATTGAAATGGAATCGGTAACACCGACAACCCCTAATGGAATTCTGGTAGGGAGAGATATTGTGGACACATATTTTTTGCATCGAAAGGACATCCTACAAACCATCAGCACTAATACACTTGAGTATAAACTCACCAATCTGGCTGAAAGAGAGGTCAGATTGTTCTGGACTAACAACTCCCATAAATCCTACTCATATAGTGGGAGAGTTCCTCGCAGATTACGTGTTTATAAAGACATCACCCATTTTCAAGATAGTAAAGACTTTACAACTGAATGGGAGAGAATACTTTTACAATGTTCCCAGAATCTGTTAAAATTAGTGTTGGAACACAGTAATAATAACTATGTCAACACTAATGCGCAATTGGATAAAGCTAAAAATCAACTGCATTTCTGGCTCACAGAAAGACAGTGGATTAATTTCCATAAGAAACTGGATAAAAGACTTATACCAATTCAGCCGGATATTAAACAGACAAAACAAGATCAATTCATAAGACACAAAGGCGACTTTGACTGTGGACAAATCTTCACGTGGCATAAGAACAAACCTATTTACAAAAAGTATAAATCACCACGAGCCAGGAAAGGCAATAGGAAGAGACCACAGAGGGATTATTGTACTGCCGATTCTGACTAAAGTGTGAACGATCACATTGCTAAAAAATTGATAACTCACTTGTTCACACTTTAATCCTGGAGTCATCGGTAACTCCTTTAAGAGTAGGGCTCGAAGGGGCGGCAGGAAGCATAAACAGAGACCGCAAATGGAAACAAGTGTCATGGAGTTAGAGTTGGAGGTGGACACCTCTAATTGAATGGTCATCAATATCACAGACCATGTATTGGACATTTGATTACCCAATGATTTTGACTTTATTTACTTTAAAATAGATTTGTTTAAGGCTATTAAAAAAATGCACCTGTTTAAATCCTTTCTTCCTTCTCAGCAGGGGATACAACAAAGCTTGGAGGGAGAGACTTTTTGTGCTATAGGACGTCTAGGTTTCAAGGTGAGAGTACCAGATGACACCTCTCTGACAGATGATGCAGCGTTATTGGCAGGCATCGCAAATGGTGCTGACATAACTGAGACCCAAATTAATAATCCTCCTCCAGAGCCATTCACAGGAGGAACAGAGTCAACTTATATGCCCCCATAAACGCTGGTAACACGATCAATATTTTTCAAGAACAGGTGATTAGGGATATCAAGGTGTTAATAAATTAATCCCAAATTCCCCTCTAATTTGAATGAAAAAGAGCATAAGGCTCTAATGGCAATCAAAAGTTGGGATGATACAATAATAAGAGAAGCTGACAAGGGGGCAATATAGTGCTGCTAACTAGGGATTATTATTAGTAATGAGCTGGTACTCCGGTACTAGTTGCTCGAGTCGAGCAAATTGAAATGCTTGAGTGCACGACCCGAGCAACAAGCCCAATGTAAGTCTATGGGAAACTCAAGCATTTTTCCGGCGGCCCCCCTCAAACGTCAGCAGGGGGCCTAAAAATTGCCATAATCGAAGGGAACAATGCTCAAATGACATGGGAACAGCATCGGGAAGACCACTCGAAGCATCTCTGACTCCCAGGTCACTGCCTGAAACTGTGGTCATCAGACGTGATCCAAATTACTCCGGTAATAATGCAGACATTTTTGACAACTTGACAAATATTAAACTCCATTTAAAATGGGAAAAGTGTGTGGCAAGGGACAGGGAAGTGGACATTATGGTCGTGGTGATAGTGCACGCAGAGGCCGTGGGCAAGATGAAATTGTGCCTGCTGAAGGAGCACAACAAACACCCACATCATGTCGAACTACCTTCCTGTCCCTATTTCTAGGAGGCCTCGGAAAACTGCTATTGAAGCCAGAGCAGTGTGAAAATCTTGTTGGTTGGATAGCAGATAATGCTTCCAGTCATTTTGCCACCATCACCTCCCTGCCTTCCATATAGTCCAGTCTCAGAAGCCATGAGTCTGGACGATATTATTATTATTATTACTTTAGCGCCATTTATTCCATGGCACTTTACATGTGAAAAAGGGGTATACAAATACATCGCAAAAACAATTACTATAATCTTGAACAAAAATGTGACAGTGACTGGCACAAGAGAGGACCCAGCCTGCGAGGGCTCACAGTCTACAAGGGATGGGTGAGGATACAGTAAGTGAGGAAAGAGCTGGTCGTACAGCAGTATGGTAGAGTGAGGGTTACTGCAGGTTGTATGCTTTTGGGAAGAGGTGGGTCTTCAGGTACCTTTTGAAGGTTTCAACAGTAGGCGAGAGTCAGAAATGTTGGAGTAGAGAGTTCCAGAAAAGGCAGGATGCACGGGAGAAATCTTGTATGCGATTGTGGGGAGAGGAGATAAGAGGGGAGTAGAGAAGGATATATTGTGAGGATCGGAGATTGTATGCAGGTAAGTACCGGAAGACTAGGTCACAGATGTATGAAGGAGACAGGTTGTGGATGGCTTTGCGTGCCAAAGATACAGCTTTGAACTGGAGTCTCTGGGCAATGGTGAGCCATTGAAGGGATTGACAGAGAGGAGAGGCCAGGGAATAGCAAGGGGACAGCTGGATTAGTCAGGCAACAGAGTTTAGGATAGATTGGAGGAATGCGAGAGTGTCAGAAGGGAGGCCACAGAGCAGGAGGTTGTAGTCATCGAGACGGGAGATGATGAGGGTGTGCACTAGTGTTTTTGTAGATTTGTGGTTGAGGAATGTGCGGATCCGGGAGATTTTTTTCACTTGGAGTCAGCATCTTCCTTACCCTGATCCTCCTTCCTCCCACTATTCCGAGTGCCCTTAATCAACTGATCCCACACTTGGACTCTCCAAAGATTTGTTTTGTTCATCTTTCCATTTATAGATTCTGGCCTCTCGCTTGGAAGTGGAAAGAGCTTGGATATGTGGTTTGAAGGAGAGATTAGAGTCCAGGGTTACCCCAAGAGCTGTTCACTTTTCCATTGATAGATTCGGGCCTCTCACCCTGCCAGCTTAAAGCAAGGCAACAGAAGATCATATGTAGCGATATGAGCAGCCATGGTCACCTGAAGGTGATGGTGGGAAAGTGCAATTACTGTCTCAAGAGGTGGATAATGATGAGACACAATACACAGAAAGTGAGGAGGAGGACCAGGGTGCGGAAGTGGAAGATGAAGAAATGGACTATGAAGTCACTGACCCAACCTGGCAAGGGGACATGCAGAGCGAGGACAGCAGCACACAGGGGGAGGGAGGCATAGCACAACAACAAGCAGGAACAAGGAGTGTGGTGGCCACAGACACAAGGCGGGCAACTGTTCCCTGGAACACCAACACAACGGAAGTTGCCAGTACAACTGTTAGGTCTTTTCAAGACTGGTTCTTTTTTAAAGACTGTTGTTTAGATAACCCCAGAAAGGCCATTTGCAACAACTGCCAGGCCAGCATAAGTAAGAGCACCAAAACTACCAGCCTGATCAACATCAGCATGCACAGGCACATGGCAGCAAAGCACCCGACTACCTGGGCCGAACGCCTAGGTCCAGAAACAGTGTCTGTGGTTTACACCACTGGCTCTTACGCTGTTGTGTGTGCATGCCAATCCCCTGTCCATGGCGCATTCACCCTACACCTGTCGTTGCAGACTTGCAACCATCACCGTACTCGTCCTTGTCCCACTGCATCTTTCAGTTGTCCCTAACCCAGTCCTTGGAATGCAAACGCAAGTATGCAGCCAGCCACCCACCCACCCACAGGCCGCAAGACTAAACTGCCACATTTCTGGATTGCTTGCACTTGAAATGTTGCCTTTTAGGCTCATGGAGGAGGAAACTTTCCTCAACTTCATGGCAGCGGCCGGGTCTCCGTACTTGATCCCCAGCTGCCACTATTTCTCCCAGTGTCTTTCCCGCCTTCCACAAGCATGGATCCCAGAACATCACCCGTGCCCTCCCCAGTGCACTTAGTGGGAAGTACCGCCAAACCACAAATACGTGGACAAGTGAATGTGGCCAGGGCCAGTTCATCTCACTGACGCATTCCACTGGGTTAATATTGTGGAAGCCGGGACCCAGTGGGACCCTGGGATGGAACACATCCTCCCGATGCACAGCATTGCGGGTACTGGGTCAATCAGGGTTTCCCCCACATTCTACAGCTACTGCGCCATCTCCTCCTGCTCCTCCTCTTCAGTCTCCATCTCCATCACTTGATTCATTTTTTCAGGAGATATTCCAGATTATGTACTTAAACTTTGTGTGTGCCAATAACAATAAGCAGGACTGGGTGCTTAGGCGACAAACTGCACACCATTGCAGAGTTGTTGAAAGCTGTATCAGAGAACCTGGTGGCGGCTCTGAAGCTAGGCAAGCTCACACACGTACCATGCCTGGCACATTGGCTCAACTTAGTGGTTCAGCAGTTTTTCAAAACCTTCCCTGATCTACCACAGTGGCTTGTGAAAGTACGCCGTGTGTGTGCCCATTTCAGAAAGTCAGCTACAGCTTCCCCCTCCCTTACAGGGCTTCAGCATTCTTTGCCGCTTCCAGCTCACTGACTGGTGTGCGATGTGACCACGCATTGGAAATCAACATTGCAGATGTTTTGAATGATTTTGAGCAGCAGAGAGAAGTTGTTGAGTACCAGCTTCAACACGCCCCTTGGCATTCAAGTCAGCCTCCGTACATAAGAGCTGATGAGTGGGCATGGATGTCTAACATCTGTGCTGTCCTCCAAAATTTGAGGACTCCAGCAAGATGGTGAGCGGCGATGGAGCCATAATTAGCGTCACCATCCCCCTTCTCTGTCTTCTGAAATGCTCGCTGCTCACAATTGAAGAGGAGGCATTGCAGGCGGAGCAATGAACTATACAGGGTAATACTACTCAGCCCAGCCTCATCTAATCTCTGTTATGATCAGCTACAAGAACTAAGGAAAGATAGGAAAACTGTCCCTACAATAGGACTAAGCTGATTCCCTACGATGCAGCGGGCAACCTGTTCCTTGTGAACAGACCCGCCTTTGTCCTCAGCTAGTCTGAACGCAGACCTATATATATAAGGGAGAGGTCCCTAAAAGTACTAAGGACTGGGACAAAATTGGACACCTCCTAGCAGAAGTTGTAGCAGAGCAAAAAGACAAACAGACAAAAATACTTAGAGGTCCAAGGACCAAGCAAACTATTAAGATAGGTACAAAGCACCTGGCTAGATTAAGAGTCAAAGTAACACTGAAGTCCAGCAAAGCCAGAAGGGCGGAGCTGGAATGAATAGGCAGCAGGTCACGTGACCACAAAATAGAAAAAAACTAACAGGAGGGTTCTAACAATCTCAAAGCAGATTGGGTGATAATGAGGATGAGTGTAATGGGGCCGGGTGGTGGAACCTCTGGGCCTTGGAACAAGGAGGGACCCCGAGGGGCAGGTGTTAGTCTGGGTACGACCTTGTAATTGAGCAGGTGGCTCCCACGGGTCGGATAGCGGGGACTGACCGGTGTTGCGGGTGGACACAACAGGAGAGTAGCAGTCTCTGGGTGAGCAGGCAAGTGACGGCAGAACGGGTAAGAGTCTCTTGGCAGGCAGGCAGGTGGTCACGGCAAGTGACGGCAGAGCAGGTAAGAGTCTCTTGGCTGGCAGTCAAGTGGTCACGGGAAGTGACAGCAGAACGGGTAAGAGTCTCTTGTCAGGCAGGCAGGTGGTCACGGAAAGTGATGGCAGAGCAGGTAAGAGTCTCTTGGCTGCAAGGCGGGTGGTCACGGCAAGTGACAGCAGGGCCTCCAGGTATGCTAGCAGGCGGGTAGCAGGTGAGCGCTCGCAGGTGAGCGGGCTAGCAAGTACGGCAGGTAGCAGGCAGGTAACTTTCAGGTGCTTCCTGGTCCGTAGGTGGACTTGCCCATAGACAGACTGGTGGATGCTTGAGACCGACTGTCGGGCTGAAGAGCAGACAAGCAGGCAGACTGGACTGGTAGTCAGGCTGGCAACGGGACCTGAGGGCTGAAGCAGAGGTGAGTATGCTTTGCAACAACTTTGCTCGGGCACCTCCATTTTGGAGGAGGTGCCGTATATATGGGAGGTCCTCCGGCTATTGGCCGGGGACTCCTTAGAACGGCACGCGCGTTCCCTTTAAGAGAGGGGGGAGTGCACGCGTGCGTGCCCTAAGCAGAGTGCCCGGGAAGGAGCGCGCGCCGGCAGCAGCGAGGGATGGAGCGCTGGAGGACGCTGCGCCCGGAACAGGAAGGTGAGAGGGACGGCGTCTCTGCCTAGCAGGGGGCAGAGACGCCAATGCTACAATGAGGAAGAAGAGAACATGGACAGCCGTCCTCTTTGTGAGAGCAGGGAAGTCTTGGCTGTTGGCAGTCTGGCACACATGGCCGACTTTACTGTGACCATCGCGTTGTACGCATTTTGAACATTACAGAAAACTGGAACGACACCAGAGAATTCTTGGAGACGTAGGTGTGAGTTTCTGATTCAGGAGGATGTCAGTCTTAGATCAGTTGCAGAATGGAGAGCATTGGAGAGGTGATGCACAGAAATGAGGGATGAGATATCAGGCAATGCTGAACTGTGGACTGCTTGGTGGGTGAGAGATATGAGCTTGTATTGTATTCTGTATTCAATTGTTTAACCTTAACAGTGCAATGGGTAGAGGCATCGGTGAAGCGGCTTGATAGAAATACGACCCTGGCTGATGCATTCAGAAGGGATTGGACTGGAGACAGTTTGTTTAGAGGGATACCGATTAGAAGAGAGTTGCAGTAGAGAATAACAGCGACAGTTAGAGTTTTTGCAGTATCAAAGGTGAGAAAAGGTCTAGTTCTGGAGATGTTTTTAAGGTGCAGGTGACTTGAGCGAGTGAGTGATTTTCCACATTGAATAAAGGAAAATTGTGTGTCAAATATGACTCCAAGACAGCAGGCGTGCAGAGTGGGAGTTATGGTGGCATCACCTAAAGGAGATTGCAAGGTCAGTTATGGGTAAGGGAAGTAAAACTCAGATATAGGTAGGTTAGTAAAAGGCAGGTAAAGGAAAGGTAGATTAGCAACAGTAAGATATCGGTAGGTTAGCAAAAGTCAGGTATAGGTAGGTTAGCAGAGGGCGGAAACCAAAGGAGTTTATTTTTGGAGATATTAAGTTCAGGCTCTTGTTGAAGAATTATAGCAAAAAAAAATTCCCATCTGACAACGCTGGTGACAGAGGTCACAGACAGTTCATTGGACAACCAAGGAGCACAAGCAAGGGAGATGCAAACCAGATGCGGCAGAGGCAGGGGAATGCTGTCCAAAGGTCTTGGACAGTTTTCTTAGACCCTCTCACTGCCCAGACCCTGGTACACGGGGTACTTTGACAAGGAGGGAAAGGTTTTGGAAGATGCTGAAGGACTACCTTAGCGACCGTACCAGAGTCCTACATGATTCCTCTCTGTGCCTTACAACTGTTGGGTATCCAAGCTGGACACATGGCATGAACTGTCTCTCTACGCCTTGGAGGTCCTGGCCACTAATGTTTTGTCAGAGATGGTTTTTAGTGCCGCCGGGGGGCATTATAACTGTTATAACTGATAGGCGCATCCGCCTGTCAACTGAAAATGCTGAAAGGCTGACTTATCAAAATGAACAAGGGCTGAATTGGGACAGATTTCTCAACACCACCAGATGATAGCATCGGACATAATCTCAAATCCAGTGGTTATTTTTTTGGGAGTTTAATCCCATGGACCCCTTAACACCCAGACATGGGTATACGCTTCAGGAATTGTTCTATTTTATGTCATCCTCCTCCTTTTCCTGATCCTCAACCACCATATCACCAGGGTGACCATCATGCTATGCCCACATAATTTTTTTAAGGTTGCTTCTGATTAGAGACAAGGAAATATTTCAATATTCGAATTTCAAATATTCGAATATTCGACAAACATTGCCAAACGCCATTGGATTCAATAGGGGCAAAAACCAAATGCATACACACCTTCAAACGGGACCAGAACACATCAATTTAGGAGCAGAGGCCAGGATAGTGCAATATAATCCAGAGTACAAGTAGTATAATTGATGTTATTTATTATTATAGTGCCATTTATTCCATGGCGCTTTACATGTAAAAAAAAGTCATCGACTGGTACAAAAGGAGAGAGGACCCTGCCCATGAGGGTGCACAAACAGTTTATAAGGGATGGGTGAGGATATAGTAGGTGAGGGTACAGCTAGCCATGCAGCGGTATGGTGGAGTGAGGGTTACTGCAGGTTGTAGGCTTGTCAGAAGAGATGGGTCTTCAGCTTCCTTTTAAAGGTTTCAACAGTAGGTAAGAGTCTGATATGTTGTGGTAGAAAGTTCCAGAGTAGGGGGGATGCATGGGAGAAATATTGTATGCAATTGTGGGAAGAGGAGATAAGACTAAAGTAGAGAAAGAGATCTTGTGAGGATCTGAGGTTGCGTGCAGGTACGTACCGGGAGACTAGGTCACAGATATATGGAGGAGACAGGTTGTGGATGGCTGTGCATGTCATGGTTAGGGTTTTGAACTGGAGTCTCTGGCCTACGGGGAGTAGGTGAAGGGATCTTATAGATTGCTGGAGGCAGTCCACAGTAAAAAAGCAGCCATTGAATGTCTGGGAACCTTCCCACAGAGTTTTCTTAGGCATGGCTGCTTCTCGGCAGGGTTGGACGGGCCCACCAGTGAACTGGAAACTCCTCCGTGGGCCCTGGCTTCTCCTTCAGGAGAGTTCATAGTGCAAACCTTGCAGGTCATAATGATGATAGAGACCATCATCTCCTTAGCTTGCTGCTGGTACTTCATAGTGCAAACCTTGCAGGTCGTGATGATGATAGAGGCCACCATCTTCTTAGCTTGCTGCTGGTACTTTTCTGTGGGAATCAGCTTGGCATCTACCAGCCTGGTATATTTCCAGTGAACTATGGCACCATGCCATGGTATAGCAGTGCCCCCATTACCAGTAGCAAAGCCATCCAAAATTTCCTTCTCAGGAATTTTATTTGGTAGATGGAGTGGCTACCCAAATACATTCGTTTCTCACAAGGGAGCTGAAGATACTGAGTGGCAGTAGGTGCAAGTTTCTCCAGCATATGTAAGGGAATATATCGGGAGAGATTAGTTCAGAGATGTACGGAGGAGAAAGGTTATGGATGGCTTTGTAGGTCAGTGTTAGTAGTTTGAACTGGATACGCTGGGCAATTGGGAGCCAGTGAATGGATCTTATACATTGCAATCTTATAGATTGCTGGAGGCAGTCCACAGTAAAAAAGCAGCCATAGAGTGTCTGGTAACCATCCCACAGACTTTTCTTAGCCAGGATTGATTCTCGGCAGGGTTGGATGGGCCATCCAGAGAACCAGAGTCCCCTCCGCTGGGCCCTGGCTTCTCCTTCAGAAGAGTTCAGATCATGATGATGATAAAGGCCACCTTCTCCTTAGCTTGCTGCTGGTACTTTTCTGTGGAAATCAGCTTGGCTGCTACCAGCCTGGAATATTTCCAGTGAACTATGGCACAACACCATGGTATTAGCAGTGCCCCCAGTAGCAGTAGCAAATACATCCAAAATTTCCTTCTCAGGAATTTAATTTGGTAGATTGAGTGGCAGCCCAAATACATTTGTTTCTCACAAAGGAGCTGAAGATAGAGTGACAGTAGGTGCAAGTTTTTCTTGCATGTTAGACTGGAGATTATGTAAGGGAATATATCGGGAGTGATTAGTTCAGGGATGTAAGGAGGAGAAAAGTTATGGATGGCTTTGTAGGTCAGTGTTAGTAATTTGAACTGAACACGTTGGGCAATTCGAAGCCAGTGAAGGGATCTTATATATTGCAATCTTATAGATTGCTGGAGGCAATCCACAGTAAAAAAAAAAAAAGCCATAGAGTGTCCAGAAACCTTCCCACAGACTTTTCTTAGCCAGGGCTGCTTCTCAGCAGGGTTGGACGGGCCCACCAGTGAACCGGAGACTCCTCCGGTGGGCCCTGGCTTCTCCTTCAGGAGAGTTCATAGTGCAAACCTTGCAGGTCATAATGATGATAGAGACCATCATCTCCTTAGCTTGCTGCTGGTACTTTTCTGTGGGAATCAGCTTAGCTTCTACCAGCCTGGAATATTTCCAGTGAACTATGGCATGACACCATGGTATTAGCAGTTCCTCAGTACCAGTAGCAAATCTATCCACAATTTCCTTCTCAGGAATTTTGTTTGGTAGACTGAGTGGCTGCCCAAATACATTAGTTTCTCACAAAGGAGCTGAAGATACTGAGTGGCAGTAGGTGCTAGTTTCTCCAGCATGTTAGATATCAGACAGAGAACAAAGAGGGCAGCACAGTGGCTCAGTGGTTAGCACTGAAGCCGTGCAGCGCTGGGGTCCTGGGTTTAAATCCCACCAAGGACAACATCTGCAATGATTTTGTATGATCTCCCTGTGTTTGCGTGGGTTTCTACCTCAGTAAAAAAGCAGCCAAAGAGTGTCCAGGAACCTTCACACAGAATTTTCTTAGCCAGTAATGCTTCTCGGCAGGGTTTGAGGGGCCCACCAGAAAATCATCTGGTGGGCCCTGGCTTTTCCATCAGGAGAGTTCATAGCGCAAACTTTGCAGCTGCTATAGGGCTCTTGAGCGGGGTAGAAAGGTGGGCCCTCAAAATCAAATCCTCTGGTGGGCCCAATTTTCTTCAGTCTGACACTGCTTCTCTTTGAGAATTGTATTTCACCACAGCCATATTCTTTAGCTTGGTGAAAGGACTGGCATAGAGGAAAAACGTATCTACTCCTGCTGTCATTTCTCCTAGTAAGTCCTCTCATGCAGCTTGTTGCATAAGCAATGATAGCACATCCAACATCAGCTCACACTTCTCGGTGGTGCTTCAACACAGATCTTTCTTTGCACCTTGAATTTCATGACTACAGAGTTGGGCAACGGCCTGATCTGCACTGCGGTTTAAAAATTCATATGCATAAGCATGTCCAATCCACAGTAAAAAAAGAAGCCATACAATGTCTGGGAACCTTCACAGAGACTTTTATTAGCCAGGGCTTCTTCTCAGAGAGAGTTGTATTTCACCACAGCCATACACTTTAAGTTGGATGAAAGGACTGGCATACAGGGAAACCTAATCTACTCCAGCTGCCATTCCTCCGCCACCAGATTCTGGCCATTGTCACACACGACCATGCCTTGCTGTATGTTCAGTGGTGAGAGACACAGATCTGCCTGCTGTGTTACAGCTGTCAACAACTCTGCAGCGGTGTGAGGTTTGTCAACCAAGCATTAAGCATATTATCTTCAGCCCAGCCTGTTGTCGCTTGGCCAAGGCTGTGCTGCAGTGCTTCCAGCTTGTGACTGATGTGGTCATTTCGGAGGTGGAGGCCAAACAAGAGGAGGAGGAGGTGCAGGAGCTGAACAATGTGATTTCATTGAGGTTACATTGGCGAGTCTGTTTTTTATACTAAAGAAACATCCTACTGTGTTTTTTTTTTAAAGTCTCTTTAAATGTGTATTGGAGTGCATCCTAATTTTCGGCATCCCTTGAAATTTTTGCATATGCAATAACAGTATAGGAGACCCACTCCTTAATAATGGGAAGGACAATTCAAATAGATTTTATATTCTAGAATATTAACTTTCTTATCTGAAATTTGTTTACGGGTGAAGTATGGCAGTATGGATAGCATATTAAACTGATCTAGCCAGGTATTATTTATTGCCTTATACTGCGTGCTGCTGCTGCTGCCCAAAAAAAATTAATTTTTTTTTCTATTCCCTATCGATAGGGAAGGCTATGGTGCCCACGATGCAGAAATGCTGCTGATATTTTATGCATCTCCCTGGCAGGAAAAACGCATGGGGATTTTTCATGCGTTTTTCCTGCCAGGTAGAAGCGTTTGTCAAGCTTTTTTGGCATGCATTTTCGCATGCGGGTTATCAAGCGCTTTTCCAAGCGATTTTAGCATCACTTGGAAAAGTGCTTGACAACTTGGTCACACTATATAAATCCATGGAACCGGCATGGATTTATGTAGTGTGACCAAGTTAATAGATAAAAAAAGAATAAAAATGTAAAAAAAAACAAAAAAAAACACATTATACTCACCTTCTGATGGCCCACGTTTTTCTCTCTGGTGCGTCGTGGCTCCCCGGTGGCTTGCGATGGAGTAAAAGGAGCTTCCATGACGTCATTTAGTCATGTGACAGGTCACGCGACCGCCGATGTCAGCGGTCGTGTGACCTGTCATATGACTAAATGACGTCATGGAAGGTCCTTTTACACCATCGCAAGCCGCCAGGGAGCCAGAACGCACCGTACAGGAGACCGGGACCATCAGAAGGTGAGCATAATGTTTCTTTTTTATATTAAATTCTTTTTTTTAACACGTACTATGGTACCCGGGTCTGGAGGAGAGTCTCCTCTTCTCCAGACCCGGGTACCACCCGTACATTGAATCTCTTAATATTCACATGTGCACATGTAGTCATGCGGAAATTAGCGATTCAATGCAAGTTAATGACGGCAATTACGCTGCGTTTCCGCAAAAATAATGGACATGCTGCGGATTTTTCCGCAATGATAATCCGCAGCGGAAATTTCCACAGCATGTGCATAGCACATGCGGATTATCATTGGGGACCTTGGGGCACGTATTAACAAGCATTTTTTAAGGGTTTTCGCTTCAGAAATTCGGCGTCAAAAACGCTTGAAAAAAGTATAGTGGCCATAGATGCATTTACAATAGGGACAGGTGCTGCTAGATGGTATCATCACCAGCTACACATAAGTGTTCATTCTGGTTGCATAAATGTCTTCCACAGTTCATAACTTTTTTTTTCTTAGTATTTCTTTGGCCTTATATACAAGTCATTACCCTGGAAAGAATGTTTCTTAATATTTTTTACATTTTAGCTTGTATTTGTATGCTTTTTTTTTTGTCAGTCCGTTAAAGTGGCGTAATACGCTGTCAACATTGTTCACAGATATGCTATTTTTCAGTGACCAACTGTGAAAATGTTAAATTATCTGCCAAGGGAGGAGATCTCAATAAACTCCTTCTGAGGAGAGAAGACAGGTGGATCACGTGCACAAGAGCACAGAGCTTTTCTACATTTTTTATGACAGTCTTTTGATAAATTAGCTATATGTGTATTTAATGCGTTGCGGTGTTATAGAGGGAGTATTTAATGCTGGCCCATTTGTTCACATTTTTTGATAGGTGGGGGTAATTTGTGTATTGTAATGACGTAATTTTGAGGGAGGTACTATGATTTAAATCAGTTCCCCATCATTTCCCCTACTCCATTGGACCTGTTGAAGTGCAGGTGGTGTAAAACAGCGGTCGTCTGACATGTGTTCTATATAGTTTTGATTTGAACTTTGATTTGTACTGAAGTATGGTCTCTGCAAACACTATCAGATCACTTTAAGGGCCCTCTTACACTGCATTCTTCGCTATGTTCAATGGTTCCCTCTGGGCTTACATCCGAAACCACTTCAAAATGGGTATCGGGCATATGTGCCGACAGAGCCATTACCTATAATGGTGCTGATGGAGTCACCGTGTGCTCTGTTATACATCATTTTCTGGCGTATACGCCTACTGGAGGCAGACACTCAGATTTAGTAGAGAATAGTCAATGGCCCCACAAATGTAGGACCAAGTACAATGTGAAAACACTCTAAGGTTTCTATCATTTGTGAGATCAGAAAAGTCAGGGGAGTGTGTAGTAATTTTATATCAGCCAGTGAAATTTAATGCTGCTCATCTTAAAGGCTAAGGGTATTGTCGGGTAGTACTTTATATGCAAGCAATTTTTGCAATTTACTACTTATTAAAGATTTTTATATTATGTTTCTCGTGAGGAAGAGGTGTGCTAGACCTGGAAATGCGTTGGGATACACTGCAACTGGTTCCTATACATCTGAATCCTGTAAATTCAGATTTAGTAGAGAATAGTCAATGGTCCCTTTTTGAAATAGATTTTAATTTTGATATATTAACTAGTGATGAGCCAGCATGAATTGCTAACCTTTTTGGCAAGCACACTCGGGTGCTCACCGAGTATTTGCGGCGTGCTAAGCATTGATGCAAGTGTCGCCACGGCTGCATGTGTTAATGCTGTGTGAGGCAGTGACTGGGATCGTATACGAGGGACGGTATATATCCCCCAGAATGTGTACAGAGACCTATTAAACCCATTGGAGTGCACTGCAGTCACAGACACAGCTGCGGCTGCAATGCAGGAATGAAGGTGAGCATTGACCTGGTCAGGCTATCTGGCTAAGGCAGATTAAGTAAAACCCAGCAGGGCCTTCATTTCTTGGGGGAGGCTACAGGAAGGCAGTGGGGCGACCTTCTTCCTCCAACCTGGGTTTTCCAGTGGCTCTTGCCACAGGTCCTTTAAAAACCCTGCATTAAGGATTAGTGTTGTTCAGTGTTGGGACGTGCTAGGAGCATGGCAGGAAAGCTCAGCGGGCCTGTGAATAGCTGAACCCACGCCTGGGAAGGCTCTGCACCTGTCAGGCTCTGAGCGGCCCGGCATGGCCGTTGCCCCCAGCAACCGTTGTTATGGACTTGTGTTAACCCGGCTACGAACCGGAGGACTTTCTGTTTACCTGTAAGTTTTGCTGAATAAAAGCTGCTTATGTTGGACTTGCTTGAGTCACTGCCTCAGTTACTGCATGGTGTGAAAACTGCCACCCTACAGCTTGGTAGAGAATTCCGGCATTGTGACTGAGGCATACCCCACCAGCAGCTGTATGACCACAATCCGGCATGCCATCTTTCAGCCCCACCCCGTTGAAAAAATGGAGGAGCTGTTAAAGCAGTTGGTACTCACCCAGCAGCAGCAGCTGCAGTCTCAGCGGCAACAGCAGGAGCAGCAACAGAGTCACCAAACGGCAACAGCAGGAGCAGGAACAGCAGCACAATCAGCAGCAGCAGCTACTCTACCAGCAGCAGCAAAAAACAAATGAACTGATGCTGCAGCAGATTGCTGCCCTCCAGGAAACGGCCACAATGTCGATCTCGGAACGTCGAGAGGCCAGAGACAAGGTTTGCTCAGCGTTGAAGAAGATGGGACCGGAGGATGATGTGGAAATCTTCCTGACCATCTACGAATGCACAGCAGAGTGGTAAAACCTACCAGCCGGCCAGTGGGTGGAAGTGGTGGCTCTGTTTTTGGTCGGCGATGCCCAGAAGGCCTACTTCGACCAGAGCCGGGAGGGTGCCCAGAACTACCAGAGGCACAAAGGTGAGATCCTTGCCTGACTAGTGGTCAATACATATGTGAAGGCTCAGCGCGTATTTTCATGGGCTTTTGTGGAGACCTGACCCGCCCAGTCTCAGGCTTATGACCTTCTGCAGCTGGTAAGGAGGTGGCTCCAGCCTAAGACTTTGACTCCAGCCCAGATGGTGGAGAGGGTGGTGGTCGACCGGCTGGTGAGGACTCTGCCGGCCGCTATCCAATGTTGGGTGGGGCAAGTGGACCCCGGCACCCTCGACCAGGCGGTCAGCCAGATCGAGCGGTACTCGGCCACTCTGGACTTTATATGGGACTCTGCCCCCTCGAGGCTGTCACTCCGGACCCTGCCAAACCAGGAACTGGAAAAGGGGTCGTGTCCCTCTGCTGAGGACAGTCAGCACCGTACCCGTGCTGAAGGGGAACCCTGAAGTGAGAGTGTCAGGAGACCGGATCCCTCCCAAAAGGTCATCAGGTCCAACAGTACCTCTGCCATTAGGTGCTGGCGGTGTTAGGGCCGGGACGTGTGGTTGCTAACAGCCCCCTGACTACAGAGCCCATGGACTGTGGGTATAACCGCCAGGTATCACTGTACACCCGGACCGTCTGCACTGTGAGTGCCGACCTCCCGGACAGTAAACCCCAACTGTGGCAGGTACTGGTTAATGGGTACCCAATGAAGGCCCTCTTAGACTCGTGGAGCCTAGTAACTTTGGTACATGAGTTGCTGGTGGCAGGAGACAACGACAGTGGATGGACTGTCGGGGTTGTGTGTATCCATGGGGACCTCCGAGAATACCAACCACGGAGGTAGTGTTGTTCATGCCATGTGGGGACATGAAACATATGGTGGGGGTGGTAAAAACTTTTCCCTATGGGACTGTGTTGGGAAGAGACTTGCCCCTGTTCTGGACTCTGTGGAAAAACAAAAAATGCTCTTCACGGTAAAATTTATTACAGGCGCTGTTCCCGAAGAACCCGAGTCAGGGGTACCTGCCATAGGGGTGTCCAACCTAGGGACAGAGTGTAACCCCGATAGGTCTCCCCTAGAAGTGCTGGCAGGAGAGGTCGAGGAGACCCCATTGATCCCCGAGCTGCAAGTGTGCCGGGGCACGTTTGGGACAGCTCAGCTACAGGATCCCACCCTTACTCGGGCGTGGAAAAGAGTGTTAGAGGTAAATCGTGTAGCTCAACAGCCCGGTGTAGATACTGTGATTCCACGCATGGTGGTCAACAATGAGTTGCTTTATAGGGTAGACAAAATCAGGGACGAGGTCGTGGAACAGTTAGTGGTACCTCTGTCGTACCGTTGGGCGGTTCTGGAGATGGCACACACACACCTGCTGGGTGGACACTTAGGGGTTAAAAAGACGCAAGAGCGTATCTTGCAGCGGTTCTTTTGGCTGGGGATTTACGCGGAGGTTTAAAAGTACTGCGAATCCTGCCCCGAATGTCAGCTGACCACACCCACCGCAAGCTTTCGTTGCCCATGGGTACCTCCGCCAGTGATAGAAGTACCTTTTGAACGGATTGCAATGGACTTAGTAGGGCCTGTTGCAAAATCCGCTCATGGCCACCAACATATACTTGTGGTCGTCGACTGTGCCACCCGGTACCCGGAGGCTGTACCGCTAAGCCACACCTCGGCGAAACTGATTGCACGGGAGCTGTTTGCCATGTTCTGTCTCCTTGGGCTACCTAAGGAGATCCTGACGGATGAAGGGACCCCTTTTATGTCCAAGGTGACGAGAGAACTGTGCAAACAGCTAAAAATAAAACAATTGTGCACCTCAGCGTACCACCCTCAAACCGAAGGGCTAGTAGAACAGTTCAATAAAACCCTCAATTCCATGTTAAAAAGGTGCTTTCTAAGGATGGAAGGGATCGAGACATGTTACTACTCTATTTGATATACGCCATCCGTGAGGTACCCCAGGCTTCCACAGGGTTCTTTCCCTTTGAGTTATTGTACATCAGACCCCCTATGGGTCTGTTGGACGTAGCCAAAGAGACGTGGGAACAAGAGCCAACTCCACATAGGTTGGCTCCTATTATACATAGGAGTATAATTGAACACGTGGCTAGTATGCAAGACCGGATCGCGGTGGTCATGCCCATCATGAAGGAACATCTGTTAGATGCCCAGTCAGCACGGAGGCGCACATAAAATAAAAGAGCCACGGTCAGGTCTTTTAACAAGGGCAATCGGGTGGTAGTACGTGACACAGAAACACAGAGCAGCCAGTACAGGGTTAATAAACAGGGTTAATTTACTGTAACAGGGTCAATCTCCACGCAGGGAGTAACAGGGGAAATATGGGGACAAGAAGGGAAGTAGCAGGTAAAAGGCTATAACCGACAATCCACAGTTTGGTTAGATGTAGCAGTGTTGAAACGGTTGTAATCGCCAGTTTTACACTTAGCTGACTCTTGTTCCCCACAAGGCTGTTGCCGGATGATGCCCATGTTGTTTTCTTCTGGCTTCCTTGCCTAAACAATGCTCTGTCTTCTGGCAGCTACTGGCGATCTACTGTTTGACCCGCTGAGCCCCTAGTCCATAACACTGCACCTCACTTGATCGGCTCTAATGCTCCGTCTTCTGGCGGCAGCGGGTGGTCTCTGGTTTGACCCACTGAGCCCATAGTCCATAACTCTGCACCTCACTTGCTCAGCTCCACAGACCCTGCGTCTCTTCTCCCTCTAGTCAGGCTTGACTCCAACTGTCAACTGCCTGCTTTCCCTTGTAAAACTCCTTTTACTTTTTCTCCCTCTTCTTACACATGCCCCTAGCTCCCCTGTCACCTGACCCCTGAGCTCTGGCTCTGGACACGCCCCCCAGCTTCCCAGTCACCGGACTCCTGTGCTCGCAGTCTGTCTTCCCCTGCAACCAGAGGCACGGCCCGGCAGTTCCAGATCCCCTGCTCTGAAAGCATTTACATCCCGGTCTTCCACCTTACACTCCCGCTCTCCTTTAACTCGCCATTCCACGAGAGTTCCTTCACCAAACATTCACTTTCTTGGACTTCCAGGACGATACGTTGCCATATAAACTGATCTTGTTTGTAACGGTGAGGAGGCACTCCTGCTGTTGTCCGTTCTGACCGGCATAACTCCGTTTTACCGATGGGTTGTGCAGGGTCACTTGGATTCCCAATCTCCGCCTGCCCGGTGGCTTCAACCGAAGGTGTTCCCTCACCGCCTGCACTGGGGACTGCAGGTAATCGAGTGCTGGGGCTCGGAGGTAGAATCAACAATTCTTCTTCATCAACATCGTGGCTTGGGGCAACTGTGACAGGACCCTCTCTAGAAGCAGGTGATCCTTCTTCATCTTCATCATCTTTAGACAGACAGGGCCGCAGCATACTATAATGAACCACTCTGGTAGGGGCTCCTTCAGCCCCCTCGGGTTGAACTTCATACACAAGGTCGTTCAGCGCCAACCCTGCGCCTCACTCAATGCAGGGTCCGTTCCCACCGCCTACTCAATTTGCCCTGGGGCCTCCTGTCTCGAGCCAACACCCGCTCCCTGGGCCTCAGAGCTGTCCCTAGAAGGGGCAATGTCTCATGATGTTTGAGCTCCCGAAACTTTTGTTGTACCAACAGTCGGAGGGTCTGCAGTCGATGCAGGTGTTCCCGGACCCAGGAAGACATCCCTGTCCATGGGTAGTCCTCCTCGGGGTCCATCTCTAACTCGGTAATCACTCGCCCCTTTCGCCCAAACAGTAAGGTATAAGGAGTGAATGAACCCTGTCGTACTATTCACTCAGTTGTTGTAGATCCACACCAGCTCGGCCACAAACTCAGGCCATTGTACCTTCCGATCTTCCTCCAATGTGCGGAGCATTTGGATCAGTGTCTGATTAAAGCATTCACAGGCCCCATTTCCTTGAGGGTGGTAAGGAGTAGTCCGTGAATTCTCAATCCTGTACAACTGTTGCAGCTCTTCCATCACCTAACCCTGGAACCAGGCACCTTATTCAGAATGGATCCTCTTTGGGCAGCTGTACACCCGAATGAAGTCTCGGCAGATGGTCTGCGCAGCTGATTCGGCGGTCAGCTCTCTGGTCGGGGTCACCACCGCAAACTTTATGAAGTGGTCTGTCATCACCAGGCAATGTTCATACCCGAGATGCGCCGGTCCAAGAGTCAAATAGTCAATCATCAGCATCTCCAAGGGGGCAGAAGTCACAATGGTTTGTATGGGGACCCGCTGCTCCGGGGGCTTAACCAGTTCACAGCTCCAACATCTTCGACAAGTGTCTTCTATTGTTGTTTGCAGTCGGGGTTGATACACCATCCTCAACCACTGAAATGTCTTCTCTGGTCCGAAGTGAGCCCCTCGTTCATGAGCCTCCTTAGCTACTACTCCGACCAACTTCTCTGGGATCACCACTTGTCAGGTGATCCCGATCTCTCGCGGTAGCTGTACCCGTCGGTACAGCAGCCCGTCTCGCAAACAAAGTCTCTCCCATTGTCCCAGCATTTTCAGCGCCCCCGGGGACAGGGTACTCCTCTCCTCTCGACTAGGGACCTGTCTCAAAGCCACCCATTGACGTAATTGGGCAACTTTTTTGTCAGTCTGTTGAAGTCAGACCCAGTCATCTCTTGGCTGCCCTAGTACTTGCTCTCCCGACGTCTCTCCGATCTGTCCCTGCGCCGCGACCAGCAGTCCCACGAAACTTCGGAAGCTAGGGACCTCATCCGCCTCCAAATCTTCATCGCAGTCATGATCAGGCCATTCATATGTCACTCTGGAGAGGGTGTTGGCTTGAGTATTCTCTGCCTTAGACCGGTAGGCGATCTTATACCAGTACCTGGCCATGTGGGCCACCCATTGCTGCTACAGGGCCCCCAATTTCACATTCTCCGGGTGAGCCAGCGGGTTGCTATCTGTTCTCACCAGTAATTCGGACCCGGACAAATACTCTGAGAAGTTTTCAGTCATTGCCCAAACCAGAGCCAGCAACTCTAATTTGAAAGAGCTATAATTGTCTGGGTTCCTCTCAGAGTCGTGAAGGGAGCGACTGGCGTACGCAATCATGCACTCTTTCTACGAATCTTTGGTAGTACCCGGCAAGTCCCAGGAAGGCCCGAACATCCTTCACTGTCTTCGGGGTAGGCCACTCCTGTACGGGGGCCACCTTTTCCCGAGTGGCCTAACTACTTCACCGGACACAGTATGACCGAGATATTCGATCTGTTTGTGGAACAGGTGGCCCTTCTGGGGCTTCACCTTTAGGCCATGACTCTGTAGGCGACTCAATGCTCGCTCCAGTCGCTGGAGGTGCTCCTCGAAGGTGGCGGCATAGACAATTATGTCGTCAAGATAAATCAGTGTCGCTTCGAAGTTCAAATCGCCCAAGCACCTCTCCATCAGACGCTGGAATGTCCCGGGGGCGTTAGTCAGGCCGATGGGCATCCAATTGAACTCGAACAGTCCCATGGGTAATATGAACGCCGTCTTCGCACGGTCATGTTCGGCCACGGGCACTTGCCAATACCCGCTGGCCAGATCCAAGGAGGAGAAGTATCTTGCCTTCCCTAAGGCCGACAGGGACTCTTTGATTTCAGGTAATGGGCAAGAGTCTGGTGCTGTATAGGCATTCAGTCATCTATAGTCCACACAGAACCGCAGGGTCCCTTCTTTCTTCCTGACCAGGACAATCGGGGCTGCCCACGGACTCACAATCTGGGCTATTTCCACCCTGGGAGTGAATGTGAGATCACCTTCGCCCAGATTAACGCACCGCACTATAACATTGCCACCCTGGACGGTGGCCAGTGTCCGAGCCACCAGGAGTCCGGGGGGCACTTTGTCCATCGATGTTGGTTCTATCTGAACTTCGACCGCCTCAAGAGGTGTGCAGGCCCGTGCGGGTAACGTGAGTACAGTTTGTCCTTGAGGTAAGGTGAGTGACGTAGCTGCTGCTGGTACTCTTATTTTTCCCCAGTACCTTCCCTTCACTCGACATCTCCTGAGCCTGGGCGGCTCGGATTAATTGTTGAAAAACCCTCCTTTGGGGGGTTCATGAGTCCCAGCAGTCTAGAGGAATCTCCTTTGGCTCACTAATCAGGATTTGCCCGATCTCTTTCAGCACATTCATTCCGAGGGTCCACTTCCGGTTCCCCCTGCGACCAAGACGACCCCTTTTTTTCCCACATCTTTTCCGCACACTCGGATCTTCATCCATAGCACCCCTGCGACCGGGATGGGTAATTGATTTGCTGCCGTGAGTCTAATTACTGGTCCCCATTCAGGCTGCGCTATCTCTGGAAATCGCTGTTGAAAGTAGGCTTCTGACATCGTAGTCACCTGGGATCCTGTGTCAATCAGGCAGTGAACACCCCGACTACTTATTTCGGCCCAAACAGTCGGGCTGGAGGAAACTAGGTCCTTGGGACTTCCTCTTTTTCTTTCCCCTTCTTTAGGCTCTGGGCTGTGTCCCCCAAACACGGAGCCCGTTAGTTTAATGGCTGCCGTGACAGGGGCCGCCCTCGTCTAGCACAACCCCTGGCGTAATGTCCTGCGCCTCCGCACTACCAGCAGGACATGTCTCTGTCTGTGTAGGGCTGCCTCACTTCTCTACGGAACTCTCCTGCAGGGCGGGGCCTGAATTCAATTCTTTCCCTAACTGGGGCAATCGATCCAGGTACAGTTATATGAAAAAGTTTGGGCACCCCTATTAATCTTAAGCTTAATGTTTTATAAAAATTGGTGTTTTTGCAACAGCTATTTCAGTTTGATATATGTAATAACTGTTGGACACAGTAATGTTTCTGCCTTGAAATGAGGTTTATTGTACTAACAGAAAATGTGCAATCTGCATTCAAACAAAATTTGACAGGTGCATAAGTATGGGCACCCCACCAGAAAAGTGACATTAATATTTAGTAGATCCTCCTTTTGCAAAAATAACAGCCTCTAGTAGCTTCCTGTAGCTTTTAATGAGTTCCTGGATCCTGGATGAAGGTATTTTTGACCATTCCTCTTTACAAAACATTTCCAGTTCAGTTAAGTTTGAAGGTCGCCGAGCATGGACAGCCGTCTTCAAATGATCCCACAGATGTTAAATGATATTCAGGTCTGGGGACTGGGATGGCCATTCCAGAACATTGTAATTGTTCCTCTGCATGAATGCCTGAGTAGATTTGGAGCGATGTTTTGGATCATTGTCTTGCTGAAAGATCAATCCCATGCATAACTTCAACTTTATCACTGATTCTTGAACATTATTGTCAAGAATCTGCTGATACTGAGTGGAATCCATGTGTCCCTCAACTTTAACAAGATTCCCGATGCCGGCATTGGCCACACAGCCCCAAAGCATGATGGAACCTCCACCAAATTTTACTGTGGGTAGCAAGTGTTTTTCTTGGAATGCTGTGTTTTTTTGCCACCATTCATAACGCCTTTTTGTATGACCAAACAACTCAATCTTGGTTTCATCAGTCCACAGGACCTTCTTCCAAAAAGAAATTGGCTTCTCCAAATGTGCTTTTGCATACCTCAGCCGACTCTGTTTGTGGCGTGCTTGCAGAAACGGCTTCTTTCGCATCACTCTCCCATACAGCTTCTCCTTGTGCAAAGTGCGTTGTATAGTTGACCGATGCACAGTGACACCATCTGCAGCAAGCTGATGCTGCAGCTCTCTGGAGGTGGTCTGAGGATTGTCCTTGACTGATCTCACCATTCTTCTTCTCTGCCTTTCTGATGTTTTTCTTGGCCTGCCACTTCTGGCCTTAACAAGAACTGTCCCTGTGTTCTTCTATGTCCTTACTATGTTCCTCACAGTGGAAACTGACAGGTTAAATCTCTGAGACAGCTTTTTGTATCCTTCCCCTGAACAACTATGTTGAATAATCTTTGTTTTCAGATCATTTGACAGTTGTTTTGAGGAGCCCATGATGCCCTCTTCAGAGGAGATTCAAACAGGAGAACAACTTGCAAGTGGCCACTTTAAGTAGCTTTTCTCATGATTGCATACACCTGGCTATGATGTTCAAAGCTCAATGAGGTTACAAAACCAAAAAAAGGGCTTTAGTAAGTCAGTAAAAAGTAGGTAGGAGTATTTAAAACAAGAAAATGATAAGGGTGCCCATACTTATGCACCTGTCAAATTTTGTTTGAATGCAGATTGCACATTTTCTGTTAGTACAATAAACCTCATTTCAAGGCAGAAACATTACTGTGTCCAACAGTTATTACATATATCAAATTGAAATAGCTGTTGCAAAAACACCAATTTTTATAAAACATTAAGCTTAAGATTAATAGGGGTGCCCAAACTTTTTCATATAACTGTATCTCTGGTGTCGGTGCATGGGTCTTCTTGAGACTGGACCATTCACCCCGCATCTCCTGTATCTCCTTTCGCATCTCTCGAGCCCATTCCAGTTCAGATGCAGGCAGAGTGGGTACCTCATTACTCTGGACCATCCCTGCCAGGGCCGTCACCCCCATCTCCTGCTCTCTCACAAGTGCCTCCACCCCCACTTCTAGAAAAGACATAAGTGGGTTAGCGCACAGGCGCTCCCGTAAGGCCTGCTTCAGCTGCACATCCCTGAGGCCTGCCACAATATGGTCCCTTAAGATCACATCATGGGGGCCCATTCACAAATTCCTCATGTCATCTTTTCTAGTGATATAGGCATACACCCTCTGTAATGCATTAACATACTCCGTCACAGTCTCCCCCTCCTGCTGCACTTGGTGAAACAGCCGTATCCTCAGCTCTCCTACATTGGTGGGATCCCCATGCATCTCCTCCAATATCCACACCAATTTTTCTACAGTATCCCGGCCATGAGGAGGGCGGTACATCACGGAGTGCCGGGTCTCGCCGTCCAGGGCCAGTAAGGCTATTTCGGCTTGCATAGCTGGGGTCATCGGATGCATAATTAACATACTCCTAACTCTCTCAACCCAGTCCCACAGCATCATATTGTCCCCGGTGAACTTTGGGAGATTGCTGATCATGGCCCCCAGTGGCAAGCTAGATCCCAGGATGGACTGATCTACAGTGTCTGTGTCTAAAGACTGCATCCTGCCGACTACACCAAATGTGACACAGTTACTTTAGATGTAGTGACACAGAAACACAGAGCAGCCAGTACAGGGTTAATAAACGGGGGGGGAATTTATTGTAACAGGGTCAATCTCCACGCAGGGGGTAACAGGGGAAATATGGGGACAACAAGGGAAGTAGCAGGTAAAAGGCTATAACCGACAATCCACAGTTTGGCTAGATGTAGCAGAGTCAAAATGGTTGTAATCGGCAGTTTTACACTTAGCTGACTCTTGTTCCCCACAAGGCTGTTGCCGGCTGATTGTTTTCTTCTGGCTTCCCTGCCTAAACAATGCTCCATCTTCTGGCAGCAGCGGGCGATCTCCAGTTTGACCCGCTGAGCCCCTAGTCCATAAAACTGCACCTCACTTGATCGGCTCCAATGCTCCATCTTCTGGCGGCAGCGGGTGGTCTCCGGTTTGACACGCTGAGCCCCTAGCCCATAACACTGCACCTCACTTGCTCGGCTCCACAGACCCTGCGTCTCTTCTCCATCTAGTCGGGCTTGACTCCAACTGTCAACTGCCTGCTTTCCCTCGCAAAACTCCTTTTCCTTTTTCTCCCTCTTCCTAGACACGCCCCTAGCTCCACTGTCACCTGACCCCTAAGAGAGGTCAGAATAAGTGATGCTCTCACTAAACAGCAGCGACGGGAGGCAGCAGAATACCGACGTGTTCTCAGAGCTACCGGGTAGGACTGCGGTTCTCCAACGTGACATTGTCACCGAACCTGAGGTATGGGTACGAATGAGACCATACTGGGGATCCGAAGCCCGGAGGCAAACCGGCTCGGCTGAGGTAAAACAAATGCTCCAGTTAGGAGTCACCGAGGAATCATGGAGTGAATGGGCTAGCCCCATCGTACTGTTCCCAAAACCAGACAAATCGTTACGCTTCTGTAACGATTTCCGGAAATTAAATGAAGTGTCGAAGTTGGACCTTTGTCCAACGCCAAGGAGAAGAATGCACGAGTCACCAGGTGGTTTCTGTCACTGCAAAATGTCAGTTTCTCTGTAGAAGAAAACATTACTGTGTCCAACAGTTATTACATATATCAAACTGAAATAGCTGTTGCAAAAACACCAATTTTTATAAAACATTAAGCTTAAGATTAATAGGGGTGCCCAAACTTTTTCATATAACTGTAAGGTTTAAGCATGTTATCTACAGTACAGCCTGTTGCCGCTTGGCCAAGGCAGTGCTGCAGTGCTTTCAGATTGTGACTGATGTGGTCATTTCGGAGATGGAGGAGGTGCAGGAGCTGAACAATGTGATTACATTGAGGTTACATTGGTGACTCTGTTTTTTATACAAAAGAAAGATCCTACAGTTTTCTTTTTACGTTATTTTTTAAGGCAAATGCATTCAACAGAAAGTGTCATTTTAACATTTTACAACCTTATCTGGCAATGTGGTGTGTGACACATCATGAGACACATCCTGTTTCATTGATGATGGAGGGATTCTGAAAGACACATAGAGCAGTGCCACATTAACGAGTACGACATGTTCCCATTAGAAATGAGAAAGTCTGCTATACAGTTATAGGGTATGCAGTGAGTCCAGTGGCTGACCAAATTTAGGAAAAACCCCACTAAGAATTTAAAGACACATAGAGCTGGGCCACAGTAACAACTATGACATGTTCCCATTAGAAAAGGAGAGGGTCTGCTATACAGTTTTAGGGTATGCTGTGAGTCCAACGGCTGACCAAATTTAGGAAAAACCCCACTAAGAAATTAAAGACACATAGAGCAGGGCCACAGTAACAAGTACGACATGTTCCCATTAGAAAGGAGAGGTTCTGCTATACAGTTATAGGGTATGCAGTGAGTCCAATGGCTGACCAAATTTATGAAAAAACCCACTAAGAATTTAAAGACACGTAGAGCAGGGCCACAGTAACAAGTACGACATGTTCCCATTAGAAAGGAGAGGGTCTGCTATACAGTTATAGGGTATGCAGTGAGTCCAACAGCTGACCAAATTTAAGAAAAACCCTACTAAGAAATTAAAGACACATAGAGCAGGGCCACAGTACCGACAAATTCCCATTAGAAAGGAGAGAATCTGCTATACAGTTATAGGGTATGCAGTGAGTCCAACGGCTGACAAAATTTAGGAAAAAACCCCACTAAAAAATTAAAGACACATAGAGCCGGGCCACAGTAACAAGTTTGACAAATTCCCATTAGAATGGAGAGGGTCTGCTATACCCCATTAAGAACTTAAAGACACATAGAGCAGGGACACAGTAGTGACAAATTCCCATTAGAAATTAGAGAGTCTCCCATAGTGTTGGCCTATGCAGTGAATGGAAGGGCTGCCAAAAATTTGGAGGCACTTCAATGCCCCTTGGAAGAGACATGGAGGTCAGATGGCCTCCTCAAAACAGTGTTCCCATTATTAGGAAGTGGGTCTCCCATAGTGTTGGCCTATACAGTGAATGCAAGGGTTGCCAAAAATTTGGAGGCACTCCAATGCCCCTTGGAAAAGACATGGAGGAGGGCTTAATAAAAAAATGTTCCCATTAGAAAGGAGTGGGCCTCCTAAACTTGTAATGCCCATGCACTATGTGAATGGGCTGACAAACATTTACCCCTGGGGGTATACATGAACATACTGTATACATTTTTTTTTTACGGACATCATAAATACCCATTAAAAAAATTATGTGGGTGTTGCATCATGGACCACTGTCACCCTGGTGATATGGTGGTGGAGGATATGGAGAAGGAGGAGAACAAGAGCAAATAGCCAGAATCAGGAAGCGTATACCCATGTGTGGGTGTGAAAAGGTGCATGGGAATACACCTTCCAAGAAAAGACTGGATTTGAGTTTATGTTACCCTGCTATCATTCGGTGATGTTGAGAAGTCTGGCCCAATCCAGCCCTTGTTCATTTTTATAAGAGACAGCCTGTCAGCATTTTCAGTTGACAGGTGGATGCGCTTATCAGTTATAATTCCACCAGCGGCACTAAAAACCCGCTCTGATAAAACGCTGGCGGCAGGGCAGGCCAGAACCCCCAAGGCATAGAGCATCCAGCTTGGATACCCAATAATTATAATTCACAGAGGAATCACGGAGGACGTTGGTAAGGTCGGCAAGGTACTCCCATAGCATCTTCCCAAACTTTGCACTCCTTGTGAGAGTACCCCGCGCCTCAGGGCCTGTGCGATGGGAGGGTCTGAGAAAACTCTCCCAGAACTTTGACAGTGTTCCCCTGCCTCTGCTGGATTGAAGTTGTGTCTCTCTCGCCTGTACTCCTTGGTTGTCCAACGAAGTGTGCCCTCTGCCTCCAGCGTTTTCAGATGGGAATTTTTTTAATAGTTCTGCAACTAGGGCCTTCTGGTACAGCCCCATTTTTGTAGACCGGTCTGCCTCAGGAATAAGAGATATAAAGTTCTCTTTGTAGCGTGGGTCTAGAAGTGTCACCAACCATTAATGACTGTCACCCAAAATTTTGAGAACGCGAGGGTCATGAGAAAGGCAGCGTAACATAAACTCAGCCATGCATGCCAGACTACTAACAGGCAAGACTTCCGTGTCCTTGCAAGAGGATAACTGACCATGCTCTCCTCCTCCTCCTACTCCTCCTCCTCTCTGTTCTCTGGCCATCCACGCTGAACAGACGGTATGACAGCTGTGCAGGTAGTACCATCTAAAGTGCATGAAACTAGCTCCTGTCCTTCCTCTTCCTCCTCTTCCTCATTGTCACCCAATCCACATTTGGATGAGATGAGGCTTGGCTGTGTGTACTCACCCTGTATGGTTCCTTGCTCAATCTCATCGTGCTCCGCCTGCAATGCATCCTCTTTGATTGTGAGCAGAGAGCGTTTCAGAAGACAGAGAAGCGGGATGGTGACGCTAATTATGGCATCTTCGCCGCTCACCCTCTTGGTGGAGTCCTCAAAGTTTTGGAGGATGGTACATATGTCTGACATCCATGTCCACTCCTGAGGTCTAATGTGTGGAGTCTGAACTGAATACCGACGGCCTTGTTGATGCTGGTACTCAACAACTGCCCTCTTCTGCTCACAAATCCTTCCCAACATCTGCAGTGTACAGTTTCAACGTGTGGGGACATCACACACCAGTCTGTTAGCCGGAAGCTGCAAATGCTGCTGAAACACGGCAAGGGCGGCGGAAGCTGTAGCTGATTTTCTAAAATGGGCACACAGGCGGCGTACTTTAACATGCAGATCCGGCAGCTACAGGTAGGAATTGAGAAATCACTGAACCACAAGGTTAAGTACATGGGCCAGGCATGGTACGTGTGTGAGCTCGCCTCGCCTCAGAGCCGCCACCAGGTTGAGGCCATTGTCACACACGACCATGCCTTTGTGTAGGTTCAGCGGTATGAGCCACAGATCTGCCTGATCTTTCAGAGCTGTCCTCAACTCTTCAGCATTGAGCGGTTTGTCACCTAAGCATATTAGCTTCAGCACAGCCTGTTGCCGATTGGCCGAGGCAGTGCTGCAGTGCTTCCAGCTCGTGACTGATGTGGTCATTTCAGAGATGGAGGCTGAAGAGGAGGAGGAGGCTGAGGAGGATGAGGTGCAGGAGCTGTAGATTGTGGAGGCAACACTGATTGACCTAGGGCCCGCAATCCTTGGCGTCGGGAGCACGTGTTCCATCCCAAGTTCTGACTGGGTCCCGGCTTCCACTATGTTAACCCAGTGTTCCGTCAGCGAGAAGTACAGTCCCTGCCCACAAGCACTTGTTCACGTGTCCGTGGTTAGGTGGACTTTCCTGGTAACTGCGTTGTTGAGGGCACGGCTAATGTTTTGGGACACGTGCTTGTGTGATGCAGGGACGGTTCACCGTGAGAAATAGTGGCGGCTGGGGATCGAGTACCGAGGGATGGACGCCGCCAGCAGGTTGCGGAAAGCTTCAGTCTCCACGAGCCTAAAAGGCAACATTTCGAGCGCAAGCAGTCGTGAAATGTGAGAATTTAGTATTGTGGCCTGTGGGGCATTGGCTCCGTATTTGCGATTGCGTTAAAAGGACTGGGGAATGGACAACTAAACGCTGTGCTGGGACAAGGACATGGATGTGCTTCCAGATGCTGCTACTTGAGAGTGTGCAACGACAGGTGCAGGGCAGGAGGCATCTTTGCATGCACCTTGGAGAGGGGATTGGCTTGCATGCACTACAGCAAAAGAAGCAATGGTGCCACTCACAAACACTGTTCCTGGATCCTGGCTTTCGGCCCACAAAGTCGGGTGCTTTTCTACCATGTGCCTGATCATGCTGGTGGTGGTCAGGCTGGTCATTTTGCCACCCCTGCTGATGCTGGCCTGGCAGGTGGTGTAAATGTCCTTTTTGTTATCGGCAGAGTATTTAAAAAATAACCAGACTTGGGAAGACCTAACAGTTGTACTGGCAACTTCCTTCGTGTTGGTGTTACGGGGAACGGTTGCCTGCCTTCTGTCTGCGGCCACCACACTGCTGCTTCCTGCCTGTTGGGGTGCTCTGCCTCCCTCCCCCTGTGTTCTGCTGTCCTCGCTCTGCATGTCCTTCTGCCAGGTTGGGTTAGTTACTATATCATCCACCACCTCATCTTCCACTTCTGCACCCTGGTCCTCCTCCTGACTTTCTGGCAATTGTGTCTCATCATCGTGCACCTCTTGTGACACTTTCCCACCATCGCCTTTGTGTGGATGCTTAAATATTTGGGCATCGCTACATGTGATCTCATCTTACCCCGCTTCAAATGGACTGGACGAGAGGCCCGAATCTATAAATGGAAAAATGAACAGCTCTTCAGAGTGTTCAAGTGTGGGATCAGTTGTTTTCGGGCACTCGGCATGGTGGGAGGAAGGAGTATCAAGGTGAGGAATATGCAGTCCAGACTCACAGCTACTGAGACTTGAGGAAGAGAGGGTGGTGTTGGTGGTGGTGGCTAAGTGACTGGAAGCATTATCCGCTATCCAACCAACAACCCTTTGACTCTGCTCTGGGTTCAATACTGGTGTGCTGCGGTCCCCTAGGAATGGGGACAGGAAGGTTGGGCAAGAAGTTGTGGGTTTTTGTTGTGCCACAATTTCAGCTTGTCTATGTCCTCGGCCTCAGTCTCTGCATGCATCATCACGATCACTATCATGTCCAGTTCCGCGTCCCTTGCCACGCGCCTTGCCCATTTTAAATGGAGGACAATATCTTCCACGTTCACTACAAATGGCTGAATTTGGAGTGAAGATCTATATAATCCGTGTGATGGAGAAACCACAGTTTTAAATACCTGGCCTGTAGGTAACTATTTTGAACAGCAAACCGGTGTCAAAAACTTTGCTGACACGCTGAAAAAATATTTGAATGGAGGCCAAAAATGGCAGTATTTTCAGCGCAATTATATATGATCCGTGTGACGGAGAAACCACAGTTTTAAATATCTGGCCTGTAGGTAACTATTTTGAACAGCAAACTGGTGTCAAAAACTTTGCTGACACACTGAAAAAAAAATTCAATGGAGGCCAAAAATTGCAGTATTTTCAGCACAATTTTATGTGATCCGTGTGACGGACAAACCACAGTTTTAAATAGCTGGATTTTTAGCGCTGTAATATGGAAAGAACCTGTATGTATTCTGCAGTGCCAACAAGCAAATGGCGCAGAAAAACTGTGTTCTCTGGATTGCTTTTTAAGCAAATAATGAGGATTAAGATCCAAAAAAAATTATTCCTGGCCCCTGAGACCTGTGCCTTTGACTAGAAATGTCTAACAGCAGCAGAAGGCAGATCTGGTATGGAGCCTCTTGTGCTATATGCACTGCAGTCTGCTATATACACTACCTGCCTGCCTATATAAACTGCCTGCCTGATATCTCGGCAGATTGATTAGTCATCAGAAGAACTGTTTGCTTAGATGAATATGTGTAATGTACTTGTTTTCTCCCTACACTACCTAATACACAATCAAATTTCTCCCTAGCTCAGCAGCACCTCTCCCTACACTGCCTGATTGAGGAGTAGACTGACGAGCACAGCGGCGCCAGGTCTGATATAGACCTGATGAATCTGTGCGGCCAGCCAATCACTGTGATGCCACAACCAAAATGGCTATAGGTAAGTATCTTTAAAAGTGTTTTTTGTCTGTAGTTTAAGCTAAAGTTGTCGATAAAATGTGAAATGGCTGTTATGTGTATACATATTTAGCAATTAGCACTCATTGGTGAGGGAATGTAAGGAGCTGGGGAGAGGCAAAGGGAAAGCTCCCATTATGAGTACAGTGGACCCATTACTATTGTCGTAGCTAGAAGCAATTTTACCCCATAGATACTGCTCTGAATTGTGACAAAAATATTCAATAGGTTGGAAATAGGGGAAGTGTTCCTTCTGATACTCATCAGCTTCCTGAAGAACGTATGTCTGCCATGTGTGTTCATGCACGATGCCCAACCTGGACTTTCTTTCTTTATGACTCATCCGCAAAAACAAGCTCTCCTATAGCCAGGGGTGGATTAAGAGTAGCAAGGGCCCATGGCAGTTTAGAAGGCGTGGCCCCCCCCCCACCTGATTTATCACGTGACATGTCACATGATCCCCTGTGATAGATCATGTGATAGTTCACGGGAAATTAATTTGGTACAATATTAATTGTGCTGCCTCATCTGAGAGCAGCACAATATTGGGGCAGATACCCTGATTCCAGTGATGTGTCACTTTTTCAGCTGCTTGTTGTCATTTTGATAAAATCAGTGTTTTATCTGCTGCAGATCTAGCAGTACTCTGAATGCTGCTCTCTGTATAGCCCCACCCACACCACTGATTGGCAGCTTTCTGCCCATGCTCAGTGTACACAGAAATCTACTGATCAGTGATGGGGGTGGGGTCCTACAGAACTTACTAGTCATCTAGTGATAATTACCTTCTGACAAGTCAATGATTTTATCAAAACAACACTAAGCAGCCCAGTAAGTGACACATTACTGGAATCAGTGCCTCTAACCCTACATTATGCTGCTCTCGGATTTGGTGGCAAAAACCTGATGATAGATTCCCTTTAACCCCTTAAGCCGCGCGGGTGGTTTGCACGTTAATGACCGGGCCAATTTTTACAATTCTGACCACTGTCACTTTATGAGGTAATTACTCTGGAACGCTTCAACAGATCCCCCTGATTCTGAGATTGTTTTTTCATGACATATTGTACTTCATGACTGTGGAAAAATTTCTTCGATATCACTTGCGTTTATTTGTGAAAAAATGGAAATTTGGCGAAAATTTTGAAAATTTTGCAATTTTCAAAATTTGAATTTTCAAGCCCTGAAATCAGAGCGATATGTCACACAAAAGTGTTAATAAATAACATTTCCCACACGTCTACTTTACATCAGCACAATTTTGGAACCAACATTTTTTTTTGTTAGGGAGCTATAAGGGTTAAAAGTTGACCAGCGATTTCTCATTTTTCCAACAAAATTTACAAAACCATTTTTTTAGGGACCACATCACATTTGAAGTCACTTGGAGAGGTCTTTTTGACAGAAAATACCCAAAAGTGACACCATTCTAAAAACTGCACCCCTCAAGGTGCTCAAAACCACATTCAAGAACTTTATTAACCCTTCAGGTGCTTCACAGGAATTTTTTGAATGTGGAAGAAAAAAATGAACATTTAACTTTTTTCACAAAAATGTTACTTTAGACCCAATTTTTTTTATTTTCACAGGGGTAACAAGAAAAAATGGACCGCAAAATTTGTTGTGCAATTTCCCCTGGGTACGCAGATACCCAATATTTGGGGAAAAAACACTGTTTGGGCGCACGGCAGGGCTCGGAAGGGAAGGAGTGCCATTTGACTTTTTGATTGCAAAATTTGCTTGAATAATTAGCGGACGCCATGTTGTGTTTGGAGAGCCCCTGTGTGCCCAAACTTTGGAGCTCTCCCACAAGTGACCCCATTTTGGAAACTAGACCCCCCAAGGCACCTTTCTAGATGCATAGTGAGCACTTGGAAGCCCCAGGTGCTTCACAAATTGATTCGTAAAAATGAAAAAGTGAAAAAAAAACACTTTTTCATTTTTACGAATCAATTTGTGAAGCACCTAGGGGTTCCAAGTGCTCACTATGCATCTAGATAGGTGCCTTGTGGGGTCTAGTTTCCAAAATTGGGTCACTTGTGGGGGAGCTCCAATGTTTGGGCACACAGGGACTCTCTAAATGCAACATGGTATCGCTAACAAATTGAATGGAAAATCGGCTCAAATTGTTAGCGGACACCACATTGCGTTTGGAGAGCCCCTCTGTGCCCAAACTTTGGAGCTCCCGCACAAGTGACCCCATTTTGGAAACTAGACCCCCCAAGGCACCTTTCTAGATGCATAGTGAGCACTTGGAACCCCCAGGTGCTTCACAAATTGATTCGTAAAAATTAAAAAGTGAAAAAAAACCCACTTTTTCATTTTTATGAATCAATTTGTGAAACACCTGGGGTTCCAAGTGCTCACTATGCATCTAGATAGGTGCCTTGGGGGGTCTAGTTTCCAAAATGGGGTCACTTGTGTGGGAGCTCCAATGTTTGGGCACACAGGGACTCTCCAAACGCAACATGGCGTCTGCTAACAATTTGAGCCGATTTTCCATTCAATTTGTTAGCGGACACCATGTCGCGTTTGGAGAGCCCGTGATGTGCCTAAACAGTGGAGCTACCCCACAAGTGTCCCCATTTTGGAAACTATAGCCCTCAAGGATTTTATTAAGGTGTATAGTGAACATTTTGAACCCAGAGGTGCGGCACAGAATTTGTTTACATTAGGTCATCATATTGAATAAGTTGTCATTATTCATGAGCGCAAGTGCTCGCTACTTGAGTTTGCATCGGGTACTCAGGTATGCACCATGTACAGCGTGTGCTCGAGTGACATGCTCGAGTCCCTGCTCCGCATGTTTCACGGTTATTAGACACCCAAAAAAAACCATGCGGGGATCGCTCGTGCATGGCAGGCAATCCTCGTAAAGATTTTTGGCCGCGAAGCATATGGGACAGAGACTCGAGCATGTCACTCAAATACCCACGATACTCAATGCATACCAGAGCACCCGATGCAAACTCAAGTAGCGAGCACTTGCTCTCAACACTAGTCGCCATATCGTCATCTTTTTTTCTTACTTTTGAAAAAAATCCCAACCCCAGCCCTAACCCTAGCACAACCCTAGCCCTAGCACAACCCTAGCCCTAGCACAACCCTAGCCCCAGCACAACCCTAGCCCCAGCACAACCCTAGCCCCAGCACAACCCTAGCCCCAGCACAACCCTAGCCCCAGCACAACCCTAGCCCCAGCACAACCCTAGCCCCAAACCCAGCCCTAACCCTAGCCCAATCCTAACCCAAGAGTTTATTTTTGACGCCGTTCCTTGTGCGGTATAAGTGATTAGACGACTTTATTCTTCGGGTCGGTGTGATTACAGCAATGCCAGAATCATATGGGGTTTTTATGACTGACAGCTGTCACACACTAAAAGACGCATTTTTTGTAAAATCTAGTTTTTGCATCGCCATATTTTGAGAGCTATAATTTTTCCAGATTTTGGCAGACAGTCATGTGATGGCTTGTTTTTTGCGGGATGACTTGACGTTGTTATTGGTGCCATTTTCAGGCACGTGACATTTTTTGATCGCTTTCTATTCCGATTTTTGGGAGGCAGAATAAACAAAAAACAATTCAGGAATTTTTTATTTTTTTTTTTTATTCTGTTCCGCGTGTGGTAAAATTGATGAGGTAGCTTTATTCTTCGGGTCAGTACGTTTACAGCGGTACCACATTTGTATCATTTTTCTATGTTTTGGCGCTTATACACAATAAAAGCTATTTTATAGAAAAAAATATTTTTTAGCATCGCTTTATTCTGAGAGCTATAACTTTTTTATTTTTCAGCGGATGGAGCTGTATGGTGGCTTGTTTTTTGCGGGACAAGATGACGTTTTCAGCGGCATCATTTTTATTTATATGCATCTTTTTGATCGCGTGTTATTCTACTTTTTGTTTGGCGGTATGGTGATAAAGCATTGTTTTTTGCTTCGTTTTTTTTTTTTTTTTTTTACCGTATTCACTGAAGGGGTTAACTAGTGGGACAGTTTTATAGGTAAGGTTGTTCCGGACGCGGCAATACCAAATATGTGTACTTTTATTGTTTTTTTTATAATAATATTTATTGATGGGTACATTATATTTTTATTTTTGGTGTATTATTTTTTTTATTTTTTTATAATATTTTTGCACATTTTTTTTTTTTTTTTTTTTCCACTTTCACACAGCTTATACACTTTATTACTTTGTCCCACTCTGGGACTTTCACTTTTTTTTTTCTGATCGCCTGCATGGCACAGGAATGAAGCACCATCCCTATGCCATGAAGGCTGTCAGAAGTGCACAGTGTGAAGATTGCTTGGAGATGCACTGCGCATGCCCAAGCAATCTTCCTGCTCTCTAGTGACCCGGATGTTGTCATGACGACATCGCGTCATCATGGCAACACCCGGGAAGCCTTTGCAGACTGCGCTGGAAGCCGGAAGAGGAGGTAAGTATCTCCGATCACCTCCCCTTGCCCCCGTAATGCGCGATCGACTTCGATCGACTTCGATCGCAGCATCGCGGGGGTTAATGTGCTGGGAGCGGTGCAGGACCGCTCCCTGCACATAGTACCGGGTGTCAGCTGTGACAATCAGCTGACACCCGGTGGCGATCGCGCCCGCACAGCCTGTGTGCGCGCGCGATCGCCATGACGTACTAATACGGGTCTGGCTCTTAAGTCCCAGGGCACAGGCGCGTATTAGTACGTCAGATGTTATTAAGGGGTTAAAGGATCTGTAAACACAAAAAAAGTTTGTATTAAAAAAATACAAGCCATTTGTGAAATTAACTTTTTTTCATTGTTAATTCACATTAGACTGTATCTTCAACACTTTTGTCAGCAGGTCTTATTACAGACTCTGAATAGGGCAGCTCTCTCCCTCTCCCTCAGCAGAAAGTCACAGCATGGTTAAAAAACGGGATCTTTTATGATTTTCTCATAATAAATAAAAAAGGACATGCAAGTCTTCAAAACTATTTTCCGTTTCTCTATAGGGGAGGTCCTAAATCTTTCTTGTTCTTTAGTTGATCACATGTCAAAAAGGCAAAGCATTTACTATGAACTCGCTTAAAAAAATATACACTTGGAGAGTAATATCATCATCTGCATGTAAATATTCCTTGACTCTAAGGGCTCGCTCACACTGTCGTATAACACGGCCGAATGCTATGTGATGTTTTATCGGATAGGACTCGGCCCTATGTTATACTATGGGACAGTGTAGATCTGCTATTATTGGCATGAGAAAATAATCTCATTCGATATTCGGACCATGTGCACCCATACAAGTCTATGGGTGCATGTAAAACATTGGACTGCACTCGGATGTCATCCAAGTGCAGTCCGATGAACACTCACAGAGACTATGGAGAAGATGGAGAAATTAAGTTCTCCATCTTCTCCATATCTGTGCTGCGAGAGAATCGGATCACACTCAGTTGAAGCTCTGACAGAGTTTGAGCCGAGTGTCATTAGCATAATTGGCCCTATTCTCTTGCATGAGAGAATATATGGCTTAGTGAGTGGACCCTAAAACTGAATAGTAGTGACGGACAGGCTCCTCACAAGCGGGATCCATGTAGCTCTCAGATGTCATATAGGTAGGGCTTCATTCCATGGGGTAGGGCTTAATTTCAAGGTATGTAAATAAATGGACTTCAAATAAAAATTAAATTAACACAAAAAGCACTAATTGAATTATTTTTTTCGTATTTATGTTTTCAGCCCCTTTAAAACCCTTTGAGGACCAAGGCACATATATGTCCCATAGTTTTAAACTGGAAAAAAATTTGACTGAATAAAATTTAAGGTCCTCGAAGGTTTAAGAAGGTCATAAATTCATATGAATACTTGCTCATACAATTGCACATGCCATAAGATGAAGAAGAACAGAATCAAAAATATGACATTAAGTGGAGCACTTACAGGTATTCAAGGTGAAAGAGACCAGCAAAGGCATCGTCTCGAATGACAGTAAATGAGTTAGAATTCAGCAAGCTGAAAATGAAGACAGCAGGTTTGAAGCGAACCAGACTTTATGGTGCTCAGAATTAATCAAGCAGAATTTATTGACTGCTCTTGCAAAGCTCTGAGACTCCCTCTGTGTATAGATGGTGCCGTGCGGCCTCCCGTTGTGTATAGATGGCGCCGTGCGGCCTCCCGCTGTGTATAGATGGCACCGTATAGATGGCTATGTGCGGCCTCCTGCTGAGTATACGTGTATAGATGGCTACGTGCGGCCTCCTGCTGAGTATAGATGCCACACTGCGCTCCCCCCAGAGACAGCAGGAGGCCGCACAGCGCCATCTATACACAGCAGGAGGCCGCACGGCAACATCTATTCTCAGCGGGGGGGCCGCACGTAGCCATCTATACACAGCGGGGGGCGCACGTAGCCATCTATACACAGCGGGGGGCCGCACAGCACCGTCTATACACAAACATATACAGACACGCATAAACACATTTGATACACAAAAATACATACAGACATCACACAATGACATCTGCCCACACACACACACAAACACACACAGACATCACACACACACACACACACACCTGCCCCCACACACATCTGTGTGTGTGTATGTATAGTGTGTGTGTGTATGTATAGTGTGTGTGTGTGTGTGTGTATAATTTGTGTGTGTGTATTTTTTTTTAAGTTAAAAACAAGTAAAATGCATGTGGCATCAATATCAAGACTCCAGATATAAGGGTCTATTCACACTGAATTTTGCAATGCATTCATCTCCTCTTTCCAGGCTTCTATCTAAATCCCTGAAAAATGGCAATCAGATGGGCCCTGACATAGCCATTGATTTGAGCAAAGGCAAACCGAGGTTAAAGTCGGAATCTTTTGGCTCCATTTGCTCTGCTTTCAGATGTCTAATTTCAGACAGCACAATCCTGAATTTCAGGGATTCAGTTGTAAGCCTTGTGTAAAGACCTGAATGCAGCGCTGGATGTAGTGTGAATAGGTCCTTACATCCTACACCACCTCAGGGTATTGTTGTTATGGAGTATTGCCCCTGGGTGGCCGCAGTTATGACCACCACCAGGGCTCACGGTCACCCACCCTAGCTTTGGTATTCTGGGGAACTGGTATAATGAATATCTGAGAAGAGCCCTAGAGAAGCAATAACATTGGACAACCAAGAGGTGGTGGCCTCAAGTCAGGTGTACAGTCATGGCCAAAAGTTTTGAGAATGACACCAAAATTATATTTTCACATGATCTGCTGGCCTCTGGTTTTTATTAGTGTTTGTCTGATGTTTATATCACATACAGAAATATAATTGCAATCATATTATGGGTACCAATAGGTTATATTGACAGTTAGAATGAGTTAATGCAGCAAGTCAATATTTGCAGTGTTGCCCCTTCTTCTTCAAGACCTCTGTAATTCTCCCTGGCATGCTCTCAATCAACTTTTGGACCAAATCCTGACTGATAGCAGTCCATTCTTGCATAATCAATGCTTGCATTTTGCCAGAATTTCTTGGTTTTTGTTTGTCCACCCGTCTCTTGATGATTGACCACAAGTTCTCAATGGGATTAAGATCTGGGGAGTTTCCAGGCCATGGACCCAAAATCTCTATGTTTTGTTCCATGAGCCATTTAGTTATCACCTTTGCTTTATGGCAAGGTGCTCCATCATGCTGGAAAAGGCATTGTTGGGCGCCAAACTGCTCTTGGACGGTTGGGAGAAGTTGCTCTTGGAGGACATTCTGATACCATTCTTTATTCATGGCTGTGTTTTTAGGCAAGACTGTGAGTGAGCCGATTCCCTTGCCTGAGAAGCAACCCCACACATGAATGGTTTCAGGATGCTTTACAGTTGGCATGAGACAAGACTGGTGGTAGCGCTCACCTCTTCTTCTCCGAATAAGCTGTTTTCCAGATGTCCCAAACAATCGAAAAGGGGATTCATCAGAGAAAATGACTTTGCCCCAGTCCTCAGCAGTCCACTCCCTGTACCTTTTGCAGAATATCAGTCGGTCCCTGATGTTTTTTCTGGAGAGAAGTGGCTTCTTTGCTGCCCTCCTTCAAACCAGCCCTTGCTCAAAGAGTCTCCGCCTCACAGTGCGTGCAGAAGCACTCACACCAGCCTGCTGCCATTCCTGAGCAAGCTCGGCACTGCTGGTAGTCCGATCCCGCAGCTGAAACAGTTTTAAGATACGGTCCTGGCGCTTGCTGGTCTTTCTTGGGCGCCCTGGAGCCTTTTTGACAACAATGGAAGCTCTCTCCTTGAAGTTCTTGATGATGCGATAGATTGTTGACTGAGGTGCAATCTTTGTAGCTGCAATACTCTTCCCTGTTAGGCCATTTTTGTGCAGTGCAATGATGGCTGCACGTGTTTCTTTAGAGATAACCATGGTTAACTGAAGAGAAACAATGATACCAAGAACCAGCCTCCTTTTAAAGTGTCCAGTGATGTCATTCTTACTTAATCATGACTGATTGATCGCCAGCCCTGTCCTCATCAACACTCACACCTGTGTTAATGGATCAATCACTAAAACAATGTTAGCTGCTCCTTTTAAGGCAGGACTGCAATGATGTTGAAATGTGTTTTGGGGGTTAAAGTTCATTTTCTGGGCAAATATTGACTTTGCAAGTACAGTAATTGCTGTTAAGCTGATCACTCTTTGACATTCAGGAGTATATGCAAATTGCCATTACAAAAAATGAAGCAGTAAACTTTGGAAAAATTACTATTTGTCTCATTCTCAATACTTTTGGCCATGACTGTAGTGTTCAACAGGGCAAGACTTTCTAACCTGCCCACACACACATCTGCCCACACACACACACCTGCCCACACACACACACACACACCTGCCCACAGACACACACACACACCTGCCCACACACACACACACCTGCCCACACAGACACACACACACCTGCCCACACACACACACACACACCTGCCCACACAGACACACACACACACACCTGCCCACACACAAACACACACCTGCCCACACACACACACCTGCCCACACAGACACACACACACACCTGCCCACACACACACACACCTGCCCACACAGACACACACACACAAACCTGCCCACACACACACACCTGCCCACACACACACCTGTCCACACACACACACACCTGCCCACACACACACACACCTGCCCATACACACACACACACACACACCTGCCCACACACACACACACACCTGCCCAAACACACACCTGCCCACACACACACACCTGCCCACACAGACACACGCACACACCTGCCCACACAGAAACACACACACACACCTGCCCACACAGACACACACACACACACCTGCCCACACAGACATCTGCCCACACACACACACCTGCCCACACACACACCTGCCCACACACACACCTGCCCACACACACACCTGCCCACACACACACACCTGCCCACACAGACACACACACACACCTGCCCACACAGACACACACACACACACACCTGCCCACACAGACACACACACACACCTGCCCACACACACCTGCCCACACACACACCTGCCCACACAGACATCTGCCCACACACACACCTGCCCACACAGACATCTGCCCACACACACACCTGCCCGCACAGACACACACACACCTGCCCACACAGACATCTGCCCACACACACACCTGCCCACACAGACACACCTGCCCACACACACATCTGCCCACACACACACACACACACTCACCATCCCCCGGCTCCATTCCTCCTGCCTGCTCTCTCTCCTCTCTGGTGGTAAGTAGCAGTACAGGCCGGGTGCGCACTGCGTGACGTCACAGCTAGGAGACACAGCTTTGTCTCCTAGCAGTGACGCGGTCGGGCCAGCACAGGGAAGTTAACTGCTGCAGTGCTGGCCCGGCCGATGAAGAAGTAGCGGCGGCCGCTGCTGGGGGAGCGGTCCGGGGCCCCCCTCCCGCCACTGCTACTGGCATGTGCCACGGCGGCCCGCACATATAATGAGGGCAATCCGGCATTAGACACCCCGCCCGGAGCCGCGGGCCCCCTGCAGGCTCGGGGCCCCGGGCGGTCGCCCGGATTGCCCTCATTATAATCCGCCTATGCCTATAGCTATGTTTCCAAAGAAACTAAAAAATATTAACTATTGTAAGAGAAGGAAAAAAAATCAAAAGGGAAGAAGGGCCTACACAAAACTAGAACATGCCTTGCATGCATGTGTGTTTTTATGACCAGCAGAAGTTTTTCCTTCATCGATTTATTTTATTTGGGGAGTCCTAAAAACTGTCTAGTGGGAAATTTGGCTAATTTATTTAATTTGTTGCAATATCCATATTCCTTAAAGCCTTAAATAAGAGTTTTACAATATTAACACAAGGATGGTTCTAGGAAAACAAGATGCGTTAAGAAAGTTATTTTAATGGTTTACCTAACTGCTAAATATCTCATGTAGTTTCTTTGCAAATGAAACACTCATGTAGGTCACTTTGACATGCAGATATACAGTTTAGGGTTCAAAATTATGTGCATAATAATAGTCGATAAAATACTCAATTTTAAAAGTGAACACATTTTGCCTTATTATTACAATAAATGTGTTAATGGTGTTCAGCACATCTTATAGTAGTTACTTTGAATATGTTCAGCGCTATTAATACATCAAGAATATTTTTTTAATTTAGAAGTATACTCTTTCTTACAAACACAAAAACCTGTGAATTTTATAGACAACTAAATTGGGGGGTAGTTTTTGTTTGCTTGCCAAGTGTGATTTGCTTTTGTATGCATTTAATATGTTGAGTAACTACAATATTTACCCCATAGCACAAAATGATGTATATATACATTAGCTCCGGCGTCAACTTTGTAAGGAAGAGGCACAAGAACTAAACTATAACCACACTTGGTGGATGGTAGCATCTCTCTGTAACCTCAGCAGCCAGAGCTGTGCTCCAATTGTTGTTGTTAACCATTTAGATGCTGCTGTCAATCTCTGACAGGAGCATTTAAATGGACCTTTCATCAGCCACCCTCGAAATGATCGCAGCGCACCAACAGATTACCATGGCAAAAGTAGGCTTGCTGAAGTCAGGCACCCATTACTGCCATCTTGATATTCCTGTGAAGATCAGCAATTTTTTAATGGCACTATATAGTAGAAGAAATCAAATAATTGCAGGTTTAATTCCCCTAGGAAAACTAAAATATAAACCAGAACATTTAAAAAAAAATGTTTAAAAATATCTATATTAAAAATCACCATGTTTGTAGACGTCTTGTCTTTGAAAATATAAACAGCCTATGCGGTAAATCAAAACACCAGAATTGTCATTTTTCGGTCACCACACCACCCTAAAAAAATGCAATAAAGAACGATCAAAATATTATACATACTGCAAATACATACCAATAGCACTGTCAGATTACCATTGATGGTAAAAAAAAAATGTTCCAGTCTCTTAAAATGGGACAGAAACAAAGTTTGTTTTTACAAACATCTGATTTTTTTTTATGCTATTTAAATATAAAAAATAAATGCAAGTTTGGTATCACCGTAATCATTTTGACTTCTAGAATCATATTTCCAGGACAATTTTTTACCCTAAAATGAATACCGTGAAAAAAGCCCACAATGGTGGAATTGCAATTTTTTTTTTCACCATCTCATCCCACTTGGAATCTTTTCCTTTTTTTCAGTAAAAAAACAAACTGTTATAAGCCTGTGTTGATGGAAAAATAAAAATGTATGGCTTTTTGAAGGAGTGAAGGAAAAAAAATGTAAATGTAAAAATTGTCTGTTGATGCAAGAGGTTTATAATTCTAAATTACATGTATACTCAATTCTATTTCCACGTTAATATCCCAATTACAATTTTGTGTTTTTCTTTCAAATGCTGGAATCTCATTCAGTAAATTTTTCTTATGACACCTTTTAATAATACTTTCCAAGTAGCTGCCTGATAAGCAGGACTAACACTAGTTAAAGCATTGGTGGGCTATACTGATATTAAAGCTATTTTTGATAAGTTAAAATGTAAAGAGTTTTAAGAAGGCTAATTTTAATTCTTCAAAATTAATAGCAGTTAATTTTTTTTATTCAGATAAGCATTCATTTAATCTGATCAACCTTTTTAATTTCTTTCCTAGAAAATAGTTTCCATTCCTTCAAATACGAACAAAAGACAATTAACAATCCTTGAAGGTCTTATTTAAGCATTAAGGCAAAAAGAGTCTATAATTAAAGAATGCAAAAGTGACACATGTTGGAACACATAAATATAGCAAGAATTTTTTAGCACCAAAATTAACAAGGTTATAGACATTAAGAAATAATGAAAAGCACAGAAAAACTAGCAAAAAAAAATAAAAATGTCAAAACTTTTTTGTGCAAAGTATAGGAAAAGTAGTCAATACTTGTTGTGATGCTTCTTGTAGCATGATATTATATAGATTTTAAAATTAAATAACAGAATCATCTTAATGCTAATTACACATTTTATAGATTTTGCCAGTCTAGTGAAAGTAAACTTTCTGTAGTGGATGAGAGTGTCTTTGTTTTTTGTTGCTTGAATCCTGTAAGCCAAGTAAAATCCACAGTGAATCTGTAACCATCAATTGTCGTGATCAACATCTGCAGAAATGGTGCCATCAATTATGTGATAGGTGGGCTTCTACTTGTTTCTGTCTTAAGATCATGTTAAAAACTGTAAAGCAGATCTGTCATAAGAGTTTACAATATAAACTGCATACATTATTAAACAGTTCTCCTAGACCTGATAAGGTGTACCTTAAAAATCCATGTCAGAATGGCTATATAATCCTTTTTTAAAGTTTCTCCCCCTTTTCTAGCTGGACTCAAAAACTGTAATTTTAATATTAGGACTATACAATTGACTCGCCCCCTGGGCCGTGGGGCACTCGGATCCGGGTGGTAGGGAAACGATGGGAGTAGTAGTGGCAACCCGGTTCCGTGGCTCAGGGTGGTCAGACCAATGGTAGTCTGCTATGCTCTATTGATAATGTCCGACTTCGCCACCCGTGGATTGCGGTTATTAGGAATCGCAGCTGCATGCAGACCGCTGGGGCTGATGAGGTGTGCAGCTAGGGTAGTGTGACTCCCCACGGGAAGAGTGCGGCCCCAGGGAGGTATAATGGATGTTGGGAGTGATGGTAGTGAGAGTCCCAGTGCTGATAGTGCTGGAGGAGCAAGGAGCACGCAGACAACAGGTTGCAGTCCAGGGTCTTTACTAGAACAGGTAAATTGACCCACAAACAGTCCCAGCTAGGAAGGGACCTGGATGTCTGAGAGCAACGGGTAAATTGGCCCTGGTCAGGGTGAGGGTGTAGGCCTACCGTGCTTTCTGTGCTCCTTCTGGCTATCTCCTCGTTATAGGGTAACAGCCCACGTTTCCGAGCTTTCCATGTATTCTCGCCTGTATGGCCTGCGACGTGGGTTCCTTTCTGCTCCCAGCCTTGTACGGCTTTACTGGTCCCTTCAGTTGTGGCAGGGCCTCCAGGCTTCTTAGGCCAAGGAATATACAGTCCCTTGCGGACTGGTTCTCTGCTGGGGGATATAGAATCCTCCCAGCCTCAGACACCAAAGTCTGGTAAAGTAAGTCTTTTATCTGCCAAGACAGGCTCTCTTCGCCTCTTGTCTCTGGCTTGTGGCTCTCCTCCTGCCACACTTCCTCTTAGGTGCAATACAACTGTCTGTCCCTGCTCTGCTCTGGGACAAGTCTCAGTCCTGAGACAGGCCTTCAAGTTCTCCCTAACCCTGCCCCCAGTACCAGCTTTTATAGGGGCAGCCTGCTCCCCCTACTGGCCTGAGACAGGAGGCATTGCATGCTAATGTTCCCCTGACTAGAGAACCTCCCCCTTGCTCTCAGACACCGCTTTAATTACACTTGTGGCATCCAGGCCAGGGTGACACATTCCCCCCTAGTGACATTTAGTACTCCGGGACTAAACAATACACAAAGACAATATGCATAACCATAAAACATTAATAGACAAACGACGCACAGATTGAGTTCTTAAGGTCACAGTGTGGCCTGTGACCGGGTGTCCATATCACCAATACAACGGGGAGCCTTAACCAGGTGGGGGTCTGTCCTACCCCAAGTCCTTCACAGTCTTAGTTCATCCCTGGGTTAGGCTCCGAACGCAGTCCATACAAGGTCCCGGTTATATAAAGTCCATAACCTTTGAGTCCTTACGGTAGCTGCAAGAAACTGAAACACAGAATTACCAAACATGCATGTAACTTTGCAAACAATTCAACATTTGGCAACAGGGTTATTTACAATTTTAGTACACTCTATATTTTCCAGCGAGCGGGTATCTGTCCCTTTATGCACCTGGTTGACCTACGTAGCCCACTGTCTGGTGGTGGACCAACCTGGCTTTCCCCACTAGCGTTAGGGGTACAGCTACCAGCTGGGTGTACAGGTAGGGCAGGCAGCTGTCTGCGGGTCCTTTGGCTTACCGCAGGCATGGCAGGCTAACTGTCAGCAGAGGGTTGACTCTCCTGGGCTGCTGGTACAGGCTCTTCTGCCTCTGAACCGCTTGCTCCTCTTCACCTTCCGGCTCTGGTGTTGGTTGTTGCTGTGCCGGTTGCAGGAAATGCAGGACGGGTACCACTATGGCATCATTTATGCGAGTCCAGGACTGAAGGAACTCTCCGAGAACGGTGCTGATCATTTCTTCCTTGTCCTCTGCGGGATCAAGGTCACTCTGATCCTCTTCTGCACTACGGAGTTGCTCGGGGCACCTTTTGAGGTGGTCTCTGGAGACGACACTAGTGGTTTCTCCTCCGTCCTTGGTGATTATGCACACCTTTGGGTTGTCGTGGTCAGACTGCAGTACGGTGTAGGGTTCCCTTTCCCACTGGTCGTCCAACTTATGTAGCCTTCTTTTTCGCTTTAGGACTTGCTCACCAGGCTCTAGGGGACCAGCAGGGGCGTGTTGGTTGAAGAGTCTTTCTTGCTTCTCTCTCACCTGGGCCAGGCTCTTCTCCACACTCTCCTGTACCTTCCTGTACTGCAGTTGCCTTTCCATATCCCAGTCCGCATCTGGGGAGGTGTCCTCAGGCATTAGGACTCCCATCTCCAGGTCTACGGGCAGCTTACCTGGTCTGGCTCGCATCAGGTAAGCCGGGGTGCAGTTTGTAGCATTCACCGGGATATGGTTGTATAAGTCTATCAGGTCCGGCAGTTTTTCTGGCCACAGGCTGCGTTCCTCCAGGGGCAACGTCTTCAGGAGATCAATGACTATATTGTTCATCTTCTCACACATCCCGTTGGTTTGGGGGTGGTAAGACGTTGTACGAATCTTCTTACAGCCATAGAGGTTGCAGAACTCCTGGAAGATTTCAGCCTCGAACGCTGGACCCTGGTCTGTCAGGACCTGTTCCGGATACCCGTGTGGACGGCAGAAATATTGCTGGAAGGCTCTGGCCACTGTTTGGGCTGTCAAGTCTTTTACCGGGACCACCACGAGAAAACGGGAATAGTGGTCCACGATTGTCAGGGCGTAGATGTACCCTGACCGGCTTGGAGCCAACTTGACGTGGTCTAGAGCTACCAGCTCAAGAGGCTGCATGGTGACGATGGGCCTCAAGGGTGTCTTCTGGCTGGTGCGGTCCTTCCTCCTTAGGTGACAAGGGCCACAGTCTCTGCACCACTTTTCTACAACTCCTCTCATGCCGACCCAAAAGAACCTTCCCCTTAGCAGGAACTCCAGTTTCTTCCAACCGAAGTGTCCCGCTCTGTCATGGTAAGCCCCCAGGACCATAGCTGCATCCCGCCTTGGGACCACGACTTGCCAGGTCAGCTCGTGCGTCCAGTGGTTAACAATCCTTCTGCACAACTTGCCTTCGTAGAGGAACAGCTTGCTCTTCTCTTTCCATAGCTGCTTGGCTTCCTCTGGAGCATCCGGATCTATGCGGGCATCTTCCTGGGTCAGCAGATCTTTCACCAGGCAGATGGCAGGGTCACTATCTTGGGTCTCGGCCCAGCTGTGGTGAGGTAGGGGATTTATCATCACGGTTGTTAGATCCTCCTCCTTCACGCGGTGGGAGTATTGAGCGGCTCCATACCGGTGAAACGCGGGGAGTTCTACCTCCTCCAGCTCTTCTGGGTCTTCGTCACCTTCAGGTAAGTGAGGCATCCTTGATAGGGCGTCCGCATTGGCATTAGTTTTGCCTGCCCGGTACTTGATCACGAAGTCATAGTTGGAGAGATGGGCCATCCACCGCTGTTCCAGGGCACCAAGTCTTGCATTGTCTAGGTGTGTTAACGGGTTGTTGTCCGTGCACACCGTGAACTTTGCGGAGGCCAGGTAATGCTTGAAGAGTTCCGTCACGGCCCACACCACCGCCAAGAATTCTAGCTTGAAGGAGCTGTAATTCTCCGGGTTCCTCTCGGTGGGCCTCAGCTTCCGGCTGGCGTATGCGATCACCCGTTCTCTGTCCTGTTGGTTTTGGGACAGTACGGCTCCCAGTCCCACATTACTGGCGTCTGTGTGAAGGATAAAAGGCTGGCCATAATCAGGGTAGGCCAGGATCTCATCCCCCGTGAGGGCCATCTTCAACTGGCGGAAGGACTCCTCTTCCGGTTTATCCCACTTGAAGGGTGGCTTTTGACTCCTGGACTTAGACTGTCCGATCAGGAGATCCTGCATAGGAGCTGCCATCTTAGTGAACCCGGGGATGAACCTTTGGTAGTAACCTACCAACCCGAGAAACTGTCTCACCTCCTTGATGTTCGAGGGGCTTGGCCAGCTCTTGATTGCCGTGACCTTGTCAGGGTCGGGGGCTACTCCTTCCGCACTTACCACGTGCCCTAAGTACTGGACCTTTGGTTTCAGCAGGTGACACTTCGATGGTTTCACCTTCAGGCCATAGCCTGCCAGGGCTTCGAACACCTCGGCCAGGTGCTTTAGGTGGTCCTCGTAGGTTTTCGAATAGACGATCACGTCGTCCAGGTAAAGGAGGACCGTCTCGAAGTTTCGGTGCCCTAGACAGCATTCCATCAGCCGCTGGAAGGTCCCTGGTGCGTTGCAGAGCCCGAAGGGCATACAGTTGAACTCACTCAGTTCCATTGGGGTGGTGAAGGCGGTCTTCTCCTTGTCAGCCTCTGCCACAGGAACCTGCCAATACCCGCTAATAAGGTCCAAAGTAGAAAAGAAGTTAGCAGATTTTAGTGCGGCTAAAGACTCCTCTATTCTAGGCAGCGGATATGCGTCTTTGTGGGTGATACGGTTGATTTGTCTATAGAACACGCACATTCTCATGGTGCCGTCTTTCTTTTTCACCAGAACCAAGGGGGCTGCCCAGGGGCTACAGCTATCTCTAATGACCCCAGCTTCCTTCATTTCTCTTAGCATGCCCTTTGCGTTCTGATAATGTGCAGGGGGTACAGGTCTGTGTCTTTCTTTTATCGGTGGGTGGCTCCCTGTGGGGATGTGGTGTTCTATCCCTTTTACTCTGCCGAAGTCTAGCGGGTGCTTACTAAAGACTCTCTCGTACTCCTGTACCTCCCGGTAGACTCCTTGTTTTTGGTGCAGGGGAGTGGAGTCAGCACCCACGTGGAGTTTCTGGCACCAGTCCTCCTTTTGTTTCTGGGAGCCATTACCCTCCGCCTGAGGAGATGGAGGCAAGGGTTCCACGGCCCTGATAGCTTTGTGTTCGACCACAAACAGCTTGGCGAGTGTAGCGTACCTGGGTAAGTGTACCTCCCTCTCCCCAATGTTGAGGATGTGGACGGGCACCCTCCAATGACGGACATCAACCACCCCCCGGGCTGTCAAAATGGTGGGCCTGCTGTCTGAGTACACGGGTTCTACCATGGCTTGGTAGTCTCTACCTCTCAACCCGATTGCAGTCCGACACCAGATCATCATTTCACTTTTGGGAGGCATGGAAATGGGGAATGGGTCACTCATTCTTACGCTACCGATCTCACCACCAGACAGTTCTACCTGCTGCCGTCTCATCAGGGCTTTTATCTCCTTGTTGAGGACTCTCTGTTGGCTGGAACTAGCATTCACCGCCACCTGTTGTAGAATTACTATTACCTCTGAAAGACAATTTTCAATTACATTAGTACCCACAGTTATTTTAGGGTGACTTTCACGACGGTCAATGTCCACAATAATTACTCCCTGTGCCGGCAGTTCAACTTTACCAATTTTAATGGTCATCTCCTTGAACCCCATCTGCGGCACGGGTAAGCCATTACTGGCGATGATGCTCAAGTTACTGTCTGGATACCGTGTGAAATCAGCATCAGTCCAATACTACTTAAAAAGTACATAAGGGATAGTGGTTACTTGTGACCCAGTATCCAGCAAGGCGCTCATGGGGATAGCATCCAGCACCACGGGTAAAACCGGGCGCCCCCCAACGTACTTATCACGCCAATTATAAGGGCCTGGTGATCTTATGACTGGGGGTTGGCCCTCTGCCCCAGGTTGGACCCGTTTAAATTACAGTACCTGGAAATGTGTCCGGGCTGGTTGCATCGACGGCAAATGGGCTGTCCATCCTCTGCGTAGCGGTCTGTGGCCTCCCTCGAAACAACGGGATCCTCCTCTGTCGACGCCACGGGACATCCTCCGGATTTGAAGCCAGCTCGATGGGTCTTGACGGGTCCACTTGCAACGCCTGGACGGTCCTGGTCAATGCCGCGACGCTCCTGGTCAGCTCCTGGACTTGGTGGTGCAGGTCTTTCGACGGGGCTTGGTTCAGGGCCTGTGCATCAGCCCCCACGGGGTCCATAGAGGAGGGCGCCGCCTCCTGGTGGTAGGTGAGAGCAGGGCGCCAGGGGTTTATAGTGCCACTGGTTGCAGATTCACGGAGCACCCTTATGGCCCTGTCCTTAAATTGGGCAAAGGTCAGGTCGGGGTTCTGAAAGAACATGAGGCGCAGTTGGGCCCTGTGGGCGCTAGACAGCAGACCTTCTATCAATTGTTCTGTTAGCAGCTTATCCGTTTCCTGCACACTGCCAGGGTCAGTTTGTTGAATAGCCCTCAAGGCTTCCTGCAGATTTAGGGCATAGTCTCTGATGCTGTCCTGTGCCCGCTGCTTACATCCATAGAACCTCATTTTAATCTCAGCGGAGGTACGTGTGTCAAAGGTACCCCGAAGCCGGGCCAGAATACCCTTCACAGTCCTTTTCTCCTCAGTGGGCCATGATTTTACCTCCCTTTGGGCTGCGCCAGTTAACTGCCCTTTTAGTATGCTGACCTTCTGTTCCTCTGTCAGGGGGTAAACCTGGGACAAACTGTACAGGCTTTCCTTAAAGTCAGTTAGGGCATGGGGCTCCCCTGAGTACTTGGGCAGCCAGGCCGCTCCAGGGATGTAGGGCAGGGAAAATGGCATCACCGCTGCTGCAGCTGCGTTGGTGGTAGTGGGCGCCTATGTGTCCGACATCTTCCTCCCCCCTAGTTAAGCGTGGCCTAACTTCCGATGATCCTCTTCTGTAGGCCGCGGCTCTGCTGCTGCTGCTCTGGACGAGGACCTTGTGTCGCGTCCTGATGACGTCAGTGTCGCTCTCTCTCCCTTCCAGGACCTTGCGCAGCGTCGGTGCGTGGGGCGGAGCTTCGGATCTCGCGCGGTTTGGACGTCCACGCCCCTCTTCTTCCCGCGCGGCGTCCTGAAGATGGCGTCCGACGGCGGGAAAACGACTTCGGATGGCGGGAAAACAGCTGAAGATGGTGGGAACCGATGGAAGATGGCGGGAGACGGCTGGAAATGGTGGGAAACGGCTTCGGATGGCAAGAAACCTCTTTTCAGGTAAGTGCAAAGTCTTTTCTAGGCACGCAATACCCGTTTGTGGCGGGTTGGTTTCAATCCTGCCGACTATGCCAAAGCTGACTCGCCCCCTGGGCCGTGGGGCACTCGGATCTGGGCGGTAGGGAAACGATGGGAGTAGTAGTGGCAACCCGGTTCCATGGCTCAGGGTGGTCAGACCAATGGTAGTCTGCTATGCTCTATTGATAATGTCCAACTACGCCACCCGTGGATTGCGGTTATTTGGAACCGCCGCTGCATGCAGACCGCTGGGGCTGATGAGGTGTGCAGCTAGGGTAGTGTGACTCCCCACGGGAAGAGTGCGGCCCCAGGGCAGTATAATGGATGTTGGGAGTGATGGTAGTGAGAGTTCCAGTGCTGATAGTGCTGGAGGAGCAAGGAGCACGCAGACAACAGGTTGCAGTCCAGGGTCTTTACTAGAACAGGTAAATTGACCCACAAACAGTACCAGCTATGAAGGGTCCTGGATGTCTGAGAGCAACGGGGAAATTGGCCCTGGTCAGGGTGAGGGTGAAGGCTTACCGTGCTCCTTCTGGCTATCTCCTCATTATAGGGTAACAGCCCACGTTTCCGAGCTTTCCTTGTATTCTCGCCTGTATGGCCTGCGACGTGGGTTCCTTTCTGCTCGCAGCCTTGTACGGCTTTACTGGTCCCTTCGGTTGTGGCAGGGCCTCCAGGCTTCTTAGGCCAAGGAATATACAGTCCCTTGCGGACTGGTTCTCTGCTGGGGGATATAGAATCCTCCCAGCCTCAGACACCAAAGTCTGGTAAAGTAAGTCTTTTATCTGCCAAGACAGGCTCTCTTCGCCTCTTGTCTCAGGCTTGTGGCTCTCCTCCTGCCACACTTCCTCTTAGGTGCAATACAACTGTCTGTCCCTGCTCTGCTCTGGGACAAGTCTCAGTCCTGAGACAGGCCTTCAAGTTCTCCCTAACTCTGCCCCCAGTACCAGCTTTTATAGGGGCAGCCTGCTCCCCCTACTGGCCTGAGACAGGAGGCATTGCATGCTAATGTTCCCCTGACTAGAGAACCTCCCCCTTGCTCTCAGACACAGCTTTAATTACACTTGTGGCGTCCAGGCCATGGTGACACACAATCATTTTGACATGGATTTTCAGTGTAAGTACAATGGCCTTTTCAGCTCTAGGAGATATATTTAATAATGCACGCAACTTGTGAAATCAACTTTAGAGATTTTTTTACATTGATCAATGTGTCTCCCTAAAACAGTTGAATCAGATTTTTGCTCTGATCACAGATGCCGTAACATTATGGAAATGCATTCAAGTAAATGGGGTAATCAATGATGGATTTGATGTATATCCAATTCAAGTCAATTTTATTAAATTTGCAGGTCCCAGCAATTTTGAACAATTTGTTAGTTGATTTACATGTATCTCCCGATAAAATCCCCCACAAATTTTTCCACATTGCAGAAGATTACATCAGCCAAAGAAGACTAACATGACTACCAAAGCCTGTATAATAGCCTAGAAAGGAAATGCATCAAACATTTTGGACATGTACCTACCATTTCTTATCATGTAATATTTGGGAAGGGGGTTGAATTTTGTACAAATTAAATAGAACAAAATATATTTAATTAATGTAGACTTATAACTGTGCATGTCTGTTTTTGCACACCTATTTTACTATCCCAATTTGACATCCATATGCTGCCAAATTTGGCTTTCTGTACATGTGCCTAACTATCTAATGTCTCTTGTTGCATCCTTTTTGGCAAGGGTTGAATTTGTGGAGTTGAAAAGGTTGAAAAAACTTAATTCTAGTGATTTGCAAAATGTATGGTAAAAGAAAAAATGGCAGTGGCAATGGACAGACAGTGTCAAAGGAAGAAAAAACATACCATGGCTAAGAATGTGGAAGCCACTAGCAGCTGCAGAAGCATCTCCATCACCACTAGCACTGACCGTCCAGGCTGTTTTACTTCCAAACAGAAAATTCTATTGGCCTCTTTTGCTTCTGACAAGCATTTTAGTTTAAAAAAAGTGGAAAGCATTATGTAATATATCGCATATCACTCATCTAAATCACTGCAGGATTATATTGCCTCTGACAGCAACACCATAAGCTTGAATCAGTGTTCTGTAAAGAACAATCTATCTGTTAACTTAAAATGTTTTTTTTTTTTTAAGTTTAAAACACATTAAAAAGTCTGTCAGTGCACTGTGTTATTAAATGGACTTTTAAGTACTACCAGTTACTACTATAAGTTTCCATGTTGAAGTCACTTTGACATTACAAAAGGTTTAAAACAGTCTTAGGAGATGTCAGAATGTTGCAAACTTCTTTCCAAGACAAATAGAAGCTTTCTGGTATTGCGATTTGCTACAAATCAATTCTCTGTTAATCAAAGTTTTCAGAAAAATTCTATAAAGCTGGTAAATTTAAATTTCAAAAGATTTGATCATCTCTATCACCTACAATCCTTTTCTATTCCATATGAACATTACTGTAAATACTTACCTCTGAGTATATGTCAAAATTCCCACAAGTATTATTCCTTTACAAAACCAAATGGGTTATCTAATTTGAAAGCAATAAATAATAAAAATAGTCATTTAATCTTAAAGGGATTTTACTCTTATCAGGAATTTCGGCCCTTGGGGCACAGTTAGTTATCAAGAAATAACAGTTTTAATAACCATTTCTGGGTCTAGCGCTGCATCTCCGCTGGTGCCAGTCTTTGTTGTTTGGCTGCAGCGATGACACCACATCGAGAGGGCTGCAGCCGATCACTGAGCTCAGCGGCTTATGCCATCTATATTGACAAAGCCCCTGAGCTTAATGTTTGACTGTAGAATCACCATTGATAGAGACTGTCGCTGAGCCCAAAGAGAATACTTACATTTCAATCTGTTTCTTATTCCGAATTGTACCTACATGCAAAAGTTTAAAGCACCATTCCGTTTTTTTTTTTCAGTGCTGGAGTGGTGCTTCTAATATAAATTCCCTTCCCCCTGGTATTACACTCACCCACTGGCATCTTCACCTTTTTTCAGTGCCACTCCAGTCCAGCAGTGCCATGTTGACACCTCAGCCTTTGACAGCCCGTAAGTTAGTGGTAGCAATCACAAGCTCTCAGTGTAAGTCTATGAGAGCCAGAATGAGGCTCTCATAAATTTGTATTGGGTTGTTACCTCTGGATCACTCCATGAAACATTGGAGCAATCTGGAAGGTCACAAACTGCCAGAGACTGACGGGAGTGGAGGTGATAAAAGGGGAAGATGCTAACAGATGAGTATAGGAGTAGGGTCAGGAACCTTAGATTAGATGCAACACTCCAGTGGTAAAATACAAAAAAATGCTGTAGTGATGCTTTAACGAAAGAGGAAAACCCCTTAAAGGAAACCTGTCACGTGAAAAAAACGATATTATCCTGCAGACGTGGGGTTAATCTTCAGTAGCTTTCTGGACCTGCCGGGTGCTGGTACTTAGACATCCAACCTTAATGCTGAGCTGCTGTCAGTCAGTGCAGGGGGCGCCACCCTGTTGACTGAAACTCAAACGCTACAGAGAGGAATAAAGTTTATTTCCACATGACAGCATGGGTCTAAGTGCCGACTCGAGGCAGGTTCAGAACGTTATTAACCTTCAGATTAACCCCATCTACAGGTTAATAGCTTTTCTTCACATGACAGGTTCCCTTTAAAATTGTGAAAGAATATATTTGCTGTTTGAGCTATTGGTTGAAGCAATGCATTAAAAAAGTGAAGTGAATCATTCTGTTTCTGTAACTGAACACAATTACTAGTGAAAATCCGATGTATTGGATTCATGCACACAATTTTTTTTAATTGAAAAAAGGAAAGAAACAGGTTAGATACCACACAAAGTAAACTCCAAAATGTGTTCATTTTTTCCTTGTGGCATTCTTCTTGCCTTTTGGTGCATGGGTCAGCATAAAAAAAAGAAAAATAAATGAAAACAACTTGACATTCACTGGATATTTCATTTTTTTCTGGCACTTTCCTCTCAGGCTTTGTTATGTAACTTGTAAAAGTTACTGATAAAAGTAGGACCAGCATTCCTCGGTGTCGGTAGCACATGTGCCATGCCAGGGTGGGACTTGTCCCCAGCATCCACAATGTTCACCCAGTGTGTGCGGTCAGAGAAATGTAGCATCCCTGGCCATAAGCTCTTGTCCACAGTTGATAGTTAAGTGGACAATCCTAGTAAATGTGTTGTTAAGGGCATGGGCGATTTTCCTGGTCACATGCTGGTACAAGACGGGGACGCCACACCATTTCAGAACGATTGAAACAGCTAAAGGGTCAAAAAGGTTAATTAAACATGTTCGGGATTGCCATAGCGGAAATCCCAACGTATTAAAGTTTGCGGGTCTTGAAAAAGTTGTATTACCACCACAGAGTGGTGATCCTAATTGATTACTGTTATGGAGAGAAGCCAGGTGGCTCATAGAGACATGAGCACAGGGTCCGATCTGTCTTAATAACAAGTTGGACATGTCCGTGTTTCTTTGAGGACCCCTGGCTTTCATGCTTTTAATGTTGTTTTTATGCTATGTAGTTGTTTCCCATAGATGGCCATTGGCATTGCGGTCTTGCACTAATAGGGTTGAATGGGTTAATATACCTTAATCACATGACCCGTGGAAGCGCGTTGTACCACCAACTACCCTGCTATGGATTTTTAATGGATGAAAAAAAGGAGGATTTTTTTAGACTGGTGAGCGCTCTCTTGTTTTTCTCCGTACTGTTACTTGTTGTACTCACTTTATGCACTTGGAGTAGCACCCCGCCTCCACAAAGCGAAATGCCTCAGCTTACCTTAAACGGCAACTGATTACAGACTCTTTAACATTACATGGTGCTGGCTTTCTCTTCTTCCTAATTTGGGTACAATTGTCTTTTACCATGCACAGTATTTGAGTCTGAGCACTGCAGGTTTTTGTTCCTGGACATTATAATGGAACTTGAGGCACAGGAGACCCCTAATGATCTCCTAGCAGGGAGGGAGAATGTGGACACATATTTTATGGACTGAAACAGCCAAGATGCTGTACAAACCCTCAGCATGAAATCTTTGGAATTTAAATGTACTAATTTGGTTGAGAGAGAGGTGAGGTTATTTTGGACTAATAATTAATTCAAATCTTATGTAGACCGTGACAGAGTCCCACGAGGCCTACGTGTCTACAAGGACATTACCCACTTGCAAGGCAACAAGGATTTCACATCGGCATGGGAAGCCATTCTTTAGGGTTTTTCACAGGATCTTCTCAAGTTGGTACTTGAACAGAACCTGCAAAACTATGTTGATATTAACAAAGACCCTGACTGGCATAAGCAGGAATCACCTGACCAAGAGTCAATGGACTGTTTTTAATAAAAAACTTAATAAAAGGTTGGTTCCGATCCAATCGAACATTAAGAACAGAAAACTGGACAAGTTTATAAGAGATTAGGAAGATTTTGTTTCTGGCCAAATATTCACATGGCAAAAAAATTGATTCTTCGCTCACAAACAGAAGACTTATCAGCGAGGAAAAAACCCCAGGAGAAGATTCCAAAAGGCCTATTGGACAACAGATTCTGGATCCAGCATCAATTATGAACTTTTGGGAGTGAGCAGCAACCCAGCTAGGGACCCTTTAGGTCCATCAGGGGCCCCAACTCCTCCAGGAGAAGAACTAGGAGGGGCAGAAAAAGGCACAAATATGCCCAGGTAACGCAAGCGCAGGTGTCTTGGCGTTAACGAATGGGGAGGAGCCACCCTCACAAACAGTGATTAATTTGATTGATCATGAGCTGGACCAAGACAGTATATCTGTATTGTCCAAAGGTCTCGGTTTTTGTGTCCCAGAGAATTTTGTTTATGTGGATTTTAAAACTGATTTATTCAAGGCTACCAGGAAATCGCATTTATATAAATTATATGCTAATGACACTGAACATCCTTTCTCAGTACTTGACAGGGAACATCCCTGTAGCATAGGTCCACTGGTTTCCAGGGTGGGCACTTCTCAGGAACCGACGTAGGAGGCCGTCCTGAGGATATAGCACTATTAGTCACTTTAACCACTGATACAGAGCACACGGTCCCCCATTCATCCAGCATCCCTCCCATTGCACCGTTCACTAAGAGTGTTAAATCACGTTTCGTTCCTTCGGCATCTCCTGGAAATGTCAGTGACATTTTCCAGGAACATGTTATGAGAGAAGTAGAAGCTTTGCTTTATTCTGATAGCCCCAAAAATGTAAGTGTATGGGGAATTGAAAGCATTAAAAACCATTAAGAGATGGGATGATGTCATCATAAGGGGTGCTGATAAGGGGGGTAATCTTATTTTACTCACGAAAGATTATTATGTACAGGTGTCACATCGATAACTGTCAGATTCTACTATGTATACTCAGTTGAACTATGATCCCACCCAAAAATTTAAAAGAGAGCTTCAAACATTCCTGGTCGACCTGTCGATCAAGCGGTATTAACTAGTGATGAGCGAGCACTAAAATGCTCGAGTGCTTGTTTTTCGGGTTGAGCACATTGGAATACTCGGGTGCTCGACCCGAGCAACGAGCCCAATGTAAGTCTATGGGAAACTTGAGCATTTTTCAGGTGGCTCCCTCCGGCGGTCTGCAGAGGGTCTAAAAATTGCCCAAATCGATGGGAACAGTGCTCAAATGGCATAGGAACAACATGGGGAAGACCCCTGGAAGCATTTCTGACTCCCATGTCACTGCTGTCAACAATGTTGTCAGAGGTATTAGCCACTTTTACGGACTCACAATAAAACATACTAAAACGAAACCAAAATGGCTTTTCCTGGGAAATATATTAAGGAACATCCTTTCCAAAGTAATGAGTTGTATATGAGCCAAAATAAATAACCAAAAACAAAAATACTCCTCCACACCTTGGGCTATGTTCACACATAGTGTTTTTGATGTGTTTTTGCACTTTTGCATTGCTTTCAACCGTGACAACTGAATTCACGGGGAAATGTAATTTTAACATTTTAAAACCTTATCTGGTCATGTGGTGTGTGAGACATGATCAGACATAACCAGTTTCATTTATGAAGGAGGGACTCTGAAAGTCACAAAGCCTATTTTTATAGGGCCATCAGGCGGCTTTTACTATACTTAAAGGGCCAGCAGTCGGCCCTCGCTATTCTTTTACAGCCTCAGCCTTCTATGCTTTGTTGTTCCCATTACTAAAGATTGTGTCTCCTATAAAGTTATTGCATATGCAGTGAGTGGCAGGTCTGCCCAAAATTTGGACGGACCCCAATACCCCTTTGAAAATTTGGATGCACCCCAATACCCCTTTGAAAATTTGGACGAACCTCAATACCCCTTTGAAGAGACTTAATTGACGACCTCCTGAAAACAATGTTCCCATTATTAGGAAGTGGGTCTCCCATACTGTTTGCCTATGCAGTGAATGCAAGGGCTGCCAAAAATTGAGATGCACTCCAATGCCCCTTGGAAGAGATTTAGAGGGCCTCATGAAAAAATGTTCCCTTTATTAGAAAGTGGGTCTCCCATAGTGTTGGCCTATGCAGTTAATGCAAGGGCTGAAAAAAAATTGGGATACACTCCAATGCCCCTTGGAAGAGACGTATAGGGCCTCATGAAAAAATGTTCCCATTATTAGGAAGTGGGTCTCCCATAGTGTTTTCCTATGCAATGAATGCAAGGGCAGCTAAAAATTGGGAGGCACTCCAATGGAGGAGGACCTCATAAAAAAATGTTCCCATTAGAAAGGATCGGGTCTCCTATGTTAGAACCCTCCTGTTTGTTTTTTCCATCTTGTGTTTTGCAGTCATGTGACCATCTGCCTTTATGTTCCAGCTCTGCCCTTTAGTGTTTGACTGTTTCTCTAGCCAGGTGCTTCTGTGCCTTTCTCTGTCAGTTCGTTTGGTCCTTCTGGGACCTCTAGTACCTTTTTGTCTGTTTGTCTTTTTGTGTTCTGCCACAACTTCTCTGTTAGGAGGTGTCCCATTTTCTGTTCCAGTCCTTAGTTCTTTTAGAGACCACTCCCCTAATGCTATAGGTCTTCGTTCAGACTAGACGAGGACTAAGGCGGGTCTGTTCGCTAGGAACAGGCAGTCCGCTACATCGTAGGGATTTAGCTTAGTTTTACTGTAGGGACAGTTTTCCCTTATCTTTCCTTAGTACATGTTGCAGATCATAACAGTAAGTCCAGCCCAAAAAAACTAAAAGGAAAGAAATTCGGGGATCAGTATGGTTTCCATCCAGGATTTGGCTCAATGCTTTCAGGGATTGTCTCTGGAGGTGGCCAAGCTCCAGCAACACGTGAGTAACTGTTCTGAAATGCATTTTGTGGAACCCAAGGTAGGACTGCCTGATGTTTTTTATGGTAAACAGCAAGATTTTTTTTCCTTTAAAAATGCTTGTTTGTTATATTTTCGTTTGAGACCGAAGTCCTCTGGGAATGAATCACAGCGCATTGGTTTTATTATGTCACTTTTGTGCAAAGAACCACAGGGGTGGGCCTTTTCTCTCCAACCTAATGATCCATGTTTAAGGTCTGTAGAATAATTTTTTTCTGCTATGGGGCTATTATAGGATGATCCTGATAGAATCTCATCTGCTGAGGCAGAACTCAGGCGTTTGAATCAGGGGTCAGGTGAAGTTGAAAATTATTGCACACACTTCAGAAGATGGGCCTCAGAGGTTAAATGGAATGATCCAGCTCTGAAATGTCTATTTCTCTCTGGTCTGAATAAAAGGGTTAAGGATTTGCTAATTGCATTCCCCGCACCTGAGACTCTGCAGGATGCCATGCAATTAGCTGTTCATGTGGATAGGAGACTGAGATTCAGACAGAATGAGGTAAAGACTCCTGTAATGCCAGGTCCAAGTCCCCAGAAAATCTGCTCTGACGGTGGAGAACCAATGGAGGTTGGGGCGAAGTCGTTCCCCTCTCAGGAAAGAGACTGGAGGTTTGCCGAGGGATTGTGTCTTTATTGTGGTAAAGCTGACCATTTGATTAAGTATTGTGAGCTTCGTTTAAGTAAAGAAAAAAAAAGGTCAGGTACGCCCGTATAGCTAGTTTACGCTCTGCGGAGTATTTCTTTCTGGGAGTACTACTTTGCAGGAAAATTTGATTGAATTTCAGGAATTTGTGGATTGTGGTTCAACACTTAATGTGATTGATAAAGGGTTTTTGGAAAAACTTAAATTGAAATCCAAACCTTTGTCATCACCTATTTCTGTGATTGCAATTGATAACACTCCTTTGAAATGTATTACTCACAAGATTGCTGCATTTCCCCTCACTATCAATGGAGTTCACCAAGAAATTTTGGACTTGGTTGTATTAGATAATTTAACCTCTCGTCGTTCTAGGACTGCCTTGTTTAAAACTGCCCAATCCTTTGCTGGACTGGTCTACTAATGTGATTAGGTCTTGGAGTCCGAAATGCTATGATAAATGTTGTAATGGTCGCATTGCAGATGTGGAAAAAGGGGAATTACCTGTACCTATTGTTGCATCGGCGTCTCTGCCTCCTGCTAAGCAGAGACGCTGTCCCTCTCACCTTCCTGCCCAGCGCGCGACATCCTCCTGCGCTCCTTCCCTCGCTGCTGCCGGCACGCGCTCCTTCCCGGGCACTGTGCTTAGGGCGCGCTCCCCTTCTCTTACAGGGACCACGCGCGCCGCCCTAAGGAGTCCCCGGCCAATAGCCGGAGGACTTCCCATATATAAGGCACCTCCTCCAAAATGGAGGTGCCCGAGCAAAGTTGTTGCAAAGCATGCTCACCTCTGCTTCAGCCCTCAGGTCCTGTTGCCAGCCTGACTTCCAGTCCTGTCTGCCTGCTTGTCTTCCCTTCAGCCTGACAGTCTGTCTCCTGCATCCGCCAGTCTGACTATGGGCAAGTCCACCTGCGGAACAGGAAGCGCCTGCCAGTTACCTGCCTGCTACCTGCCATACCTGCTAACCCGCTCACCTGGGAGCGCTCACCTGCTACCCGCCTGCTAGCCTACCTGGAGGCTCCGCCGTCACTTGCCGTGACCATCTGCCTGCCAGCCAAGAGACTCTTACCCGCTCATCTGGGAGCGCTCACCTGCTACCCGCCTGCTAGCCTACCTGGAGGCTCCGACGTCACTTGCCTGACCTCCCGCCTGCCAGCCAAAAGACTCTTACCTGCTCTTCTGTCACTTCCCGTGACCACCCGCCTGCTCACGCAGAGACTGCCATCTACCTGTTGTGTCCACCCGCTACTCCGGTCAGTCCCAGCTATCTGACCCGTGGTAGCCACCTGCTCTAATACAAGGTCGTCTTCAGTATAACACCTGCCCCTCGGGGTCCCTCCTTGTTCCAGGGCACAGAGGCTCCACCACCCGGCCCCGTTACACCTATTCAATATTTTTGGAGGGTTTTTTCAGAGGAGGAGTCACAAGTTTTATCTCGTCATAGGGATTATGATTGAGCCATTGAGTTTGCTCCTGGAGCTACTCTTCCCAAGAGTCGCTTGTTTAATCTGACTATCCCTGAAAGAAAGGCCTTGGAGGAGTGCATACAGAATAGCCTGGCTGCTGGTCACATTAGACCTTCTAAGTCGCCTATGGCAGTTAGATTTTTCTTAATGAATTTCCTTAATGAATTTCCTGTAATAATTGGCAAAACCCAAAAATCTCTGTATAGATTTTAAACCAATAGGCCTAGGCCCTTCCTGCACAGCCTGAACCTTCACCAGGTCCATCTCAAAGCCCTTGCTGGAGACAATGTAGCCCAAAAAACTAATTTTCTGCACAGCAAACTCACATTTCATCAGCTTAGCAAAGAGTGAATTATCACTCAATAACTGCAAATCTTCACATACACTCTGAAAATGGGACTCCAGATCTGGCGAATAAATCAAAATGTCATCTAAATACACCACCACATTCTTACCAATCAAAGGTCTCAGGATGTCATTAATAAGGTTCTGAAAAAATGCATGTGCATTGGTAAGACCAAAAGGCATCACCAGATTCTCAAAATGACCTACTGGAGTGTAGAAAACAGTTTTCCATTCATCACCCTTCTTCACTCCTAACAAATTGTATGCCCCTCGGAGATCATTCTTAGAGAACCAGTAGGCCCCCACTAACTTTTTAAACAAGTCAGGAATTAACGGCAATGGGTAGGAATTGCGTACGGCAATCTTATTAATTTCACGAAAATCCAGACATGGACGTAAACCCCGTCCTTTTTTTTAACAAAGAAAAATCCAACTGCTACAGGCGACTTAGAAGGTCTAATGTGACCAGCAGCCAGGCTAGTCTGTATGTACTCCTCCAAGGCCTTTCTTTCAGGGATAGCCAGATTAAACAAGCGACTTGAGAAGAGTAGCTCCAGGAATAAACTCAATGGCGCAATTATAATCCCTATGAGGAGGTAACACTTGTGGCTCCTCCTCCGAAAAAAGCCTCCAAAAATATTGAATAGGTTCTGGTATTTTCCCTTTTTCCACAGCCACAATGCGACCATTACAACATTTATCATAGCACTTCGGACTCCAAGACTTTATCATATTAGTAGACCAGTCCAGCAAAGGATTGTGCAGTTTTAACCAAGGCAATCCTAAAACGACCGGAGAGGGTAAATTTTTTAATACAACTAAGTCCAAAATTTCTTGGCGAACTCCATTGATAGTGAGGGGAAATGCAGCAACCTTGCGAGTAATACATTTCAAGGGAGTGTTATCAATTGCAATCACAGAAATAGGTGATGACAAAGGTTTGGATTTCAATTTAAGTTTTTCCAAAAACCCTTTATCAATCACATTAAGTGTTGAACCACAATCCACAAATACCTGAAATTCAATCAAATTATCCTGCAAAGTAGTACTCCTTGAAAGAAATACTCCTGCAGAGCGTAAATCAAGCTATACGGGCGTACCTGGCCTATTTTTTTTCTTTACTTAAATGATGCTCACAATACTTAATCAAATGGTCAGCTTTACCACAATAAAGACACAATCCCTTGGCGAATCTCCAGTCTCTTTCCTGAGAGCAGAGAGACATCGCCCCAACCTCCATTGGTTCTCCGCCATCTGAGCAGATTTTCTGGGGACTAGGACCTGGCATTACAGGAGTCTTTACCTCATTATGCCTAGATCTCAGCCTCCTATCCACACGAACAGCTAATTGCATGGCATTCTGCAGAGTCTCAGGTGCGGGGAATGCAATTAGCAAATCCTTAACCCTTTTACTCACACCAAGCAAACTGACAGAAATAGGCACAGAAGCACCTGGCTAGCAAAACAGTCAAACAACACTGAAGTCCAGCACAGACAAAAGGGCAAGCTGGAATATATAGGTCACGTGACCGCAAAACACAAGATGGAAAAAATAAACAGAAGGGTTCTAACAGAAGTGTCACCAACCAGTAATGACTGTCACCCAAAATTTATTTTGAGAGCATGAGGGTCATTGGAAAGGCAGCGTAACAAACTCAGCCATGCGTGCCAGACTGCTAACAGGCAAGACTTCCTTGTCCTCACCAAGAGGCCGAGTGACCATGCTCTCCTCCTCCTCTCTGTCCTAAGGCCACCCACGCTGAACAGACTGTCTGACAGTTGTGCAGGTAGTACCATCTAGAGCGCATGAAACTAGCTCCTGTTCTTCCTCCTCCTCCACCTCTTCCTCATTGCCACCCAATCCACATAGAGATGAGATGAGGCTGGGCTGTGTGTAATCACCCTGTATGGTTCCTTGCTCTATCTCATCGTGCTCCGTCTGCAATGCATCCTCTTTGATTGTGAGCAGAGAGCATTTCAGAAGACAGAGAAGCGGGATGGTGACGCTAATTATGGCGTCATCACCGCTCACCAACTTGGTGGAGTCCTCAAAGTTTTGAAGGATGGTACATATGTCTGACATCCATGTCCAGTCCTGAGGTCTTATGTGTGGAGTCTGAATTCAATAACGATGGCCTTGTTGATGCTGGTACTTAACAACTGCTCTCTTCTGCTCACAAATCCTTCCCAACATCTGCAGTGTAGAGTTCCAATGCGTGGGGACATCACACACCAGTCTGTGAGCCGGAAGCTGCAAACACTGCTGAAACACGGTAAGATTGGCGGAAGCTGTAGGTGACTTTATAAACTGGGCACACAGGCGGCGTACTTTAACAAGCAGACCCGGGGGCTCAGGGTAGGATTTGAGAAACGGCTGAACCACGAGATTAAGCCCATGGGCCAGACATGGTACGTGTGTCAGCTCACCTCGTCTCAGAGCCGCCACCAGGTTCCGACCATTGTCACACCAGACTATGCCTAGCTCTAGGTTCAGAGGTGTGAGCCACAGATCTGTCTAATCTTTCAGAGCTGACCACAACTCTTCAGCAGTGTGCGGTTTGTCACCTAAGCATATTAGCTTCAACACAGCCTGTTGCCGCTTGGCCGAGGGAGTGCTGCAGTCCTTCCAGCTTGTGACTGATATGGTCATTTCGGAGATGGAGGCTGAAGAGGAGGAGGAGTTTGAGGAGGATGAGGTGCAAGAGCTGTAGACTGTGGAGGCCACCCTGATTTACCCAGGGCCTGCAATCCTTGGCATCGGGAGGATGTATTCCGTCCCAAGGTCCGACTGGGTCCCGGCTTCCACTATGTTAACCCAGTGTGTCGTCAGCGAGATGTACCGACCCTGCCCACAAGTACTTGTCCATTTGTCTGTGGTTAGGTGGACTTTCCCGGTAACTGTGTTGGTGAGGGAACAGCTAATGTTTTGGGACACGTGCTTGTGTAATGCGGGGCTGGAAAACCAGGAGAGATAGTGGCGGCTGGGGACTGATCACCGAGGGATTGCTACCGCCATCAGGTTGCGGAATGCTTCCGTCTCCACGAGCCTAAAAGGCAACATTTAGAGCGCAAGCAGTCGCGAAATGTGGGAATTTAGTAGTGTGGCCTGTGGGGCGTTGGCTGCGTGTTTGCGCTTGCGTTCCAAGGATTGGGGTATGGACAACTGAACGCTGTGCTGGGACAAGGACGTGGATGTGCTTCCTGATGCTGCTACTTGAGAGTGTGCAATGACAAGTGCAGGGCAGGAGGCATCTAAGCAAGCACCATGGACATGGGGATTGGCTTGCATGCACAACAGTGGAAGAAGCAGTGGTGCCACCCATAGACACTGCTCCTGGACCCTGGGGTTCACCCCACAAAGTTGGGTCCTTTGCTGCCATGTGCCTAATCATGCTGGTGGTGGTCATGCTGGTAGTTTTGCCACCCCTGCTGATGCTGGCCTGGCAGGTGGTGCAAATGGCCTTTTTGGGGTTATCGGTAGAGTCTTTAAAAAACAAGCAGACTCGGGAAGACCTAACAATTGTACTGGCAACTTCCTTCGTGTTGGTGTTACGGGGAATGGTTGCCTGACTTCTGACTGCGGCCACCACACAGCTTCTTCCTGCCTTTTGCGGTGATCTGCTTCACTCCCCCTGTGTGCTGCAGTCTTCGCTCTGCATGTCCTCCTGCCAGGTTGGGTCAGCTACTATATCATCCACCACTTCATCTTCCATTTCCGCACCCTGGTCCTCCTCCTGAATTTCTGGCAATTTTGTCTCATCATCATCCACCTCTTGTGACACTTTCCCACAGTCGCCTTCGCATGACCGTGGCGGCTCAAATATTTGGGCATCGCTACATGCGATCTCCTCTTGCCTTCAAGTGGACCGGGCGAGTGGCCCGAATCTATAAATGGAAAAGTGAACAGCTCTTCGGAGTGTCCAAGTGTGGAATCAGTTGTCTCTGGGCACTTGGCATTGTGGTAGGAAGGAGGTTCAGGGTGAGGAACATGTGGTCCAGACTCACGGCTACTTAGACTTGACCGTGTGGAAGATGTGGTGGTGGTGGCTAAGTGACTGGAAGCATTATCTGCTATCCAATCAATAACCTTTTCACACTGCTCGGTGTTCAATAGTGGTGTTCTGCGGTCCCCTATTAATTGGGACAGGAAGGTCGAGTGAGAAGATGTGTGTTTGTTGTGCCACAATTTCAGCTTGCCCACGGCCTCAGCCTCTGCATGCACCATCACAATCACCATCACGTGCAGTTCCCCGTCCCTTGCCACGTACCTTGCCATTTTAAATGGAGGACAATATCTTCCACATTAACTACAAATGGCTGAATTTGGAGTGAACTAATATGTGATCCGTGTGACGGACAAACCACAGTTTTAAATAGCTGGCCTGTAGGTAACTATTTTTAACAGCAAACTGGTGTCAATACTTTCACTGACACACTGAAACAAATTTTTAATGGAGGCCTGAAATGGCAGTATTTTCTGAAAACGTATACGTGATGCATGTAAAAGGAAAAAACAGTTTTAAATACCTGGCCTGTAGGTAACTATTTTGAACAGCAAACTGGTGTCAATAGTTTCACTGACACACCAAAACAAATTTTTGATGGAGGCCAGAAATGGCATTATTTTCAGTGCAATTATATGTGATTCGTCTGCCGGGCAAACCACAGCTTTAAGTAGTTGGATTTTTAGCACTGTAATATGGAAAGGACCTGGCTGTATTCTGCACTGCCAACAATCAAATGGCGCAGAAAAGCGGTTTTCTCTGGATTTCTTTTTAAGCAAATAATATGGATTAAGATCCAAAAAAAAATTATTCCTGGCCCCTGAGACCTGGGCCTATGTCTAGAAATATCTAACAGCAGCAGCAAACAAAACTGGAATGGAGCCTCTTGTGCTATATGCATTGCAGTCTGCTATATACATTGCCTGCCTGCCTATATACGCTGCCTGCCTGATCTCTCTGCAGATGGATTAGTCCTCAGAAGGACTGTTTGTTGAGATTGATATGTGTCTCTAATATAGTTTGGTATACCTACACTAACTAGAAACAAGCAAATCTCTCCCTAGTTCAGCAGCACCTTTCCCTACACTGTCTGATTCCGAAGTGACTGTGATGAGCAAGGCGGTGCCAGGTCTGATATAGACCTGATTACGCTGTGTGGCCAGCCAATCACTAATGCCACAACCAATATGGCTGAGGCATTACAGTGAGTGGCAGAATATCCCTGCATGTTCATTGGCTCTGTAAAGAGCGCCAAACATGCAGGGAGGGAACCCGATCTCCCACCGAACAACCCTGGAAATACTCGGCGAGTGCCGAGCATCTCGAGCAGTGAGATGCTCGGGTGAGCACCAAGCAGTAGCGAGCATGCTAGCTCATCACTAGTATTAACCAATAAAAAAAGCCAAGAAGTTGTTTCCTGAATTCCTTATAAGCCTCACTGGTATTTCATTCCCAAAACTCACAAGAGTCTGTGTGCTCCGCCAGGCCGTCGCATTGTGTCAGGGATCGGTTCTGTTACCAAGCCCCTATCGCAATACATTGACTGGCCCTTGAGACCCCTTCTTATTCATGTTCCTTCTTACCTTAAGGAAACTACTTGATTTGTTAAAGTTTTAAAGGATTTCACATGGCAGGAAGATTTGAAGTTAGCATCTATTGACGTTGAGAGCGTTTACACCAGGATCCCTCACCAGGAGGGTGTGAAGGCTGTCAGTACACAAGAGAGTTTGTCTGTGAAGGCATTGAATTTATACTTAAACATAACGCCTTTAGGATCACTGAACAGTGCTATACAGAATACAGGAACTGCGATGGACACAAGTGCACATTTGCAAACTTATTTTTCGCAGTTTTTGAGGATAAGTACATCTATGCCTTGAGTAATCCATTTTTGAAATACATCAGATTATTTTTAAGGTATGTTGATGACATCTTCGTCATATGGTCAGGAACAGAAGAGTTTTTTTTGAGTTGGTAGTTTTTTTTAAAACATAGTCAACAGCGTCAGTATGAGGTTTACTGCGATATTTGGTGGGTTGTCGTTAGAGTTTTTGGATGTGAAGGTGTTGATTGTAGAGGGCGCCTTGGAAACGGAGGTTTTTAGGAAACTGTCTGCAGCGAATGCCTTGTTACATTTTGTTAGCTCGCACCTATAGTACACTAAGCGGTCATTACCGTATAGCCAGCTACTTAGGCTGAAGAGAATTAACTCTAGTGAAGCCAGGTTCATGGAGCAGGCGGTTGAGTTGAAAGTCAGGTTTCGAGAGAGGGGATACCCCAAAACCCTTTTTGATGAAGCCTATGCACAAGTTAGGAACATCCCTCAGGGGGATCTCTTAAAAAGCAGCAGAAATCATACAAAAAGATAAGTAAAAAAAAATGTTTTTTTCTTCAAAAACAGTGCTATGGATGACTGCATCAGAACCACGGTGCATAAAAATTGGCATATCATTGAACAGGATGATTCATTATTAGAAATAGCCAAAAGGGATCCCTTGATATCCTCTAGATGGAGTAAAAATTTAAAGGATATCCTGGTGCAGAATAGATTAGCTGCGAGGTCAGATAATTGGTTAAATTACAAACCGGTAGGGAATTACACATGTGGCAGTTGCAACTTCTGTTCTTTTAATTTAACTACCAAATCGCTGAGACTAGGTGAAAAGGTCCATAGTGTAGGTGACCTGGTGACTAGTGTTGAGTCACCCCCGTAGTGTTCGGGTTCGGTTCGGTTCGTCGAACACTGGGATGTTCGAGGAACTGTTCGTCGAACTGTTCGTAGAACACCATCGAAGACCGTTAAAACCAATCGCAGGCAAACAAAAACACATAGAAACACATAGAAATCACCTTCAAAAGGTGTCCAAAAGCTGACAAACTGCTCAGAAGACGATCACTTTAAAAAAGCCGGCCGGCAATTCAGCAGCGGCATACATCGGTACCCGACAATTTAAACAAGAAGGAATAGAGCATCACACATAGATTAGATAGAAACATGTCAGTCACATATATAAGAAGTACAGGGACAGTGTTGCTTACTGTACTTGTCATTTAGTGTAAAGGATTTATTAAAAAAATATTAGTGTTTTCATGCACCGTCTCTTTAAAAAAGCCGGCCGGCAATTCAGCAGCGGTACCCGACAATTTAGAACAGAAAGATAGAGCATCACACATAGATTAGATAGATAGAAACATCTCAGTCACATATATAATAAATACAGTGACAGTGTTGGTTACTGTACTTGTCATTTAGTGTTAAAATAAAGGATTTATTTAAAAAAAAAATTGGCGTGGGGTTCCCCGTAATTTTAGTCTCTAGTGGAGGTTAAGCAGACGGCTGGGGCAGATGTTTGAAGCCTGGGAAGGGGGTAATACCCATGGAGCTTCCCAGGCTACTAATATCAGCCCCCAGCTGAATACCTAGCCTTTAATAGCTATTAAAATGGGGGACTCCCCCCAAAAAATGAAGTGGATTCCCCCTATTTTAATAGCTAGCAAAGGCTAGGCAGACAGCTGGGGGCTGATATTAATAGCCCAGGAAGGGTGCCAATTCTGGCACTTAGCCTCGCTCTTCCCACTGCCCTGTAGCGGTGGCAGTGGGGTAATAGGGCTAGGGTTGATGTCAGCTTATAATGCTAGCTGACATCAAGCCCAGGTTAGTAATGGAGAGGCGTCTATAAGACACCCCCATTACTAACCCCATAGTCAAAGTTAAAAAAAAACACAAACACCCAGAATAAAGTCCTTTTATTGAAATAAACACACAATTCTTTATTGTTCTAAATTAAACTATACTTACCATCACGCCCATTCCAGCTGAAGCCAACGATCTCCTGCAATAAAAGAAAAATAATAAAGCAACATCATCCTTACCTTTCGATGGTTCCGAGGACAGCTCCACCTCTGCTACATCGAGATAACAGGCTGGACCGCAGCAGAAAGCTGCCATCCAGCCTGTCATCCCACAGACACTGAGAAGCGCAGGCATGCTTGCGCTCCTCAGTGTCAGGCTGTGACGGCATCCAGATGAGCCGAGGTCATGTCCAATGAGAATGAGAATTTTCCCACGCTGTCAGTGAGGTGAATGAGGTGAGTTCATGTCCAATGAACTCAGCTCACCTCATGCACGTCACTGACAGCGTGGGAAAATTCTCCTGCACTCAGCGCTTCAGCGTGAGAATTTTCCCACGCTGTCAGTGACGTGCATGAGGTGAGTTCATGTAAAATGAATTCAGCTCACCTCATGCACGTCACTGACAGCGTGGGAAAATTCCCCTGCACTCAGCGCTTCCGTGTGAGAATTTTCCCACGCTGTCAGTGACGTGCATGAGGTGAGCTCAAGTCCAATGAACTCAGCTCACCTCATGTACGTCACTGACAGCGTGGGAGAATTCTCACGCTGAAGCGCTGAGTTCAGGAGAATTTTCCCACGCTGTCAGTGATGTGCATGAGGTGAGCTCATGTCCAATGAACTCAGCTCACCTCATGTACGTCACTGACAGCGTGGGAGAATTCTCACGCTGAAGCGCTGAGTGCAGGAGAATTTTCCCACGCTGTCAGTGACGTGCATGAGGTGAGCCAAGTTCATTGGACATGAACTCGGCTCTTCTGGGTGCCGTCACAGCCTGACACTGAGGAGCGCAAGCATGCCTGCACTTCTCAGTGTCTGCGGGATGACAGGCTGGATGGCAGCTTTCTGCTGCGGTCCAGCCTGTCATCTCGATGTAGCAGAGCTGAAGCTGTCGTGGGAACCATGGAAAGGTATCGATGATGTTGCTTTATTATTTTACTTTTATTGCAGGAGATCGTTGGCTTCAGCTGGAATGGGCGTGATGGTAAGTATGGTTTAATTTAGAACAATAAAGAATTGTGTGTTTATTTCAATTAAAGGACTCTATTCTGGGTGTTGTGTTTTTTTTTTAATTCTTTACTAGAAATTCATGGCGGTCATGTCTAATATTGGCGTGACCCCATGAATTTCGGGCTTAGGGCCAACTGATAATACCAAGCTGGCCCTAACCCCTTTATTACCCAGTGAGCCACCGCACCAGGGCCCTGGATGAGTTGGGTACAGCGCCAGAAGATGGCGCTTCTATGAACGCGCCATTTTCCGGGGTGGCTGCGGACTGCAATTTGCAGCGGGGGGGGCCCAGAAAGCTTGGGCCTCCCTGCGCTGCAGATTCCAGCCCCCAGCTGCCTAGTTGTACCTGGCTGGACACAAAAAAAGGGCGAAGCCCCAAGTATTTTTTTTTAATTATTTCATGAAATTCATGAAATAATTAAGAAAAAATGGGCTTCCCTATATTGTTGTGTCCGGCCAGGTACAAATAGGCAGCTGGTGGTTGGGGGCAGCCCGTTCCTGCCTGCTTTACCTGGCTGGACACAAATATAGTGCGAAGCCCCACGTCAATTTTTTTAAATTATTTCAGGAAATTCATGAAATAATTAAAAAAAATTGACGTGGGGCTTCGCACTACATTTGTGTCCAGCCAGGTACAGCAGGCAGGAACGGGCTGCCCCCAACCACCAGCTGCCTATTTGTACCTGGCTGGACACAACAATATAGGGAAGCCCTTTTTTTCTTAATTATTTCATGAATTTCATGAAATAATTAAAAAAAAGAAATACGTGGGGCTTCGCCCTATTTTTGTGTCCAGCCAGGTACAACTAGGCAGCTGGGGGCTGGAATCCGCAGCGCAGGGAGGCCCAAGCTTTCTGGGCCCCCCCCCCGCTGCAAATTGCAGTCCGCAGCCACCCGGGAAAATGGCGCATTCATAGATGCGCCATCTTCTGACGCTGTACCCAACTCATCCAGGGCCCTGGTGCGGTGGCTCACTGGGTAATAAAGGGGTTAGGGCCAGCTTGGTATTATCAGTTGGCCCTAAGCCCGAAATTCATGGGGTCACACCAATATTAGATATGACCGCAATGAATTTCTAGTAAAGAATTAAAAAAAAAACACAACACCCAGAATAGAGTCCTTTAATTGAAATAAACACACAATTCTTTATTGTTCTAAATTAAACCATACTTACCATCACGCCCATTCCAGCTGAAGCCAACGATCTCCTGCAATAAAAGAAAAATAATAAATCAACATCAACCTTACCTTTCCATGGTTCCCAGGACAGCTTCAGCTCTGCTACATCGAGATGACAGGGTGGATCTTAGCACTTAGCTACGGATGCGCCATTTCTGGGGTGGCTGACGGCTGGTGTTTCTAGCCTGGGAGAGGGCCAATATTCATGGCACCCTTCCTGGGCTATTAATATCAGCCCCCAGCTGTCTGCCTAGCCTTTGCTAGCTATTAAAATAGGGGGGACCCCACTTCATTTTTTTGAGGGGTCCCTCATTTTAATAGCTAGTAAAGGCTAGGTATTTAGCTGGGGGCTGATATTAGTAGCCTGGGAAGCTCCGTGGGTATTACCCCCTTCCCAGGCTTCAAACATCTGCCCCAGCCGTCTGCTTAACATCCGCTAAAATTATGGGGAACCCCACGCCAATTTTTTTTTAAATAAAACCTTTATTTTAACACTAAATGACAAGTACAGTAATCAACACTGTCACTGTACTTCATATATATGTGACTGACATGTTTCTATCTATCTAATCTATGTGTGATTCTCTATTCCTTCTATTCTAAATTGTCGGGTACCGCTGCTGAAATGCCGGCCGGCTTTTTTAAAGAGACGGTGCATGAAAACACTATTATTTTTTTTAATAAATCCTTTACACTAAATGACAAGTACAGTAAGCAACACTGTCACTGTACTTCATATATATGTGACTGACATGTTTCTATCTATCTATCTATCTATCTATCTAATCTATGTGTGATTCTCTATTCTTTCTGTTCTAAATTGTCGGATACCGGTGTATGCCGCTGCTGATTTGCCAGCTTTTCATGTTTCACTGTGAGCACTGTTCCCATCGATTTGGGCAATCACTGTAATGCCACAACCACCATGGCTGTGGCATTACAGTGAGTGGCAGACAATCCCTGCATGATTGGTGCTCTAAATAGCGCCAGACATGCAGGACACTCTTTTGGTGCACGAACAGTTATCAAACATAACCTCGAACAGACGAATTTTTTTGCAAATCGTTCGGGTTCGTCGAACAACTCGAACACCGCCCAAAACAGCTTGAATTTGAGATTGGCGAACAGTTCTAGTCGAACACCACTCATCTCTTCTGGTGACATGTCAGACTAAGGGGGTGGTTTATGTTATCTTGTCCTCCTGCAGGGTTTTTTACATCGTTAAGACGATATGTCCTCTGTTTGTTCTTATACATGAACATTTCAGATCAATTGAAACAGCTAAAGGGTCAAAAAGGTTAATTCAACATGTTCGGGAGTGCCATAGTGGAAATTCCAACGTATTAAAGTTTTCAGGTCTTGAAAAAGTTGTATTACCGACACAGGGTGGTGACCTTAACAGATTACTGTAAAGGAGAGAAGCCAGGTGGATCATAGAGATACGAGCACAGGGTCCGATCGGTCTTAATAACAAGTTGGACATGTCCGTGTTTCTTTGAGGACCCCTGGCTTGCATGCTTTTAATGTTGTTTTTATGCTGTATAGTTGTTTTCCATAGACGTCCATGGGCATTGCGGTCTTGCACTAATAGGGTTAATGCCTTAATGACATGAGGCATGGAGCAGGTGTTATTTAAATCCATTCTGCCATCATTTCCCCTGTATCTTTAGGACCCGTGGAAGGGCGGTGTGCGCGAAATGGCCGTCGTCCTTTAAAGTGTACCACCGACCCCTCTGCTATGGATTTTTAACAGAAGAAATAAAGGAGGATGAGTGCTCTCTTGTTTTTCTCCGTATTATTATTTGTTATGTAACTTGTAAAATGGAAGAAAAAAAACATATATACAAATGTAGTAAATAGAAATAAAACACCAATTAACGTTTGCTAACTGAATTGAAATTGCTAAATCTTTTTACAAGCAGACAAAAAATAAATGTGGATAGGAGACCTATCTGTCACCAGACAGACCCCTTTAATAAAATGTGATAGGATGCTTTCAGTATTTGACTTTATTTTATGTTATAACTTGTCACAGCTGCAACCAACCCTAACATAGCTGAGAAGTGCTGCAATTTATATATGGAGTACACTAGTACCTGATGCTGTGTCTTGTGCACCATGAACCGCAACAAGCTGCGTTTGAGCCTGCACATATACTACCTGCCCATATATGCTAACTAAGAACCTGGGGATAAACAGATATTTTGTATAGTGACTAGTGATGAGCGAGCACTAAAATGCTCGCGTACTCGTTGCTCAGGTTGAGCAAATTGGAATACTCGGGTGCTCGACCCGAGCAACGAGCCCAATGTAAGTCTATGGGAAACTCTAGCATTTTTCAGGCGTCTCCCCCCGGCAGTTTGCAGAGGGCCTAAAAATTGCCCAAATCGATGGGAACAGTGCTCAAATGACATGGGAACAGCATGGGGAAGACCCCTGGAAGCATTTCTGACTCCCAGGTCACTTCTGTCAACAACGTTGTCAGAGTATTACGCCACTTTTACGGACTCACAATAAAACATACAAAAACGAAACCAAAATGGATTTTCCTGGGAAATATGTTAAGGAACATCCTTTCCAGTGTAATGACTTGTATATAAGGCAAAATAAAAAACCAAAAATAAAAATAATCCTCCACACCTTGGGCTATGTTCACACGTTGATGAGTTTTTGCACTTTTAAATTGCTTTCAACCAAAACAAATGCATTCACTGGGAAATGTCATTTTAACATTTTACAACCTTATCTGGCCATGTGGTGTGTGACACATCTTCAGACATATGCATACAGTGCTGAAAAGGCATGGGAACAGTATGGGGAAGACCTCTGGAAGCATTTCTGACTCCAAGGTCCCTGTCTAAAATTGTGCCCATCATAATTGATCCTTGGCGCATGAAAAGATGCCTCCAGCCATGCACCTGTCGTTGCAGACTTGCAACAATCACTGTCCACGTCCTTGTCCCAGTGCAGCATTCAGTTGTCCCTACCCCATTCCTTGGAATGCAAGCGCAAGTATGCAGCCAGCAACCCACCCACAGGCTGCAATACTATACTGCCATACTATCCTTGCTCGGTCCCCAGCTACCACTATTTCTCCCGGTATCGTCTCCGCCTTCCACAACCACGGGTCCCACAACATTACCCGTGCCCTCCCCTGTGCACTTACTGGGAAGGACCGCCTAACCACAAACACGTGGACAGGTGAATGTGGCCAGGGACGGTACGGAGCCAGTCCACAGCTTTCTTTGCTGAGAGTTCTATTTCACGACAGCCATATTATTTAGCTCGGTGAAAGGACTGGCATAGAGGGAAACCATATCTACTCTGGGTGTCATTTCCACTTCCAGGAAGTCATCTAAAGCAGCTTGTTGCAGTAGCAATGGGAGCCCGTCCAACATCAACTCGCACTTGTCGGTGGTGCCTTGACACACACACACCTTTCTTTGCACATTTAATTTCATGACTACAGAGTTGGGCAATGGCCTGATATGCAATGTGGTTTGAGAAATAAGCATGTCTGATCCAAATTAAAAAAGCAGCCATAGAGTGCGCAGGAACCTTCCCCCACACTTTTCTTAGCCAGGGCTGCTTCTCGGCAGGGTTGGACGGACCCACCAGAAAATCAGAGACTCCTCCGGTGGGCCTTGGCTTCTCCTTCAGGAGAGTTAATAGTGCCGAGGTGAGGACATGATGATGATAGAGGCCACCATCTGCTTAGTTTTCTGTTATTTGGAAAGCAAGCGCAAGTATGCAGCAAGCCACCCACCCAAAGGCCGCAATACTAAACTGCCAGATTTCTAGGCAGCTGCACGCACATGAAATGTGGCCTTTTAGGCTCGTGGAGGCGGACCTTTTCACAACCTCATGCCTCGTGTCCATACTCGATCCCCAGACGTCACTATTTCTCCCGGTGTTGTCTCCACCTTCTACAAGCGAGGGTCCCTGAACATTCTTCTGGTACTTTTCTGTGGGAATTTCCTTGCCTCCTACCAGCCTTGAATATTTCCAGTAAACTATGGTACGAGGGCATGGTATTAGCACTGCCCCCAGTACCAGTAGCGAACCCATCGCCAATTTCCTTCTCAGGAATTTTATTTGGTAGACTGAGTGGCTGCCCAAATACATTAGTTTCTCACAAAGGAGCTGAGGATAGAGTGACAGTAGGTGCAAGTTTCTCCAGCCCGTTAGATATTAGAGGGTGAACTGCAGAATATTGGATCAGTGGTTAGCACTGAAGCCTTGCAGCACTGGGATCCTGGGTTCTAATCACAGCAAGGACAACGTCTGCAAGGACTTTGTATGCTCTCCCTGTGTTTGCGTGGGTTTCCACCTCTTAAAAAAGCAGCCATAGAGTGTCCGGGAACCTTCCCACACACTTTTCTTAGCCAGGACTGCTTCTCGGCAGGGTTGGACGGTCCCACCAGAGAATCCTCTTGTGTGCCCTGCCTTCTACCTCAGGAGAGTTCATGATAGCGCTAACTTTGCATCTGCTATGGGGCTCTTAAGCAGGGGAGAAAGGTAAGCCCTCAGAATCAAATCCTCTGGTGGGCACACTGTTTTCCAATTTGAAACAGCTTCTCAGTGGGAGTTGTATTTCACCACAGCCATATTCTTTAGCTTGGTGAAAGGACTGGCATAGAGGGAAACCGTATCTACTCCTGCTGTCATTTCTCTGTCACCAGGTTCCACCCATTGTCACACATGACTATGCCTGGCTGTATGTTTAGCGTTGAGAGCCACAGATCAGGCTGCTGTGTTACAGCTTTCAACAACTCTGCAGCGCTGGGTGGTTTGTCACGTAAGTATTAAGCATGTTATCTTCAGCAAATCCTGTTGCCGCTTAGCCAAGCCAATGCTGCAGTGCTGTCAGCTTGTGACTGATGTGGTCATTTCAGAGATGGAGGAGGAGGTGCAGGAGCTGAACAATGTGATTACATTGAGGTTACATTGGTGACTGCTTTTTATACTAAAGAAAGATCCTACAAATTTTTTTTTTTTTACGTAAAGACAAATGCATTCACCGGTAAATGTTATTTTAACATTTTACAACCTTATCTGCCAATATGGTGTGTGACACATTATCAGACACGCCCCTTTTCATTTACGATGGAGGGACTCTGAAAGTCACAAAGCCTAATTTTATAGGGCCATCAGGAGGCTCTTATTATTCTTAAAAAGCCAGCAGTCGGCCCTCGCTATTGTTAGAGAGTAGAGATGAGCGTTGTTCTACTCGAACTGTTCGCCAATCTCAAATTCGAGCTGTTTTGGGCGGTGTTCGAGCCGGTCGGCGAACACGAACAATTTGAGAAAAATTCGGCTGTTCGAGGTTATGTTCGATAACTGTTCGTGCACCAAAATCATAACTGGATTTTTTCTCAGTAATGATGAAAATTAATGTTAATACGCAGTTTGAGTGTACAGCGGGGCGGGGGGAGGGGCAGGGGATGGATCTCTGCAGGAACAATGAAGATCTCCATTTTTTTTTCTCTTTCCCGCATTTGCAGTGGGGAGGTGCAATCTGTCAGCCTATCAGCAGCGCACACACGGAGCGAAGTGCTTTTTTTCACACAAGCAAGGGCATGTGTGATTGGCAGTGTATGTCACATGTCCTTGCCCTATAAGACCAAGCCATTTTCCCCGTCGCCACCATTTTCTCACTGCTGCAGCTGCGTGTTAGACGGCACCGCTGTTGCTGTGTGCGCTATACCTTGTTAATTTCAAGCCAATTTTCGCACAAATATACAGATAGCTTGGGAGTAGGGAATAGTTGTGATTGCAGTCCTTTTAAGGACTAGGTTACAGCATTTCCTACGACTTTTATCAAGCAGGTCTGTGCTCTTAAATAGATAAATTGTGGGAGTAAAGACTAATTGTAATTGGAGTCCTTTTCAGGACTAGGTTACATCAGTTCCTATCAGTTTTTGCCAGGCAGGTCTGTGCCAGTGCTGTGCAAGTTTTTTTCACAGCATTTGACTGAATCTAGCAAAGCTAATCCTTTTTGGCCTATTGCAGAGTGTGTTAGTCAGTGGAGTAGCCTATCTGTGTTGCAAGATATACCACCTGTGTATAGAATACCAATTTTTTTACTGCACCTAGTGAAGTAAAATCTTTTGGGCATAGCATCATTCTATTAGTCCATCTATACTGACCTCCATCAGGTTGCAAATTAAAAATAATTTTTTTCTGCATCTAGCTCTGAAAAAATATTTGGGCTTCTAGCAGTGTGTGGGACTTGGTCTATTAGTCCATCTATACTGACCTCCATCAGGTTGCAAATTAAAAATAATTTTTTTCTTCATTTATCTCTGAAAAAATATTTGGGCTTCTAGCAGCATGTGGGACTTGTTCTATTAGTCCATCTATACTGACCTCCATCAGGTTGCAAATTAAAAATAATTTTTTTCTGCATCTAGCTCTGAAAAAATATTTGGGCTTCTAGCAGTGTGTGGGACTTGGTCTATTAGTCCATCTATACTGACCTCCATCAGGTTGCAAATTAAAAATATTTTTTTTCTGCATCTAGCTCTGAAAAAATATTTGGGCTTCTAGCAGTGTGTGGGACTTGGTCTATTAGTCCATCTATACTGACCTCCATCAGGTTGCAAATTGAATAAAAAAATTTTCTGCATCTAGCTCAGAAAAAATATTTGGGCTTCTAGCGGTGTGTGGGACTTGGTCTATTAGTCCATCTATACTGACCTCCATCAGGTTGCAAATTAAAAATAATTTTTTTCTGCATCTAGCTCTGAAAAAATATTTGGGCTTCTAGCAGTGTGTGGGACTTGGTCTATTAGTCTATCTATACTGACCTCCATCAGGTTGCAAATTAAAAATAATTTTTTTCTTCATTTAGCTCTGAAAAAATATTTGGGCTTCTAGCAGTGTGTGGGACTTGTTCTATTAGTCCTTCTATACTGACCTCCAGCAGGTTGCAAATTGAATATAATTTTTTTCTGCATCTAGCTCTGAAAAAATATTTGGGCTTCTAGCGGTGTGTGGGACTTGGTCTATTAGTCCATCTATACTGACCTCCATCAGGTTGCAAATTAAAAATAATTTTTTTCTGCATCTAGCTCTGAAAAAATATTTGGGCTTCTAGCAGTGTGTGGGACTTGGTCTATTAGTCCATCTATACTGACCTCCATCAGGTTGCAAATTAAAAATAATTTTTTTCTTCATTTATCTCTGAAAAAATATTTGGGCTTCTAGCAGCGTGTGGGACTTGTTCTATTAGTCCATCTATACTGACCTCCATCAGGTTGCAAATTAAAAATAATTTTTTTCTGCATCTAGCTCTGAAAAAATATTTGGGCTTCTAGCAGTGTGTGGGACTTGGTCTATTAGTCCATCTATACTGACCTCCATCAGGTTGCAAATTAAAAATAATTTTTTTCTTCATTTAGCTCTGAAAAAATATTTGGGCTTCTAGCAGTGTGTGGGACTTGTTCTATTAGTCCTTCTATACTGACCTCCAGCAGGTTGCAAATTGAATATAATTTTTTTCTGCATCTAGCTCTGAAAAAATATTTGGGCTTCTAGCGGTGTGTGGGACTTGGTCTATTAGTCCATCTATACTGACCTCCATCAGGTTGCAAATTAAAAATAATTTTTTTCTGCATCTAGCTCTGAAAAAATATTTGGGCTTCTAGCAGTGTGTGGGACTTGGTCTATTAGTCCATCTATACTGACCTCCATCAGGTTGCAAATTGAATAAAAAAAATTTCTGCATCTAGCTCTGAAAAAATATTTGGGCTTCTAGCGGTGTGTGGGACTTGGTCTATTAGTCCATCTATACTGACCTCCATCAGGTTGCAAATTAAAAATAATTTTTTTCTGCATCTAACCCAGCCAATAGTTTTGGCCTAATACCACAGTTTGGCCACTCAGCTCTGCTCGGTTACCATCCATTGTTTTTTTGTGCAAACAACTCCAGAGTTGTGAATTAGTTAACCACCAAAATGAGTGGAAAAAGGCCTGCTGCTGGTGGAAAGGGGAATAGGCGTGTTGGGAAGGGGAAAAAAGGTTGTGTCCGTGGGGTAGGTGCAGAAGAAAGACCATCTTCCAGCCAAACTAAAATCTCTACTTCTTTTAGCGGACAATGTGATAAGATCCGTTTCTTACGGCCACGCCAATCGCTACAAATTCCAGATGAGGCACAAAAACAGCAGGTGCTTCAACGGATATCAAGTGCTCCTTTAAGTGGGCTCTCCTCCACATCAACTTCAACATCACAAATACTCCAGTCCTCAAAGGTGTCACCCAAATCGCACTTGCTTCCTCACAGCTCCCAAATCTCCAGCTGCCCGTCTGAGTATGAGGTAGAACAGATGGTTGAGTCTGCAGAGCTGTTTACTCATAATATAGCCTGGGAATCAGAGGTCGACTCCAGCGCTTCTGTGAATCCAGACGAGGAAATGATCTGCACTGATGCCCAGAATCTTTATGAGTCGGATCCAGGACCAGACGCAGAAGGTTCTGACCATAATGTAGACCCTCATTCCCAAACTGTAACTCCTGTTGGTGGAGACAATGAGGAAGACGATGATAAGACTCAAATACCTGATTGGAGCGACAACTTTAGTTTTTTGTCAGGGCAGGAACAGGTTGGCTCTGAGGACGACGGGTGTGATAACGCACAGGGTGATGATGATGAGGTCGGAGATCCCACTTACTGTCAACCCACAGTCAGCCAAGAGATGAGGTCAGCAGAGGAGGTGGAGGAAGATGCTAGTGACGACGAGGTCAGGTTGCGCCTTCCTGGAAAGAGACGTAGTTCTGGAAGCACGTCAACAACTGCATCCTCAAACACAACTCTGCCTCTCACCACAAGTCGTGGTGGCTCTTCAGGTCGCATGGGTGCTAAGCCTTGCATAGCCTGGGCATTTTTTCAGATCGATAAAGATGACCCAACTCGTGTTATCTGTAACATTTGTCAGCAAAAGCTAAGTAGAGGCCAAAAAATACATAGTTTGAGTACTTCATGCATGAACCGGCACATGGACATGAAGCATAAGTTGCAGTGGGAAGCTCAGTGTGCTACAATGCGGCCTAGCCGGCCGGGCCAACCACCGTCTGCCATATCTTGTGCATCCGCGGCCTCTTCATCCTCTGTGACTGGGGGGACAGCAGTCACACCTGTTTTGGGGCGCAGACCTGCCACCTCTTTACCCGCAACAGCCAGCGTGATTGGCAGGTCATCATTTTCTTTGGAGGTGGTAACACCAGCTGGTCTTGAGCGCTGTCCGACATCGATAGCACCACCTTTGGATCAAGGCAACCTAACATGTCCGCCTGCATCTTCCTCACAGACCGGCAGTTTGCCGGGGACACGCTTATCAACCCCGTCTAAGCACAATAGCCAGCCCTCGGTCCCTCAGATGTGGACAAGTAAAAGACCATTTCCTCCTAGCCATGAGAAAGCTAAGAGGTTGAATTTCACCATCTGCAAGCTCTTGGCTACAGAAATGCTGCCTTTCCGCCTGGTGGACACAGAGGATTTTCGAGACCTTATGTTTGTCGCAGTGCCCCAGTACCAGATGCCCAGTCGGCACTACTTCTCAAAGAAAGGTGTGCCTGCGCTCCAACAGCATGTCGCACACAACATCACCGCTTCTTTGAGAAACTCTGTGTGTGACAGGGTGCATTTCACCACAGACACTTGGACGAGTAGGCATGGACAGGGGCGTTACATGTCGCTGACTGGGCACTGGGTAACTATGGTGACAGCAGGACAAGGGGCTGCTGTCCAAGTCTTGCCGTCCCCACGAGTTGTGCGTCAATCCTCTTTATGTCAAAGTTCCTCCACTGCTTCTGCCTCCTCAACCTCCTCTCAGTCTTCCACCTGCACCCAAAGCCTGTCTGGTCATGCCACAAGCTTTCTAACTGCGCAGAAGGGATCCTGCACACCTCCTTACTATGCTGGCAGTAGGGCTCAACGTCATCAGGCGGTTTTTACATTGAAATGTCTGGGAAATGTGAGTCACACAGCTGAGGAGTTGTGGTCAGCTCTGGAGAACCAATTTCATGAATGGTTGTCTCCACTGGACCTGAAACCAGGGAAGGCCGTGTGCGACAATGCTGCAAACCTGGGTGTGGCCCTTCGCCGGGGCAATGTCACACACGTGCCTTGTATGGCTCACGTGTTGAACCTGGTTGTCCAGCAATTTTTAGCCCACTATCCCAGACTAGATGGCCTTCTGCAGAGGGCACGGTCGCTGTGTGCTCACTTCCGCCGTTCGCATCCCGCAGCTCAGCGACTTACATCTCTACAGAAGTCGTTGGGCCTGCCACTTCACCGGCTAAAATGCGATGTGCCTACCCGGTGGAATTCAACTCTGCACATGTTGCAGCGACTGTGGCAGCACCGACAAGCCCTGGTGCAATACGTTCTGACGTATAGCCTGGGCCAACGAGATTCAGAGGTGGGGCAAATCACGCTGGAGGAGTGGTCTCAGATCAGGGACCTATGCACCCTTCTGCACAGTTTTGAAATGGCGACGAAGATGTTTAGTGCTGACGATGCCATTATCAGCATGACTATTCCGGTGATTTACATGCTGGAGCACATGTTAAACAGAATTCGGAGTCAGGTGGTGGCACAAGAGGAGGTGGAGGAAGTAGAGGAGGAGGAGTTGTATGCGGAAGGGCTAACATCTGCAAGGTCCAGACGGTCGGCAGCACCAAGGCGGCAGGCATGTGAGGGTGGGGGAGATGATTTTACCAGGGCGCATGGTAGCAGCCAAACTAGTGAGGAAGGTGCAGGAGCCCAGGAAGAAGTGGAGGACGAACTGATGGAAGACTCATCAGATGAGGGAGACCTTGATCACATTTCTGTTGTGCGAGGTTGGGGGGAGAGGACAGAGGAAGGAAGCATGATTGTTACCTCGCCACCAACACAACAGGGACTTCGTGCTCCTGGATGCGCAACACACATGAGTGCCTTCTTGCTGCACTACCTGCAACATGACCCTCGAATTGTGAGAATTAGAAATAATCCTGACTACTGGGTTGCCACACTGTTAGATCCCCGGTACAAAAGTAAATTTGCAGAAATTATTCCTGCCATAGAAAGGGATGCACGCATGCAGGAGTATCAGCAGAGACTGTTGCAGAATCTTACATGTGCTTTTCCACAAAATACCAGTGGTGCACGTAGTGAATCTCACAGTTCCAACTTGCCAACCGTGGGACCGTCAAGTGTTCAGCACTCAAACCGTAACAGAACCACAGTATCTGCTGGTAACATCAATTTTGCGGAATCATTTCACCACTTTTTTAGCCCATCCTTTGCAAGGCCACAGGAGACAAGAAGTCTGACACATAGTCAACGCCTAGAGACGATGGTACAGGAGTATCTCCAAGTAAACATTGAAGCCACGACTGTGTCACTGGACCCTTGCTCTTTTTGGGCTTCCAATCTGGATAAATGGCCGGAGCTAGCCACTTACGCCTTGGAGATCTTGTCATGCCCCGCAGCCAGCGTTCTGTCTGAACGTGTGTTCAGCGCTGCTGGTGGTGTGCTGACAGATAAGCGCACGCGGCTCTCCACTGATAATGTAGACAGACTCACGTTCATAAAGATGAACAAATCATGGATCCGAAATGACTTTTCTACCCCTGTGTCATCCTGGGGAGAGTAAAAGCTTGATGATTGGTTAAAATCACCCTACCAACCGTTTTAAGCTTTCAAATTACTAATCATGTTTATCTGTATCTTGACTGGAAAATAATTTGGGCTTTGTAGCAGTGTGCAGCACTGATCCTATTAGGCCATCTATAATAAGCTTCACCAGATTTAAAATTAAAAATAATTTTTAGCTGCATCTAGCCCGGAAAATAATTTTGGGGCTCCGAGATGCGCAAGACACATAAGTGCCTTCTTGCTGCACTACCTGCAGCATGACCCTCATATTGTCAGAATTCGAAGTAATCATGACTACTGGGTTGCCACACTCTTAGATCCCCCAAACTTTTCGATCAACCTTTTCATTTTAATAAAGACCAAAAAAATGGTCATTTTTGAAATTATAAGCATTAGCAGGTTGTTAGAAACTGAAATCAAACAGTTTTCAACTCAAAACTTTATTCTAGGTGATGTTACATTTTCACATAGGACCCCTTGTTCGAAACGAGCTTCTGAACTCTCTCGTCCATTGAATTTGTCAGGTTTTGGATGGTTTCTGCTTCAATTGTTTTGCATGAGGACAGAATACCCTCCCAGAGCTGTTGCTTAGATGTGAACTGCCTCCCGCCATCATAGACACTCCTTTTAATGATGCTCCAAAGGTTCTGAATGGGGTAGAGGTCAGGGGAGCATGGGGGTCACACCATAAGTTTGTCCCCTTTTATGCCCATATCAGCCAGAGATGCAGATGTTTTATGTGCAGCATGAGATGGTGCATTATCATGCAGAAAAATGATCTTGCTGTGAAATACACGGTTCTTCTTCTTGAACCATGGCAGGAAGTGCTGTTTGAGAAAATCCACATACATTATGGAGTTCATCTTTAGCGCCTTCAGGGATCCTAAAGGGGCCGACAATCTCTCTCCCCATGATTCTAGCCCAAAACATTACTCCTCCTCCTCCTTGTTGGCGCTGTAGCCGTGTTTGCGTGGTGTGTCCATCAACCAGCCATCCTCCACTCCATCCATCTGGACCATCGAGCGCTGCACGGCACTCATCCGTGAACAAAACAGTTTTGAAATCAGTCTTCATGTAATGTTTGGCCCACTGGAGCCGTTTCTGCTTGTGTGAAGTGGATAGAGGAGGTCGACAGGATGGCGTATGCACAGCTGCAAACCTCTGAAGGACCCTGCATCTTGTTGTTCGGGGGACGTTGGAGGCACAAGCAGCTTCAAAAACTTGTCTGCTGCTATGACAAGGCTTTTTTGCCGCTGCTCTTTCAACCTGACGTAATTGCCTGTAGGAAAGAGTCCTCAATTTGCCCTTATCAGCACGCACACGTGTGTACTGTGAATCAGCTACATACTTCTTGATTGCCAAGACACTTCATCCTGATCATCGCACAATGTTGATTGTAGTCATGCCTTGACCTAAACATTCCACAATTTGTTGCTTCTCAGCAGCCGACACATCCTTTTTCTTTCCCATTTTGGCAGAAAATGTAGGCTGCTTAATAATGTGAGACAGCCTTCTTAAGTAGTCTTGCCTTTCATTGGACACACCTGCCAAACTAATTAGCACAGGTGTCTGCAATTGCTTACAGTGATATAAAGAGCCCTGACACACATCACCATCAATGAGTTTAAGTGACAAACAAACAAATTCTTCCCTTATCACTCCTAAACACTTTTTGCATAATAATTTGGAACACAGTGTACATGTGCTTTTCCACAAAACACCAGTGGTTCACGTAGTGAATCTTACAGTTCTAACTTGCCAACCGTGGTCTGTATGGAGTTGTTCAATAAAGGGCCCAAAATTAAGATAACATAGATGGGAGAGGTCTCTATGAATAGGAATTCCTAAGTATTTGATACCCTGTGAGGGCCAGGCAAAGGGAAAGTTGGACTGGATGGAATCCTATATGGATTTGAGGAGGGAGACATCGAGGGCCTCAGACTTCGCTGCATTGATTTTAAAATTTGACCATGTAACAAAGTGATCTATTTCAGCCATAACAGCATGGATGGATATATGTGATTGAGTGATATATACTAGGACATCATCAGCAAATAGAGAGCACTTGTACTCGGTGCCTCCCACCTCAATCCACCTAATATTGGGGTTATGGCGAATTGATGAGAGCAGGAGCTCCGTCACTAGGATGTATAAGAGAGGGGACAGAGAACATCCCTGACTTGTCCCATTGGTGATTGTGAAAGGTGATGAAAATGTTCTGACACGCCCCCTGGGCATTGGGACACCCGGAGCCGGATCCTTTTTGGTGGATGCTGGTGGTTGTAGTCTCCGTGGCGGCAACCCGGTTCCGTGGCTCAGGGCGGTCAAACCAGTGGTGGAACTATTTATGTGGTTTTGATGTTTAAATGTCCGACTACGCCACCCGTGGATTGCGGTCAGAGTGAACCGCCGCTCCAGGGCAGACCGCTGAGGCTGGTGTTGTGGGTGCAGCAGAGCGTAGCATAACTCCCCACGGGAGGAGTATAGCCTCAGGGCAGTGTATGCGGAGGATGGGGGTGATGGTGCAGGGCAGCAGCAGTAATGACACGGAGTCAGTGATGCAGTCCAGGGCCTTTACTCACAGTTCTTATTATCCAGACCACGTCTGTCGGTAACGGCTGCCCACGTCGCACTGTGCTCACCAGGTGAGGGGCTCAGACAACTCCCAGATAACTTTGGAGTGCTTCACAGGACCCCCTTTGTGTGTCCTTTGTCTGGCCTTTCTTACCAACCCTTCTGTCCGGCTGCCTCGGGCCTCCTCTTGGTAAACTTGGCGCCAGTTTCCCTGACCCTATGTGGTGCCTTCCTAGCGGGTGTAGCGAGGGGCTGCGCCACATAAAATGTCACAGCCTCCTGTTTCTAGCTGAGGGTCGTTTCCTGCCTCCACTAGTTTCGGGGACCGGTCTCCCACTTTGGCCTGACCCCTCCACGCAGGTGGATTCGGGCGTGCGGTGGCGACTCGCCCGTCCGCACCCCTGGGATCCCTTCATTCCTCGTTCCTGGAGCCTTCTCCGCTCCTCTTCCTTCCTTCTTCTTCTTCCAGGCCTGGGCCTCTGTTACTAGGCCCGCCTCCGGAGCAAAGCTCATGCAGAGCCCCTGCTCCCTGCCACTTCTGCTCAGACTTCTCTGCACTGAACTAAGATGGTGCCCACCTTTTATACTCCCTTCTCAATGCACCCAGGAACTGCTTACTCCCTGCTCCTGCACTACAGGGTTCCCCTTCCTCAGTGTTCCCTCCCCCCACTCCAGCCAGGGACAGGGACTGTCGTGCCCATCTCAGAGGCATATTGGTCGCCTGCCCCACGGCAATGTGGTGTAATGCATGCAGGTGTCGGGTCCTGATCCACACTCCATCCTTACCTGAGAGTGAGATATCACACCTCTGGGTGAGGTGCAATACCTTTGTAGCAACCGAGCCCTCAGGGTGCTTCAGTTCCATTTATCTTCAGCCTAGGTGACGTATTGTGATACAGGGCCATGATTTTGGCTATAAAAGGGTCCCCTAGACCCCTACCCCAAGCTTTTTAAGAGAATCATATATGGCGTGCCAGGAGACTCTATGGAATGCTTTCTCAGCATTCAACGACAGTATCTAATTACAAATTTTTAACTGCATCTAGCCCAGGAAATACTTTGTGCCTAGTAGCAGTGCCTGCTAGTCAGCGGATTATCCCGGCTGTTAAGCAAGCTACACCACCTGTAGCTTGGACACTTAATTTTTTCAAAGGAAATGCTTTGGGACCACGGGATACTCAGTGAAGAGCATCAGGAGGCACCCCAAGGCATAGGGGCTGGGACTGGCAGTAGGATGCCTTGCGGTGGATCGCCGAGCTCGATCCTTATAAAGCTTTTTAACTGCAGCAGCTTTAGTGGACGCTACTGGAGCTGGAATTACGCGGCTGCTGGCATGAGACTTGCCCTCCAATAGATCCTTGTAAATGGATTTAAAGTGTATTCATTCAAATTAGAGAGACAATTTAAATTAAAAAGCTTAGAGCTGCCTCCACCACAGGGGGGCTCGCTCGACCCACCAGCGGACAAGCACCAGTATTGGGAGAGGGCGGCTGGCCGTCAGGGTTCACCGCGGCTCTGGCACAAACCCGGCGACACGGAGGTGGCACGGGCAGGAGCGGACTGAACGTGTCGGCTTCTCACTTTTTGGATTTTAGAAGGGCATGACATGCCTATATCTGTGTCTCCCCCTCCTTTTACTCCTCCACCTCTTTTCTTTTCGCATGACTATATGTACTTGTCACTTTTCCATGTGTTAGTTGTGTCTTCTGAGCAGTTTGTCGGCTTTTGGACACCTTTGAAGGTGTTTTCTATGTGTTTCTATGTGTTTTTGTTTGCCTGCCATTGGTTTTAACGGTGTTCGAAGGTGTTCGACGAACAGTTCGACGAACAGTACAGCGAACACACGGGTGTTCGACGAACCGAACCGAACTCGAACACTACGGGGGTGGCTCAACACTACTTGCAACTTCCTTCGTGTTGGTGTTACGGGGAACGGTTGCCTGCCTTCTTTCTGTGGCCACCACACTGCTTCTTCCTGCCTGTTGGGGTGCTCTGCCTCCCTCTGACTGTGTGCTACTGTCCTCGCTCTGCATGTCTTCCTGCCAGGTTGGATCTCCCCTTACCCCGCTTCAAGTGGACCAGCGAGAGGCCCGAATCTATAAATGGAAAAGTGAACAGCTCTTTGGAGTGTCCAAGTGTGGGATCAGTTGTCTCTGGACACTCGGCATGGTGGGAGGAAAGAGGTTCAGGGTGAGGAAAATGCTGTCCAGACTCACAGCTACTGAGACTTGACTGTGTGGAAGACAAGGTGTTGGTGGCTAAGTGACTGGAATCATTATCTGCTATCCAACCAATAACCTTTTCACACTGCTCTGTGTTCAATAGTGGTGTTCAGCGGTCCCCTATAAATTGGGACAGGAAAGTCAAGCGAGAATATATGGGAGTTTATTGTGGCACTATTTCAGCTTGCCCATAGCCTCGGCCTCTGCATGCACTATCGTCACCATCAAGGCCAGTTCCCCGTCCCTTGCCACGTGCTTGCCCATTTTATATGGAGGACAATATCTTCCATGCTCACTACAAATTACTGAATTTGGAGTGAACTTATATGTGGTCCGTGTGACGGACAAACCACAGTTTTAAATACCTGGCCTGTAGGTAACTATTTTGAACAGCAATCTGGTGTGAATTGCTTCACTGAAACACAAACAAATATTTAATGGAAGTCAGAAATGGCAGTATTTTCTGAAAACATATATGTGATCTGTGTGACAGAGAAAACACAGTTTTCAATACCTGGCCTGTAGGCAACTATTTTGAACAGCAAACCGGTGTCAATTGCATCACTGACACATTGAAACAAATTCTTAATTGAGGTCAGAAATGGCAGTATTTTCTGAAAATTTATATGTGATCCGTGATGGAGAAAAAACAGTTTTAAATACCTGGCCTCTAGGTAACTATTTTTAACAGCAAACTGGTGTCAATTGCTTCACTGACACACAAACAAATTTTAATGGAGGCCAGAAATGGCAGTATTTTCAGCGCAATTATATGTGATCCGTTTGAAGGACAAACCTTAGTTTTAAATAGCTGGATTTTTAGCGCTGTAATATGGAAAGGACCTGGCTGTATTCTGCAGTGCCAACAAGCAAATGGCGCCGAAAAACTGTGCTCTCTGGATTGCTTTTTAAGCAAATAATGAGGATTAAGTTCCAAAAAAAATTATTCCTGGCCCTTGAGACGTCGGCCTATATCTAGAAATATCTAACAGCAACAGCAGACAGAACTGGAATTGGCCCCTTTAAAAACAGGGTGGCACATGTTAAGGAGCTGAAACCCTTTATCCAATTTTAATGTGGATACCATCAAATGAAAGCTGAAAGTCTGAACTTCAACTGCACCGGAATTGTTTTGTTTAAAATTCATTGTGGTAATGTCTAGAACCAAAATTAGAAAAATGTTGGCTCTGTCCAAATATATATGGACCTAACTGTACACTGCCTGCCTGATATCACTGCAGATGGAATAGTCCTCAGAAGGACTGTTTGTTGAGATGGATATGTGTCTCTAATATAGTTTGGTACACCTACACTAACTAGAAACAAGCAAATCTTTCCCTAGCTCAGCAGCACCTCTCCTTACACTCTCTGATTCTGGATTGACTGTGATGAACATGGCGGCGCTAGGTCTGATATAGGTATATGGCCAGCCAATCACTGTAATGCCACAACCAACATGGCTACAGCATTACAGTGAGTGGCAGGCAATCCCTGCATGTTCATTGGCGCTCTAAAGAGCAGGGAGGAGACCCGAGCTCCCGCCGAGCAACCACGGAAATACTCGGCGAGCACCGAGCAGTAGCGAACATGCTCTCTCATCACTAATAGTGACATTTATAATAGTAACAGACTAGTGATGAGCGAGCACTAAAATTCTCGGATGCTTGTTACTCGAACCAAACAATTTCTAATGTTCGGATGCTCGTTTCATTTTGAGTAATGAGAATAATGGGAGTCAAAGGGAAATCTGAGCATTTCTCTGGCAGACCTTAAAAGGGAGTGTGGGAGGGGCAGTGAAAATGTTTAAATTTTGACAGTGTCCCCCTGCCTCTGCTGTACCTGGTGTGTGTCTCCCACGCCTCTCCTACTTGGTTGGGTAAGTAAGCTTGCCCCCTTCAACTAGTGTTGTCTGATCGGAATTTTTTCAACATATTTTCCACAATAATCTTCTGGTATAGCACCATTTTAGTAGACCTCTCTGGCTCAGGAAGGAGGGATGCAAGGTTCTACTTTGTAGCATGGGTCTAGCAGGGTGAACAACCAGTACTCTTTTTTTGGCCAAGATGAGTATAATGCGAGGGTCACGGGAAAGGCAGCTGTACATAAAGTCGGCCATATATGCCAAGCTCCCTACAGCCAACACTTCTGTGCATCCACCATAATGGAAACTCTCCATCTCCTCCTCCTCATCCATCTCTTCCTCCTCAATACCCTCCTCAGACCATCCACGGAGAGACGGGGTGAAGCTTGTGTGGATAATAGCCTCTGTTGTGCTAGCAACCAACCCCTTTTCCTCCTCCTCCTCCTCAGCATCCACCTCCTTATTGTTACCCATTACTCACAGATGAGATGAGGCTGGGCTGGGTATTGTCTCACTGTGTCATGTCTAGAGATGAGCAGTGTTCGACTCGAACTGTTCGCCAATCTCAAATTCGAGCTGTTTTGAGAGGTGTTCGAGCCGTTCGGCGAACACGAATGATTTGAAAAAAATCCGGCTGTTCGAGGTTATGTTCGATAACTGTTCGTGCACCAAAATCATGACTGGATTTTTTCACAGAAATGCTGATAATCAATGTTAATATGCAGTTTGAGTGTACAGCGGGGCGTGGGGGAGGGGCAGGGGATGGATCTCTGCATAAATAATGAAGATCTCCTTTTTTTTCTCTTTCCCGCATTTACAGTGGGGGGGTGAAATCTGTCAGGGTATCAGCAGCGCACACACGGAGCGAAGTGCTTTTTTTCACACAAGCAAGGGCATGTGTCAATGGCTGTGTATGTCACATGTCCTTGCCCTATAAGACCCAGCCATTTTCCCCGTCGCCACCATTTTCTCACTGCTGCAGCTCCGTGTTAGACGGCACCACTGTTGCTGTGTGCGCTATACTTTCAGTGTTAATTTCAAGCGAATTTTCTCTGAAATATACAGATAGCTTGGGAGTAGGGAATAGTTGTGATTGCAGTCCTTTTGAGGACTAGGCTCCAGCATTTCTTATGACTTTTAGCAGGCAGGTCTGTGCTCTAAAATAGATAGGTTGGGAGTAGGGTCTACTTGTAATTGCAGTCCTTTTGAGGACTAGGTTACAGAATTTCCTAAGACATTTTGCCAGGCTGGTCTGTGCCAGTGCTGTGCAACTATATTTCCCAGCATTTGGCTAAATCTAGCTAAGCAAATACTTTGTGGCCTCTTGCAGTGTGTGTTAGTCAGTGGAGCAGCGTATCTGTGTTGCAAGCTACACCACCTGGGTATAGAATACAATTTTTTTTACTGCACCTAGCCAAGTAAAACCTTTTGGGCATAGCATCATTCTTTTAGTCCATCTATACTAAGCTCCACCAGCTTGCAAATTACAAATTATTTTTATCTGCATCTAGCTCGGAAAATAATTTTGGCTTGTAGCAGTGTGTGGGACTTTTTCTAGTAGTCCATCTATACTAAGCTCCACAAGATTGCAAATTACAAATAATTTTTATCTGCATCTAGCTCGGAAAATAATTTTGGGCTTGTAGCAGTGGGTGGGACTTATTCTATTAGTCCATCAATACTAAGCTCCACCAGCTTGCAAATTACAAATAATTTTTAGCTGCATCTAGCTCGGAAAATAATTTTGGGCATAGTAGCAGTGTGTGGTACTCATTCTATTAGGCCATCTATACTAAGCTCCACCAGCTTGCAAATTACAAACAATTTTTAGCTGCATCTTGTGTGGAAAATAATTTTGGGCATAGTAGCAGTGTGCGGTACTCATTCTGTTAGGCAATCTATACTAAGCTCCACCAGCTTGCAAATTACAAATAATTTTTATCTGCATCTAGCTCGGAAAATAATTTTGGGCTTGTAGCAGTGTGTGGGACTCATTCTATTAGTCCATCTATACTAATCTCCACCACCTGTGTATGTAATAAAATAGTTTTACTGTATCTAACCCAGCCAATCTTCTTGGGCTAATACAACAGTTTGAGCACTCAGCTCTGCTCGGGTTCCCATCCATCGTTTTTTGTGCAAACAACTCAAGAGTTGTCAATTAGTTAACCACCAAAATGAGTGGAAAAAAGCCTGCTACTGGTGAAAACGGGAATAGGCGTGTTGGGAAGGGAAAAAAAGGTTGTGTCAGTGGGGTAGGTGTTAAAGCAACAGTAACATCTGCAGAAGAAAGACCATCTTCCAGCCAAACTAAGATGTCTACTTCTTTTAGCAGACAATGTGATACGATCCCTTTCTTACGGCCACGCCAATCGCTACAAATTCCAAATGAGGCACAAAAACAGCAGGTGCTTCAACGGATATCAAGTGCTCCTTTAAGTGGGCTCTCCTCCACCTCAACTTCAACATCACAAATACTCCAGTCCTCAGAGGTGTCACCCCAATCGCACTTGCTTCCTCACGGCTCCCAAGTCTCCAGCTGCCCGTCTGAGTATGGGGTAGAACAGATGGTTGAGTCTGCAGAGCTGTTTACTCATACTATAGCTAGGGAATCAGAGGTCGGCTCCAGAGCTTCTGTGAATCCAGACAAGGAAATGATCTGCACAGATGCCGAGAATCTTTAGGAGTCGGATCCAGGACCAGACGCAGAAGGTTCTGACCATAATGTAGACCCTCATTCCCAAACTGTAACTCCTGTTGGTGGAGACAATGAGGAAGACCATGATGAGACTCAAATACCTGATTGGAGCGACAACTTGAGTTTTTTGTCAGGGCAGGAAGAGGTTGGCTCTTAGGACGACTGGTGTGAGAACACACAGGGTGATGATGACGAGGTTGCAGATCCCACTTACTGTCAACCCACAGTCAGCCAGTCAATGAGGTCAGCAGAGGAGGTGGAGGAGGATGCTAGTGACGACGAGGTCAGGTTGCGCCTTCTTGGACAGAGACGTAGAACTGGAAGCACGTCAACAACTGTATCCTCAAACACAACTCTGCCTCTGACCACAAGTCGTGGTGGCTCTTCAGGACGCATGGGTGCTAAGCCTTGCATAGCCTGGGCATTTTTTCAGATCGATAAGGATGACCCAACTCGTGTTATCTGTAACATTTGTCTCCAAAAGCTAAGTAGAGGCCAAAGAATCCATAGTTTGAGTACTCCATGAATGAACCGTCACATGGTTATGAAGCATAAGTTGCAGTGGGAAGCTCACTGTGCTACAATGTGGCCTAGCGGGCCGGGCCAACCACCATCTGCCCCATCTTGTGCATCCGCGGCTTGTTCATCCTCTGTGACTGAGGGGACAGCAGTCACACCTGTTTTGGGATGCAGACCTGCCACCTCTTTACCCGCAACAGCCAGCGTGATTGGCAGGTCATCATTTTCTTTGGAGGTGGAAACACCAGCTGGTGTTGAGCGCTCTCCGACATCGAGAGCACCACCTTTGGATCAAGGCAACCTAACATGTCCGCCTGCATCTTCCTCACAGACCGGCAGTTTGACGGGGACACCCTTCTCAACCCCGTCTAAGCACAACAGCCAGCCCTCGGTCCCTCAGATGTGGACAAGTAAAAGACCATTTCCTCCTATGACAAAGCTAAGAGGTTGAATTTCACCATCTGCAAGCTCTTGGCTACAGAAATGCTGCCTTTCCGCCTTGTGTACACAGAGTATTTTCGAGACCTTATGTCCGTCGCAGTGCCCCAGTACCAGATGCCCAGTTGACACTACTTCTCAAAGAAAGGTGTGCCTGCGCTCTACCAGCATGTCGAACACAACATCACCGCTTCTTTGAGAAACTCTGTGTGTGACAGGGTGCATTTCACCACAGACCCTTGGACGAGTAGGCATGGACAGGGGCGTTACATGTCACTGACTGGGCACTTGGTAACTATGGTGACAGCAGGACAAGGGGCTGCTGTCCAAGTCTTGCCGTCCCCACGAGTTGTGCATCAATCCTCTTTATCTCGAAGTTCCTCCACTGCTTCTGCCTCCTCAACCTCCTCTCGGTCCTGCACCTGCACCCAAAGCCTGTTTGGTCATGCCACATGCTTTCTAACTGCGCAGAAGGGATCCTGCACACCTCCTTACTATGCTGGCAGGAGGGCTCAACGTCATCAGGCGGTTTTTACTTTGAAATGTCTGGGAAATGTGAGTCGCACAGCTGAGGAGTTGTGATCAGCTCTGGAGAACCAGTTTCATGAATGGTTGTCTCCACTGGACCTGAAACCAGGGAAGGCCGTGTGTGACAATGCTGCAAACCTCGGTGCGTCTCTTAGCCGGGGCAATGTCACACACGTGCCTTGTATGTTTCACGTGTTGAACCTGGTTGTCCAGCAATTTTAGGCCACTATCCCGGACTAGATGGCCTTCTGCAGAGGGCACGGTCGCTGTGTGCTCACTTCCGCCATTCGCATCCCGCAGCTCAGCGACTTACATCTCTACAGAAGTCGTTGGGCCTGCCACTTCACCGGCTAAAATGCGATGTGCCTACCCGGTGGAATTCAACTCTGCACATGTTGCAGCGACTGTGGCAGCACCGACAAGGCCTGGTGCAATACGTTCTGATGAATAGCCTGGGCCAACGGTATCCAGAGGTGGGGCAAATCACGCTGGAGGAGTGGTCTCAGAATAGGGACCTATGCACCCTTCTGTACAGTTTTGTAAATGGCGATGAAGATGTTTAGTGCTGACGATGCCATTATCAGCATGACTCTTCCGGTGATTTACATGCTGGAGCACATGTTAAACAGAATTCGGAGTCAGGTGGTGCGACAAGAGGAGGTCGAGGAAGTAGAGGAGGAGGAGTTGTATGCGGAAGGGCTAACATCTGCAAGGTCCAGACGGTCAGCAGCACCAAGGCAACAGGCATGTGAAGGTGGGGGAGATGGATTTACCAGGGCACATGGTAGCAGGCAAACTAGTGAGGAAGGTGCAGGAGCCCAGGAAGAAGTGGAGGATGAACTGATGGAAGACTCATCAGATGAGGGAGACCTTGATCACATTTCTGTTGTGCGAGGTTGGGGGGAGAGGGCAGAGGAAGGAAGCATGATTGTTACCTCGCCACCAACACAACAGGGACTTGGTGCTCCTGGAAGCGCAAGACACATGAGTGCATTCATGCTGCACTACCTGCAACATGACCCTCGAATTGTCAGAATTCGAAATAATCCTGACTACTGGGTTGCCACACTCTTAGTTCCCCGGTACAAAAGTAAATTTGCAGAAATAATTCCTGCCATAGAAAGGTATTCACGCATGCAGGAGTATCAGCTGAGACTGTTGCAGAATCTTACATGTGCTTTTCTACAAAACACCAGTGATGCATGTAGTGAATCTCACAGTTCTAACTTGCCATCCATGGGACTGTCGAGTGTTCAGCACTCAAACCTTAACAGAAACACAGAATCTGCTGGTAGCAGCAATTTTGCAGAATCATTTTACAGCTTTTTTAGCCCATCCTTTGCAAGGCCACAGGAGACAAGAAGTCTGACACATAGTCAACGCCTAGAGACGATGGTACAGGAGTATCTCCAAGTAAACATCGAAGCCATGACTGAGCCACTGGACCCTTGCTCTTTTGGGGCTTCCAATCTGGATAAATGGCCGGAGCTCGCCACTTAAGCCTTGGAGATCTTGTCATGCCCCGCAGCCAGCGTTCTCTTTGAACGTGTGTTCAGCGCTGCTGGTGGTGTGCTGACAGATAAGCGCAAGCGGCTGTCCACTGAGAATGTAGACAGACTCACGTTCATAAACATGAACAAATCATGGATCTGCAAGGACTTTTCCACCCCTGTGTCACCCTGGGGAGAGTAAAAGCTTCAGGATTTGGTAAAATCACCTCACCAACCGTTTTAAGCTTTCAAATTTCTAATAATTTTTAGCTGCATCTTGTCTGGAAAATAATTTTGGGCCTGTAGCAGTGTGCGGTACTCATTCTATTATGCCATCTATACTAAGCTCCACCAGATTGCAAATTACTAATAATTTTTAGCTGCATCTTGTCTGGAAAATAATTTTAGGCCTGTAGCAGTGTGCGGTTCTCATTCTATTATGCCATCTATACTAAGCTCCACCAGATTGCAAATTACTAAGAATTTTTAGCTGCATCTTGTATGGAAACTAATTTTGGGCTTGTAGCAGTGTGCGGTACTCATTCTATTATGCCATCTATACTAAGCTCCACCAGCTTGCAAATTACTAATAATTTTTAGCTGCATCTTGTCTGGAAAATAATTTTGGGCATAGTAGCAGTGTGCGGTACTCATTCTATTATGCCATCTATACTAAGCTCCACGAGCTTGCAAATTACTAATAATTTTTAGCTGCATCTTGTCTGGAAAATAATTTTGGGCCTGTAGCAGTGTGAACACCGTCGGGCCGTATGAGGCCTGCTTTATCTCCTTCCAGTTGTCGGTGTCGTATCACTACACAGCCTCTGTCTCTTATAAATTTTGCCATCCGAATATTTATTACCTGCCTTGTCCGTTCAATGGCCGTGATGTCTCACGCACCTTGCCATAACGTTCTCGGCACAATCTCTGACCATACTATAGTTAGTTTTGTGAAAAATTCTCTGAAGCGCTCAGTGTCTAGTTTCATTATTGCCATTAGTTATGCGCTCTTGTGATAAGCTATGTCGTTTCCCCCGGCCTGTCTAACTATGATGACCGGACCTCTTGCCTCTCTCCCTACCTTGATTACCTCCATTAGTACCTGTGGCCATTGCAGGCCTCTAATACCTCTCCAGTTCAAATATGTGTTATGAAACTCCAATTTCCTCCCGCCTGGGCGGACTTTCACCCTTCTTTCTGCACAACATATATACGAGTTCTTAATCATTGCATAGCAAAAAAACAGCAAGGAAGTGGTATTTATATGTCATGTCCTGCTATGCACCTGTTCAAGGCTGAGTTAATCAGAAATTTAAACAGACATACCATGTTAAAATCGTATAGCATTGAAACAATGCATATAAATGTAAATAATCAAAAAGAAAAAGAAAAGAAGAAAAAAGGAACATATATATAATAATAATCTATCAATGATCACTCATAATGATAAATCAAATCATGTCTGATGTTTAAACCCGCTGGTACAAGTGTATTTAAAGTATAAATCCACCAACTTTCTCTATTAAGGATCTTTCTCCTATAATCATCCACCAAATCTCCACCAATCGCCACGGCCCACGGAGTGGCCACCACAGTCAGTGAGTCCTTCCTTATTTAGTATAGAGTCTACCAATACTTTGGGCGTATTAGCCCAGCTGCGAAGCAAGCTGCACCGCCTGTGTATCTAATGAGAATTTTTAACTGCATCTAGCCTAGGCAGACTGTGGGGACCCCCAACCAAACCCAGACGCTCTGCATCTTACCCAGCCAATCATTTGATAGTATTGCTAGTAGCAGAGTCACATGGGCTCTAAACCTTTCATAGCCTGTGCATTTTTTCAGATCGCTAAGGATGACCCAACTCATGTTTTCTGTAACATTTGTCACCAAATGCTAAGTAGAGGCCAAAAAATACTTAGTTTGAATACTTCATTCATGAACCGTCAGATGGATATGAAGCATAAGTTGCAGTGCGAAGCTCACTGTGCTACAATGCAGCCTAGCGGGCCGGGACAACCACCATCTGCCCCACCTGTGTCATCCTGGGGAGACTAAAAGCTACTGCATAGTCTTTTCCAAAAATTTTAGGGAATTACCACAGGAATGCTTTGAAAGAGGTATAAGAGTTTAGGTAGGACGTTCATTTTTAGTATACTTATTCTGCCGAACCAGGAAAAATCCTTCACCGTCCAAGAAGTAAGATCTTTATGGAGTTGTTCAATAAAGGGCCCAAAATTAAGATAAAATAGATGGGAGAGGTCTCTATGAATACGAATTCCTAAGTATTTGATACCCTGTGAGGGCCAGGCAAAAGGAAAGTTGGACTGGATGGAATCCTTTATGGATTTGGGGAGGGAGACATCGAGGGCCTCAGACTTCACTGCATTGTTTTTAAAATTTGATCATGTAACAAAGTGATCTATTTCAGCCATAACAGCAGGGATGGATATATGTGATTGAGTGATATATACTAGGACATCATCAGCAAATGCAGAGCACTTATACTCGGTGCCTCCCACCTCAATCCACCTAATATTGGGGATATTGCGAATTGATGAGAGCAGGTGCTCCGTCACTAGGATGTATAAGAGAGGGGACAGAGGACATCCCTGCCTTGTCCCATTGGTGATTATGAAAGGTGATGAAAATGCTCCATTTATCTTCAGCCTAGCTGACGGATTGCGATACAGGGCCATGATTTTAGCTATAAAAGGGTCCCCTAGACCCCTACCCCAAGATTTTTAAGAGAATAATATATGGCGTGCCAGGAGACTCTATGGAATGCTTTCTCAGCATCCAACGAGAGTATCTAATTAAAAATTTTTAACTGCATCTAGCCCAGGCAATACTTAGGGCCTAGTAGCAGTGTCTGCTAGTCAGCAGAGTAGCCACCGCCTGTAGATCTAATTACAAATTTTTAACTGCATCTAGCCCAGGCAATACTTTGGACCTAGTAGCAGTGTCTGCTAGTCAGCGGTTTATCCCAGCTGTTAAGCAAGCTACACCACCTGTAGTTTGGACACTTAATTTTTTCAAAGGAAATGCTTCGGGCCCCCGGGACACTCAGTGAAGAGCATCGGGGAGGCACCCCAAGGCACAGGGGCTGGGACTGGTGGTAGGACGCCTTGCCGTGGACCGCCAAGCTCGATCCTTATAAAAGCTTTTTAACTGCAACAGCTTTAGTGGACGCTACTGGAGCTGGAATTCCTGCTGGCATCAGACTTGCCCTCCAATAGATCCTTGTAAAAGGATTTAAAGTGTACTCATTCAAATTACAGAGACAATTTAAATGAAAAAGCTTAGGCCTGCCTCCACCGCAGGTGGGCTCGCTCGACCCACCAGTGTACAGGCACCAGTATTGGGAGAGGGGGGCTGGCCGTCTTGGTCCACCGCAGCTCTGGCAGAAACCCAGCGACACAGAGGTCGCACGGGCAGGAACGGACGGGCCGTGTCGGATTCGCACTTTTTTGGTTTTAGAAGGGCATGACATGCCTATATCTGTGTCTCCCCCTCCTTTTACTCCTCCACCTCTTTTCTTTTCGCATGACTATACGTACTTGTCACTTTTCCATATGTTAGTTGTGTCTTCTGAGCAGTTTGTCAGGTTTTGGACACCTTTGAAGGTGTTTTCTATGTGTTTCTATGTGTTTTTGTTTGCCTGCCATTGGTTTTAATGGTGTTCGACGAACAGTTCGGCGAACATACGGGTGTTCGACGAACCGAACTCGAACACTACGGGGGTGGCTCAACTCTAGTCATGTCTTGCTCCATCTACATCTTGTCTGCTTTCAAAGATTTATTTTAATTGTGAGCAGTGACTGTTTAAGTAGGCACAGAAGCAGTTGCACTGATTATAGCGTCATCACTGCTCACCATCTTTGTGGAGTCCTCAAAGTCTTAGAGAACCACACAAATGTCAGACATTGTCCATGCCCACTCTTCAGTTGTTATGTGCGGAGGCTGACCAGAATACCGACGGGTGTATTGGAGCTGTTATTCAAAAATAGTCCTCTGCTGCTCACAAAACCTAGCCAGCATGTGCACTGTGGAGTTCCAGCAAGCGGTCAAGTCGCACACCAGTTGTTGAGCTGGCATTTGCATGCGCTGCTGCAGCACTGCCAGAGCGGTGCCAGCTGTAGCTGACTTGCGGAAATGGTCCCTCACGTGGCGTACCTTGACAAGTAGTTCTGGCAAATCTGGGTAGGTTTCAGAAACAGCTGAACCGTTAAGTTGAGATCATGCATGGTATGTGTGTGACTTTGCTAAGCTTTACAGTTGCCACCAGATTACGGCCATTATCACACACAACTATGCATGGTTGGAGGTTCAGTGGCAAGAGCCACAGATCTGTCTGGTCTGTTATTCCTTTCAACAATTCTGCGGCGGTGTGCGATTTGTCTCTTAGACAAATTAGCTTCAGCAGAGCCTGTTGCCGCTTCACTGAGGCCGTGCTGCAGAGCTTCCAGTTAATGTGGACGACATGCTCTGAGATAAAAAATTGGGGGGAGGCGTAGGAACTGGTGCAGGAGGTGGAGGAATCCCTGATAGAAGTGCGACCAGCAATCATCAGTAGCACATGTGCCATGCCAGGGTGGGACTCGGCCCCATCCTCCACAAGGTTCGCCCAGAGTGCGGTCAGTGAAATGTAGTATCCCTGGCCACAAGCGCTTGTCCACTGTTGGTCGTTAAGTGGACGATCCCAGTAACTGTGTTGTTAAGGGCATGGGCGATTTTCCTGGTCTCATGCTGGTACAGGACAGGGACACCACAACTGGAGAAATAGTAGTGGCTTGGGACCGAATATGAAGGGATGGCTGCCGCTATGAGTCGACAGAAGTCCTTCTTGTACACAAGCCTAAACGGCAACAAATCCACAGCAAGCGGAATATAAATATGCCCATTTAGCGTTTTGGCCTGTGGGTGGGTGACTGGGAACTTTCTTTTTCATTCCAAGGCCTGGGCTAGGGACAGCTTAATGCTGTGCTGGAAGAAGGATTTGGACTTTCCTGATAATGGTGCCTCACAATGTGCAAGGACAGGTGCAGGGTGGGAGGCATCTGCACCAGTGTCATGGACAAGAGATTGGCAAGCACCAAACACAGGGGAAGAGGCAGTGGTGTCATCCACTGGCACCAATTGTGGACCCAGGCTTTTGGCCCACTGAGTCGTGTGCTTAGATGACATGTGCCTGATAATTCTGGTGGTGGTTAGGCTCTTAGTGGTTAGGCAAGGGCCTGACCTCTAAGAGCCTAACCACCACCAGCATTATCAAGCACATTATCATTATCATTATTACTAATATTGGCATGGCGCCGGTTACAAATGACCATTTGTTTGGCTCAAAACTTTCTTTAAAAAAGTCCCAGACTAGGGAACACCTAATTTTTTTACAGAGAAATTCACGAGTGTCGATGCTCTTCGAAACAGTTGCATGCTTTCTCCCTCTGGTCACCCCAAGGCTTCTTCCTGCCTGTTTTGGTGCTGCCGATCCCTCCTCCTCAGCGCTGCTCGCCTTACTCTGCATGCCATCTACCCAAGATGGGTCGGTGAGTTAATCATCCACCACCTTGTCTTCCACCGCTCTGGTTCTCCTGACTTGATGATTTAACAACAACCTTACTTATTGGCAACTGTGTCTCTTCATCATCTCTTCATTTGCCTCCCTGCAAAGTGGGACAGAAAGCTATGTGTCATGGATGGGCATGTTTCTTGTGCTCCAACAACAGGAGTAGTTGCACCTGCCCCACGTCTTCGGCGTATGCGTGCAAATCGCACACCGCCGCAGAATTGTTGAAAGGTATAACAGACCAGACAGATATGTGGCTCTTGCCGCTGAACCTCCAACCATGCATAATTGTGTGTGATAATGGCCGTAATCTTATAGGCAAAGCTGAAAAGGGAAGTGCGAGCAAGGTGACCTACAAACCTGGATCAGTTACGCCAGTTTTGTCAGGAGGAATGGGCCCAAATTCTGACCGAATATTGTGAGAAGCTTGTAGAAGGATATTCCAAACATTTGTCCCAAGTCTTTCAGTTTAAGGGCAATGGTACAAAATACTAATGAAATGTATGTAAACTTTGCAGTACGTAATAAAAATGCCTTAAATTCTTTGCCTCTCGTTATTCTGGCATTTGGCAAATATTAAAAATTATGGTAATACTATTTGACCTAAAACGGGAAAGATTTATTCTGATTTTATGTCAGATATTGAGAAAAACATGCATATGTGTATTTTTATATACTGTATGTAAACTTCTGGTTTCAACTGTATGTACATATTTGGTGACAGACATTTAAATTAGAGATTAAAAAAAATTTGAAAACCTAATCCATTTTAACCCCTTAATAACATCTGACGTACTAATACGCGTCTGTGCCCTGGGACTTAAGAGCCAGACCCGTATTAGTACGTCATCGCGATCGCGCGCGGGTGTCAGCTGATTGTCACAGCTGACACCCGGTACTATGTGCAGGGAGCGGTCACGCACCGCTCCCAGCACATTAACCCCCGCGATGCTGCGATCGAAGTCGATCGAAGTCGATCGCGGCATTGCGGGGGCAAGGGGAGGTGATCGGCGATACTCACCTCCTCTTCCGGCTTCCAGCGCAGTCTGCAAAGGCTTCCCGGGTGTTGCCATGACGACCCAATGTCGTCATGACAACATCCGGGTCACCAGAGAGCAGGAAGATTGCTTGGACATGCGCAGTGCATCTCCAAGCAATCTTCACACTGTGCACTTCTGACAGCCTTCATGGCATAGGGATGGTGCTCCATTCCTGTGCCATGCAGGCGATCAGAAAAAAAAAAGTGAAAGTCCCAGAGTGGGACAAAGTAATAAAGTGTATAAACTGTGTGAAAGTGGAAAAAAAAAAAAAAAATGTGCAAAAATATTATAAAAAAATAAAAAAAATAATACACCAAAAATAAAAATATAATGTACCCATCAATAAATATTATTATAAAAAAAATAAAAAAAAAACAATAAAAGTACACATATTTGGTATCGCCGCGTCCGGAACAACCTGACCTATAAAACTGTCCCACTAGTTAACCCCTTCAGTGAACACGGTAAAAAAAAAAAAAAAAAAAACAAGCAAAAAACAATGCTTTATCACCATACCGCCAAACAAAAAGTGGAATAACACGCGATCAAAAAGACGCATATAAATAAATATGATACCGCTGAAAATGTCATCTCGTCCCGCAAAAAACAAGCCGCCACATAGCTCCATCAGCCGAAAAATAAAAAAGTTATAGCTCTCAGAATAAAGCGATACTAAAAAATATTTTTTTCTATAAAATAGCTTTTATTGTGTATAAGCGCCAAAACATAGAAAAATGATACAAATGTGGTACCGCTGTAAACGTACTGACCCGAAGAGTAAAGCTGCCTCATCAATTTTACCACACGCGGAACAGAATAAAAAAAAAAAAAAAAAAACAATTCCTGAATTGTTGGTTTTTGTTTATTCTGCCTCCCAAAAATCGGAATAGAAAGCGATCAAAAAATGTCACGTGCCTGAAAATGGCACCAATAACAACGTCAAGTCATCCCGCAAAAAACGAGCCGTCACATGACTGTCTGCCAAAATCTGGAAAAATTATAGCTCTCAAAATATGGCGATGCAAAAACTAGATTTTACAAAAAATGCGTCTTTTAGTGTGTGACAGCTGTCAGTCATAAAAACCCCATATGATTCTGGCATTGCTGTAATCACACCGACCCGAAGAATAAAGTTGTCTAATCACTTATACCGCACAAGGAACGGCGTCAAAAATAAACTCTTGAGTTAGGATTGGGTTAGGGTTAGGGCTGGGTTTGGGGCTAGGGTTCTGCTGGGGCTAGGGTTCTGCTGGGGCTAGGGTTGTGCTGGGGCTAGGGTTGTGCTGGGGCTAGGGTTGTGCTGGGGCTAGGGTTGTGCTGGGGCTAGGGTTGTGCTAGCGTTAGGGCTGGGGTTGGGATTTTTTTCAAAAGTAAGAAAAAAAGATGACGATATGGCGACTAGTGTTGAGAGCAAGTGCTCGCTACTTGAGTTTGCATCGGGTGCTCTGGTATGCATTTAGTATCGTGGGTATTTGAGTGACATGCTCGAGTCTCTGCCCCATATGCTTCGCGGCCAAAAAACTTTACGGGGATTGCCTGCCATGCACGAGCGATCCCCGCATGTTTTTTTTTGGGTGTCTAATAACCGTGAAACATGCGGAGCAGGGACTCGAGCATGTCACTCGAGCACACGCTGTACATGGTGCATACCTGAGTACCCGATGCAAACTCAAGTAGCGAGCACTTGCGCTCAAGAATAATGAAAACTTATTCAATATGATGACCTAACGTAAACAAATAATGTGCCGTACCTCTGGGTTCAAAATGTTCACTATACACCTTAATAAAATCTTTGAGGGGTATAGTTTCCAAAATGGGGACACTTGTGGTGGAGCTCCACTGTTTAGGCACATCACGGGCTCTCCAAACGCGACATGGTGTCCGCTAACAAATTGAATGGAAAATCGGCTCAAATTGTTAGCGGACGCCATGTTGCGTTTGGAGAGCCCCTGTGTGTCCAAACATTGGAGCTCCCCCACAACTGACCCCATTTTGGAAACTAGACCCCCCAAGGCACCTATCTAGATGCATAGTGAGCACTTAGAACCCCCAGGTGCTTCACAAATTGATTCGTAAAAATGAAAAAGTGAAAATAAAACACTTTTTCATTTTTATGAATTAATTTGTGAAGCACCTAGGGGTTCCAAGTGCTCACTATGCATCTAGATAGGTGCCTTGGGGGGTCTAGTTTCCAAAATTTGGTCACTTGTGGGGGAGCTCCAATGTTTGGGCACACAGGGACTCTCTAAATGCAACATGGTATCCGCTAACAAATTGAATGGAAAATCGGCTCAAATTGTTAGCGGACGCCACATTGCGTTTGGAGAGCCCCTCTGTGCCCAAACTTTGGAGCTCCCCCACAAGTGACCCCATTTTGGAAACTAGACCCCCCAAGGCACCTTTCTAGATGCATAGTGAGCACTTGGAACCCCCAGGTGCTTCACAAATTGATTCGTAAAAATGAAAAAGTGAAAAAAAAAAACTTTTTCATTTTTATGAATCAATTTGTGAAGCACCTGGGGTTCCAAGTGCTCACTATGAATCTAGATAGGTGCCTTGGGGGGTCTAGTTTCCAAAATGGGGTCACTTGTGTGGGAGCTCCAAAGTTTGGGCACACATGGGCTCTCCAAACACAACATGGCGTCCGCTAATTATTCAAGCAAATTTTACAATCAAAAAGTCAAATAGCGCTCCTTCCCTTCCGAGCCCTGCCGTGCGCCCAAACAGTATTTTTTCCCCAAATATTGGGTATCTGCGTGCCCAGGGGAAATTGCACAACAAATTTTGGGGTCCATTTTTTCTTGTTACCCCTGTGAAAATAAAAAAAATTGGGTCTAAATTAACATTTTTGTGAAAAAAGTTAAATGTTCATTTTTTTCTTCCACATTCAAAAAATTCCTGTGAAGCACCTGAAGGGTTAATAAAGTTCTTGATTGTGGTTTTGAGCACCTTGAGGGGTGCAGTTTTTAGAATGGTGTCACTTTTGGGTATTTTCTGTCATAAAGACCTCTCAAAGTGACTTCAAATGTGATGTGGTCCCTAAAAAAATGGTTTTGTAAATTTTGTTGAGAAATCGCTGGTTAACTTTTAACCCTTATAGCTCCCTAACAAAAAAAAATTTTGGTTCCAAAATTGTGCTGATGTAAAGTAGACATGTGGGAAATGTTATTTATTAACTCTTTTGTGTGACATATCGCTCTGATTTCAGGGCTTAAAAATTCAAATTTTGAAAATTGCAAAATTTTCAAAATTTTCGCCAAATTTCCGTTTTTTTCACAAATAAACGCAAGTGATATCGAAGAAATTTTTCCACAATCATGAAGTACAATATGTCACGAAAAAACAATCTCAGAATCAGGGGGATCCGTTGAAGCGTTCGAGAGTAATTACCTCATAAAGTGACAGTGGTCAGAATTGTAAAAATTGGCCAGGTCATTAACGTGCAAACCACCCGCGGGGCTTAAGGGGTTAAATAAAAAATATTCAAGAAGCAGGTGCCTATTACATTTCTATTACCATTTAATGCAGTAATTTAGTTTCATTGCTTATTGTTTGAAATAACATCAAAGATAAGAAGCAGAATGTTTTACTTATATTTTGAACATGCATGCATGGAACATTTTTATTTAATTATAGTAACAGATGTAAGATTACTTATTTTTAATATGTATACAGTTCTCTGTAGTGAAATTTATTTAATGAGTTTTTAATCTTTGTAAATCAGTAAACGTATTGGTTAACTATGGAACAGTTGCAAATATGTTGTCACAGTAGAATTTTCATATGAACTGTCGTCATTGCAATTAAAATGAGATTCCATGGGGTAAATCTGAATAGGATGAAAGATGGTGTATCTGCATGTCACACCATGTGGCAATGTGTTTTGCTAAGTCTAAGTCATGCTCCAAGTTTGAAAACTTCAAACAACTGAAATACCACAACATTCATAAAACAGAGCTGAGCTACTGGGAGTAAGAAAAAAATACAAAAAGGTAGCAGACCTCAACAGCAGATGGTAAAATTAACATTTCAACAGTTCTTGTCTTTCATCTCAGTCTCCATAGTACATCTTTTCTAGAAAAACTAAGATTTAGGTTTAGAAAGATGCAGAATTACATAAAACATCTGGAATATGGGACAAGAAATATTGGCTTATTATCCCAGATAGACCATACCTATGAAAAATTTAATAGTACTGTTTTGGTAGTTTTAATCTCTAGAGTTTCTCAAGATATGTTATGAAAACATCATATTGGTAATTTATATTAGAAAGAACACCTGCTGATGAAAGCAAATATTCTCCCTTTAAAAGCAGAGATGGTTTGCTGTTTTTCATAAATATTGCTGGTCATATTTTTCATTTTGCTTAATGATAAACCCAATATTACGTCTTGCATAAATAAATATTTGTTAACAAAACATACATTTTATTTAATTAGAAAAATAAAAAAGTTACAATAAATATTTTTATAAACAATCATATTTGATAGCAAGAAATAATTTGTAATCATTAGAAACATTTAAAGCAACATATGTGTCACGCTTTGTTGAATTTAAGATTTTTCTATTGTAGAAATAGTGGATAATGATAAATACTATATATAAATGTTATAAAACATTTAGAATTTTTGCCTAACATGAAAATAAAATGATCTCTGTATATACACTACTATGTTAAATATCTGAGTTATTATTGCTTCTTATTATCTGAGAATCAATACAGTGCTTGTATGAGTTTTCTCTGAGGTCAGTAAATCTGGAGTTCTTCCTTGTCATTGTCTGATTGTTATTCAGCCTATGAAAGTGTCAGTCATCACTGTAGACCTGATAGTCCACTCATACCTTAAGATTGGTTTCAATGTAGGGCCCCATTCCCTTAAGAAATTCTTTAAAACTGTACTGCAATTAATGGAATTGTAGGATTACAGATTAATTTAACTAATTAAAATAAAAGTGGGTTGAACCAGCACGCCAGCATTTTTATTTATATGGCTAGCACATGCTAATATTAGAAAGTAAAGCATACCTTTTCTACAACTGTTGTAGTTGGTGTAACACTTCTAGATTATCTAAAACCTTGATTCTTTCTTCCACTCTGAAATGTTTACCCTAAAGTTTTATGCAGAGATCCATGGATTTCGGTTCGATATCTGACCGCAATACATGGTCTAGCCAGGGGGTCTCCAAACTGGAGTGTAACAGCTTCATAGAAATATATGAAGCCGTCACACTCATGTCGGGAGAGTCGCGTTTGGCCCGTGCATTAGCGATTTGTGCTCAGACCAATTTGCATGGGTATCTGAATGACCCTAAGACAGATTACATTTTCTATAATGCTTTAGATTTTGTAGAGAGGATTTAAAGTCATTATATTGCACTTTCTATGCTGAGTTTTATTTAATGGCAGCAGTAAGCTGCTGTAATCTGACTCATACTGGAGCGTGTCAGTGTATCCTATGTAGTAAAGCTTTAGCCTATCTGCCCCTTTTCCTGCTTATGATAGGTTTCTCCATGTCAATGTAAGAGGGTGACCGGGACGGTCATGCACCTCTTTCCCTTTTGTGAATGTATTGTTCTACTCTGTGTTTATAAATGAATATGAAAATGTCTATTGTCTAATGTTAATTACAGGGACAGTATATGTTAGGAGTGGATGGTATATTAGATTAGGAATTGGGTACAGTGCAGTGGTGGGCACAATAGTTTTGGATAGAAATAGTTAATATATTTAGTAATAGCTCCAGTGTAGAAGGAGCTGGGGTAGTAATGGAGTAGTTTGCCCAGCAACCGACGGAGACAGTTGATGATTGGTTCAGTTGAAAAAGGGGAGGAGTTTGGGCCAGAGGAGAGCAACGGTTATTCCTGTCAGGAAACAGTTCAGTCAGAGCAGTTGTTGCTGTTGATAATGTTAGGGTATGTGATGGACGATTACTGAGAAGTAGCTCGGGGCCCTTGGGGCTGAAGGTCAACAAGGATACTGACGGTCGATGATAGAAAGAGTTAGGCAGCTTGGGAATCGTTGAAGCGATTACCTCTAAGGGAAATTCCCTAAACGTCCGAGGCCTGTAGAAGGACTGATGGAGCCAGCCTTCACAACTCCCAAAGAGGGGAGAGCGGACGGGGATATACCTGAGGAGAGTAGGACAATGCTCTGGAAAGCTGCGGTACCGGAGAAACTAACTCTGAAGAAAGGACCGAAAGGGAAAGAACAGAGGATGAAAAATTTAATTGTGATGTGCAAAGGAACGGTATCTGTGACCAGAATTGAGCAACAAAAAGAGTTTAGTAAAGTTATGCTTTATAAAAGACAGACTGTCTGTGACAATGATTGTTTGCGTCCAACAGCTGGATTCTTAAAGAAGATGAAGGGGCGACCGAAAACTGTAAGTGTTTTACACAACATGCAAAGCAAAATACAACACAGCCATTATCTCGTATTTGTGGGTGGTCAGGGTGAGAATATAATAGCACAGCAATACCTCGACAGTACTACCACCCTGCACCCCTCACATCAGCTCCTTCAAGCTAGAGGCAAGCGAGATCAATGTGATACTGCATCTCATAAAATATATCGGAGATTCTGCACACAGTAATCAGGAATAGAATGCAGGCAGTGTGAGTTATTGAAGTATTATGTTTTAGTAACTAATCATTGTATGAATTACAGACAGCATAGGCAGGCCCTTTGAGTTTTCAGAGTTCTACAACTCTGGAGGTAATCATTGTATGGAGAGGAACAAGGAAGCCAGGGAGCTACCAGGAGAGATTTTATAGGTTAACAGAAACTCTGACCTCTGGTTAATAAATATATGTAACTGTGTTATTGCACACTATGCACATGCAATTTTTGCTGAAATATTGTAAGCTTTATGCCAGGCAAGTATAACATTTTCTGGTTTAAGGGCTGCATTGTCAGATTCTGGGGGAAATCTGCCAGAAAAAGACACCATGTAGACATACGGTAGCATAAGGAGAGACGCTGAAACAGTCTAGTATTTCCCTTGTTCGACAAACCACTCATGCATAGCCACTTCTTTACCACATCTAGTCCTTTCTGTACTATTTGACTTCTCCATTCTGACAAAATATTTGAATTTCAAAAATGGTCAAACAGTGCACCATTGGAACCTGTCCCTATGGTGCTATCTTCAACTTTTGTTCTCCATAGTATGTATCCTAGAATAATGCAAAATAAATTCTCATCAAGACCTCATATAGATCCATTGATGGCAAAATATAAATGTTGTAAGTCTCAGAAAATGGCAATGCAAACCAAAGTTCAGAATTTTTTCTAAGCCACTGAAAAATGCATGTTTAGTATTGCTGTAATCATTCTGACCGGGTGAATCATCTTCCCAGGTCATTTTTACTGTCGGTTTGGTGGTGTAAAAATGAAACAAAAATAAAATCAATGGTGAATTAAACTCTTCCAGCTTTAATTTTTTTCATGTTTCTCAGTAGATAATTTGGAAAAATTAACGAATTTAATCAAAACTTCAACTTGTTCTGCAAAAAAAACAAGCTCTTTTATTGGAAAGTTAAAAAATAGATGGCTATTTGAAAAAGGGGAGGGAAAAAAGCACAAACATGAAAAAAAATTGTCTGTGTTCTCAAGGTGATAAACTTCATGGAATAACTTAAAGGTGCTATCCAGGACTATATATAGTTTTTTTACTATGAGCCAAAAGACTAACAGACAGGTAGCACTACCTATCTGTTTGTTCTATTCGACATTGCTCAAAGCGGTCATTGACAGCTCTTGCCAGCGGTTCAGCTGCTCCACATAAACATAGCAGCTCTTCATCTTACAAGCTGCTCTGATTGACAGCCAGGTTCCTGAAGTTAGGCAGCAGGGAGCTGTCTGTCACTCAGCATGACATTGGCAGTCACGCCCCGTCAATAGAGCAGAGCTGAAGAGAATCCACTATTCTGTTGACGTTATGTCAGCAAAATCTGCAAAATCATTGGCAGGAGCCGCCTGACTGCTCTGTGACAGCAGAAATCGGCGCAGGGCAGAACAGGCAAGTAGTTGCTAACTACCTGCCTGTTATTTCTTAGGCCCATAGTAAAAAGATAATATAGTCCTGGATAACCCTTTAAGTTGCATCTACACTGAAAGATAATTGTGATCGAGCATTCTTAAAAACACTTGCTTCAAAATTATCTTGCAGTATAAATAGACTGCCAATCACCTGGGGAACAAGTCAAATGCTTTATCATCTGGTGAAATTATCTTTTGTGCAGCGAAAAAATCATCATTCTCAATGGTGCAATACACTTTTGTTTGCCTATGTAAGTAGAAACGACCACTGAGTGGTAAGGATTTTCGATCAGCGATTTTACTGTGCCGATGGAAAAGGCTTGTGTAGCCTGGTGGGAGGAATAAGTAGCATATATAAGAACTCAACCTCTAAACACTATTATCTGTGTTTACTGAAAAGTCTTATTAATTGTTACACTATGTGGAAAGAAAAAAGTGGAATATTGGCGCACACTAGGATAATAGTTTTTTTTTTTATTTTGTCTACGTGTTTCAAAGTACCATACTTCTTCCTCAGGACAGGTCCTGAAGAAGAAGTATGGTAGTTCAAAACTTTTCCACTTTTTTCTTTCCACATATTGATACTCAGTCTTTAGACCCGTGGACCTACTGCCGATGGTATTACATGCTCATTTAAATGTTGGGTGAACACAACATTATCAGTTAAGTATAACCTTTAATTATTTTATCCATTTTAACTGGATAAGACCCTACTGCGCTTTTCTATCTTAGTTTTCCTTCATTGAAGGTTATAGAACATTTCATCATACAATGTAATGTTAACCTCACTTTCGAAGTTACAAAATGAAATATGCTTATAATTACTAAATATTGTATAATATCTATTCACTCTAATTGTAATATTCATAAGACTACAAGAAAAGTCTCATAGAAAATGCTACCACTTTTCCCGCTGCAATCTGCTCTATTTGATTAAAATTAAACAGTTTAATTGACAAGAAAGTAAAGTAATTTTTAATAAACACTATCTGCTAAAAGAAATGTAATTGCCTAAAATGCAGTCACTCTTAATTTACTACAGAGATAAGCCAAACTATAGACTCTCCCCAGAAGGTGACTAGTTTCTAGATTGTCAACAGTCCAATACAGCAATGAAATCTACATATCTATCAGATGTGAATACAATCATTTGATGCATATTCAAAATAATTACAATTTTACTTTATTTTGCATACCTGCATATTTGAAATAAATTGAAGTGTCTTAATCAAAGCATTGAAGTTATTAAATATGGTAATCTTTATAGTTTATAGTAATTCAGTCATTTTTTATTAATTTGACACAGATACACTTATAATTCTAATGTTTCAACCCAGCAACACTTTCAATGCAATTAAAAATGGTTATGAAAGAGTGTGGGCTCCTTTGTGAGGGAAGAAATCATTCTTCTGATTAACATGCAAACGAGCTCATGCTGACAAAATAGATTGGGGTTTTAAAACCCCAATTACTTCAGTGTGATTATCTATTTACTAGTACACAGACTGCTATAATTCCTGATAAAATACATACCCTGACCAGATTTTACACATATATTTACTACAGCAGCTACATTTTTTTCATGCAAGGCTTCAATCAAGTGTCTCCTCCATATTGTAGATAATTTATCCTAGGATTTGCTAAAAAGAAATAAATTAAAGCTCCATTTTATGAGAATTCAAACAGCAAATATTGGATTATATTGAATGCAAATTTAAGTGATGAAAATACAAGATTTAAAGCACCTTCTTTTTTTCATTTGATGTGAACATTTGCTAGTTTGTATTGTTTTTGAACTTTATTTAGAGGAAAATAATAAACTGTATCCATTTTAAATAATATAGACGATCCCCAATTGTAACTAGCAAGCATTGATTTATGCTCACTACAGTCCGCACATTTACACATGTTTTTTTCTCAGACTTCTAAAGAAAATTATAATGCATTAATGACAGGAACCACAGTAATGGAAAAAGGTCACCCTCTCTTGAACACCTTCTGTTTTAAACCATTACACATAAAGACATTTGAGAAAGCAAAAAATTAAAAGCCAGCCTTTGTGCTCCCCATTACTGAAATATTATAGAAGAATAATCTATATGAAATGTAGAGGAATAACAGATTCTTTTGGATCTAAATTAACTGCAGCCATAGAAACGCTTTTATACTTATTATGTATCTGCATGTTGATGCAATTATTAAAAGAACACCTGACAGCATCCAACTTATTTAATTGAATTAACGGGGGTTGAAATGAGGTTTTCCAATTTGAAGTTGTGAATAACTAGAGATCCCAGGTGCATTATGGCCAGGCAGGGCTTCCTTATGACTGAATGACAATTTGCAACCTTCACACCGTAATTAAATGTCATACGTTTTAACACATATATATATATATATATATATATACATATACATACACACACACACACGAACATGTTAAAACGTGCATATATATATATACATATATATATATATAACAATAAATATACACTTGAAATTAGAAATTTACATATACTATATAAAAAGATACATATGCATGTTTTTCTCAATATCGGACGTGAAATCAGAAGAAACCTTTCCTGTTTTAGGTCAATTAGGCTTACCATAATTTCTAATATTTGGCAAATGCCAGAATAATGAGTAAGATTACTTTGCGTTTAAACAATTCTGGACTGCCCATATGATGATGTCATGTGTTTGAAAGCTTCTGATAGTTTTTTTGGCAACATCTGACTTAGAGACACATCTGTGGATGTATTTTAATGCACACATGAAACACACAGCTTCTTTGTGTATCATCATGGGAAAGTCTAAAGAAATCAGCCAAGATATCAGGAAAAGAATTGTTGACTTGAATAAGTCTGGCTCATCCTTGGGTACAATTTCAAGATACCTGAAACTGCCTCGTTCATCTGTACAAAGAATTATATGCAAGTACAAACAAGATGGGAATGTCAAGCCATCATACCGCTCAGGAAGGAGACGGGTTCTGTGTCCTAGAGATGAAGGTTCTTTGGTCTGACATGTGCATATCAACCCAATGACAAAAGCAAAATACCTTGTGAAGATGATGGCGGAAGCTGGTAAGATTATGTCAATATCCACAGTGAAACGAGTACAATATCAACATGGGCTGAAAGGCCACTCTGCCATGAAGAAGCCAATACTCCAAAAGAAACATTAGAAAGCCAGATTAATGTTTGCAAATGCACATAGGAACACAGATCTTAATTTTTGTAGACATGTCCTGTGGTCTGGCGAAACTAAAATTAAACTTTTTGAGCATAATAACCATCGTTACGTTTGGAGGAAAAAGGGAGAAGCTTGGAGGCTTAGGATCATCATCCAAACTGTGAAACACGGGGGTGACAGCATCATGTTGTGGGGTTGTTTTTCTGCAGAAGGGACTGGTGCACTTCACAAAATAGATGACATCATGAGAAAAGAAGATTATGTGGCAATACTGAAGCAACATCTCAAGACATCAGCGAGGAAGTTAGAGCTTGGGTAGAAATGGGTCTTCCAAATGGACAATGACCGGAAGCACACTGCCAAAATGGTAACAAAGTGACTTAAGGATAGCAAAGTCAATGTTTTGGAGTGGCCATCACAAAGTCCTGGACTTAATCCTATTGAAAATATATGGGCAAAGCTGAAAAGGCAGATGTGAGCAAGGCGACCTACAAACCTGGATCAGTTACACAAGTTTGTCTGGAGGAATGGGCCCAAATTCTGACCAGCTATTGTGTGCAGTTTATGGAAGGATATCCCAAGCTTTGACCCAAGTCATTCAGTTTAAGGGCAATGGTACCAAATACTAATTAAATGTATGTAAACTTTTGACTTTGCAGTAAGTAATAAAAATGACTAAAACATTCGCTCTCTCTCATTATTCTGGCATTTGGCAAATATTAAACATTATGGTAATCCTAATTGACCTAAAACGGGAAAGGTTTATTCTGATTTCATGTCAGATATTAAGAAAAACATGCATATGTGTCTTTTTATATAGTGTAATATAAATAATAATAATTATTTTTTATTTATATAGTGCCAACAAATTCCGCAGCACTTTACAAATAAGCAGGGACATGTACTGACAATAAATTCAATACCATTTAAGGACAGTTTAAACAGTTACATTAGGAGTGAGGTCCCTGCTCACAATCTTACATTCTACAAGGAAATGGGGGGACACAATAGGTGAAAAGTGCTTGTTATTTCAGGTCTGGCAATTATAATAAATAGGGATTTTCATATAAATCTGTATGATCCGGTCATCAGCCTGTATGTTTAAGTGCAATACTAGAGTACCGAGTGCAGTTATCTTGTGCATGGAGGGTGTGGAGACAGATGAAGAGTAGGGAACAGATTCTGAATGATATTTAGAAGGAGGGAACATGGGAAAGTTAATTTACTGAGTAGTTAAGGTGGTAGGCTTGTTTAAAAAGATGGGTTTTTAAAGCGCGCTTAAAGATATGGGGGCTAGGCATCAGTCGGATCGCCTGGGGTAGTGCATTTCAGAGAACTGGCGCAGCACGAGAGAAGTCTTGGAGATGGGGGTGCGAGGTTCGAATTATGGGGGATGTTAGTCTTAGGTCATTTGTAGAACGGAGGGCACGTATAGGGCGATAGATAGATTAGAGAGGAGATATAAGGAGGTACAGAACTGTGGAGAGCTTTGTGGGTGAGAGTGATGAGTTTATATTGGACCCTGAGGTGGACCGGCAACCAGTGTAAAGACTGGCACAAGATGGAGGCATCGGTGAAGCGGCTGGACAGAAATACGACCCTGGCTGCCGCATTCAGGATGGATTGGAGAGGATAAAGGTTGATAAGAGGGAGACCGACCAGAAGAGAGTTGCAGTAGTCCAAACGAGAGTGAATAAGAGCAACAGTAAGAGTTTAAGGAGTTTCAAAGGTGAGAAAAGGTCAGATTCTGGAGATTTTTTTAAGATGCAGGTGACAGGAGCAAGTGAGTGATCAGATATGGGGGGTAAAGGAAAGGCTAGTGTCGAATATATGACCCCCAGGCAGCGGACGTGCTGCTTGGGAGTTATGGTTGAACCCTCCAAGGTAATTTCGATGTTAGGTAGAGTTGGGTTAGTGGAGGTGAGAAACACAAGAAGTTCAGTTTTAGAGAGATACAGTTTAAGATATAGTGAGGACATGATGTTAGAGACAGCAGACAGACAATCCTTGGTATTTTGTATTAGGGTAGGGGTGATGTCAGGTGAAGAGGTGTATAGTTGGGTGTCGTCAGCATAGAGATGATACTGGAACCCAAATCTGCTGATTGTTTGTCCAATAGGGGCAGTGTATAGAGAGAAGAGGAGGGGGCCTAGGACTGAGCCCTGCGGAACTCCGATAGTAAGGGGACGAGGAGAGGAAGAGGAGCCGGCAAAAGATACAGTGAAGGAGCGGTCAGAGAGGTAGGAGGAGAACCAGGAGAGAACGGTTTCCTTGAGGCCTAAAGAGAGGAGCATAGTGAGGAGGAGCTGGTGATCCACAGTGTCAAATGAGGTGGAGAGATCGAGGAGAATCAGCAGGGAGTAGTGACCTTTGGATTTGGTTAGAGACTTTAGTGAGGGCAGTTTCAGTGGAGTGTAAGGAGCAGAAACCAAATTGTAGAGGGTGGAGGAAAGAGTTATCTGAGAGATAGCGGATTAGACGGGAGTGGACCAAGCGTTCCAGGATTTTAGAGATGAAAGGAAGTTAGAGACAGGTCTGTAGTTAGCAGTGCAGTTCTGGTCCAGGAATGGCTTTTTAAGGAAAGGGGTTATGATGGCATGTTTAAATGAGGAGGGAAAGATACCTGAAGAAAGAGAGAGGTTAAATATTTTAGTCAGGTGAGTGGTGACCACCGGTGAGAGAGACTGCAGGAGATGTGACGGAATGGGGTCACTGTTGCAGGTTGTAGGTCGAGAAGAAATGAGGAGCTGGGTAACTTCTTCTTCTGTAACAGGCTCAAATATGGCTAGTGAGCTTGAAGTGCGGCAGGGACGGGGTTCCAGGCACTGAGGAGATTGGGCTGAGATGTCCTGATGGATGTGGTTGATTTTTTCTAGGAAATAAGTGGCCAGATCGTCCCCGCTGAGGTTGGTGGTGGGGGTCTGTGCTTTAGGGCTCAGGAGAGAGTTTAAGGTTTCAAAAAGTCATTTTGGATTGTTGGACAGTGAAGTGATGAGAGTGGTGAAGTAGGATTGTTTGGCCAGATGAAGGGCAGAGTTATAGGTTTTGAGCATGAATTTATAGTGGATGAAGTCCTCTGTTAATAGAGATTTTCTCCACTGCTGATCAGCACACCTAGAGCAACGCTGAAGAAAGTATGTTTACATTGTGTGCCAGGGCTGCCATTGTCTGTGTCGGGTCTTTCTGCATTTATTGTATGTAAACTTCTGGTTTGAACTGATATATTTACAATGGGGAAAAAAAGTATTTAGTCAGTCACCAATTGTGCAAGTTCTCCCACTTAAAAAGATGAGAGAGGCCTGTAATTGACATCATAGGTAGACCTCAACTATGAGAGACAAAATGAAAAAACAAATCATGAAAATCACATTGTCTGATTTGGAAAGAAATTTTTTTTCAAATTTTGGTGGAAAATAAGTATTTGGTCAATTACAAACAAGCAAGATTTCTGGCACTCACTGACCTGTAACTTCTTCTTTAAGAGGCTCCTCTGTCCTCCACTCATTACCTGTAGTACTGACACCTGTTTGAACTTGTTATCAGTATAAAAGACACCTGTCCGCAACCTCAAACAGTCACACTCCAAACTTCACTATGGTGAAGACCAAAGAGCTGTCGAAGGACAGCAGAAACAAAATTGTAGCCCTGCACCAGGCTGGGAAGACTGAATCTGCAATAGGTAAGAAACTTGATGTGAAGAAATCAACTGTGGGAGCAATAATTAGAAAATGGAAGACATATAAGACCACTGATAATCTTCCTCGATCTGGGGCTCCACACAAGATCTCACCCTGTGGGGTCAAAATGATCTCAAGAACGGTGAGCAAAAATCCCAGAACCACACGGGGGGACCTAGTGAATGACCTGCAGAGAGCTGGGACCAATGTTACACAGTCTACCATCAGTAACACACTACGCCGCCAGGGACTCAGATCCTGCAGTGCCAGACGTGTCCCCCTGCTTAAGCCATTACATGTCCAGGCCCGTCTGAAGCTGGCTAGAGAGCATTTGCATGATCCAGAAGAGTATTGGGAGAATATAATGTGGTCAAATGAAACCAAAGTAGAACTGTTGGGTAGAAACACAACTCGTCATGTTTGGAGGAGAAAGAATGCTGAGTTGCATCCAAAGAACACCATACCTACTGTGAAGCATGGGGGAGGCTACATCATGCTTTGGGGCTGTTTCTCTGCCAAGGGACCAGGACGACTGATCCGTGTACATGAAAGAATGAATGGGGCCATTTATCGTGAGATTTTGAGTTCAATCCTCCTTCCATCAGCAAGGGCATTGAAGATGAAACATGGCTGGGTCTTTCAGCATGACAATGATCCCAAGCACACCGCCAGGGCAATGAAGGTGTGGCTTCGTAAGAAGCATTTCAAGGTCCTGGAGTGGCCTAGCCAATCTCCAGATCTAAACCCTATAGAAAACCTTTGGAGGGAGTTAAAAGTCCATGTTGCCCAGCGACATCCCCAAAGCATCACTGCTCTAGAGGAAATCTGCATGGAGGGATGGGCCAACATACCAGCAACAGTGTATGCCAACCTTGTGAAGACTTGCAGAAAACGTTTGACCTCTGTCATTGCCAACAAAGGATATATAACAAAATATTGAGATGAACTTTTGTAATTGACCAAATACTTATTTTCCACCAAAATTTAAAAAAAAATTCTTTCCAAATCAGACAATGTGATTTTCAGGATTTGTTTTCTCATTTTGTCTCTCATAGTTGAGGTCCACCTATGATGTCAATTACAGGCCTCTCTCATCATATTAAGTGGGAGAACTTACACAATTGGTGTCTGACTAAATACTTTTTTCCCCCAATATATATATATATGTATTGTGACAAGGTCACTGGCAAAGTACTTGAGAGAAGATGTGTAACACTAAGATTGTTAGCTCCAGTGATTTAAACATAGAGAAAGTGTTCCAGCACACAAAGTATAGAAAGGGGTTAATCAGATATCATAGTGCTAGGGTGATTAAACACCTGTAGAAAGGAGGAACTCAGAGGATAAAATCACAACCTTTCAGAGCATTCGATGTGGGGAGGGCCTGGAGGCACAATCTCTGGAGCTGTGGTGTTCATGCTAAGGAAAGCTAAACCTTGGGTTGTTTTGTTCTTGAAGTGGGTGGTTACCCATAGCAACATGACTGTGCCGTACGTTATGGTTATGTTTTGTTTTTCCTGTTAGACCAGGAAGGTTGTGTTTGTTTTTGCTAACATTGCTGTAGTTTATGCAGTGATCTTAATATACTTAGCAGAAGATTTAAAGAGACAGTGTTACTTTGTACCTCTATGTGCAATCAAGTGAGTCGATATACCAGAGTTTGTGTTAGAAGTGCAGGCAAGATCCCCAGGAAGCCAGTTTGACGGCTGTTGGCAGACTGCATGTCCTGGGTGAAGGTGGTTGTGAGCATGGAACACCGGTCAGACAAAATGGAGGAGCAGATCAAGCACCTGGTCCACATCAAGCACCAACAGAACCATCAGCATCTGCCACAGCTGCAGTAGCACTGGAAGCAGCAGCAGCTCCAACAGCAACAACTGAAGAATCATCAGGAGCAGCTGCAGCAGCACCGGGAACAGCAGCAGCAGCATCGGGAACAACTGCAGCAGCAATAGCTGACACAACAGGTGACAAATAAGCTGCTTATGCAACAGCTGCAGCAGCAGCTCCAACAGTACCAGCAACAGAGTTGACAACAACAGCAGCAGATTGATTTGCTCACAGAGGCAGTTCGTGGCACAGCAGCGGCTCCGACTCCAATGTCAGCTGATTTTTCTCACCTGAAGGTGGTGAGGAGAGCCTTACAGAAAATGACCCCAGGTAATGACATAGAGGCCTATTTAACCGTTTTTGAAAGGGTCGCCGATCGAGAGAAACTCCCACCAGAGCAGTGGGCGTAAGTCCTGGCACCATACTTAACGTGGGAGTCACAAAAGGCCTACTCTGATTTGGCTTTACGGGATGCCAAAGAATATTAAAAACTGAAAACAGAAATTTTGGCGCGCTTGGGGGTGACAAAGTCTGTCAGGGCACAACGGGTCCACCGCTGGGCATATCACCATGATAAACACCCTTGCTCCCAAATGTTTGATCTGCTGCACCTCATTCAAAAGAGATAATAGTCGGAGTCCGCTACCCCAGCGCAGTTGTAATGGACTGGTTCATGCACTCCCTTCTGAGCCCGATGCAGACTTGGGTTGCCAAGGGAGATCCCCAGAACGCCGATGACTTGGCTGGACTAGTTGAAAGATATCAGGGGGGGGTCGATCGGTCCATGGAGAGGCAACCCATTCCATACTGGAGGGGTGGAGGTTAAAAAGGGGGTGGGGTGTCCAAAGTCCAAGGGGTCAGCAGAGGTCATGCCAAGGCCCTCATCAGGGGATGTAATTTGCTGGAGATGTCATGGTCCAGGTCATATAGCAGCCGATTGTTCCCTGACACAGAGCAAATGGACTGTAGATAGGACGCCGGTGTTCCTTCTATGCATATCCAGCTTGCAGTGTGAACTGTCTACCCGGCAAGGGGCCCCAAACTTGTCCTATAACAATGAATGGCCTGCAAATGACTGCACTACTAGACTCAGGAAGTTTTATGACCCTCGTGAGGGCCATACTCTCACTCAAATTGATCCTTGGGAAGAAGGTTGGTGTCCGCTGCATTCACAGGGATGCTAAAGACTATCCGGTGGCCAGAGTGGTCATTGAAACGGTCCGAGGTACTGAGTCTCATGAGGTCGGCGTGGTTCCGAATTTGTTGTACCCAATCATCATAGGCCAGGACTTTGGGTTGTTTTGGGACTTGTGGGGGAGGGGTGGAGACCTCGATTACTCGGGTAAGAAACAGGTTGGCCCTAAAAAAGGTCTCACCAACTCTAGAGTCTGACAGGTTTCCCTTCTGTGTAATGGGAAAAGAGGAGAAAGTAGTATTCCCTGAAGCAGACATTCCTGAGATAGGGGTGACCAGAGAAAATTTGGGGTTCACCCAACATAGAGACCTATCTCTAAAAGAAGTGTTCAGTAAGGTAACCATCATAAATGGTATTACACAGGAGTGGGGGGTGACACCAGGTTTCCCTGCTTTATCTTGAGTGGGACTTATTGTAAAGTGTAGCGTCGGCGTCCCTCCCCCCTGCTAGGCAGGGATGCTGTTCCCCTCACCCCTCCGCTCTGAGCCCGGCGTCCTCCTCCCGCTCTGCTGGCAGCGCGCGCTCCTTCCCGGCCACGGTGCTTAGGGCGCGTGCGCGCGTGCTCCCTCCCTCTTAAAGGGGCCGCGCACGCCGTCCTAAGGAGTCCCCAATGGCCGGAGGACTTCACCATATATAAGGCACCTCCTCCAAAATGGAGGTGCCCGAGCAATGTTGTTGCACTGTTCACTACTCTGCTTCAGCCCTCAGGTCCCGTTGCCTGTTACCTGCCAGTTACCTGCCAGTTACCTGCCAGTTGCCTGCCAGTTTCCTGCCAGTTTGCTGCCTGATTTCTGCCTGTCATCCGCTTTCCTGCTTGCTAGCCTGAGGTCCGACGGTCTGCCTTCCGACACCTGTCAGTCTGTCTATGGACCAGCTTGCCCACTCACCTGGGAGCGCTCACCTGCTACCTGTCTGTTAGCCTACCTGGAGGCTCCGCCGTCACGTGCTGTGACCATCTGCCAGTCCAGAGACTCTTGCCTGCTCACCTGGGAGCGCTCATCTGCTACCTGCCAGTTAGCCTACCTGGAGGCTCCGCCGTCACAAGCTGTGACCACCTGCTTATCCAGAGACTCTCGCCTGCTCACCTGGGAGCACTCATCTGCATCCGCCTGTTAGCCTACCTGGAGGCTCCGCCGTCACATGCTGTGACCACCTGCTTATCCAGAGACTCTCGCCTGCTCACCTGGGAGCACACACCTGCCATCCGCCTGCTAGCCTACCTGGAGGCTCAGCCGTCACAGGTCGTACCAACCCTATACCCAGAGACTGTCCCGGTCACTTGCTGTGACCCCCTGCCCGTTCTCCCAGAGACTGCCCCAGTCACTTGCTGTGACCTCCTGCCCGTTTACCCAGAGACTGTCCCGGTCACTTGCCGTGACCTCCTGCCCGTTTACCCAGAGACTGTCCCGGTCACCTGCTGTGACTACCTGCCCGTCTTCCCGGGTCACCACCTGCTTCCTTACAAGGATCGCCCCCTTGTATAGTTGCTCAGAGGTTCCGTCTCCCAGACCCGTTACATAAAGAGTTAATAAAGTGAGGGAGGAGATAGTGGAGCAGTTGTTGGTACCAGCAGCCTATAGACAAAGCGCGTTGGATAATGCCCATTCACATGTCTTAGGTGACCATCTCGGGTTGGACAAAACTCAAGAACGAATCATGCAGAGGTTCTATTGGCCCTGATGTCACAGAGAAATCCTAAGATATTGCAAGTCCTGTCCCATATGCCAGCTAACTGCTACCGGCCCAGAAACAACAGTGCCGAGAACTACTTACGCAGAACGGGGGCCTGTTCTTGGAGTTGCCAGGATGTATGCAGGTGGTTGAACATGCAATCCTGATGGAAACACATGTGCGGATGCCTGCGGGAGAGTCGCGTTTCTGCAACAACCATAGGAAACTAAATGTGATGTCAAAATATGATGCTTATCTAATGCCCTGCATTGATGATCTCTATGAGAATAGTGATGAGTGAGCACTAAAAAGCTTCTTTGCTCGGGTCGAGCAAATCATAATGCTTGGGTGCTTGACTCGAGTAACAAGCCCAATGTAAGTCAATGTGAAACTCCAAATTGAAGGGAACAGTGCTCAAATGACATGGGAACAGCATGGGAACGACCCCTGGAAGGATATCTGACTGCCAGGTCACTGCTATGAACAATGCTGTCAGAGTATTACACCACTTTATGGGCTCAAAATAAAACATACAAAAACAAAATCAAAATTGATTTTCCTGGAAAAAATGCTAGCGAACATTCTTTCCAGGGTAATGACTTGCATATAAGGCAAAATAAATACCCCCCCCCAAAAAAAATCTCCTCCATACCTTGGGCTATATCTTCACACGTAGCATTTTGGATGCATTTTTGCACTTTTGCATTGCTTACAACAGTGAAAAATACTTTCACCAGTAAATGTCATTTTAACATTTTACTACCTTATCTGGCCATGTGGCGTGTGAGAAATGATCAGACACATCCATACCGTGCTGAAATGACATGGGATCAGCATGGGGAATATCCCTAGAAATATCTCTTATGCGTGGCAATGGACGGGAAAGTGGACGTAATGGTGATGGTGATAGTGCACGCAGAGGCCAAGGTCGTGAGCAAGATGAACCTGTGCCTGCTGAGGGAGCACAACAAGCACCCACATCATGTCGACCTAGCTTCCTATCTCCCTTTCTAGGGGGCGTGGAATACCACTCTTGAAGCCAGAACAGTGTGAAAAGGTTATTGGTTGAATAGCAGATAAATAAATAATGCTTACAGTCAGTTTGCAACCACCACCACCCTGTTTTCCGCACAGTCCAGTCTCAGTAGCTGTGAGTCTGGACCACATTATTATTATTATTAGCATTATTATTATAGTGCCATTTATTCCATGGTGATTTACATGTGAAAAAGGGGTATACATAACAAAAACAATTACAATAATCTTGAAGAAAAATGTGGCAGCAATTGGTATAAGAGGAGAGAGGACCCTGCCCGTGAGGGCGCACAAACAATCTACAAGGGATGGGTGAGGATACAGTAGGTGAGGGTAGAGCTGGTCGTGCAGCTCTACGAGCTGGTCGTGCAGGTTGTGTGCATGTCGGAAGAAGTGGGTCTTCAGTAGAGATGAGCCGTGTTCGGCTCAAACTGTTCGCCAATCTCAAATTCGAGCTGTTTTGGGCGGTGTTCAAGCCGTTCGATGAACCCTAACAAGTTGCAAAAAATTTGGCTGCTCGAGGTTGTGGTCGTGCACCAAAAGAGTAACTGGACTTTTTCACAGTAATACTGTTAATTAGTGTTGAGCCACCCCCGTAGTGTTCGAGTTCGGTTCGGTTAGTCGAACACCGGGATGTTCGAGGAACTGTTTGTCGAACTGTTCGTCGAACACCTTAGAACACCGTCGAACACCGTTAAAACCAATGGCAGGCAAACAAAAACACATAGAAACACATAGAAAACACTTTCAAAGGTGTCCAAAAGCTGACAAACTGCTCAGAAGACGCTCTCTTTAAAAAAGCCGGCCGGCAATTCAGCAGCGGCATACACCGGTAACCGACAATTTAGACAAGAAGGAATAGATCATCACCCCCATCTATAAGACACCCCCATTACTAACCCCATAGTCAGAGTTAAAAAAAAAACAAAACACCCAGAATAAAGATCTTTAATTGAAATAAAGACACAATTTTTATTGTTCTAAATTAAACCATATTTACCATCACGCCCATTCCAGCTGAAGCCAACGATCTCCTGCAATAAAAGAACAATAATGAAGCAACATCATCCTTACCTTTCGATGGTTCCCAGGACAGCTCCAGCTCTGCTACATCGAGATGACAGGCTGGACCGCAGCAGAACGCTGCCATCCAGCCTGTCATCCCGCAGACACTGAGAAGCGCAGGCATGCTTGCGCTCCTCAGTGTCTGGCTGTGACGGCATAAAGATGAGCCGAGTTCATGTCCAATGAACTCGGCTCACCTCATGCACATCACTGACAGCGTGGGAAAATTCTCCTGCACTCAGCGCTTCAGCGTGAGAATTCTCCCACGCTGTCAGTGACGTACATGAGGTGAGCTGAGTTCATTCGACATGAGCTCACCTCATGCACGTCACTGACAGCGTGGGAAAATTCTCCTGCACTCAGCGCTTCAGCGTGAGAATTTTCCCACGCTGTCAGTGACGTGCATGAGGTGAGCTCATGTCGAATGAACTCAGCTCACCTCATGTACGTTACTGACAGCGTGGGAGAAAACTCACGCTGAAGCGCTGAGTGCAGGAGAATTTTCCCACGCTGTCAGTGATGTGCATGAGGTGAGCCGAGTTCATTGGACATGAACTCGGCTCATCTGGATGCCGTCACAGCGAGACACTGTGGAGCGCAAGCATGCCTGCGCTTCTCAGTGTCTGCGGGATGACAGGCTGGATGGCAGCTTTCTGCTGCGGTCCAGCCTGTCATCTCGATGTAGCAGAGCTGAAGCTGTCCTGGGAACCATGAAAAGGTAAGGATGATGTTGCTTTATTATTTTACTTTTATTGCAGGAGATCGTTGGCTTCAGCTGGAATGGGCGTGATGGTAAGTATGGTTTAATTTAGAACAATAAAGAATTGTGTCTTTATTTCAATTAAAGGACTTTATTCTGGGTGTTTGTGTTTTTTTTTTTAACTTTGACTATGGGGTTAGTAATGGGGGTGTCTTATAGACGCCTCTCCATTACTAACCTGGGCTTGATGTCAGCTGGCATTAGAAGCTGACATCAACCCCAGCTCCATTACCCCACTGCCACCGCTACAGGGCAGTGGGAAGAGCGAGGCTAAGTGCCAGAATGGGCGCATCCTATGGATGCGCCATTTCTGGGGCGGCTGACGACTGGTGTTTCTAGCCTGGGAGGGGGCCAATATTCATGGCACCCTTCCTGGGCTATTAATATCAGCCCCCAGCTGTCTGCCTAGCCTTTGCTAGCTATTAAAATAGGGGGGACCCCACGTCATTTTTTTGGGGGGGTCCCCCATTTTAATAGCTAGTAAAGGCTAGGTATTCAGCTGGGGGCTGATATTAGTAGCCTGGGAAGCTCCGTGGGTATTACCCCCTTCCCAGGCTTCAAACATCTGCCCCAGCCGTCTGCTTAACCTCCCCTAGAGCCTAAAATTATGGGGAACCGCATGCCAATTTTTTTTAAAATAAATCCTTTATTTTAACACTAAATGACAAGTACAGTAATCAACACTGTCATTGTGCTTCATATATATGTGACTAACATGTTCCTATATATCTAATCTATGTGTGATTCTCTATTCCTTCTATTCTAAATTGTCGGGTACCGCTGCTGAATTGCCGGCTGGCTTTTTTAAAGAGACGGTGCATGAAAACACTATTATTTTTTTTAATAAATCCTTTACACTAAATGACAAGTACAGTAAGCCACACTGTCACTGTACTTCATATATATGTGACTGACATGTTTCTATCTATCTAATCTATGTGTGATTCTCTATTCCTTCTATTCTAAATTGTCGGGTACCGCTGCTGAATTGCCGGCCGGCTTTTTTAAAGAGACGGTGCATGAAAACACTAATATTTTTTTTAATAAATCCTTTACACTAAATGACAAGTACAGTAACCAACACTGTCACTGTACTTCTTATATATGTGACTGACATGTTTCTATCTATCTAATCTATGTGTGATGCTCTATTCTTTCTGTTCTAAATTGTCGGGTACCGGTGAATGCTGCTGCTGAATTGCCGGCTTTTCATGTTTCACTGTGAGCACTGTTCCCATCGATTTGGGCAATCACTGTAATGCCACAACCACCATGGCTGTGGCATTACAGTGAGTGGCAGACAATCCCTGCATGATTGGTGCTCTAAATAGCGCTAGACATGCAGGACACGCTTTTGGTGCACGAACAGTTATCGAACATAACAGCCGAATTTTTTGCAAATAGTTCGGGTTCGTCGAACAACTCGAACACCACCCAAAACAGCTCGAATTTGAGATTGGCGAACAGTTCTAGTCGAACACCGCTCATCTCTACTGTTAATCAATGTTAATAGACAGTTTCAGTGTAGAGTGGGCGGGGGGAGGTGTAGGGGATGGATCTCTGAAGAAATAATGCCGATCTCCATTTTTTTTTCTTTCCCGCATTTACAGTGGGGCGGGGCAGTCTGTCAGCCTATCAGCAGTGCACACATGCAGCAAAGTGCTTTTTTTTCACACAAGCAAGGGCATGTGTCATTGGATGTGTATGTCACATGTCCTTGACCTATAAGACCCAGCCATTTTCCCCATCGCCACCATTTTCTCACTGCTGCAGCTGAGTGTTAGACGGCACCGCTGCTGCTGTGGGCGCTATACAGTATAACTGTGTGAATTGCGAGCAAATTTGCAGTTAAAAAGAGAGATAGGTTTAGGGAGTAGGGACTAGTTGTAATTGCAGCCCTTTTGAGGGCTAGGTTACAGCAGTTTCTAGCACTTTTTGCCAGGCATGTCTATGCCAGTGCTGTGCAAGTGTTTTTTACAGCATTTGGCTAAATGTATCTAAGCCAATCCTTTTGGGCCTGTAGCAGTGTCATTGGAGTAGCCTATCTGTGTTGCAACCTACACCACCTGTGTATCTAATACCAATGTTTTACTGCATCTAAGCCAGCCAAACCTTTTGGGCCTATAGCAGTATCTGGTAGTCAGTGGAGTAGCCCATCTGAAGCAAGCTACACCACCTGTGTATCTAATAACAATTTTTTACTGCATCTAGCCCAGTAAATCCTTTTGGGCCTGTAGCAGTGTCTGGTAGTCAGTGGTGTAGCCCATCTGAACCAAGCTACACCACCTGTGTATCTAATAACAATTTTTTACTGCATCTAGCCCAGTAAATCCTTTTGGGCCTGTAGCAGTGTCTGGTAGTCAGTGGAGTAGCCCATCTGAACCAAGCTACACCACCTGTGTATCTAATAACAATTTTTTACTGCATCTCTAACCCATCCAATCATTTTGGGCTAGTAGCAGTGTCTGGTAGTCAGCGGAGTAACCCATCTGAAGCAAGCTACACCTCCTTTGTATCTAATATAAATTTTTAACTGCATCTAGCGCAGGCAATACTTTGGGCCTAGTAGCAGTGTCTGCTAGTCAGCGGAGTAGCCCAGCTGTTTTACAAGCTACACCGCCTGAAGATCTAATTACAAATTTTTAACTACATCCAGCCCAGGCAATACTTTGGGCCTAGTAGCAGTGTCTGCTAGTCAGTGGAGTAGCCCAGCTGTTAAGCAAGCTACACCACCTGTGGTTTGGACACTTAATTTTTTCAAAGGAAACGCTTCGGGCCCCCGGGACACTCAATGAAGAGCATCGGGGAGGCGCCCCAAGGAAAGGGGGCTGAGACTGGTGGTAGCACGCCTTGCAGCGGACCGACAAGCTCGATCCTTATAAAAGCTTTTTAACTGTAGCAGCTTTAGTGGACGCTACTGGAGCTGGAACTCTTTTTAATTATATAAATAGAAAACCTTTACACACGCCATCAACATCCATTAATCCCCACCCCATAACATTACAACGTTTTTGTAAAAAAAAAAAGAGGCTAAGCTGCCTTAAACAAAAGGAAAGGGTAGACCATACCAAGATGTCTTGATGAATGTCCAAAAACCGAATCCAAGACTTTACCTAGATGCTGGTCCATGGTCCACAAGGGCCATAAGAGTCCATTTCGTTGCGCGAGAGTCCACGAGAGTCCATGAGAGTCCATGAGAGTCCATGAGTCCTTTGAGTCCATATTTGGCTCGGCTCTGCTCTCTGCTCTCCACTCTCCCTTGCTCTCCCTCACTCTCTTTGCTCCTGCTCCTTTGTCTTTCTCTTTGTCCCTCCTCCTCTCCGCCTCTTTTCAGGCTCTGGTGTTTTTGTGGAAAGGGGAGAGTAAAGAGACAGGGACCGCATTACCATACATTCAATATACCCAGACATACTACAGTCAAAACACGGTCCATCGCCCTTCAACATAAACATAGCTAAGAAAAAAAACAACAACGGGAACTTACAAAATTCTATATACACTATTAAATACTGTATATAAATATTTATATATATTTTTTTCCCTGTCCCTACACCACACGTTATTTCCATATATTACACTATTATTATACCTATCATTACATTACGTTACTATTATACCTATCATTATATTACATTACATTATACAAAACAAACCTTATCAACATTATCAAACTTACACAACATTATCAACCTTATACAACTTAGACCTTTTAAGCCATGGCTCGGTGCTTGCGAGCCCCATACATCTTAATATTTCTGAAAAACAAAAAGCTATAAGTGAAAAGTAACAGCCCACCACCGGGAGCCAGACAGACAGGCACTCTCCCTACATTTTAAAAGAAAAAAGAGAAACTAACTCCCTTCCTATCAGTCACGTTAAAAAAAAAAAAAAAAAAAAATCACTATTCCTGCATAAAAGAAACCTGTCCCTACCTGTCCCTCTCTGTCCCTAAAGCCCTATCTAGCTCACCTCGTGCCTACCTATCTCACCCTATTCTTGCCCTGACTGTCCCTAAAACACACTGCCCCTATATACCTAACTAACTATCCCTCTCTGAGAACAAAAATTATTAACACAGTTTATCTGTCCCTAGGGCACACTGAAGGAGAAACCCCTCCAAAGGAGAGAAGCCCTCCTTGCGCCCAGCCTGTCAAAATCCAGCGAGCGCACTTTACCAAGGTCACCCAGAATGTTCCTGACCACCTCTTCCTCGGGGAGGACCTTTTGCTGCGTTGACACTAGACAGCGTGCATTCCATGTGTAAAACCTAACCACTAAACTAGCTAAGAATAAAGTGCCCCGATCTCGGCCACCAAGGGACCCGAATGCTCCATATGCCCACTCTGGATAGGAGAGGCGAGCCAGCCGAGGCCAGCCTACGGAAGCACCCACCCTGGTGTAGACCCCTGTATTGAAGGGGCAATGAAGGAGGAAGTGCTCCATGCTTTCCAGCACATCACAGCATTCCTCACGAGGACAACCCCGATTATAGGAATTCCTGTACTTCAAATTGCCCCTCACATACAGCCTCCCATGGAAGCAGCGCCAAGCCAAGTCCCAAAACTTCAGGGGGATCCAGGCAGAATTTAATAACCTCAGCCCCCCCTCCTTATCCCGACTTGGGCAATCCTTGAGGGCCAGAGGCTTCTGAAAATGGGTCAACAGGACCCTCCTGTCAAGGAATTTCCTCGGCATGGTCCTGATCTCCCACATTCCCAGACCTCACCAGTGAATCACCTTCAAAACCGGGGTAGCATAAGCCAGGAGATGCCCGTGTGGTGTGCGCAGATCCTTCACACACCCTCCTCTCTCCCATTCCTGGAAGAAAGGCTGAAGTCACCCCCTACTGGAGAATACCCACGGAGGAGCCCTCTCTGACCAGAGGTTTGCCACATTGGTCTTAAGAAAGGCATTCACTAGGAACACCACCGGGTTGACCATACCCAACCCACCTAGTCTCCTCGTACGGTACGTGACCTCTCTCTTGATTAGGTTAAGCCTGTTTCCCCGAGGACACAAAAAGGGAGACATCATCAGCGTATGCCACTGCCCTCAAGGTGGCCTCCGGGGCCACCACGTGCATCCAGACTCCCGCTAACGGTCCACCCTCTATCCTCCATAAAAAGGGGTCGATGACGAACACGTACTCTCTAACAGCGGGCTCAACGGACAGCCCTGGCGAACCCCGGATTCCACCTCAAAAGGGCGGCCAGACCAACCATTCACCAACGGGAAAGTCTCTGCCCTCGCATACAATGACTTTAACCAATTTACAAACCCCCCGGGCAGGCCATACCTCAGAAGGACGGACCAGAGGTAGTCGTGGTTCACCCTTCCAGAGACCAGCCCTGCCCTGCTCCACTGCCTCTCGGACACCGAGCACAGCACTAAAAGTGCTGCGGCCTGGAACAGAACAGTGCTCGGACCCCGAAAGGAGTCGGGGCGCCAATTTCACCAACCGATTAAACTGTATCTTAGCCAGTACCTTCTGGTCCTTTTTGAGAAGCACTATGGGAAGCCAATTCTCAATACGGGACGAGTCCTTACCCTTTAACAGGATAATCAGGGCTGACCTCCTCAATGAACGGGGAAGAGCACCCGAGGAGGGGCATTCGTTTAACACCTCCGTCAAGAGGGGGACCAAGGAGTCCCTAAAGGTCTTGTAGAATTCAGACGTTAAGCCATCTGGACTTGGCGATTTTTTGGGCCGGAGCCCATCAATGGCCAGTCTCACTTCCTCTTCCCTGATTACCTCGGTCAAAACACCAAGCGAGGGGTCATCCCCTGGTCCAGGGACGGCTTCAGCCAGGAAAGCCGACATCACGTCCCGATTCAGATCCCTCTTTCCCAAGAGGCGTGAGTAGAACGACCTGATAACTTCCAAGATCCCCGATTTGGATTGATTCAGGGAGCCCGTACCGTCAATCAGGCTGGTCACCACTTTACAACCTACTGACATCTTACAATTTCTATAGGGGTCGGGCGAGCGGTACCTCTCGAAATCCCTCTCAAAAACTAAAGATGTGTGTCTATCGTACTGACACCTCTTAAGTAAAGACTTCACCCTGGAGATTTCCTTGCGGACACCTCCAGTCGAAACGAGCTGTTCGAGTTTCCTCCTCAGACCTTGGTACAAACGGTACTTACTCAGGTTCCTGAGGCTAGAGAGCTGGCGGAAGAAGCTCGCAACCCGATCCTTGAACATCTCCCACCACTCTGACTTAGTGCTACACAGATCCAATAGCGGTACCTGGCTCTGAAGAAAGTCCTCAAAGGATTGTCTCACCTCCGCTTCTTCCAGCAGGGATGAATTCAGCTTCCAAAGTCCTGTCCCCATCCGGGGGGTTTCTGCAACATTCAAGAATTCCACCTCCACAGCGGACACTGCTGAAGAGACGGCCTCCTCCTTTAAAAAAACATGTCTATCCTTGACCTACAGCTACCTCTGAAACAGGTGAACCCACTGTGACCTGTGGTGTGCCGGGTGTGGACATCCACCAGGCGAGCATCACTAGCTATGCTATTCAAGGCAATGCTATCATAAGCCAGACGGCCCTTGGCACCTCCCCTGTCACGCAATCTTGTGACGGTGTTGAAGTCACCTCCAAAGACCACCTGCCGGCTTGTAAAAAGATAGGACTTGATCTTTATAAAGAGACATTTGTGGTCCCACTTAGACTGAGGACCGTAGATGTTTATGAGCCGAAGTTCTTGTCCCCTCATGAAGATGTCTAAGACCAAGCACCTCCCCATTTCTACCACCATAACCCTCCGATATTCAACCGCTGCGGCCTTAAAAAGGACCCCCACCCCGCTATACAGCTCAGCCGCAAGAGACCAGTATGAGGGCCCACACCCCCTCTCACGTTTCGCCTTGTGAATGGCCCCCATGTCCGTTAGCCTGGGCTCCTGCAAGAATAAAACTTCAGCCTCAACCCGGGTGAAAAAATCAAAGGCCGTGAATCTGGCCACATCAGACTTAATACTGGCGACATTAATGGATGCCAGTGTCAATGGAGTGGGTGCCGCCATTGGATGATCGATTTAAATGGCCTTTTTCTTCCTCCCACCCCCTTCACCATCTGAAAGGGGCCCCGTACTGCTCCCCCTATCACACTCCCGGTGCTTGAGGGCGACCGAGGTATCCATGGAGCCCCCCCTCCCTTCCTCACCACCGGGCACGGGGACAGTCCCTTCCCCAGCGGAAGATGGTGTAACCCCCGAAGAAGGGACCCCGCCATCCCCCACAGGTTCCCCAGATGACACAGATGGCACACCCGGCTCCTCACCCCCGACCCCCTGCACATCAGGGTCCTCGGGGGCTTGGAACCGGTTAGAGACCGGGAACAGAGGGGAGGTCGCGGAGCCTTCCGCAGGTACCTTTTTGGTCAGGGGGGGGCAGATCTAACAACCCCCTTCCCTTTGTTCTTCTTGTTCCTCTTAACTAGGGATGCACTGCCATCCATTGCTCTAGGTTGCGCCTCGTCCCCTCCAACACTTTCATACTGGGAGGAATCTGAGAGCGCCGCCGTCTCCTCCCTCTCCAGCCTCCTGATCTCCTCATTCACCACTTTCTCCCCCAGGGCCTCAGTGGCGCCAGCCGAAGCCCCCGGAGGGGGGACTGTCATCACCTGCCTGGGGATCCAACTGCCCCTCCCTCTCATGATGCCTCACCTGCCTCCGCTGGTAAGTGGGGTTGTGGGCCCTGCTGCTCTTCTTCACTGGCCCTACAGTTCCCTCACCTCCGCCGACCTCAGGCCCCGCAGGGAGTGCACCGCCGTGATTTAACCCGACACGGTTACCCCACACCTGACCGAATACGGCATTGGCAAAGGAATGAGGGCAGTGGCTGAACGGATGCCTGACGGCATCACACAGGTGGCACCTAACCGTACCACAGGAGGCGGCGAGATGTCCAACCTCGCCACACAGGGTGCATTTCTGCACCCTGCAGGCCGCACTAAGGTGCGTATGATCGCCGCACCTGCGGCACACCTTCGGTTGCCCCTGGTAGAAGACCAGGATCCTATCCCTTCCAAGGAAGGCTGAGGAAGGGATGTGGGTGACAGTGCCGCCGGACCGCTTCAACCTCACCATGAAGGTCCAGCCCCCTGACCATATGCCCTCATCCAAGATTTTTTTTGGGGTCTCCACCACTTCACCGTACCGGCTAAGCCAGGTCATTATGTCAATCCCCTAGAGTGACTCGTTACAGGTCAAAACGGTCACTCTCTTGGGTCCGTTTTGGCGGGATATCGCCTCAGCAACGAGACCCCACCAGTCGGGCATCTCCTTTGCCCGCTCTTAATTCGACCAGAAGAGCTCCATGCCCTCCGGTCGAACGAAGCTGATTTCAAAGATGGGAGCGCCAAAAGGATGTATCAGGGCAAAGATGTCACTCACCCTGAAGCCCATCTCCAGAAGGAGCTTCACTACCCTAGATCTTGGAGGGCACACATCACTGCCCCTCCACTGGAGACTGACCACATTCCTTCTGTTCACCCCCTGCCCGGCTGTAGGGAGAGACCATACAGTCTCGCCCCCCCTTTTTTCTTGGAAGGCCGCCTGTCCAAACTTATCCAGCCAAAAGGACAGGTCCACGTCCCTCCCATCTACAGAGATCATCTGCTCCCCGTGCCTGAGACCCTGCAGAAAAAGGCGGTGGAAATCTCCGTCTCCCACGCCTGGGTGTGAGGAAGAGCCTGACACTACCCCTGAATAACACATACCATTTGTGGGGGGCGATGGACCGGCCCATGCTTCACCATTCACCCCATTACCACCATTATTTTTCCCCTTACCCACTGATCCATTTTCCTTACCTACTGCTCCATTTCCGCAACACTCCCACTGCCCCCCCCTAGAGGTGGCCATTCCTCCATCTCCACACATTCCCCACTTTCACCGTTTTCACTTCCATTTACTTTCATTCACACCACTATTTATACACTTTTTTGTGCATCATTCACACCATGCGGTTTTTCCTCCCCACTCCTTTTTTTGCTGTTCTTTTTCCCCATTCCCACCATGCGTTTTTACCGCTTTTCCTGCTACACCATTTACTACATTTTTATTTTTATTACTCACTTCATGCTTTTCTGCTTTAAGGTGTTCTTCCCCTTTAAGGTTCTCAGAGCTGCAGCTAGAAACAGACACACCCTGCTTCACAGCAGGGCATTCAGCAGAACCAGCAGAAACAGCGAGAGCTGCAGTAGAGCATTGCTCCCCCAATTCCTGCTGCAGAGCGTCACTCCCTGAGGGAGCAGCCACCACCGAGGACCCCGCCAGCCCAGGTGACACAGTGCCAGGTAACATATTGCCAGCGGGGGACCCCGTCGGCGTGGCCCCCCTTGCCGTGGTTGGGGGCGGGGCTTCAGATGTTGTGCCATTTTGTTTGTATCTTACAATGTATGTTTCCTACACTTTCATTACCTGCTTTTTCCCCTGATACCGGCACTGGGGCCCCCGCAGCCTTGGGTGGAATTAGGCCAGTGGGGGACCCCAGCAAGACCGCGCCCCCTGCCGGAGGTGCGGTCATAGACGCGGCCGGTTGCGTCGCCGCTGCAGTATCCCTGCTACACCTCCCGCCCTCACTCTCTACCAGTGCCGAGGTCCCTGTGGCCCCAGATGGTGGCGGGACCCCGGCGACCCCGCCCCCCCCGCCGGTGGGGCGGTCCGGGATACGGCCGGCCATTTTACAGTTGCGGCCCTGCTCCCACCCTTTGGAGATACCGGCGCCGCGGCCCCTGCAGACCCAGGTAGAAGCGGGCTCGCAGGGGACCCCGGCAGACCACCCCCCCAGCCAAGGGTGCGGACAGGGTAAGGATGGCCGCGGCAATCATGGCTGCCCTTATGCCCTTCCTAGCGGGCCCAGTATATGACATACTCACAGGGGACCCCAGAGGCACCGCCCCCCCACCAAGGTGGGGGTCTGGGTCAGCTGGACCTGCGGCACCATCCTCATGTTTGGTCCTTGCCCACCCCCCCTGCAACTGCCTGCACCACGGGTACATTACTCTCCCCGCTCCCTTGCACTGGGGCCACATCAGAACCCAGGCTGGGGTGGGAAACGGGCCCACAGTGGGACCAAGGGGTCCCAGGAAGGGAGACATAGATGTATTTCTCCTCCACCACCTTTTTTTTTTCCTTCTTTTTTTCTCCTCTCCTGGTTACCTCATCCTGGCAGCCCTCATCCCTAAATCTTAGCTGGGAGTAATCCACTCCTGGGGACTCGAGCTGCCGGATCTGGCACATGAGATAACCCCCCTCGCTACTGCTGCTGTTGCCGCTCCCCTCATCCTCCGATAGACTGGAGTCCGACGGGAGCGCAACCTGGTGGGGTTCCAGCAGCCCACTATGCGTGACTCGGTGATCACTTACCAAGTCCCCAGGCAGGCCCTCCGGCGATGATGATGATGATGACGACGACGACGACGACTCCTTTGCCTGGGCCAGGCGACTAGACCCCCTGGCACCCTCTTTGTGATGGCAGTCATGCTCCAGAACCTCTCGCAATTCACCAGTATCTCATAGAAGGGACCTGCATTTTCCAGGATTTCTTGTTTCCTTTTTTCCAGATTTTTCAGCTCCTTAATCTTGACAGACAGGGCCGACCTCTGGCCGCGCGATGCACTATCTGCGGTCAGCCGGGCACACTGCAGCTCCTCCCGGAGTCGTCACAAGGTCTTACCGGCCTCCCCGTACTCGCGGAGGTGCGCACTCAGGCGGGAGCCATAGGTGCCAACAGGCTCCCCCTCGGCCTGGACGCCCCTGTCCTTGTGGACGACCGAGCCCCCGCGAGCACTAGGCCCCTCACCGAGAGGAGAGATGGTTACTGCGTATGGCCTGGCTTCGGCCAGTGCGCTGCTGCCCCTCCTCGCCTTCTTCTCTGCTTTGGCCACCTCCTTCTTGGCTTCCTCCTTCTTAGCCGTAGCCTCTTTGGCTTTTTAAGCCCTTAATGTGCTCCCCTTAATAATGGAGGAAGGGTGACTCAAAGCTCCCAGAAAAGTCCAGACAGGGCTCCTACCCCCGGTACCAACAAAGTGGTGGGAGACGGGGACAGGCCCCACTAAAGTCCTCAACCCACCCTCCCTCTCCTGGATCCGAGAAGGGGGGGGTCCCTGTAGGCAAACAAAGTCTTGGAGCTCCAGCTCCTCTCTCCAACACCTGACTCTCTCCACCAGACTCCGCCCAGGAAGTGACACGGCTGCTGGCACCAGACTTGCCCTCCAATAGATCCTTGTAAAAGGATTTAAAGTGTACTCATTCAAATTACAGAGCTTAGACCTGCCTCCACGGCGGGGGGTCTCGACCCACTAGAGGACAGGCACCAGTATTGGGAGAGGGGGGCTGGCCGTCAGGGTCCACCGCGGCTCAGGCAGAAACCCGGCGACATGGACGTCACACGGGCAGGAACGGCCCGCTCGCGCCCGTAGCTTCAATGGAATGCGCATGCGGCTGTTCCCCGCCCAGGAGGAACGTGGGGGAGCTCAGGTCAGCCTTCCACCGTACTCCCTTACCTCCCTCGCCCTCTTTCCTTCTTACGTTCTCCATCTAACCCCTCAGCTCTGTGGTGTCCGCTCTCCCTCCAGCTCTCTCCTTCTCACAGGTGAACTACCGCATGGATTCACACTGTGGCGAATCTTTTGGGCCCAGGCATAAGAAGTCATCAAAGTAATGGATAATATGTGCCCCCTTAGAAACGTCCATGACTACCCATTCGAGGAAGCAACCAAACGCCTCAAATAGTGGGCAGGAGCTGGAGCACACCATGGGCAAACAGCGATCTATATAGTATGCTCCTTCCCAGAAGCAGCCCAATAGGCGGACACTATTCGGAGGCACAGGTAGTAAGTAACCGGAACGCTCCCTCAATGTCTGTTTTGGCCATTAGGGTGCCCCTTCCCAACTTCTTGACCCGCCTGATTGCCTTGTCAAAGGATGTACAGTATATACTACTGTACTTGGTTCCGTGTCGATGTTGTCGTTTACTGACCTCCCCTTGGATATGACAAATGGTGGATTAGTCAGAATGTATTGGGTTCCGTTTTTGGCACGACTCCCAACGGGGATACCACTGTGTCTTGTAAGGAAAGTGTTCTGAATGGAACTGCCATTCTACCTAAAGATATTTCTTTTTTTAATTTTCTTGTCATGACGTCTGGGTGTTGGTAGGCTGATTTTAGATTTTTACTCCAGCCTTTCTTGATTTTAGAAGGGCATCACATGCCTATATCTGTGTCTCCCCCTCCTTTTACTCCTCCACCTCTTTTCTTTTCGCATGACTCTATGTACTTGTCACTTATCCATGTGTTAGTTGTGTCTTCTGAGCAGTTTGTCAGCTTTTGGACACCTTTGAAGGTGTTTTCTATGTGTTTCTATGTGTTTTTGTTTGCCTGCCATTGGTTTTAACGGTGTTCGGTGTTCAACGAACATACCGGTGTTCGACGAACCGAAACCGAACACTATGGGGGTGGCTCAACACTATTCTTCAGTAGTGTTGAGCGAGCATGCTCGACACTGCTCGGTACTCCCCCGAGCATCTCACTACCCGCGATGTTCGGCCAGCACCAAGCATTTCCGGGATACTCGGGCGGGAGCTCGGGTCTCCGCCCTGCATGTTTGGCGCTCTTTATAGAGCCAATAAACATGCAGGGATTGCCAGCCAGTCACTGTAATGCCGCAGCCATGTTGGTTTTGGGCATTACAGTGATTGGCTGGCCGCACAGCGTCACCTTGAGTATTTAAAACCGGGCTCCGCCATCTTGGACACAGTGGCTCCGGATCAGACCATGTTGGGAGAGTGCTGCTGAGCTAGGGAGAGATTTATACTGCGTAATAGGTAGTGTAGGGTCTCTAAAGCCTGCAAAATCAAACAAACAGTCCTTCTCAGGACTAATATCCCCGTCCAAAAAAAAAAATTGAGTGTGTCTGTGAGTGTTCAGACACAAATATATCTGTTTAAAAGATTCTGGTGTAGGCCAGATAACTAGAACTGTGGTTTTCCTCTTCCACGGTTCAAATCTCCTTTTTATTACCCTTTTGCCATTGATAGTGCGAGTGTAAGCTATTTGACTAAATTTACAATGGGCAAGGTGCGTGGCAAGGGACGTGGAACTGGACGTTCTGGTGATGGTGCGTGCAGAGGACGGGGCCGTGGCCAAGGTGAAAATATGCCACAAACAACAGCCACATCTTCTCGCTCCCAGTTCTTGACCGATCTGACCAGTGTGAACTGGTTATTAATTGGATAGCAGATAATACTTCCAGTCACCTAGGCACCACCACCTCCGGTCTGTCTTCCACACAGTCAACTGTTATTAGCCATGAGTCTCGAATGCATACTCCTCCTCACCCTGATGCTCCTTCCTCCCACCATGCCGAGTGTTGTCAGACAGCAACTGATCCTACAGTTGGACACTCTGAATAGCTGTTCACTGGTCCATTTCCATATTTGGGCCCCTCGCCTGCTCCGCTTGAAGTGGTGAAAGAGGAGATCCCATGTAGCGATGGCCAAATATTTGAACAGCCACGGCCACAGGAAGGCGACGCTGGCAATTTGTCACAAGAGGTGGACGATGACGAGACACAATTGCCAGGAAGTGAGAAGGAGGATCGTGGTGCGCAAGTGGAAGAGGAGGAGGTGGTGGATGATCTAGTAACTGACCCAACGAGGCAGGAGGACACGCAGAGCGAGGCCAGCTGCACACATGGGGAGGGAGGCAGAGTACCCAAACAGGCAGGAAGAAGCAGTGTGGTGGCCGCAGACAGAAGGCGGGCAACCGTTCGCCGTAACACCAACACGAGGGACGTTGCCAGTACAACCGGTAGGTCTTCCAGAGTCTGGAATTTTTTTAAAGACTCTGCTGATAACCCCAAAAAGGCCATTTGTACCACCTGCCAGGCCAGCATCAGCAGGGGTGACAAAACTACCAGCCTGACCACCACCAGCATGATCAGGCACATGTCAGCAAAGCACCCAACTTTGTGGGGTGAACCCCAGGGACCACGACCAGTGTCTTCGGGTGTCACCACTGCTTCTTCCGCTGTTGTGCGTGTAAGAGAACCCCCTGTTGTGCGTGCAAGGTAATCCCCTGTCCATACTGCATGCAAAGATGCCCCCTCCTCTCAGTCTTCACTTGTTATGGCAGTTTCTCAAGAAACAGCATCAACATCCACGTCCACGTCCCACCACAGCATTCAATTTTCCATATCCCAGAACTTTGAACGAAAATGCAAATTCGCAGCCAACGCCCGACAGGCCACAGTCCTAAATTCGCACATTTCATGACTGCTTGCATTGGAAATGCTGCCTTTTAGGCTGGTGGAGACAGAATCCTTCCGCAACCTTATGGCGGTGGCCATCCCTTGGTACTCGGTCCCCAGCCGACACTATTTTGCCCCGTGTGCCATCCCCGCACTACACAAGCACGTGTCCCAAAACATCTGCCGTGCCCTCAACAATGCAGTTACTGGGAGAGTCCACCTGACAACGGACACGTGGACAAGTGCTTGTGGCCAGGGATGCTACATCTCTCTGGCGGCACACTGGGTAAACATAGTGGAAGCCGGGACCCAGTCGGACTTTGGGATGGAATACATCCTCCCCACAACGAGGATTGCGGGCCCTATGTCAGTCAGAGTTGCCCCCACAGTGTACAACTCCTGTGCATCATCCTCCTCCTACACCTCATGTTCAGCCTCCATATCAGATATCACATCAGTTACAAGCTGGAAGCACTGCAGTACTGCCTCAGCCAAGCGGCAATAGGCTGTGCTGAAACTCATAAGCTTAGGTGATAAACCTCACACTGCTTGTGTGTTGTGGACAGCTGTGAAAGAGCAGGCAGATCTGTGGCTGAGACCGCTGAACCTACATCCAGGCATGGTCGTGTGTGACAATGGCTGTAACCTGGTGGCGGATCTGAGGCAAGGCGAGATCACACACGTACCATGCCTGGCTCATGTGCTTAACCTCATGGTCCAGCGGTTTCTTAAATCGTACCCTGAGTTGCCAGATCTGCTCGTCAAAGTACGCCACCTATCAGCTCATTTTCATAAGTCAGCTACTGCTTCCGCCACCATTGCTGTGTTGCAGCAGCGTTTGCAGCTTCCGGCACACCGACTGGTGTGTGATGTCCCCACACGTTGGAACTCTACCCTCCACATGTTGCAAAGGATTTGTGAGCAGAAGAGAACAGTTGTGGAGTACCAGCTGCAACAAGGCCATAGATATTCAGGTCAGACTCCACACATAAGACCTCAGGAGTGGACCTGGATGTCTGACATATGTACCATCCTGAAAAACTTTGAGAAGTCCACCACTGTAGACGGTAGTACTTGTACAACTGTCATGCCATCGGTTCAGTGTGGGTGGCCTGAGGACAGGGGGGAGGAGGAGGAGGAGGAGGAGGAGAGCATGGTCAGTCATCATTTTTGTGAGGACACGGAAGTCTTGTCCGTTGCCAGTCTGGCACGCATGGCTGACTTTATGTTACGCTGCCTTAACCGTGACCCTCGCATTATCAAAATGTTGGGTGACAGTCATTACTGGTTGGTGACACTTTTAGACCTTCGCTACAAGGAGAACTTTCACTCTCTTATTCCTGAGGTAGAGAGGTCTACAAAAATGGGGCAGTACCAGAAGGCCCTTGCTGCAGAACTGTTAAAAAAATTCCCATCTGAACACGCTAGCGGCAGAGGTCACAGTTCGTTGCCCAACCAAGGCATACAGGCGAGAGAGACGCAACTCCAATCCAGCAGAGGCAGGGGAACACTGTCAATGTTCTGGGACAATTTTCTGAGACCCGCCCAGCTTACAGGCCCTGAGGCGCGGGGTACTCTCACAAGGAGTGGAAAGTTTCAAAAGATGGTGAGGGAGTACCTTGCCGACCGTACCAGCATCCTCCGTGATTCCTCTGTGCCTTTTAATTATTGGGTATCCAAGCTGGACACTTGGAATGAACTCGCTCTGTACGCCTTGGAGGTCCTGGCATGCCCTGCCGCTAGCGTGTTATCGGAGCATGTTTTTAGTGCCTCTTGGGGAATTATAACTGAAAAGCGCACTCGCCTGTCAACTGACAATGCTGACAAGCTGACCCTTATCAAAATGAACAAGGGCTGGATTGGGCCAGACTTCTCATCACCACCAAATGACAGCAGAGTAACATAAAGTCAAATCGACTGTGTTATTTCGGGAGGTGTATTCCCATGCTCCGCTTCACACCCACACATGGATATACGCTTCCTCATTTCGGCTGTTTTTTGCTCTTCTCACTATCCTCAGCCTCCACTACCACTATACCACCAGGGTGACCGTGGTCCATGTTGCCAGCATTGCGAGTTCCTCCGTCCTAATGGTTTGAAACTTTTGCTTTGAAAGCATAGGCAAAAACTATGGGAGACCCACTCCCCAATAATGAGAATAATGTTTTTAATATGCTGTACTGCATGGCTCTTGCAAGGGGCATTAAAATCTTGTTAAGCTACTGTGACCTCCACGTCTCTTCCAAGGGTCATTGATATTGTCTTTTTATTCCACTGCGACCTCTACCACTCTTTCAAGGGGCATTGAAATTGTCTTTTTAATCCACTGCGACCTCCACCACTCTTCCATGGGGCATTGAAACTGTCTTGTTAAACCACTCTGAACTCCACGTCTCTTCCAAGGGGCAATAAATCCGTATTGTTAAACCACTCTGAACACCACGTCTCTTCCAAGGGGCATTAAAACCATCTTGTTAAACCACTCTGAACTCCACGTCTCTTCCAAGGGGCATTAAAACCGTCTTGTTAAGCTACTGTGACCTCCACGTCTCTTCCAGGGGGCATTAAACCGTCTTGTTAAATCATTCTTAACTCCACGTCTCTTCCAAGGGACATTAAAACCGTCTTGTTAAGCTACTGTGACCTCCACGTATCTTCCAAGGGGCATTGAAACAGTCTTGCTAAACCACTCTGTACTACACGTCTCTTCCAAGGGGCATTAAAACCATCTTGTTAAGCTTCTCTGACCTCTACGTCTCTTCCAAGGGGCATTGATATTGTCTTTAAATTCCACTGTAACCTCCACCACTCTTCCAAGGGGCATTGATATTGTCTTTTTATTCCACTGGGACATCCACGTCTCTTCCAAGGGGCATTAAAACCGTCTTGTTAAACCACACTGAACTCCACGCCTCTTCCAAGGGGCATTAAAACTGTTTTGTTAAGCTACTGTGACCTCCATGTCTCTTCCAAGGGGCATGGAAACCATCTTATTAAACCCCTGTGAACTCCACGTCTCTTCCAAGGGGTATTAAAACTGTCTTTTTAAGCTACTGTGACCTCCACGCCTCTTCCAGGGGGCATTAAAACCGTATTGTTAAACCACTCTGAACTCCACGTCTCTTCCAAGGGGCATTGATATTGTCTTTTTATTCCACTGCGACCGACACCACTCTTCCAAGGGGCATTGATATTGTCTTTTTATTACACTGGGACATCCACGTCTCTTCCAAGGGGCATTAAAACAGTCTTGTTAAACCACTCTGAACTCCACAGCTCTTCCAAGGGGCATTGAAATTTTGTTTTTAATTACCTCTCACCTCCACGACTCTTCCAACGGGCATTGCATTTCTTCCTAATTTTGGTCAGCTTTTGCTTTTCAATGCATAGGTGAACACTAAGGGAGACCCACTCCCCAATAATGGGTAGAAGGCTTTTAGTACACTGTAATCCACGTCTGTTTGAAGGAGCATTGCAGTTCCTCATAATTTTTGGAAAGCCTTCCATTCACTACTTAGGCCAACAGTGTACAGGAGACCCAGTTGCTATAAATGGAAAAAACGGTTTAGCTAAGGCCCTCTAACCTCAATGTCACTTCCAAGGGGCATTGGAGTGCCTCGAAATTTTTGGTAGGAATTGCACTCACTGTATGCCCTATAACTGTGTAGCCGAACCGCTCCTTTTGGTACAGAAACATATCCTACAAAACATGTGTGGTTGACTGGCCTGATATTGTTGTGAATGGTCCCTGTTCCTCCTGCTCTTTCTCCTTTGCCACCACCTCATCCATCATTCATCACCTGAAGCTTTGTTTTTACGGGAGTCATAGAACTGGGATATTAGCAGGAAAACATCCAGCAATCCTCGGAGGAGGTAGGATATGCGTCGAAATCTGACCACCTCAGGCCTAGCCGCTACTACATACATGCGCTTGAATTCCAAGGAACAGAAAGCTAAGGAGATGGATGGCCTCATGATCATGAATAATTTATTCATTGTCTAGGAGGCCATCCTCTGCTGCTGTCTACCTTCTTGACTTTGTGTTGAAGCCTGATTGACCCAGGACCCGCAATCCTCTATGTCTGGAGGACGTGTTGCATCCCAGTGTCCAACTGTGTCCAGGCTTCCACAATATTAACCCAGTGTGAAGGCATCAGTGAGATGGACCATCCCTGGCCACATTCACTTGTCCACGTGTTTGTGGTTAGGCTGTCCTCCCCACTTAATGCACTGGGGAGGGCAAAGGTAATGTTTTGGTATGCGCGCTTGTGTATAACGCTCACCGGGACAAATAGGGGCGGCTGGGGCCCGTGTGTGGGCACCCGGCCACGGGGCGGATGGGGACTGAGTATGGACACCCTGCTTCCCCCTGGCAGCTGGGGACCAAGCGTGGACACCCGGCCGCCGGGCGGCTGGGGACTGAGTTTGGATAGCAGGCCGCCGACACAGCCGTGACGTGGTGCCAGATTCCGCCTCCACATGCTTAAAAGGCCCAATTTCAAGTGCAAGCAAGCAGTATGGTATTGCTGCCTGGGGGTGGGTGGGTGGCAGGCTGCATACTTGCGCTTGCATTGCAAAGAATGAGGGAGGTACAATTGAACACTGCCCTGGGACAAGGACTTGCACAGGGGATAGTTGCAAGTCTGCATCTTCTGATGCGGCAAGGATCACTTCTGACGGGCACACTTTTAGGCTGTGACCTGGGTGTCAGAGATGCTTCCAGGGGTCTTCCCCATGATGTTCCCATGTCTTTTCAGCACTGTATGCATGTGTCACACAGCACATGGCCAGATAAGGTTGTAAAATGTTAAAATGACATTTCCCGGTGAATGCATTTGTCACGGTTGAAAGCAATACAAAAGTGCAAAAACGCATAAAAAATGCTACTTGTGAACATAGCCCAAGATGTGGAGGAGTATTTTTGTTTTTGGTTATTTATTTTACCTTATACACAAGTCTTTACCCTGGAAAGGATGTTCCTTAACATATATTTCACAGGAAAGCCGTTTCAGTTTAGTTTTTGAACGTTAAATTGTGAGCCCGTAAAAGTGGCTAAATACCTCTGACCACGTTGCTGACAGCAGTGACCTTGGGGTCAGAAATGCTTCCTGGGGTGATCCCCATGCGGTCCCCATGTCATTTGAGCACTGTCACTATCGTTTTGGGCACTTTTTAGGCTTTCTACAGACTGCCGGGGGTGCCTCCGCAAAAATACTCAGGTCTCCCATAGACTAACATTGGGCTCGTTGCTCGAGTCGAGCACCCGAGTATCACGGTGAGCTCGGCCCAAGCTTCGAGCACCCTATCATTTTAGTGCTCGCTCAAAACTAGTCTTCAGGTTCCTTTTGAAGGTTTCAACTGGTGGCGAGAGTCTGATATATTGGGATAGAGAGTTCCAGAGTGGGGGGTGCACGGGAGAAATCTTGTATGCACTTGTGAGGAAAGGAGATAAGAGGGGAGTAGAGAAGTAGATCTTGTGAGGATCAGATATTTCGTGCAGGAAGGACCGGGAGACTAGATCACAGATGTAAGGAGGAGACAGGTGTTCGATGGCTTTGCATGCCAAGGTTAAGGTTTTGAACTGGCGTCTCTGGGCAATGGAGAGCCAGTGAAGGGATTGACAGAGAGGTGAGGCTGGGGAATAGCTGGGAGCAGGTGGATTAATCAGGAAGAGGAGTTTATAATAGATTGGAGGGGTGCTAGAGTGTTTGAACGGAGGCCACAGAGCAGGAGGTTGCAGTAGTTGAAGCAGGAGATGATGAGGGCATGCACAATTGTTTTTGCAGATTCTAGCTTGAGGAATGTGCAGATCAGGGAGATTTTTTTTACTTGGAGTCGGCTTCTTCCTCACCCTAATCCTCCTTCCTCCTACCATTCCGAGTGCCCTGGGACAACTGGTCCCACACTTGGATACTCCTAAGAGCTGTTTTGTTCATCTTTCCACTTATAGATTGTGGACTCTTGCTCGGTCCGCTCTGAAGTGGAAAGTGCTTGGATATGTTTTTTGAAGGAGAGATTAGAGTCCAGGGTTACCCCAAGACCTGTTCACTTTTCCATCAATAGACTCGGGTTTCTCGACCGGCCAGCTTCGAGCACGGCAACAGAAGATCGCATGTAGCGATTTGAGCCACCATGGTCACCCAAAGGTGACCGTAGGAAAGTGCAATTACTGTCACAAGAGGTGGATAATTATGAGACACAATGGACAGAAAGTGAGGAGGAGGACCAGGGTGCGGAAGTGGAAGATGAAGAGGTGGGCGATGAAGTCACTGACCCAACCTGGCAAAGGGACATGCAGAGCGAGGACAGGATCACTCATGGGGATGGAGGCATAGCACCACAACAGGCCGAAACAAGCAGTGTGGTGGCCACAGACACAAGGCGGGCAACTGCTCCTCGGAACACCAACAAGGCAGAAGTTGTCAGTACAACTGTTAGGTCTTCCCGAGTCTGATTCTTTTTTAAATACTGTTGTTCAGATAACCCCAAAAAGGCCATTTGCAAAATCTGCCAGGCCAGTATCAGCAAGAGCACCAAAAATACCAGCCTGACCACAACCAGCATGCTCAGGCACATGACAGCAATGCACCCGATTAGTTGGGCCGAACATCAGGGTCCAGAAACGATGTCTGCGGGTGACATCACTGCCTCTTAGACTGTTGTGTGTGCACGCCAATCCCTTGTCTTTGGCGCATGTGAAGATGCCTCCCGCCCTGCACCTGTCATTGCAGACTTGCAACCATCACCGTCCTCGTTCTTGTCCCTTTGCAGAATTCAGTTGTCCTTACCACAGTCCTTGGAATGCAAGCGCAAGTATGCAGCCAACCACCCACCCACAGGCCGCCATACTAAACTGTCATATTTCTGAACTGCTTGCTTGCACTTGAAATGTTGCCTTTTAGTCTTGTGGAGGTGAAAGCTTTCCACAACCTCATGGCGGCGGCTGCCAGGTGTCAATAATTGGTCCCCAGTCACCACTATTTCTCCCGGTATTGTCCTTGCCTTCCACAAGCGCGGGTCCCAGAACATTACCCATGCCCTACCCAATGAACTTAAGTGGGAAGGACTGCCTAACCACAAACACATGGAAAAGGGAATGTGGTCAGGGATGATTCATCTCACTGACACATTCCACTGGGTTAATATTGTGGAAGCTGGGACCCAGTGGGACCCTGGGATGGAACACGTCCTCCCGACGCAGAGGATTGTGGGCCCTGGGTCAAGCAGGGTTGCCCTTACATTCTACAGCTCCTGCACCACCTCTTCCTCCTCCTCCTCTTCAGCCTCCATCTCCATCACTTGATTCATTTTTTCAGGAGATATTCCAGATAATGTACTTAAACTTCATGTGTGCCAATAACAATAAGCAGGACTGTATGCTTAGGCCACAAACTGCACACCATTGCAGAGTTGTTGAAAGCTGTATCAGAGAACCTGGTGGCGGGTCTGAAGCTAGGCACGCTCGCACACGTACCATGCCTGGCCATGTGCTCAACTTTGGCAGTGGTTCTGCTTTTTCTCAAAATCTACCAGGATCTGCCAGAGCGGCTTGTGAAAGTAAGCCGCCTGTGTACCCATTTTCGAAAATCAGCTACAGCTTCCGCCGCCCTGGCAGGGCTTCAGCAGCGTTTGCAGCTTCAGGCTCACTGACTGGTGTTCGATGTGTCTACAGGTTGGAAATCAACATTGCAGATGTTTGGAATGATTTTGAGCATCAGAGAGCAGTTATTGAGTACCAGCTTCAACACATCCATTGGCATTCAGATCAGCCTCCGCACATAAGAGCTGATGAGTGGGCATGGATATCACATCTGTGCCAACCTCCAAAACTTTGAGGACTCCAAGATGGTGAGCGGCGATAGCGCCATAAGTAGTGTCACCATTCCTCTTCTCTGTCTACTGAAATTGTCACTGCTCACAATTAAAGAGGAGGCATTGCAGGCGGAGAAAGGAACTATACAGGGCTTCTCAGCCCAGCCTCATCTCATCTCATTGCAGATTGGGTGATAATGAGGAGGCAGAGGAGGTAGAGAACATAGACAGTTGTACTCTTGATGAGAACAGGGAAGTCTTGGCTGTTGGCAGTCTGGCACACAAGGCCGACTTTATGTTCCACTGCCTTTACCGTGACCATCGCGTTGTACGCATTTTGGGCATTACAGAAAACTGGCACGGCATGAGAGAATTCTTGGAGATGGATGTTAGAACCTTGCTGTTAGGTTTTTTTTCCTTTGCTGGTCACATGACCTTGTTGGCCTATTTAATTCTGCTCCACCCTTCTGGCTTTGCTGGACTTCATTGTATATCTACTTTCTAGCTAGCCTGTGCTCTGTATCTAACTCTGTTAGTTTGCTTGGTCTACGGACCTCTATGTTCTATCTATTTTGTTTGTTCGTCTGTCTGCTACTATTTCTGTTAGGAGGTGTCCCATATTCCTCCCAGTCCTTAGTACTTGTAGGGATTCCCTCCCCACATCTATAGGTCTTCGTACAGACTAGATTAGGACTTTAGCAGGTCTGATCGCAGGATCAGGTTCCCTGTTACATCGTAGGGATTCAGCTGAGTCCTATAGTAGGGACAGATCTCCTCTCTTTCCTTAGCTTTGGTAGCAGAACATAACAGTAAGTCCAGCCTGCAAATTCTCTAAGGAAAGATTTTTTTTTTTTGTTCCATCATGGTGTCGGTTCAGGATTTGGCTAAACACCTGCAGGGACTCTCTCTGGAAGTGGCCGAGCTCCGTCAGCACGTGAGTAACTGTCCTGGAGCATATTTCTTGGAGCCTAAGGTATGTTTGCCGGATTTATTTTTTGGTGAACATCGAGAATTTTTTTCATTTAAAAATGCTTGCTTATTGTATTTTCGTTTGAGACCCAAGTCCTCTGGGGATGAATCCCAGCGCGTAGGGTTCATAATGTCACTTTTGCGCAAAGAGCCTCAGGAGTGGGCCTTTTCTTTGCAACCTAGTGATACATGCTTCAGATCAGTGGATAGTTTTTTTTCTGCTTTAGGACTATTATATGATGATCCTGACCGTGTGGCATCAGCTGAGACTGAGTTGAGACGTTTAAAACAAGGATCAGGTAATGTGGAAAAATATTGTACTCATTTTCGTCGTTGGTCCACTCAAACAGGGTGGAACGATTCTGCTCTGAAAAGTCTATTTCTTGCTGGGCTCAGTGAAAGGGTTAAAGACCTGCTAATTGCTTATCCTACACCTGAGGATTTGCAACTGGCTATGCAATTAGCTATACGGGTGGATAGAAGACTGCGTGCTAGGGTTAATGAGAGCAAATCCTCTGCTATGTCAGTTTCTGGTTATGATAATGTGTGTACTAACAGTGGTGAACCGATGGAGATTGGATCGGTGGCACCTCGCTCTCAAGAAAAAGACCGTCGTTTTTCGGAAGGCTTGTGTTTCTATTGCGGAAAATCTGGTCATTTGATTAAAGGCTGTGAGCTTCGTATGAAGAAAGAAAAAAAAATGGTCAGTCACGCCCGTATTGCCTGTTTAAATTCCAAGGGTATATTTTTAGCTGCTTCCACGATTGCTCAGGAAAAATTAATGGAATTTCGGGTGTTTGTTGATTGCGGGTCTACACTGAATGTAATTGATGGAGGATTCGTGGAAAAACTCAATTTAAAACCTGAACCTTTATCATCCCCCATTGCTGTGGTTTCTGTGGATGGCTCCCCTTTGAAGAATATTACTCTCAAGGTCAGTGAATTTCCTCTCACTATTAATGGTGTTCACCATGAGAAATTGGATTTGGTAGTGTTGAATAACTTGCCTTCTCCAGTAATATTGGGTTTGCCCTGGTTAAAATTTCACAATCCTGTACTGGATTGGTCTACCAGTGAAATTAAATCCTGGAGCCATAAATGTTATGACAAGTGTTGTAACGGGCGTATTGCAGCTTTGGATAGGGGAGAATTGCCTGTTCCTATTCAGGATTTTTGGAGAGTTTTTTCTGAGAAAGAATCGCAGGTTTTGCCTCCCCATAGAGACTATGATTGTTCTATTGAATTTGTCCCTGGAGCGACTCTTCCTAAAAGTCGTTTATTTAACCTTACTATTCCTGAGAGGAAGGCTTTGGAGGAATACATACAGACAAGTTTGGCCGCCGGTCACATTAGGCCCTCTAAGTCTCCTGTGGCGGTTGGATTTTTTTTTGTAAAAAAAAAGGACGGCGGTTTACGTCCTTGTCTGGATTTTCGTGAGATTAACAAAATTACGGTACGCAATCCTTACCCACTGCCATTGATTCCTGATCTGTTTAACCAGTTATTGGGGGCCAAGTGGTTCTCTAAAATTGACCTTAAGGGGGCATACAATCTGTTGCGCATGAAGGAGGGTGATGAATGGAAGACTGCTTTTAACACTCCTGTGGGTCATTTTGAGAATCTGGTTATGCCTTTTGGTCTTACTAATGCTCCTGCATTTTTTCAGAATCTGATTAATGACATCCTTAGACCTTTGATCGGTAAAAATGTGGTTGTGTATTTGGATGACATTTTGATTTATTCGCCAGATCTGGAGTCTCATTGGCGGAGCGTGCGTGAGGTATTACAGTTATTAATGGACAATTCGCTTTTTGCTAAGCTGGAGAAATGTGAATTCGCTGTACAGAGAATTAGTTTTTTGGGCTACATTATCTCCAGCAAAGGTTTTGAGATGGATCCGGTTAAGGTTCAGGCTGTGCAGGAATGGCCTAGGCCTATTGGTTTGAAATCGATACAGAGGTTTTTGGGTTTCGCCAATTACTATAGAAAATTCATAAAAAATTTTTCTAGTATTGTCAAACCTCTGACTGATCTCACCAGGAAAGGTGCTGATGCGGTTCAGTGGTCTTCTGAGGCCATTGAAGCTTTTGTGTATCTCAAGGAGAGGTTCACCTCTGCTCCCATCCTTATGCAGCCTGATGTTACTAGGCCGTTTTTGGTTGAGGTTGATGCTTCCTCTGTGGGGGTTGGCGCAGTATTGTCTCAGGATAACGGGGATGGATTACATCCCTGTGCCTTTTTTTCAAAAAAATTTTCGGAGACTGAATTGAATTACGATATTGGTAATAGGGAATTATTGGCTATTAAACTCGCATTTGAACACTGGCGCCACTTCTTGGAAGGTGCGGAATTTCCCGTTCAGGTTCTTACGGATCATAAAAATCTGATATATCTTGATGCTGCCAAGCGCCTGAATGCCCGTCAGGCTAGGTGGGCACTGTTTTTCTCGCGGTTTAATTTCTCCGTTACTTACATCCCTGGTACTAAGAATGTTAAGGCGGATGCCTTGTCTCGCAGTTTTTCTCCCATAGTCGGTGCTGAGAAAGAGGAAAACATTTTACAAGAAGGTGTTGTGATAGCTGCTTTAGACTCCGTTTTGGAAGATGAGATTCTTAAAGCTCAGGAGAATGCCCCATCTAACACTCCTCATGGGAGGTTGTTTGTGCCTGGGACCTTTAGGAGAGATTTGTTTGTTGAGTGTCACGAATCTCGGTTGGCAGGTCATCCCGGAATCTCTGAGACCAAGAGACTGGTGGGTCGCAGTTTTTGGTGGCCTGGATGGCAGAAGGAAGTCATTAAGTGGGTGCGCCAATGTACTATATGTGCTAGATCTAAGTCCTCACATACTCCTGCTGCGGGGTTGCTTTGTCCTTTGGAGGTCCCCAGTGCTCCTTGGACACATTTGGCTATGGACTTTATAACTGACCTTCCCCCCTCTGAGGGTTTTACTGTCATCTGGGTGGTCGTGGACCGTTTTAGCAAGATGTGTCACTTGGTTCCCTTCGTCAAACTGCCCTGCGCTAAAACTCTCGCTAAGGCCTTTGTCAAGGAAATTGTCAGACTTCATGGCGTTCCTACTGACATTGTTTCTGATAGGGGTCCTCAGTTTGTGGCTCGTTTTTGGCGTGCCTTTTGTGACAGGTTGGGAATTCATTTGTCGTTTTCGTCCGGATATCATCCTGAATCTAATGGCCAGACAGAAAGGAAAAACCAGGATGTTGAGCAGTTCTTGCGTTGCTTTGTGGCAGACAATCAAGAGGGGTAGTCTGAGTTTCTGCCACTTGCCGAATTTGCTCTGAACAATCATACATCTTCTTCTGCTGGTTGTTCGCCTTTTTTTTGTTGTTCTGGGAGACATCCGTCGTTTGGGTCGTTCTCCAAGTTGGGATCTGCCGTGCCTGAGGAGGAGAATTTTTCCGGTGATTTGGAAAGAGTTTGGACGGATGTGCGTGGTAATCTTCAGGAGGCCAACAGAAAATCTAAAGACTACTTTGATAGGAAACGACAGGAGGTTTTGTTCGCTGTTGGTGACATGGTTTGGTTGTCCTCTAGGAATCTGCGGTTGAGGATTCCTTCTAAGAAATTGGGTCCCAAGTTTGTAGGGCCCTTTAAGGTGCTTCAGGTTGTCAACCAATCTGCTGTTAGGTTGGAGGTTCCTACCTCCTGGAGAATTAATCCGGTCTTTCATGTCTCTCTGTTAAAAAAAGCTGTTGTGTCGGATGGTGACGCCTCTGCCTCTGTTCCTCCGGTGGTGGAGGACGGGGAATATGAAATTTCTCGCATCCTTGACTCTAGACGGTATAGAGGTAGTTTGCAGTATCTTGTGGCCTGGAAAGGTTTCGGACCCGAGGATAACTCTTGGGTGAGGTCAGATGATGTTTCCGCATCCAGACTTATCAGAGCGTTTCACAGGAGATTTCCTGATAAGCCTGGTCCTAGGGGATCCGGAGGATCCTCTTAGAAGGGGGGGTACTGTTAGAACCTTGCTGTTAGGTTTTTTTTCCTTTGCTGGTCACATGACCTTGTTGGCCTATTTAATCCTGCTCCACCCTTCTGGCTTTGCTGGACTTCATTGTATATCTACTTTCTAGCTAGCCTGTGCTCTGTATCTAACTCTGTTAGTTTGCTTGGTCTACGGACCTCTATGTTCTATCTATTATGTTTGTTCGTCTGTCTGCTACTATTTCTGTTAGGAGGTGTCCCATATTCCTCCCAGTCCTTAGTACTTGTAGGGATTCCCTCCCCACATCTATAGGTCTTCGTACAGACTAGATTAGGACTTTAGCAGGTCTGATCGCAGGATCAGGTTCCCTGTTACATCGTAGGGATTCAGCTGAGTCCTATAGTAGGGACAGATCTCCTCTCTTTCCTTAGCTTTGGTAGCAGAACATAACAATGGAGGTGTGAGGTTCTGATTAAGGAGGATGTGAGTCTTAGATCAGTTTCAGAATGGAGGGCGCAGGAGGGGTGATGACACACAAAAATGAGGGATGAGATACAGGGAGGTGCAGAACTGTGTAGAGCTTAGTGGGTGAGAGAGATGAGTTTGTATTGTACTCTGTGTTGATTGTTTAACCTAACCAGTGCAATGACTGGCACAGGGTAGAGATCGGTGAAGCGGCTTGATAGAAATACGATCCTGGCTGCTGCATTCTGAAGGGATTGGAGAGGAGACAGTTTGTTTAGAGGGAGACCGATTAGAAGAGAGTTGCAGTAGTGAATAAGAGTGACAGTAAGTGATTTTCCAAGTTGAATAAAGGAAAGTTGTGTGTTAAATAATACTCCAAGAAATCAGGTGTGCTGAGTGGGAGTTATGGTGGCACAACCTAACGGAAATTGCAAAGTCAGTTATAGGTTAGTAGAGGGAGGAAAACTAAGGAGTTCATTTTTGGAGATATTAAGTTCAGGCTCTTGTTAGGAATTTTTTTTTTGTTATAATTCTTCATCTGACAATGCTGGCGGCAGAGGTCACAGTTAGACAGTTCATTGGACAGCTAAGGAGTTCAAGCGAGTGAGTCACAAACCAGATGCGGCAGAGGCAGGAGATAGCTGTCAAAGGTCTGGAACAGTTTTCTAAGACACTGCCAGTGCCCAGTGCCCAACCATACCAGCATCCTCCATGATTCCTCTATGTCTCTGTGCCTTACAACTGTTGGGTATCCAAGCTGGACATGGCGCATGAACTGTCTCGCTATGCCTTGAAGGTTCTGAACACTAGCGTTTTGTCAGAGATGGTTTTTAATGCCGCCGGGGGCATTATAACTGATAAAACTGATAGGCGCATCTGCCTGTCAACTGAAAATGCTGACAGGCTGACTCTTATAAAAATGAACAAGGGCTGGATTGGGCCAGACTTCTCAACACCACCAGATGATAGCATCAAACATAAACTCAAATCCAGTGGTTATTTTTATGGGGGTCTATTCCCATGCACCCCTTCACACCCAGACATGGGTATATGCTTCAGGAATTGTTATATTTTATGTCGCCCTCCACCTTCTCCTCATCCTCCACCACCATATCACCAGGGAGACCGTGAAGCAACACCCACATAACTTTTTTAAGGGTGTTTCTGAATAGAGACGAGCAAATATTTCAATATTCGTTTCGTATTACAATTGCCGTTTTTGCAATATTCGCAGATGTAATTGTCAAATATTCGCCGAACATTGCCAAAAACCATTGGATTCAATGGGGGCCAAAACCAAACGCATACACAACAACTTCAAATGGGACCAAAAGCTGCCAAAACACATCAATTTAGGAGCAGGCACCAGGAAAGTGTCATCAATTGACCCAGAGTACAAGTAGCATAATTATTATTTATTATTATAGAGCCATTTATTCCATTGCACTTTACATGTGTAAAGAGGTCACTGACTGGTACAAGAGCAGAGAGAACCCTGCCCGTGAGGGCGCACAAACAGTCTATAAGGAATGGGTGAGGATACAGTAGGTGAGGGTACAGCTGGTTGTGTAGCAGTATGGTGGAGCAGGGATTACTGCAGGATGTAGGCTTGTCAGAAGAGGTGGGTCTTCAGCTTCCTTTTCAAGGTTTCAACAGTAGGCGAAAGTCTGATATGTTGGGGTACAGAGTTCAAGAGTAAAGGGGATGCACGGGAAAAATCTTGTATGCGATTGTTGGAAGAGACGATAAGACAGGAGTAGAGAAGGAGATCTTGTGAGTATCGGAGGTTACGTGCAGGTTAGTACTAGGAGACTAGGTCAAAGATATATGGAGGAGAAAGGTTGTGGATGGCTTTGCATGTCCTGGATACGGTTGTGAACTGAAGTCTCTGGCCAACAGGTAGTGAGTGAAGGAATCTTAGAGATTGCAATCTTATAAATTGCTGAGCCAGTCCACAGTAAAAAAGTAGCCATAGAGTGTCCGGGAACCTTCCCACAAACTTTTCTTAGCCAGGGCTGCTTCTCGGCATTGTTGGATGGGTCCACCAGAGAATCCTCGGGTGGGCCCTGGCTTCTCCCTCAGCAGAGTTCATGATAGCACAAACTTTGCATCTGCTATGAGGCTCTTGAGCGGGGGAGAAAGGTGGGCCCTCAGAATCAAATCCTCTGGTGGGCCCAATGTTTTTCAGTCTGACACTGCTTCTCGGTGAGAGTTGTAATTCATCACAGCCATATTCTTTAGGACTGGCATAGAGGAAAACCGTATCTACTCCAGCTGTCATTTCTCCGCCACCAGGTTCCACCCATTGTCATACAAGACCATGCCTGGCTGTATGTTCAGCGGTGAGAGACACAGATCAGGCTGCAGTGTTACAGCTTTCAACAACTCTGCAGTGGTGGGCGGTTTTTCACCTAAGCATTAAGCATATTATCTTCAGCACAGCCTGTTGCCGCTTGGCCAAGGCAGTGCTGCAGTGCTTCCAGCTTGTGACTGATGTGGTCATTTTGGAGATGGAGGCTGAACAAAAGGGAGGAGGAGGTGCAGAAGCTGAACAATGTGATTATATTGAGGTTACATTGGCGAGTCTGGTTTTTATACTAAAGAAAGATCATACTGTGTTTTGTTGTGGTTTTTTTTTTTTTTACATTTCTTCAAATATGTATTGGAGTTCGTCCTAATTTTTGGCAGCTGCATATGAAATAACAGTATAGGAGACACACTCCTTAATAATGGGAAGGACAATTCAAATAGATTCTATATTCTAGAATATTAACGGCCTTATCTGAAATTCTTTTACGGGTGAGGTATGGCAGTATGGATAGTGTATTACATCGATCCAGCAAGGTATTATTGCCTTAAACTGCTTGCTGCTGGTGCTGCCTAAAAAAATGGAAATTCTATTCCCTATCAATAATGCTGTTAGATTCATTTACAATAGGGACAGGTGCTGCTAGGTGGTATCATCACCAGCTACAGATGAGTGTTCATTCTGGTAGCATAAATGTCTTCCACAGTCCATAACTTTTTTTTTTTAAATTTCTTTGGCCTTGTATACAAGTAATTACCCTGGAAAGAATGTTTCTTAACATTTTTTCCATTTTAGCTTGTTTTTGGTATTTTTTTTTTTGTCAGTCCATAAAAGTGGCGTAATACTCTGACAACATTGTTTACAGATATGCTATTTATCAGCGGCCAACTGTGAATAGGTTTGAACCCACAACTGCAATACTTTAAATGGAGTGTAATATTTGACACGCTCACAATAATTGCTGGATTATTAGGGCAGTCATATGGGATAATGTCTGATGGCCACAGTTTCAGGCAGTTGCCTAATAGTATGGCATTTGTCAGTGACCAAGTGTCAATTGGCTCAACAAAACACAGGTGGCATATGATATGTCTGATGGAGAACCACAGTTTTAATTTGCAGGCATGTAGTTTACTAATACTATTCTTCACAGTGACCTTGTGTGAATAGCTTCGCCGACACACTGCAACAAAATGGAAATGGAGGCCAATATTTTCCACGTTCACTACAAATTTCTGGATTTTTAATTGCCATAATATGGAATAGATTTGGCTATATTCTGCAGTGTTAACAAGCAAATGGAGCAGAAAAATGGTGTGCTCTGGATTACTTTTTAAGCAATTAATCAGGATTATAATAAAAAAAGAAAATTATCCCTGGCCCCTGATACCTGGGGCTATGTCTACAAATATCTGTAATAGCAGCAGTCAGAAAGTGCAATGGACCCTCTTGTGCTGTACCTTGCACTGCAGTCTGTCACAAACCCTGCCTGCCTTGCTTTTTAAGCAAATAATCAGGATTAAGATAAAAAAAAAATTAGCCCTGGCCCCTGATATCTGGGGCTATGCCTACAAATATCTGTCAGAGCAGAATCAGACAGAATGTGCTATGGACCCTCTTGTGCTGTATGCACTGCAGTCTGCCACATACCCTGCCTCCATGCCTAGCTCCTGCTATCACCACTGAATATTTGCAGCTGGATTAGTCCTCAGAAGGACTGTTAGTTCAGATAGAAATATATATATATATGTTGTGAAATAGCTATACTAGCTATAAACAAGCAATTTTCTCCCTGACTCATCACCATCTCTGCCTTCTCTGCCTGTTTCCGGGGTAGACTGTGACGAGCATAGCGGCACCATGTCTTACGTATATTGACCGGATGACGCTGTGCTTCCAGCCAATCACTGTAATGCCAACAACCAACTTTGCTATGGCATTACCGTGCATGGCAAGCAATCCCTGCATGTTCATTGGCTCTCTAAAGAACACCAAACATGCAGGGCAGGGACCAGCCCGAGCAACCCGGAAATACTAGCCGAGCGTCGAGTATTTCTATTTTATGTCTCTCTCCTCCTTCTCCTCATCCTCCACCACCATATCTCCAGGGTGACCATCATGCAATGCCCACGTAATTTTTTTAAGGGTGTTATGATTAGAGATGAGCGAATATTTAATTATACGGTTCGGATTACGATTGCCGCTTTTGTAAAATTCGCCGATTTATTTGTTGAATATTCGCCGAACATTGCCGAACGCCATTGGATTCAATGGGGGGAAAAAAACGCATACACAACACCTTCAAACGAGCCCAAAAACTGCCAAAACACATCAACTTAGGGGCAGACACCAGGAAAATGCCATCAATTGACCCAGAGTACAAGTAATATAATTATTATTTATTATTATAGTGCCATTTATTCCATGGTGCTTTACATGTGAAAAAAGGTCACTGACTGGTACAAGAGGAGAGAGGACCCTCCCCGTGAGGACGCACAAACAATCTACAAGGGATGGTTGAGGATACAGTAGGAGAGGGTACAGCTGATCTCGCAGCAGTATGGTGGAGAGAGGGTTACTGCAGATTGTACTCTTGTCAGAAGAAGTGGGTCTTCAGCTTCCTTTTCAATGTTTCCACGGTAGGCGAGAGTCTGATGTGTTGTGTTACAGAGTTCCACAGTAGGGGAGATGCACGGGAAAAATCTTGTATGTGATTGTGGCAAGAAAAGATAAGAGGGAAGTAGAGAAGGAGATCTTGTAAGGATTGGAGGTTGTGTGCAGGTAACTATTACAGGGACACTAGGTCACAGATGTATGGAGGAGACAGGTTGTGGATGGCTTGGTATGCCAAAGTTAGGCTTTCCAACTGGAGTCTCTGGGCAATGGTGAGCCAGCACATAGATTGACAGAGGGGAGAAGCCAGGGAATAGCGGGGTGACAGGTGGATTAGTTGGCCAGCATGGTTTAGGATAGATTTGAGGGGTGCGAGAGTGGTAGAAGGGAGGCCGCATAGCAAGATCTTCCAATAGTCGAGGCGGGAGATGATGAGAGCATGCACAATTGTTTTTTCAGATACTTGTTTGAGGAATGTGCTGATCCGGGAGATTTTTTTACTTGGAATCGGCATATTCCCCTGTTGTCCCTCAGCGTTCAGTTGTCCCTATGCCAGTCCTTGGAATGCAATTACGCAGCCAACTACAGGCCACAATACTAAACTGCCACATTTCATGACTGATTGCACTAGAAATTTTGCCTTTTAGGCTCGTGGAGGCAGAAGATTTTCGCAACCTCATGGCGGCGGCTGTCCCTCGGTACTCGGTCTCCAGACTTGTCCTTGGTTTCTCCAGGTGTGCCATCCATGACTTATGCAAGCACAAGTCCCAGAACATTACCCGTACCCTCACCAATGCAGTTACTGGGAAGGACCATCTAACCACTGGCACATGGACAAGTGCTTGTGGCCAGGGACGATACATCTCACTGACGACACACTGGGTTAATATTGTGTAAGCTGGGACCCAGTTGGACGGAACATGTCCTCCCGACGCAGAGTATTGCGGGCTCTGGGTCAATCAAGCTTCAACATAATGTTCACAAGGCAGACAGCAGCGGTGGTCAGTTTCCTAGACAACGAACAAATTCTTCATGCTGATAGAGGTAACCATCTCTATAGCTTGCTGGTACTTTTCTGTGGAAATGAGCTTGGCTCCACACAGCCAGGAATATTTCCACTGGTTTGGTATTAGCACCTAGTATCAGAAGCGAAGCCATCCACAGTTTCCTTCTCAAGAATTTTATTTGGTAGTCTGAGTGGCTGCCCAAACATTACTTTATCACAAAGGAGCTGACGACATGACGACACTAAATGGCAGTAGGTGCCAGTTTCTCCATCATGACCTCTTTGTTAGATAGAGGGAGAACAGAGAGGGTAGCACAGTGGCTCAGTGGTTAGCAATTCAGCCCTGCAGCGCTGGGGTCCTGGGTTCAAATCCCACCAAGGACAACATCTGCAAGAAATTTGTATGTTCTCACCGTGTTTGCATGAGTTTCCCCTGGGTTCTCCGTTTACCTCAGTAAAAAAGCAGCTATACAGTGTCCGAGAACTTTCACACAGACTTTTCTTAACCAGTGCTTCTTCTCTGCAGGGTTGAAAGGGCCCACCAGAGAACTGGAGAATCCTGGCCCTGGCTTCTCCATCAGGAGAGTTGATAATGCAAACCTTGCAGGTCGTGATGATGATAGAGGCCACCATCTCCTTAGCTTGCTGCTGGTACCTTTTTGTGGAAATGAGCTTGGCTCAAACCAGCCAGGGATATTTCCAGTGGATTGTTATTGGCTACCAGTATAAGAAGCGAAGCCATCCACAATTTCCTTCTCAGGAATTTTATTTGGTAGACTGGCTACCCAAACATTAGTTTCTCACAAAGGAGCTGAAGACACTGAGTGACAGTGGATGCAAGTTTCGACAGCATGACCTCTTTATTAGATATCAGTAGGAGAACAGAATTTGGCTTTGCCAAGGTGCCAGATTGCATCTTTAGTCTGATAGATTGCTGGAGCCAGTCTGCAGTAAAAAAGTAGCCATAGAGTGTCCGGGAACCTTCACATAAACTTTTCTTAGCCAGGGCTGCTTCTCGGTGAGAGTTGTATTTCACAACAGCCATATTCTTTAGATGGGATGAAAGGACTGACATAAAGGTTAACCGTATCTACTCCAGCTGTCATTTCTCTGCCACCAAGTTCCAGCCATTGTGACACACGGCCATGCCTGGCTGTATGTTCAGCAGTGAGAGCCACAGATCTACCTGCTGTGTTACAGCTTTCAACAACTCTGCAGTGGTGTGTGGTTTGTCACCTAAGCATAATATCTTCAGAACAGCCTGTTGCCGCTTAGACGAGGCAGTGCTGCAGTGCTTTTAGCTTGTGGCTAATGTTGTCCTTTCGGAGATGGAGGCAGAAGAGGAGGAGGAGGTGCTGGAGCTGTACAATGTGATTACATTGAGGTTACATTGGTGAGTCTGTTTTTTATAATAAAGATCCTGGTGTGTTTTTATATACAGTGTAAATGTATATAATTTTTAACGTGTCTTCAAATGTGTATTAGAGTGTGTCATAATTTTTGGCAGTGCTTGAAATTGCTGAATATACGCAACAACCGTATAGAAGACCCACTCTTTAATAATGGGAAGGAAAATTAAAATGGATTCTATATTCTAGAATATTAACTGTCTTATCTGAAATTCATTTACGGGTAAGGTATTGCAGTATGGATAGCGTATTACACCGATCCAGCCAGGTATTATTGCCTTATACTACGTGCTGCTGGGGCTGCCCAAAATAATTTAAAATCTATTCTATTCCCTATCGATACCACAGTTAGATGCATCTACAATAAAGACAGGTGCTGCTAGGTGGTATCATCATCTTGAGATGAGTGTTCATTCTGGTTGCATAAATCTCTTCCACAGGCCATAACTTTTTTATTTTTTTGTTTCTTTGGCATTATATACAAGTAATTACCCTGGAAAGTTAAGTTTCTTAACATTTGTTCCAGGAAAATCCATTTTAGCATCGTTTTTGTATGTTTTAATGTCAGTCAATCATAGTGGCGTAATACTCTGACAATATTGTACACAGATATGCTATTGGTCAGCGACCAACTGTAAATGGGTTTGAACACACAACTGCCATAATTTAAATGAAGTGTAATATTTGACATGCTCCCAAAAATTTCTGTATTATTACGACAGTAATATGGGATCATATCTGATGACCACCGTTTCTGTCATTCACCTTGTAGTATGGTATTTGTCAGCAACCAAGTGTGAAAAGTTTGGAAAACATACACCTGCCAGACTTTAAATGCAATGTAATATCTGACACGTTCCCAAAAATTTCAGGATTGTTACGGCAGTAATATTGGATCACATTTGTTGACCATGGTTTCAGTCAGTTGCCAAATAGTATGGTATTTGTCAGTGACCAAGTGTGAATAATTTGGAACAACATACACTTGCCAGACATTAAATCGAGTGTAATATCTGACACGCTCACAAAAAATGATGGATTATTACGGCAGTAATATAGGAACACATCTGATGACCACTGTTTCAGTCAGTCAACTAATAATATGGTATTTGTCAGTGTGAATAGTTTGGAACAATATACTCCTGCCAGACTTTAAATGGAGTGTAATATCTCTCATCCCCTCAAAAGTTTCAGGATTAATACGGCAGTATTATGGGATCACGTCTGATGACCACGGTCTCAGACAGTCTCCTAATAGTATGGTATTTGTCAACAGCCAAGTGTAAATGGAGTTTAATATCTGAAAAGTTCAAAAAAATTTCAGGATTGTTAAGGCAGCAATATTAGATCACATCTGATGACCACGGTCTCAGTCAGTCGCCTAATAATATGGTATTTGTCAGTGACCAAAAGTAAGTACTGTAGTTTAGAACAACATACACCTGCCAGACTTTAAATGGAGTGTAATATCTGACACGCTTCCAAAAAATTATGGATTATTACGGCAGAAATATGGGATCACGTCTGATGACCACGGTTTCAGACAGTCGCCTAATAGTATGGTATTTGTCAGTGACCAAGTGTGAATAGTTTGGAACAACATACACCTGCCAGACTTTAAATGGAGTGTAATATCTGATACGCTTCCAAAAAATTATGGTTTATTACAGCAGTAGTGATGGGAGAGCACTAGAATGCTCGGGTGCGTGATGCTCAGGTCGAGCAAATTGGAATGCTCGGGTACTCAACCCGAGCAACGAGCCCAATGTAAGTCTATGGGAAACTAGAGCATTTTTCAGGCGGCTCCCACCGGCGGTCTGTAGAGGGCCTAAAAATTGCCCAAATCGATGGGAACAGTACTCAAATGACATGGGAAAAGCATGGGGAAGACCCCAGGAAGCATTTCTGATTCCCAGGTCACTGCTGTCAACAACGTTGTCAGCGGTATTACGCCACTTTTACGGACTCATAATATAACATACAAAAACGAAACCAAAATGGATTTTCCTGGGAAATTTATTTAATGAACATTCTTTACAGGATAATGACTTGTATATAAGGCAAAAAAAATAATTCAAAAACAAAAATGCTCCTCCACACCTTGGGCTATGTTCACACACAGCCTTTTAATGCGTTTTTGCACTTTTGCATTGATTTCAACTAAGACTACTGCATTCACTGGGATTCACTGTCATTTTAACATTTTACAACCTTATCTGGTCATGTATGACACATCATCGGACACAACCTGTTTCATTTATGATGGAGGGACTCTGATAGTCACAAAGCCTAATTTTATAGGGCCATCAGGCAGCCCTTAGTATTCTTTAAGGGCCAGCAGTCGACCCTCCCTATTGTTAGAAAGCCATCAGCCGGCGATGCTTTGCTGTTCCCATTATTAATAAGTGGGTGTCCTATACTGTTATTGTGTAAGCAGTGACTGCAAGTGCTGCCAAAAATTTGGAGGCACTCCAATGCCCCTTGGAAGATACGTAGAGGTCGGAGAGCCTCCTAAAAACAATGTTCCCATTATTAGGTAGTGGGTCTCCCATAGTGTTTGCCTATGCAGTAAAGCAACGGCTGCCAAAACTTTGGAGGAACTCCAATGCCCCTTGGAAGAGACGTAGAGGTCGGAGAGCCTCCTAAAATCAATGTTCCCATTATTAGGAACGGGGTCTCCCATAGTGTTTGCCTATTCAGTGAATGCAAGGACTGCCAAAAATTTGGAAGCACTCCAATGCCCCTTGGAAGTGACGTAGAGGTTGGAGAGTCTCCTAAAAATAATATTCCCATTATTAGGAAGTTAGTCTCTCATAATGTTTGCCTACGCAGTGAATGCTAAAGCTGACAAAAATTTGGAGGCACTCCAATGCCCCTTGGAACAGACGTAGAGGTCGGACAGGCTCCTAAAAACAATGTTCCCATTATTAGGAAGTGGGTCTCCCATAGTGTTTGCCTATGCAGTGAATGCAAAAGCTGCCAAAAGGAACTCCAATGCCCCTTGCAAGACACGTAGAGGAGATGATATGGTAGATACGGTGGTGAATGATATGGGGATGGAGGATGAGTAGTAGGAGGAGGAAAAGAGCAAATAGACAAAATCAGGAAGTGTATACCCATGTCTGGGTGTGTAGACAGAGGTGCATGGGAATATGATTAGACCTCCCAAAAAAAGACACTGTTTTTGAATTTAGGTTACGCTGCAATCATTTGGTGGTGTTGAGAAGTCTCGACCAATCCATCCCTTTTTTCATTTTTATAAGAGTCAGCCTGTCAGCATTTTCAGTTGACAGGCGGATGTGCCTATTGGTTATAATTCCACCAGAGGCACTAAAAACCGGCTCTGATAAAATGCTAGCGGCAGTGCAGGCCAGGACCTCAAAGGCATAGAGAGCCAGTTCATTTTACATATCCAGCTTGGATACCCAATAATTATAAGGCACCAAAGGAATCACGGAGGACGTTGGTACGGTCGGCAAGGTGCTCCCTCACCATCTTCCCAAACTTTGCACTCCTTGTGAGAGCACCCCCGCCTCAGGGCCTGTGCGATGGGAGGGTCTGCAAAAACTGTCCCAGAACTATGAAAGTGTTCCCCTGCCTCTGCAGGATTGGAGTTGTCTCTCTCGCCTGTACTCCTTGGTTTTCCAACGAACTGTGACCCCTGCCACCATCGTTTTCAGATGAGAATATTTTTAATAATTTTGCAACAAGGACCTTCTCCTACTACCCCAATTTAGTAGACCTGTCCGCCTCGGGAATAAGAGATAGAAAGTTCTCCTTGTAGCGTGGGTCAAGAATTGTCACCAACCAGTAATGACTGTCACCCAAAATTTGGAGAACGCGAGAGTCACGGGAAAGGCAGCGCAACATAAACTCAGCCATGCGTGCCAGACTGCTAACAGGCAAGACTTCCGTGTCCTCACAAAGAGGATGACTGACCATGCTCTCCTCCTCCTCCCTATCCTGAGGCCATCCACGCTGAACAGACGGTATGACAGTTGTGCAGGTAGTACCATCTATAGCGAATGAAAAAAGCTTCTCCTCCTCTTCCTCATTGTCACCCAATCCACGTTGGGATGGGATGAGGCTGGGCTGTATGTAAACACCCTGTATGGTTCCTTGCTCCATCTCATCGTGCTCCTCCTGCAATGCATCCTCTTTGATTGTAAGCAGAGAGCATTTCAGAAGACAGAGAAGCGGGATGGTAACATTATTTATGGCATCATCGCCGCTCACCATCTTGGTGGAGTCCTCAAAGTTTTGGAGGATGGTACATATGTCTGACATCAATGTCCACTCCTGAGGTCTTATGTGTTCCAATATGTTAACCCAGTGTGCCGTCAGCGAGATGTACTGTGTCTGCCCACAAGCACTTGTCCATGTGTACGTGGTTAGGTGGCCTTTCCGAGTAACTGCATTATTGAGGGCATGGCTAATGTTGTGGGATACGTGCTCGTGTAACGTGGGGATGGCACACCGGGAGAAATAGTGGCGGCTGGGGACCAAGTACCGAGGGACGACCGCCACCATCAAGTTGCGTAAAGCTTTCGCCTCCACAAGCCTAAAAGGCAACATTTCGAGCGCAAACAGTCGCAAAATGTGCGAATTTAGTAGTGAGCCCTGTGGGTTGTTGGCTGCGCATTTGCGCTTACATTCAGAGGACTGGGGTAGGGACAACTGAATGCTGTGCTGGGACAAGAATGTGCTTGCTGATGGTGCTAGTTGAGAGTGTGCAACGACAGGTGCTGAGCACGAGAGGCATCTTTGCATGCGCCATGGACAGAGGATTGTCTTGCACGCACAACAGCGGAAGAAGCAGTGGTGCTTCCCGTAGACACTGTTCCTTGACCCTGAGGTTCGGCCCACAGTCAGGTGCTTTAATGCAATGTGCCTGATCATGCTGGTGGTGGTCAGGCTGCTTGTTTTGCTGCCCCTGCTGATGCTGGCCTGGCAAGATGTGCAAATGGCCTTTTTGGGGTTATCTGCAGAGTGTTTAAAATAAAAAAACAGACTCGGGAAGACCTAACAGTTGTTCTGGCAACTTCCGTCGTGTTGATGTTACAGGGAACGGTTGCCCGCCTTCTGTCTGTGGCCCCCACACTGCTTCTTCCTGCCTGTTGTGGTGCTACACCTCCCTCCCATTGTGTGTTGCTGTCCTCGCTCTGTATGTCCCCCTGCCAGGTTGGGTCAGTTATTATATCATCCACCACCTCGTCTTCCACTTCCGCACACTGGTCCTCCTCCTGACTTTCTGGCAATTGTGTCTCATCATCGTCCACCTCTCGTGACAGTTTCCCCCCATCGCCTTTGTGTGACCGTGGCTGCTCAAATATTTGGGCATCGCTACACGCGATCTTCTCTTGCCCTGCTTCAAGTGGACTGGGCGAGGGTCCTGAATCTATAAATGGAAAAGTGAACAGCTCTTCGGAGTGTCCAAGTGTGGGATCTGTTGTCTCTGGGCACTCGGCATGGTGGGAGGAAGGAGGATCAGGGTGAGGAATATGCGGTCCAGAGTCATGGCTACTGAGACTTGACAGTGTGGAAGACAGGGGCGTGGTGTTGGTGGCAAAGTAAATGGCAGCAATGTCTGCTATCCAACCAATAACCTTTTCACACTGCTCTGTGTTCAATAGTGGTGTTCTGGGGTCTCCTATTAATTGGGACAGGAAGGTTGAGCAGGAAGATATGGGTGTTTGTTGTGGCACAATTTCAGCTAGCCCACGGCCTCGGTCTCGTCCTCTGCATGCACCATCACGTCCACTTCTCCATCCCTTGCCACGCACATTTTAAATGTGGGACAATATTTTCCACTTTAGTACAAATGGCTGGATTTGAACCACAGTGATATGTGATCCGCGTGACGGATAAACCACAGTTTTAAATAGCTGGCCTGTAGGTAACTATTTTTAACAGCAACCTCATGTCAATAACTTCGCTGACACACTGCAACAAAATTTCAATGGAGGCCAGAAAGGGCAGAATTATCAGCGCACTTATATGTGATCCATGTGATGGACAAGACAAAATTTAAATATCTGTCCTGTAGGTAACTATTTTTAATAGTGACCTCGTGTCAATAACTTCACTGACACACTGCAACAAAATTTAAATGGAGGCCTGAAATGCATGAATTTGGAGTACACTTATATGTGATACGTGTGATGGAAAACCACAGTTTTAAATAGGGGCCTGTAGGTAACTATTTTTAACAGAAACCTCGTGTCACTATCTTCACTGACATACTGCAACAAAATTTCAATGGAGGCCAGAAATGGCAGAATTTTCAGGGCAATTATATATGATCCATGTGACGGACAAAACACAGTTTTAAATAGATGGATTTTTAGTGCTGTAATATGGAAAGGATTTGGCTGTATTCTGCAGTGCCAACAAGCAAATGGAGTAGAAAAACGGTGCTCTCTGGATTGCTTTTTTAAGCAAATAATCAGGATTAAGATCCAAAAAAAAGTTATTCTCGACCCCTGATACCTGGGGCTATTTCTAGAAATATCTGTAAAAGCACCAGCAGACAGAACTGGAATGGACCCTGTTGCTACATGCACTGCAGTCTGCAACATACACTGCCGGCCTGCCTAGCACTGATGTCTATACAAGCTTCTCGAGCAGTGAGATGCTCGGGTAAGCACCGAGCAGTAGCGAGCAGGCTCACTCATCACTATACGGTAGTATTATTGGATCACGTCTGATGACCACGGTCTCAGGCAGTTGCCAAATAGTATGGTATTTGTCAGCGACCAAGTGCAAATAGTTTAAAACCACATACACCTACCTACCAGACTTTAAATGGAGTGTAATATCTGACACGCTCCCAAAAAATTATGGATTATCATGGCAGTAATATGGGAACACGTCTGATCACCACGGTTTCAGTCAGTCTCCTAATAATATGGTATTTGTCAGCGACCAAGTGTAAATAGTTTGGAACAACATACATCTGCCAGACTTTAAATGGAGTGTAGAAACTGACATGTTCCCAAAAATGTCAGGATTGTTACGACACTAATATGGGATCACGTCTGATGACCACGGTTTCAGTCGCCTAATAGTATGGTATTTTTCAGTAACCAAGTGTGAATAGTTCGGAACAACATACACCTGCCAGACGTTAAATGGAATGTAATAACTGCGACGCTCCTTAAAAATTATGGATTATTACGGCGGTAATATGGGATCACGTCTCATGACCAAGGTTTCAGTCAATCTCCTAATAGTATGGTATTTGTCAGCGACCAAGTGTAAATAGCTTGGAACAACATACACCTACCAGACTTTAAATGAAGTGTAATATCTGACACGTTCCCGAAAATTTCTAGATTATTACGGCAGTAAAATGGGATCACGTCTGATGACCACGGTCTCAGGCAGTCGCCTAATAGTATGGTATTTGTCAGCGACCAAGTGTAAATAGTTTAGAACAGCATACACCTGCCAGACTTTAAATGGAGTGTAATATCTGACACGCTCCCAAAAAATTCTGGATTATTGCTGCAGTAATATGGAAACACGTCTGATGACTACGGTTTCAGTCAGTCGCCTAATAAAATGGTAATTGTCAGCGAGAAAGTGTGAATAGTTTGCAACAACATAAACCTGCCAGAATTTAAATGCAGTGCAATATCTTACACGCTCCCAAAAATAGAGGTTTATTATAGCAGTAATATCGGATCACGTCTGATGACCACGGTGTCAGACATTCGCCTGATAGTATAGTATTTGTCAGCAACCAAGTGAAAATAATTTAGAACAGCATACACCTGCCAGACTTTAAATGGTGTGCAATATCTGACACTCTCCCCAAAAATTATGGATTATTATGGCAGTAATATGGGATCACATCTGACGACCACGGTTTCAGTCAGTCGCCTAATAGTATGGTATTTGTCAGCAAGTGAGTGTGAATAGTTTGGAACAACATACACCTGCCAGACTTTAAATAGAATGTAATAACTGCCACGCACCCAAAAAATTATGGCAGTGATATTGGATCACGTCTTATGACTATGGCTTCAGTCAGTCACCTAATAGTATGGTATTTGTCTGTGACCAAGTGTGAATAGTTTGGAACAACATACACCTGCCAGACTTTAAATAGAGTGTAATATCTGACATGCTCCCAAAAAATTTCAGGATTTTCATGGTAGTAATATGGGATCACAACTGATGACCACGGTTTTAGGCAGTGGCCTAATAGTATGGTATTTGACAGCGACCAAGTGTGAATAGTTTGGAACAACATACACCTGCCAGAATTTAAATAGAGTATAATATCTGACACTCTCCCAAAAATTTAAGAATTATTATGGCAGTAATATGGGATCACGTCTAGTGTTGAGCCACCCCCGTAGTGTTCGGGTTCGGTTCAGTTCGTCGAACACCGGGATGTTCGAGGAACTGTTCGTCGAACACCTTAGAACACCGTCGAACACCGTTAAAACCAATGGCAGGCAAACAAAAACACATAGAAAACACCTTCAAATGTGTCCAAAAGCTGACAAACTGCTCAGAAGACGCTCTCTTTAAAAAAGCCGGCCGGCAATTCAGCAGCGGCATACACCGGTACCCGACAATTTAGACAAGAAGGAATAGAGCATCACACATAGATTAGATAGATAGAAACAGGTCAGTCACATATATAAGTACAGTCACAGTGTTGGTTACTGTACTTGTCATTTAGTGTTAAAATAAAGGATTTATTAAAAAAAAAATTTGGCGTGGGGTTCCCCGTAATTTTACTCTCTAGCGGAGGTTAAGCAGATGGCTGGGGCAGATGTTTAAAGCCTGGGAAGAGGGTAATACCCATGGAGCTTCCCAGGCTACTAATATCAGCCCCCAGCTGAATACCTAGCCTTTACTAGCTATTAAAATGGGGGACCCCCCCAAAAAATGATGTGGGGTCCCCCCTATTTTAATAGCTAGCAAAGGCTAGGCAGACAGCTGGGGGCTGATATTAATAGCCCAGGAAGGGTACCATGAATATTGGCCCCCTCCCAGGCTAGAAACACCAGCCGTCAGCCGCCTCAGAAATGGCGCATCCATAGGATGCGCCAATTCTGGCACTTAGCCTCGCTCTTCCCACTGCCCTGTAGTGGTGGCAGTGGGGTAATAGGGTTGGGGTTGATGTCAGCTTCTAATGCCAGCTGACATCAAGCCCAGGTTAGTAATGGAGAGGCGTCTATAAGACACCCCCATTACTAACCCCATAGTCAAAGTTAAAAAAAACAACACAAACACCCAGAATAAAGTCCTTTAATTGAAATAAACACACATTTCTTTATTGTTCTAAATTAAACCATACTTGCCATCACGCCCATTCCAGCTGAATCCAACGATCTCCTGCAATAATAGAATATTAATAAAGCAACATCATCCTTACCTTTCGATGGTTCCCAGGACAGCTCCAGCTCTGCTACATCGAGATGACAGGCTGGACCGCAGCAGAAAGCTGCCATCCAGCCTGTCATCCCGCAGACACTGAGAAGCGCAGGCATGCTTGCGCTCTTCAGTGTCTGGCTGTGACGGCATCCAGATGAGCCGACAATGAACTCAGCTCACCTCATGCACGTCACTGACAGCGTGGGAGAATTCTCCTGCGCATGCGGTTAGCGTGAGAGAATTCTCCTGCTGAAGCGCTGAGCGCAGGAGAATTTTCCCACGCTGTCTGTGACGTGCATGAGGTGAGCTGAGTTCATTGGACATGACCTCGGCTATTCTGGATGCCATCACAGCCTGACACTGAGGAGCGCAAGCATGCCTGTGCTTCTCAGTGTCAGCGGCATGGCAAGCTGGATGGCAGCGTTCTGCTGCGGTTCAGCCTGTCATCTAGATGTAGCAGAGCTGGAGCTGTCCTGGGAACCATCGAAAGGTAAGGATGATGCTGCTTTATTGTTTTTCTTTTATTGTAGGAGATCGTTGACTTCAGCTGGAATGGGCGTGATGGTAAGTATGGTTTAATTTAGAACAATAAAGAATTGTGTGTTTATTTCAATTAAAGGACTTTATTCTGGGTGTTGCGTTTTTTTTAAAATACTTTACTAGAAATTCATTGCGGTCATGTTTAATATAGGCGTGACCCCATGAATTTCGGGCTTAGGGCCAGCTGATAATGCCAAGCTGGCCCTAACCCCTTTATTACCCAGTGAACCACCGCACCAGGGCCCTGGATGAGTTGGGTACAGCGCCAGAAGATGGCGCTTCTATGAACGTGCCATTTTCCGGGGTGGCTGCGGACTGCAATTTGCAGCGGTGGGGGCCCAAAAAGCTTGGGCCTCCCTGCGCTGCAGATTCCAGCCCCCAGCTGCCTAGTTGTACCTGGCTGGACACAAAAATAGGGCGAAGCCCCACGTATTTTTTTTTTAATTATTTCATGACATAATAATAAAAAAAAGGGCTTCTCTATATTGTTGTGTCAGGCCAGGCACAAATAGGCAGCTAGTGGTTGGGGGCAGCCCGTTCCTGCCTGCTGTACCTGGCTGGACACAAATATAGTGCGAAGCCCCACGTCAATTTTTTTTAAATTATTTCATGAATTTCCTGAAATAATTTAAAGAAATTGACATGGGGCTTCGCACTATATTTGTGTCCAGCCAGGTACAGCAGGCAGGAACGGGCTGCCCCCAACCACCAGCTGCCTATTTGTACCTGGCTGGACACAACAATATAGGGAAGCCAGTTTTTTTTAATTATTTCATGAATTTCATGAAATAATTAAAAAAAAAAAAATACGTGGGGCATCGCCCTAAGCTTTCTGGACCCCCCCCCCCACTGCAAATTGCAGTCCACAGCCACCCCGGAAAATGGCGCGTTCATAGAAGCGCCATCTTCTGGCGCTGTACCCAACTCATCCAGGGCCCTGGTGCGGTGGCTCACTGGGTAATAATGCCAAGCTGGCCCTAAGCCCGAAATTCATGGGGTTACGCCAATATTACACAAGACTACCATGAATTTCTAGTAAAGTATTTAAAAAAAACACCCAGAAAAAAGTCCTTCAATTGAAATAAGCACACAATTCTTTATTGTTCTAAATTAAACCATATTTACCATCACGCCCATTCCAGCTGAAGCCAACGATCTCCTGCAATAAAAGTAAAATAATAAAGCAACATCATCCTTACCTTTCTATGGTTCCCACGACAGCTTCAGCTCTGCTACATCGAGATGACAGGCTGGACCGCAGCAGAACGCTGCCATCCAGCTTGCCATGCCGCAGACACTGAGAAGCACAGGCATGCTTGCGCTCCTCAGTGTCAGGCTGTGATGGCATCCAGAATAGCCGAGGTCATGTCCAATGAACTCAGCTCACCTCATGCACGTCACAGACAGCGTGGGAAAATTCTCCTGCGCTCAGTGCTTCAGCGTGAGAATTCTCCCACGCTGTCAGTGACGTGCATGAGGTGAGCTCATGTCCAATGAACTCAGCTCACTTCATGCACGTCACTGACAGCGTGGGAAAATTCTCCTGCACTCAGCGCTTCAGCGTGAGAATTTTCCCACGCTGTCAGTGACGTGCATGAGGTGAATTCATGTCCAATGATCTCAGCTCACCTCATGCACGTCAATGACAGCGTGAGAGAATTCTCCCGCTGAAGCGCTGAGTGCAGGAGAATTTTCCCACGCTGTCAGTGACGTGCCTGAGGTGAGCCGAGTTCATTGGACATGAACTCGGCTCACCTTTATGCCGTCACAGCCAGACACTGAGGAGCGCAAGCATGCCTGCGCTTCTCAATGTGTGCGGCATGGCAAGCTGGATGGCAGCGTTCTGCTGCGATCCAGCCTGTTATGTGAATGTAGCAGTGCTGAAGCCGTCGTGATAACCATGGAAAGGTAAGGATGATGTTGCTTTATTATTTTATTTTTATTGCAGAAGACATTGGCTTCAGCTGGAATGGGCGTGATGGTAGGTATGGTTTAAGTTAGAACAATAAATAATTGTGTCTTTATTTCAATTAAAGGACTTTATTCTGGGTGTTTGTGTTTTTTTTTTTAACTTTGACTATGGGGTTAGTAATGGGGGTGTCTTATAGACGCCTCTCCATTACTAACCTGGGCTTGATGTCAGCTGGCATTATAAGCTGACATCAACCCCAGCCCTGTTGCCCCACTGCCACCGCTACAGGGCAGTGGGAAGAGCGAGGCTAAGTGCCAGAATTGGCGCATCCTATGGATACGCCATTTCTGGGGCTGCTGACGGCTGGTGTTTCTAGCCTGGGAGGGGGCCAATATTCATGGTACCCTTCCTGGGCTATTAATGTCAGCCCACAGCTGTCTGCCTAGCCTTTGCTAGCTATTAAAATAGGGGGGACCCCACGTCATTTTTTGGGGGGGTCCCCCATTTTAATAGCTAGTAAAGGCTAGGTATTCAGCTTGGGGCTGATATTAGTAGCCTGGGAAGCTCCGTGGGTATTACCCCCTTCCCAGGCTTCAAACATCTGCCCCAGCCATCTGCTTAACCTCCGCTAGAGCCTAAAATTATGGGGAACCCCACGCCAATTTTTTTTTAAATAAATCCTTTATTTTAACACTAAATGACAAGTACAGTAATCAGCACTATCACTGTACTTATTATATATGTGACTGACATGTTTCTATCTATCTAATCTATGTGTGATTCTCTATTCTTTCTGTTCTAAATTATCGGGTACCGGTGTATGCCGCTGCTGAATTGCCGGCTTTTCATGTTTCACTGTGAGCACTGTTCCCATCGATTTGGGCAATCACTGTAATGCCACAACCACCGTGGCTGGGGCATTACAGTGAGTGGCAGACAATCCTGCATGATTGGTGCTCTAAATAGCGCCAGACATGCAGGACACGCTTTTGGTGCACGAACAGTTATCGAACATAACCTCGAACAGCCGAATTTTTTGCAAATCGTTCGGGCTCGTCGAACAACTCGAACACTGCCCAAACCAGCTCGAATTTGAGATTGGCGAAAAGTTCTAGTCGAACACCGCTCATCTCTAATCACGTCTGATGATCACGGCTTCAGTAAGTCGTCTAATAGTATGGTATTTGGACACAACCCAATACCCCTTTGAAGAGACATAAAGGAGGGTGAGTCCTATGGCTACCAAAATTTAGGAAAATCCCCACTAACAATTTAAAGACACATACAGCTTGGTCACAGAAACAACATGTTCCCATTAGAAAGGAGAGAGTCTACTATTCAGTTATAGGATATGCAGTGAAGCAATGGCTGCAAAAAATTTGGAGGAACTCCAATGCCCCTTGCAAGAGACGTAGATATGTTGATAATTTACATATGGTGGTGATATGGTGTTGGAGGATGAGGATGCAGAGAAGGAGGAGGACAAGAGCAAATAGACAAAATCAGGAAGCATATACCCATGTCTGGGTGTGAAGACACAGGTAAATGGGAATAGTTAGACCTCCCAAAAAAAGACACTGTATTTGAGTTCATGTTACACTGCTATCATTCGGTGGTGTTGAGAAGTCTGGCCTAATTTAAGCCCTTGTACATTTTTATAAGAGTCAGCCTGTCAGCATTTTCAGTTGACAGGCGGATGCGCCCATCGGTTATAATCCCACCAGCGGCACTAATAACAAGCTCTGACAAAATGTAAAGGGCAGGGCAGGACCTCCAAGGCGTAGAAAGCCAGTTCATGCCACATGTCCAGCTTGGATACCCAATAATTATAAGGCACAGAGGAATCACGGAGGACATTGGTATGGTCGGCAAGGTACTCCCTCACCATCTTCCAAAGCTTTTCCTTCCTTGGGAGAATACCCTGTGCCTCAGGGCCTGTGCGATGGGAGGGGCTGAGACAAAAGTCCCAGAACTTTGACAGTGTACCCCTGCCCATGCTGGATTACATTTGTGTCTCTCTTGCCTGTACTCCTTGGTTGTCCAACGAACTGTGACCTCTGCCACCAGCGTTTTCAGATGGGAATTTTTTAAATAATTCCACAACAAGGGCCTTCTCGTACTGCCCCATTTTATTAGGCCTGTCTTGCAAGGGAATGAGAGACAGAAAGTTCTCCTTGTAGCACGGGTCTAGAAGTGTCACCAACCAATAATGACTGTCACCCAAAATGTGGACTACGCGAGGGTCACGGGAACGGCAGCGAAACATAAACTCAGCCTTGTGTGCCAGACTGCAAAGAGGCAAGATTTCTGTGTCCTCAACAAGAGGACAACTGACTATGCTCTCCTCCTCATCCTCCTCCTCTTCCTCTTCCTCCCTGTCCTCAGGTCATGGACACTGAACAGACCGTATGACAGTTGTGCAGGTAGTACAGTCTATATCACAGGAAACTAGCTCCTCTTCTTCCTCCTCCTCCTCCTCTTCCTCATTCTCACTCAATCCACACTGGGAAGGGATGAGGCTGGGCTGTGTGGAATCACCCTGTATGGTTCCTTGTTCCATCTCATCGTGCTCTGCCTGCAATGCATCCTCTTTGATTGTGAGCAGAGAGCGTTTCAGAAGACAGAGAAGCGGGATGGTAACACTAATTATGGTGTCATCGCCGCTCACCATCTTGGTGGAGTCCTCAAAGTTTTGGATGATAGTACATATGTCTGACATCCATGTCCACTCCTGAGGTCTTGTGTGGAGTCTGTCCTAAATACCTACAGCCTTGCTGATGCGGTTAGTCATCAACTGCCCTCTTTCCTTTCCAACATCTGCAGTGTAGAGTTCCAACGCATGGGGACGTCTCAGATCAGTCGGTGAGCTGGAATCTGCAAACTTTGCTGAAGCATGGCAAGGGCGGTGGAAGCTGTAGGTGACTTTCTAAAATGGGCACACAAGCGGCGTACTTTAACAAGCGTATCCGACAGATTCGGATTGGTTTTGAGAAACCGCTGTACCACGAGGTTAAGCATATGGGCCAGGCATGGTCACACACGGCCATGCCTGGCTGTAGGTTCAGCGGTGTGAGCCACAGATCTGCGTGCTCTTTCAGAGCTGTCCACAACTCTTCAGCATTGTGCGGTTTTTCACCTAAGCATATTAGCTTCAGCACAGCCTGTTGCCGCTTGGCCGAGGCAGTGCTGCCGTACTTCCAGTTTGTGACTGATGTGGTTGTGTCACCCAGGGGGAATAAAGGGGACTTGGTACCCGGGCCTTTTACCTTGTTTAGGAAGTCACGGCAGTCGGCTCCTGGGCCCGTACTTTGGGTCTCTCTTTAAAAAGGGGTTTTAGCGTACAGTTTGTCTCGTGACGCCACCTGTGGTTTCTGGTAACGGTTACCGGCGCTGCTGCAGACCTCCGGGGGTGATGGGATGGCAGCTGGGATGTTCTTGCTCCCCACAGGTGGAGCGGGCCCCCGGGGCAGTGTAGGTGCAGATGGTGGTGATGCTGGGGCTTTTAGTGCAGGAGAGATGGTGCAGCAGGAGTAACTGACAGAGACAGGGGATTCACTTCAGTACCTTTACTGGTGCGTATGTCAGGTACGGTCCAGGGTACTCGGTATGAAGGTTGCACTTAAGGACTTCTCCCCAGTGAGCGGGTATAAGGCCTCCTGGTCCATGTCTCCCTCTCTCTAAGCTCCTGGCCAGCCTGCAACTGGGCCTAGCTTCTGTGTCGTGCTGTTCCTTCACCTGTGGCTTGGTAGTAGGACCTTTTTCTGGCAACCACTATCCCTGGACGTCGGGGCCTTCAGGGTTCCTAGTCCTGTTAAGGGTTTAGCTTCAGGTCGACCAGGGACTTGTAGTCCTCCTGGCATGCCAGTGATCCCTACTGGGTATAAAGGACCCTGTAGGACCGGACCCGGTGTCCGGTTTGTGTCTTGGGGTGATACTATAATGCTCCTCTGCCCCCTCAACTCCTCTCTCCTCTCCTCTTTGCCTCCGGCCACACTCAGGGCCCTCAATACAGCAGCAGCAGACGTGCTGCGTCTTCACTGCTCTCAGTGGCAGCACACTCTCTGAACAACTTACTCTGACTGAGACACACTGCTGAACTGAACTGCCTGGCTCGACCCTCCATATATATATCCCTCTGGTGGCATGAGGTGGAAGGGTGGAGGTGTTTGTTTGTAATGATGGCCTCTTGTGGAGAAGTCCATCCATGCACCCTTTTGGGTCCTGTGGTACCTGTGAACAGCAGGGTGCCATATGGTCATTTCAGAGATGGAGGAGGAGACAGAGGAGGATGAGGTGCAGTAGCTGTAGACTGTGGGGGCAACTCTGATTGACCTAGGGCCTGCAATCCTTGGCGTTGGGAGGACGTGTTCCGTCCCAAGTTCCGACTGGGTCCCAGTGTCCACTATGTTAACTCAGTGTGCCGTCAGCGAGATGTACCGTCCCTGCCCACAAGCACTTGTCCATGTGTCCGTGGTTAGGAGGACTTTCCCAGTAACTGCATTGTTGAGGGCATGGCTAATGTTGTGGGACACGTGCTTGTGTAATGCAGGGACAGCACCCAGGGAGAAAAAATGGTGGCTGGGGACAGAGTACTGAGGGACTGCCGCTACAATCAGGTGTGGAATGCTTCCATCTCCACGAGCCTAAAAGGCAACATTTCGAGCGCAAGCAGTGGCTAAATGTGGGAATTTAGTAGTGTGGCCTGTGGGGCATTGGTGGGGTATTTGCACTTGCGTTCCAAGGACTGGGGTATGGACAACTGAACGCTGCGCTGGGACAAGGACGTGGACGTGCTTCCTGATTCTGCTTCTTGACAGTGTGCAACGACAGGTGCAGGGCAGGAGGCATCTTCGCATGCACCATGAACAGGGGATTGGCTTGCATGCACAACAGCGGAAGAAGCAGTGGTGCCATTCGCAGACAACGTTCCTGGGCCCTGGGGTTCAGCCCACGAAGTCGGTTGCTTTGCTGCCATATGCCTGATAATGCTGGTGGTGGTCAGGCTGGTCGTTTTGCCACCCCCTTCTGATGCTGGCCTGGCAGGTGGTGCATATGGCCTTTTTGGGTTTATCGGCAGAATCTTTAAAAAACAACCAGACTCGGGAACACCTAACAGTTGTACTGGCAACTTCCTTCGTGTTGGAGTTACGGGGTACTTTTGCCTGCCTTCTGTCTGCAGCCACCACACTGCTTTTTCCTGCCTGTTGGGGTGCTCTGCCTTCCTCCCCCTGTGTGCTGCTGTCATCGCTCTGCATGTCCTACTGCCAGGTTGGGTCACTTACTATATCATCCACCACCTCGTCTTCCACTTCCACACCCTGGACCTCCTCCTTACTTTCTGGCATTTGTGTCTCATCATGGTCCACATCTTGTGACACTTTCCCACCGTCGCCTTCATGTGACCGTGGCTGATCAAATATTTGGGCATCGCTACATGCGATCTCCTCTTGCCCTGCTTCAAGTGGACCGAATCTATAAATGGAAAAGTGAACAGCTCTTCAGAGTGTCCAAGTGTGGGATCAGTTGTCTCTGGGCACTCAGCATGATGGGAGGAAGAAAGATCCGGGTGAGAAATATGCAGTCCAGACTCACGGCTACTGAGACTTGACCGTGTGGAAGACAGGGTGATGGTGGTGGTGGCAAAGTGACTGTAAGCATTATCCGCTATCAAACCAACAACCTTTCAACACTGCACTGGGTTCAATAATGATGTGCTGTGGCCCCATAGGAATTGGGCCAGGAAGGTCGGGTGAGAAGTAGTGGGTGATTGTTGTGGCACAATTTCAGATTGCCCACGGCCTCGGCCTCTGCATGCACTGTCACCATCACGTCCACTTCCTTTTCCCTTGCCACATACCTTGCCCATTTTAAATGGAGGATAATACTGTATCTTCCACGCTCACTACAAATGGCTGAATTTGGAGCGAAGTTATATGTGATCCGTGTGACGGAGAAACCATAGTTTTAAATAGCTGGATTTTTATTGCTGTAATATGGAAAGGACCTGGCTGTATTCTGCACTGCCAACAAGCAAATGGCGCTGAAAAACAGTGTTCTATGGATTGCCTTTTAAGCAAATAATGAGGATTAAGATCCAAAAAAAAATTATTCCTGGCCTCTGAGACCTGGGCCTATGTCTATAAATGTCAGCAGCAGCAGCAGACACAACTGGAATGGAGCTTTTTGTGCTATATGCACTGCAGTCTGCTATATACACTGCCTGCCTGCCTATATACACTGCCTGCCTGATATCTCTGCAGATGGATTAGTCATCAGAAGGACTGTTTGTTGAGATGGATATGTGTAATATACTTCTGTTCTACCTACACTATCGAATAAACAAGCAAATTTCTCCCTAGATCAGCAGCACCTCTCCCTACACTGTCTGATTGCGGAGTAGACTGACAACCACGGCAGCGCCAGGTCTGATATAGATCTCAAGATGATGTGTGGTCAGCCAATCACTGTAATGCCACAACCAACATTGCTGAGCCATTACTGTGAGTGGCAGGCAATCCCTGCATGTTTATTGGTTCTGTAAAAAGCGCCATATATGCAGGGAGGGGACCCGAGCATCTGCCCGAGCATCTTTCAAGTACTGGGTGAGCTCCGAGCATTTTGAGTACTGAGATGCTTGGACGAGTACCGAGTACTTGCGAGTATGCTCGCTCATCACTAATACCTACACTAACAGGACATTCAATGGACCCTCCTGTGCTGTATCATGCACTGTTGTCTGCCACATACACTGCCTCCTGCTATCACCTCTGAATATATGCAGCTGGATTAGTCCTCAGATGGACTATAAGTTCATTTGGATATATGTATATGTTGTGGAATACCTATACTAACTATGAAGAAGCGCAGCTCTCCCTACTCTGCCTGGTTCTGGAGTAGACTGTAACGAGCATGGCGGCGCCCGGTCTTATATACACCTGATGATGCTGTGCGGCCTGCCAATCATGCCCACAACCAACATGGCTACTGCATTAAAGTGCATGGCAGGCAATCTCTAAAGAGCACCAAACATGCAGGGAGGGGACCCGAGTTCCCCCCCGAGCAACCCAGAAATACTCGCCGAGCACTGAGCTCGTCGAACACAGTGATGCTCGAGCAAGTACCGATAATTGGCAAGCACGTTCACTCATCACTACTCAGAAGGACTGTTAGTTCAGATGGATAGATATCTTGCTGTGGAATACCTATACCAAACTATTAAACTGCCAATTCTATCCCTCACTCAGCAGTAGCTCTGCCTACTCTGCTTGTTTCCAGGGTAGACTGCCACAAGCATAGGGTCACCAAGTCTTATGTATACCTGATGACGCTATGCGGCCAGCCAATCACTGTAATGCCACAACCAGCATTACAGTGCATGGCAAGCAATCACTGTCTAAAGAGTGCCAAACATGTAGGGCGGGGACCCGAGCTCCCGCCAGAGCATCCTGGAAATACTCGAGGAATGCCGAGCAGAGCATGTCGAGCAGTGAGATGCTCGGGAGAGTACCAAGTAATGGTGAGCACACTCTCTCATTACTAATGTGTACCCCTGTATGGAGAACAATATCAGCACAAAAGAATTAATTTCCCAAGAGTATACCTATTAAAATTAGAGATGAGTGAATGTTTCAATATTCGGTTCGGATTACGATCATCAAATCTGCAATATTCGCTGATTTATTCATCAAATATTCGCTGACTATTGCTGAACGACATTGGATTCAATGGGGGGCAAAAAAATGCATATGCAACACTTTCAAATGGGCCCAAAAGCTGCCAAAACACATCAAATTAGGGATAGACACCTGGAAAGTGCCATCAATTGAACCAGAGTACAAGTACTATAATTATTATTATTATTATTATTATTTCAGCGCCATTTATTTTGTGGTGCTTTACATGTGAAAAAGGAGTCACCAACTGGTACAAGAGGAGAGAGGACTCTGCCTGTAAGGTGCACAAACAATCTACAAGGGATGGGTGAGGATACAGTAGGTCAGGGTACAGCTTGTCATGCAGAGGTATGCTGGAGAGAGGGTTAACGCAGGTTATACGCATGTCAGAAGAAGTGGATCTTCAGCTTCCTTTTCAAGGTTTCCATGGTATTCGACAGTCTGATGTGTTGGGTACAGAGTTACAAAGTAGCGGAGATGCACGGACAAATCTTGTATGTGATTGTGACAAGAAGAGATAAGAGGGAAGTAGAGAAGGAGATCTTGGAAGGATTGGAGGTTGTGTGCAGGTAACTATTACAGGGAGACTAGGTCACACATGTATAGAGGAGACAGGTTTTCGATGGCTTGGTATGCCAAAGTTAGGCTTTTCAACTGGAGTCTCTGGGCAACAGGGAGCCAGCACAGGGATTGACAGAAGGGAGAAGCCAGGGAATAGCGTGGTGACATTAATCGGCCAGCACAATTTAGGATAGATTGGAGGGGTGCGAGAGTGGTGGAAGGGAGGCCACAGAGAAGGAGCTGGTAGTACTTGAGGCGGGAGATGATGAGGGCAATCACTGGTGTTTTTCTAGAGTCATGGTTGAGGAATGTGAGGATCCCAGAGATACTTTGGAGTTGGAATCAGCATCAAGTGGAAAGTGCTTGTATCTGACGTTTGAAGGACAGATCTCAGTCAAGCTTGCAGGACTGGGGAGACTGGGCAGGCATTCACTTTGATGGATAGGTAAGTTGGGGGGGATGAATGAGATGGTGGAAAGATGATGCATTTGGTTTTATTCATGTTAAGTGTTACAAATCTAGCAGAGAAGAAAGATGAAACAAAGGACACACATTGTAGGATTCTGATTAGTAAGGAGGTGATATCAGGTCCAAAGAGGTAGATGTGTGTCATCAGCATAGAGGTGATACTGAAAGCCGTGAGACTATGAGCTGTCCCAGGCCAAAGGTGTAGATGGAGAAGAGCAAGGGTCCTAAAACTTAACTTTGCGGGACACCGACATAAGGGGCATGATAAGGAGGTGGTGTGTGAGTAGAAGAAACTTAATGCCCGGTCGTTTAGGTATGTAGAGATCCAAGATAGGGCCAAGTCTGTGATGCCAAGACAATGGTACGCTTTGTAGATGAGGGTCAGAAATAACATGTGCCCCAGAAGATAAGCGCTGCATCAAGTGGCCTCTGCTCCTCTTCTTCCACCTTAACATCACACACAGCAGAGTCCTCAGAGGTGGCACCCCAATGACCCTTGTTTTCCCCCCACATCACAACTTTCCAACCGCCCAACTGAGCAAGTCTACAGCTATTCACACATTCTGTTCTGGGGCATCAGAGGTCTGATACAAAGCTTTAGAGACTCAAGAGGGAGAAAGCATGTGCAGCGATGCCCAAATTTTTTTTCAGTTGATCCGGGACCAGACTATGTAGAATCCTAGCAGAATCCAAACCCTCATCACCAGATGTTAACTCCTGGGCAAGGGCATGGATGGATTTTAGAATTAAATAAATATGCACCAGAACATAGAGAACTAAACTATTATACAACAAGGGATGGAAAACTAAACTACTAAACAGCTGGGTTGGAGATCTAAACTTCTACAAACCAGGGGATAGAGAACCAACCACTAGACACCAAGGTGTCACTAGACAGCAAGTGTTGGAATCCCCAAGGCCAAACCTCTGTATATAATACTGCCTCCTCTACCTTCTCTAGGGTCTCCACCTGCGCCCTCAACCTCTGCCATAATGAGACACACTTTCCAAAAGTGCAGAGAATCCCCCCCAAGTCTGAGATCGCAATCATACAGCGGATGAGTTGTGGACCGCTCTCCAGGCCGAGTTTGAGCAATGGCTGTTTCGCCTGAGCCTGGAGCAAGGGAATGCCATGTGCTATTAAGGTGCAAACCTGGTGGAGGCCCTATGCTGGGGAAACCTCAGACATGTGCCTTGCATGGCTCGCATCCTCAACCTGATGGTACAGCAATTTCTTCACTACTATCCTGGTGTGGATGCGCTGCTGCAGAAACCACGGTCTCTGCGTGCTCACTTAAAATTATAAAAATGAGCAGTATCTTTAGTATATAAAGCAGACTATTAGACAATGAGCAAACTCCTTCATGATGATAGAGGCCACCATCTACTTAGCTTGCTGGTACTTTTCTGTGGGAATCAGCTAGTCTCCAACAAACCTGGAATATCCAGTGAATGGCACGCCACGGTTAGGTATTAGCATCCAGTACCAGAAGCGAAACAATCCACAATTTCCATACCTCAGGAATTTTATTTGGTAGACTGGTTGCCCAAACATTAGTTTCTCACAAAGGAAATGAAGACACTAAGTGGCAGTAGGTGCAAGTTTCTCAAGCATGACCTGTTTGTTATTGTTAGATATCAGAGGGAGAACATAACTGGGCTTTGCCAAGGTGTCATATTGCATGTTAAGTATTATAGACCCTGCACTTACGGCCTTATATTCTACAGGATGGTAGGGAAGGAGACAGTAGGCTGTGGAGTTGCATTAGCTCCCTTGGTGTTCAGGTGGCAGCAAGGCAATAGCAGGCTATAGGCTGTTTTGAAGAGATGGGTTTTCAGGTTCTGTCTGAAGGATCCGAATGTGCTGGCTACTCGTATGTGTTGAGGCACAGAATTCCAGAGGATGGGTGATATTTGGTAGAAGTCTTGGAGGCTACTGAGTGAGGAACAAATAAGTGTGGAGGAGAGAAGGAGGACCGGAGATTACGTGAGGTAATATATCGGAAGGTTAGTTCAGAGATGTACAGAGAGGAAAGGTTATGAATGGCTTTGTACATCAGTGTTAGTAGTTTGAATTGGATACACTGGGCAATTGGGAGCCAGTGAAGGGATCTTATAGATTGCAATCTTATAGATTGCTGGGGCAGTCCACAGTAAAAAGTTGCCATGGGGGCGTGTCCAGCAGCTCCCAGCCAGACATTTAGCTGTTCAGCTCCCGTGCCCCAAGGCTTATAAAGCGGCTCTTATCGGCATTTTCCAGGTCACTACCCCTCTATCTGAAAGCTGAAGCTACATGGACCATGAGGGATAAGAAGGAGATCAAAACTGCCCGAGGGAAACAAAAGAAAAGCCCTTTAAAGCTTACTAAGTTTTTCCCGGCACCAGAAAACATCCAAGATGGTGCCAGTAGATCCCTCCTTAGCGCATCTACGCACTTAATCACAGCGGCTTCGACAGACTATCTTCAGACGGGGACGTCCCCAGTACGCAGTCCAGCTTCAGTGTCGCCGACCGGAGAGTGCGAAAGACCAGCTTCCGCAGGCGGAGAAACGCCGATCGATATCAATCTCGGCCTAATTGCCACAGTGAGTTCTCCCTTCTTACCTCCGACTCCGCGGACTCCGCAGACACCGGAGGCACCCTTGCTGCTCGTGACAGACTGTGCTCAAGGTATGCAATCTAATGCCTCAGGGCCCATAATGGAATCGGCCATGCGTATATTACTAGGAGAACTAAAATCCTACATACAAAAGGATCTACAGTATGCATTTAATAACTTACAAAGGGAAATATCTCTTGTGGGGGAACATACTTCTCGTATGGAAAACAAAATGGTGGAGATAACCACCGCATATAATGAAATGGTGGATTTGGTTACAGCTAATGAGGAAGAAATAGGTGCGATTAAACTTAAAATGGCGGACATGGAGGATAGATCAAGCCGTAATAATATTAGGCTGAGAGGCATTGAAGAATCTGTTAAATCAGAAGACTTTAAGGATTTTCTAATGGATTACTTCTGTGGCTTGTTACCTGATGCATCATCATCAGACCTGTTGATTGATCGCGCACGCAGGCTGCATGAGCCTAAATCACTGCCTCCCTCAACCCCCAGGGAAGTCATAGTAAGGATTCACTTTTTTCATATAAAGGAGAAAATTATGGAGGTATGGTGTAACTCACCTACCCTCCCAGAGCGCTTCAATAATATTATTCCATTTACAGATTTATCTGCAGCCACTCTTGCCAGGAGGAAATCGTTTACTGACAGCACAAAAACTCAGAGACCATGGTATTCCGTATAAGTGGGGATTCCCTGTGAAACTGGTGATAACTACAAGTGGTCTGAAACATGTAGCATCTAACCCAGAAGAAGCACTTAATCTCTGTAAAGAGTGAAATTTAATCCCGCCTACTGATAACACTCAACCTTAAAGACCATCTCCACATCCCCTACAAGAAGAGTGGCAAAACACTCCAAGAAGAAGAATACGCAACACCTAAGACTGACTTTCTCTACCTTTTCTTGCTCACTACCTCCTCCATATTGAAAACTCTATGAGTCATCACTCTTTGGTCTAGTGACAGGGGTTCTGCCCTGGAAAATGGATATGTGTATGTGTGAACCTATGCTTTTTGTTTTTTTCTTGCCCATTTCAGGATACATCACATAAGAAGCCAAAGCTGGCTTGTATTTTCCAGAACTTTCCCATACTTGGACCCCATTACAATTTTAGGAATTACTCCTGAGCCAACTGGCATTTTGGTTACACTTTTTCAAGTTTGACAATAACATGAAAAACACACAAATTTTCTTGCTAATATACTCTGGTACAATCTGACATTATGCGAAACCTACCACCTTTATTGCAACTTTTATCTAAATTTTCTAATCAATCCTGCCCATAGCAATATGTCTAGTGTTGAGCGAGCATGAAAATGCTCGGGTGCTCGAAGCTCGGGCCGTGCTTGCCGTGATACTCGGGTGCTCGACCCGAGCAACGAGCCCAATGTTAGTCTATCGGAGACCCGAGCATTTTTGCGGCGGCACCCCTGGCAGTCTTTTAAAAGCCTAACAAGTGCCCAAAACGATAGTGACAGTGCTCAAATGACATGGGGACAGCATGAGGATCGCCCCAGGAGGCATTTCTGACCCCCAGGTCACTGCTGTCAACAACGTGGTCAGAGCTATTAGGCCACTTTTAAGGGCTCACAATAAAAAGTTAAAAAACGAAACTGAAACTGCTTTCCTGTGAAATATGTTAAGGAAGTTCCTTTCCAGGGTAAAGACTTGTGTATAAGGTAAAATAAATAACCAAAAAAAAAATACTCCTCCACACCTTGGGCTGTGTTCACAAGTAGCATTTTTTATGCGTTTTTGCACTTTTGTATTGCTTTCAACCGTGACAAATGCATTCACCGGGAAATGTCATTTTAACATTTTACAACCTTATCTGGCCATGTGCTGTGTGACACATGCATACAGTGCTGAAAAGACATGGGAACAGCATGGGGAAGACCCCTGGAAGCATCTCTGACACCCAGGTAACTGCCTAAAAGTATGCCCATCAGAAGTGATCCTTGCCGCATCAAAAGATGCAGACTTGCAACTATCCCTGTGCAAGTCCTTGTCCCAGGGCAGTGTTCAATTTTACCTCCCCCATTCCTTGCAATGCAAGCGCAAATATGCAGCCAACCACCCACCCACCCGCAGGCTGCAATACTATACTGCTAGCTTGCACTTGAAATGGGGCCTTTTAGTTTGGAGGAGGACGAAGCAGGCCACTACCTCATGGCTGCGTCGGCGGAGAGGTCTCCATACTCATTTCCCAGCCGCGACTATTTGTCCCGGGAACCTTACCCACACTTTTCTTAGCCTGGCCTGCTTTAGGGCAGCATTGGACGAGCCCACCAGACAACCAGAGACTCCTCCGGTGGGCCCTGGCTTCTCCATCAGAGGAGTTGAGAGAGCCAAGGTGAGGAGCATGATGATGATGATAGAAGTTAGCATCTGCTTTGTTTTCTTGGAATGCAAGCGGAAGTGTGCAGCCTGCCACCCACCCACCCCCAGGCTACAATGCCATACTGCTAGCTTGCACTTGAAATTGGGCCTTTTAGTTTGGAGGAGGTTGAAGCTGGCCACTACCTCATGGCTGCTTCGGCAGCGAGGTATCCATACCCAGTCCCCAGCCGCCCGGCGGCTGGGTGTCCACGCTCGGTCCCCAGCCGCCAGGGGGCGGCCGGGTGTCCATACTTGGTCCCCATACGCCCCGCGGCCGGGTGTCCATAAATGGTCCCCAGCCGCCCCTATTTCTCCTGTCAACTTCCCACACACTTTTCTTAGCTTGGACTGCTTTAGGGCAGCATTGGACGAGCCCACCAGACAACCAGAGACTCCTCCGGTGGGCCCTGGCTTCTCCATCAGAGGAGTTGAGAGAGCCAAGGTGAGGAGCATGATGATGATGATAGAAGCTAGCATCTGCTTTGTTTTCTTGGAATGCAAGCGGAAGTGTGCAGCCTGCTACCCACCCACCCCCAGGCTACAATGCCATACTGCTAGCTTGCACTTGAAATTGGGCCTTTTAGTTTGGATGAGGTCGAAGCTGGCCGCTACCTCATGGCTGCTTCGGCAGCGAGGTATCCATACCCAGTCCCCAGCCGCCCGGCGGCCAGGTGTCCATACTTGGTCCCCATACGCCCCGCGGCCGGGTGTCCATAAACTGTCCCCAGCCACCCCTATTTCTCCTGTCAACTTCCCACACACTTTTCTTAGCTTGGACTGCTTTAGGGCAGCATTGGACGAGCCCACCAGAGAACCAGACTCTTCCAGTGGGCCCAGGCTACTCCATCAGGGGTGTTGAGAGAGCCAAGGTGAGGAGCATGATGATGTTGATAGAAGTTAGCATCTGCTTTGTTTTCTTGGAATGCAAGCGTAAGTGTGCAGACTGCCACCCACCCACCCCCAGGCTGCAATACCATACTGATATCTTGCACTTGTAATGGGGCCTTTTAGTTTGGAGGAGGCCGAAGCTGGCCACTACCTCATGGCTGCTTCGGCAGCGAGGTATCCATACTCGGTCCCCAGCCGCCCCTATTTGTCCCGGTGCACCTTATACATAAGATTAAGCGCGCATACCAAAACATTACCTGTGCCCTCCCCAGTGCATTTAGTGGGAAGGACAGCCTATTCCGCTGTAGTGTGTGCATGCAAAACCCCTGTTCATGGTACATGCGAAGGTGCCTCCCACCCTGCACTAGTGTTGAGCCACCGCCTCAGTGTTCGAGTTCGGTTCGGTTCGTCGAACACTCGTATGTTCGCCGAACTGTTCGTCGAACACCTTCGAACACCATTAAAACCAATGGCAGGCAAACAAAAACACATAGAAACACATAGAAAACACTTTCAAAGGTGTCCAAAGCTGACAAACTGCTCAGAAGACACAACTGACGCATGGAAAAGTGACAAGTACATATAGTCATGCGAAAAGAAAAGAGGTGGAGGAGTAAAAGGAGGGGAGACACAGATATAGGCTTGTCATGCCCTTCTAAAACCAAAAAATTGCAAAGCCGACACTGCCAGTCCGTTCCTGCCCGTGTGACCTCCGTGTCGCCGGCTTTGTGCCAGAGCCGCGGTGGACCCTGATGGCCAGCCCCCTCTTCCAATACTGGTGCCTGCCCGCTGGTGGGTTGAGCGAGCCCCCCTGCGGTGGAGGCAGGTCTAATCTTTTTAATTTAAATTTTCTCTCTCATTTGAATGAGTACACTTTAAATCCTTTTACAAGGATCTATTGGAGGGCAAGTCTCATGCCAGCAGCCGCGCAAATCCAGCTCCAGTAGCGTCCACTAAAGCTGCTGCAGTTAAAAAGCTTTTATATGGATCGAGCTCGGCTGTCCACCGCAAGGCGTCCTGCCGCCAGTCCCAGCCCCTATGCCTTGGGGTGCCTCCCCGATGCTCTTCACTGAGTGTCCCGGGGGCCTGAACCATTTCCTTTGAAAAAATTAAGTGTCCAAACTACAGCTGGTGTAGCTTGCTTAACAGCTGAGATAATCTGCTGACTAGCAGACACTGCAACTAGGCACAAAGTATTTCCTGGGCTAGATGCAGTTAAAAATTTGTAATTAGATACTCTCGTTGGATGCTGAGAAAGCATTCCATAGAGTCTCCTGGCACGCCATATATTATTCTCTTTAAATGCTTGGGGTAGGGGTCTAGGGGACCCTTTTATAGGCAAAATCATGGCCCTGAATCGCAATACGTCACCTAGGCTGAAGATAAATGGAACATTTTCAACACCTTTCATAATCACCAATGGGACAAGGCAGGGATGTCCTCTGTCCCCTCTCTTATACATCCTAGTGACGGAGCACCTGCTCTCATCAATTCGCCATAACCCCAATATTAGGTGGATTGAGGTGGGAGGCATCGAGTACAAGTGCTCTGCAATTGCTGATGATGTCCTAGTATATTTCACTCAATCACATACATCCTTCCCTGCTGTTATGGCTGAAATAGATCACTTTGTTACATGGTCAAATTTTAAAATCAATGCAGCGAAGTCTGAGGCCCTCGATGTCTCGCTCCCCAAATCCATACAGGATTCCATCTAGTCCAACTTTCCCTTTGCCTTGCCCTCACAGGGTATCAAATACTTAGGAATTCCTATTCATAGAGACCTCTCCCATCTATGTTATCTTAATTTTGGGCCCTTTATTGAACAACTCCATACAGACCACGGTTGGCAAGTTAGAACTGTAAGATTCACTACGTGAACCACTGGTGTATTGTGGAAAAGCACATGTACACTGTGTTCCAAATTATTATACAAAAAGTGTTTAGGAGTGATAAGGTAAGAATTTTTTTGTTTGTCAGTTAAACTCATTGATGATGATGTGTGTCAGGGTTCTTTTTATCACTGTAAGCAATTGCAGACACCTGTGCTAATTAGTTTGGCAGGTGTGTCCAATGAAAGGCAAGACTACTTAAGAAGACTGTCTCACATTATTAAGCAGCCTACATTTTCTGCCAAAATGGGAAAGAAAAAGGATGTGTTGGCTGCTGAGAAGCAACAAATTGTGGAGTGTTTAGGTCAAGGCATTACTACAATCAACATTGCCAAGACACTTCATCCTGATCATCGCACAATCAAGAAGTATGTAGCTGATTCACAGTACACACGTGTGCGTGCTGATAAGGGAAAATTGAGGACTCTTTCCTACAGGCAAAAGGTTAAAAGAGAAGCGGCAAAAAAGCCTTGTCATAGCAGCAGACAAGTTTTTGAAGCTGCTGGTGCCTCCAACGTCCCCCGAACAACAAGATGCAGAGTCCTTCAGAGGTTTGCAGCTGTGCGTGAGCCATCCTGTCGACCTCCTCTATCCACTGCACACAAGCAGAAACAGCTCCAGTGGGCCAAACAATACATGAAGACTGACTTCAAAACTGTTTTGTTCACCGATGAGTGCCGTGCAATGCTCGATGGTCCAGATGGATGGAGTGGAGGATAGCTGGTTGATGGACACCCCATGCAAACTGTTATGATCTGCTACAAGCGCTAAGGAAAGAAAGGAGATCTGTCCCTACAATAGAACTATGCTAGATACCTACGATGTAACGGGGAACCTGATCCTGCCATCAGACCCGCTAAAGTCCTCGGCTAGTCTGTAAGAAGACCTATAGATGCAAGGGAAGGATCCCTACAAGAACTACAGACTGGGATAAAGTTGGACACCTCCTAGCAGAAATTGTAGCAGTAAAAGACAAACACACAACATAGGACATAAAGGTCTGAAGACCTAGCTAAACTGACAGAGAAAGGTAACTAAGCACCAGGCTAGCTTAAGAGTAGAAATTATAATGAAGTCCAGCAAGGCCAGGAGGGCGGAGCAGGATTAAATAGGCAAAAAAGGTCATGTGACCAGCAAGATAGAACTCTCCTGTTAGGTTTTTTCTAACACAAACACGGCTACGGCGCCAACAAGGAGGAGGTAGAATAATGTTTTGGGCTGGAATCATGGGGAGAGAGATTGTCAGCCCCTTTAGGATCCCTGAAGGGGTAAAGATGAACTCCATAATGTATGTGGAGTTTCTCAAACAGCACTTCCTGCCATGGTTCAAGAAGAAGAACCGTGTATTCCACAGCAAGATCATTTTCATGCATGATAATGCACCGTCTCATGCTGCACATAACACATCTGCATCTCTGGCTGATATGGGCATAAAAGGGGACAAACTTATGGTGTGACCCCCATGCTCCCCTGACCTCAACCCCATTGAGAACCTCTGGACCATCATCAAAAAGAGTGTCTATGATGGCGGGATGCAGTTCACATCTAATCAACAGCTCTGGGAGGGTATTCTGTCCTCATGCAAAACAATTGAAGCAGAAACCATCCAAAACCTGACAAATTCAATGGATGAGAGAGTTCAGAAGCTCCTTTCGAACAAGGGGTCCTATGTGCAAATGTAACATCACCTAGAATAAAGTTTTGAGTTGAAAACTGTTTGATTTCAGTTTCTAATAACCTGCTAATGCTTATAATTTCAAAAATGACAATTATTTTGTTCTTTATTAAAATGAAAAGGTTGATCGAAGAGTGTGGGGGATCTAAGAGTGTGGCAACCCAGTAGTCAGGATTACTTCGAATTCTGACAATCTGAGGGTCATGTTGCAGGTAGTGCAGCAAGAAGGCACTCAAGTGTCTTGCGCATCTAGGAGACCCAAAATTATTTTCCCGGCTAGAAGCAGCTAAAAATTATTATTAATTTGAAAGCTGGTGGAGATTAGTATAGATGGCCTAATAGAATCAGTACTGCAAACTGCTTCAAAGCCCAAATTATTTTCCAGCCAAGATACAGATAAACATGATTAGTAATTTGAAAGCTTAAAACGGTTGGTGAGGTGATTTTAACAAATCATCAAGCTTTTACTCTCCCCAGGATGACACAGGGGTATAAAAGTCGTTTCGGATCCATGATTTGTTCATCTTTATGAACGTGAGTCTGTCTACATTATCAGTGGAGAGCCGCATGCGCTTATCTGTCAGCACACCACCAGCAGCGCTGAACACACTTTCAGACAGAATGCTGGCTGCGGGGCATGACAAGATCTCCAAGGCGTAACTGGCGAGCTCCGGCCATTTATCCAGATTGGTAGCCCAAAAAGAGCAAGGGTCCAGTGACACAGTCATGGCTTCAATGTTTACTTGGAGATATTCCTGTACCATCGTCTCTAGGCGTTGACTATGTGTCAGACTAATTGTCCCCTGTGGCCTTGCAAAGGATGGGCTAAAAAAGTGGTGAAATGATTCCGCAAAATTGATGTTACCAGCAAATATTGTGTTTCTGTTACGTTTTGAGTGCTGAACACTCGACGGTCCCACGGTTGGCAAGTTGGAACTGTGAGATTCACTACGTGCACCACTAGTGTTTTGGGGAAAAGCACATGTAAGATTCTGCAACAGTCTCTGCTGATAGTCCTGCATGCGTGCATCTCTTTCTATGGCAGGAATAATTTCTGCAAATTTACTATTGTACCGAGGATCTAACAGTGTGGCAAACCATTAGTCTGGATTATTTCTAATTCTCACAATTCGAGGGTCATGTTGCAGGTAGTGCAGCAAGAAGGCACTCATGCGTGTTGCGCATCCAGGAGCACCAAGTCCCTGTTGTGTTGGTGGCGAGGTAACAATCATGCTTCCTTCCTCTGCCCTCTCCCCACAACCTCGCACAACAGAAACGTGATCAAGGTCTCCCTCATCTGATGAGTCCTCCATCAGTTCGTCCTCCACTTCTTCCTGGGGTCCTGAACCTTCCTCACTAGTTTGGCTGCTACCATGCGCCCTGATAAAACCATCTCCCCCACCCTCACATGCCTGCCGCCTTGGTGCTGCCGACCATCTGGACCTTGCAGATGTTAGCCTTTCCGCATGCAACTCCTCCTCCTCTACTTCCTCCACCTCCTCTTGTGCCACCACCTGACTCCGAATTCTGTTTAACATGTGCTCCATCATGTAAATCACCGGAATAGTCATGCTGATAATGGCATCGACAGCACTAAACAAATTCGTCGCCATTTCAAAACTGTGCAGAAGGGTGCATAGGTCCCTGATCTGAGACCACTCCTCCAGCGTGATCTGCCCCACCTCTGGATCTCGTTGGCCCAGGCTATACGTCACAACGTATTGCACCAGGGCTTTTCGGTGCTGCCACAGTTGCTGCAACATGTGAAGAGTTGAATTCCACGGGGTAGGCACATCGCATTTTAGCCGGTGAAGTGGCAGGCCCAACGACTTCTGTAGAGATGTAAGTCACTGAGCTGCAGGATGCGAATGGCGGAAGTGAGCACACAGCGACCGTGCCCTCTGCAGAAGGTCATCTAGTCCGGGATAGTGGGCTAAAAATTGCTGGACAACCAGGTTCAACACGTGAGCCATACAAGGCACGTGTGTGACATTGCCCCAGCGAAGGGCCGCACCCAGGTTTGCAGCATTGTCGCACACGGCCTTCCCTGGTTTCAGGTCCAGTGGAGGCAACCATTCATGAAACTGGTTCTCCAGAGCTGACCACAACTCCTCAGCTGTGTGACTCACATTTCCCAGACATTTCAAAGTAAAAACCGCGTGATGACGTTGAGCCCTGCTGCCACCATAGTAAGGAGGTGTGCAGGATCCCTTCTAAGCAGTTAGAAAGCTTGTGGCATGACCAGACAGGCTTTGGGTGCAGGTGGAGGACCGAGAGGAGGTTGAGGAGGCAGAAGCAGTGGAGGCACTTTGAGATAAAGAGGATTGAGGCACAACTCGTGGGGACGGCAAGACTTGGACAGCAGCCCCTTGTCCTGCTGTCACCATAGTTACCCAGTGCCCAGTCAGCGACATGTAACGCCCCTGTCCATGCCTACTAGTCCAAATGTCTGTGGTGAAATGCACCCTGTCACACACAGAGTTTCTCAAAGTAGCGGTGATGTTGTGTGCGACATGCTGGTGGTGCGCAGGCACACCTTTCTTTGAGAAGTAGTGCTGACTGGGCATCTGGTACTGGGGCACTGCGATGGACATAAGGTCTCGAAAATCCTCTGTGTCCACAAGGCGGAAAGGAAGCATTTCTGTAGCCAAGAGCTTGCAGATGGTGAAATTCAACCTCTTAGCTTTCTCATGGCTAGGAGGAAATGGTCTTTTACTTGTCCACATCTGAGGGACCGAGGGCTGGCTGTTGTGCTTAGACGGGGTTGAGAAGGGTGTCCCCGGCAAACTGCCGGTCTGTGAGGAAGATGCAGGTGGACATGTTAGGTTGCCTTGATCCAAAGGTGGTGCTATCGATGTCGGACAGCGCTGAACACCAGCTGGTGTTTCCACCTCCAAAGAAAATGATGACCTGCCAATCTCGCTGGCTGTTGCGGGCAAAGAGGTGGCAGGTCTGCGTCCCAAAAAACAGGTGTGACTGCTGTCCCCCCAGTCACAGAGGATGAAGAGGCCGCGGATGCACAAGATGTGGCAGACGGCGGTTGGCCCAGCCGGCTAGGCCGCATTTAGCACAGTGAGCTTCCCACTGCAACTTATGCTTCATATCCATGTGCCGGTTCATGCATGAATTTCTCAAACTATGTATTTTTTGGCCTCTACTTAGCTTTTGCTGACAAATGTTACAGATAACACAAGTTGGGTCATCTTTATCGATCTGAAAAAATGCCCAGGCTATGCAAGGCTTAGCACCCATGCGACCTGAAGAGCCACCACGACTTGCGGTGAGAGGCAGAGTTGTGTTTGAGGATGCAGTTGTTGACGTGCTTCCAGTACTACGTCTCTGTCCAGGAAGGTGCAACATGACCTCATCGTCACTAGCATCCTCCTCCACCTCCTCTGCTGACCTCATCTCTTGGCTGACTGTGGGTTGACAGTAAGTGGGATCTCCAATCTCATCATCATCACCCTGTGCGTTATGACACCCGTCGTCCTCAGAGCCAACCTGTTCCTGCCCGGACAAAAAACGAAAGTTGTCGCTCCAATCAGGTATTTGAGTCTCATCATCGTCTTCCTCATTGTCTCCACCAACAGGAGTTACAGTTTGGGAATGAGGGTCTACATTATGGTCAGAACCTTCTGCGTCTAGTCCTGGATCCGACTCATAAAGATTCTGGGCATCAGTGCAGATCATTTCCTCGTCTGGATTCACAGAAGCACTGGAGTCGACCTCTGATTCCCAGACTATAGTATGAGTAAACAGCTCTGCAGACTCAACCATCTGTTTTACCTCATACTTAGACGGGCAGCTGGAGATTTGGGAGCTGTGAGGAAGCAAGTGCGATTGGGGTGACACCTCTGAGGACTGGAGTATTTGTGATGTTGAAGTTGAGGTGGAGGAGAGCCCACTTAAAGGAGCACTTGATATCCATTGAAGCACCTGCTGTTTTTGTGCCTCATTTGGAATTTGTAGCGATTGGCGTGGCCGTAGGAAAGGGATCTTATCACATGGTCCGCTAAAAGAAGTAGACATCTTAGTTTGGCTGGAAGATGGTCTTTCTTCTGCAGATGTTACTGTTGCTTTAAAACCTACCCCACGGACACAACCTTTTTTTCCCTTCCCAACACGCCTATTCCCCTTTCCACCAGCAGCAGGCCTTTTTCCACTCATTTTGGTGGTTAACTAATTCACAATTCTTGAGTTGTTTGCACAAAAAAAAAATGGATGGGAACCGAGCAGAGCTGAGTGGCCAAATTGTGGTATTAGCCCAAAAGTATTGGCTGGGCTGGATGCAGATAAAAATTATTTTGAATTTGCAACCTGATGGAGGTTAGTATAGATGGACTAATAGAACAAGTCCCACACACTGCTAGAAGCTGAAGCCCAAATATTTTTTCAGAGCTAGATGCAGATAAAAATTATTTTGAATTTGCAACCTGCTGGAGGTTAGTATAGATGGACTAATAGAACAAGTCCCACACACTGCTACAAGCCGAAATATTTTTTCAGAGCTAGATGCAGAAAAAAGTTATATTGAATTTTCAACCTGATGGAAGTTAGTATAGATGGACTAATAGAACAAGTCCCACACACTGCTACAAGCTGAAGCCCAAATATTTTTTCAGAGCTAGATGCAGATAAAAATTATTTTGAATTTGCAACCTGCTGGAGGTTAGTATAGATGGACTAATAGAACAAGTCCCACACACTGCTACAAGCCGAAGCCCAAATATTTTTTCAGAGCTATATGCAGATAAAAATTATTTTGAATTTGCAACCTGGTGGAGGTTAGTATAGATGGACTAATAGAATGATGCTATGCCCAAAAGGTTTTACTTCACTAGGTGCAGTAAAAAAATTTGTATTCTATACACAGGTGGTGAAGCTTGCAACACAGATAGGCTACTCCACTGACTAACACACACTGCAAGAGGCCAAAAAGGATTTGCTTTGCTAGATTTAGCCAAATGCTGTGAAAAAAACTTGCACAGCACTGGCACAGACCTACCTGGCAAAAAGTGATAGGAACTGATGTAACCTAGCCCTGAAAAGGACTGCAATTACAATTAGTCTTTACTCCCAACCTATCTATTTAAGAGCACAGACCTTCCAGATAAAAGTGATAGGAACTGATGTAACCTAGCCCTGAAAAGGACTGCAATTACAATTAGTCTTTACTCCCAACCTATCTATTTAAGAGCACAGACCTGCCTGATAAAAGTCGTAGGAAATGATGTAACCTAGTCCTTAAAATGACTGCAATCACAACTATTCCCTACTCCCAAGCTATCTGTAGATTTGTGCGAAAATTGGCTTCAAATTAACAAAGTATAGCACACACAGCAACAGCGGTGCCGTCTAACACGCAGCTGCAGCAGTGAGAAAATGGTGGCGACGCGGAAAATGGCTGGGTCTGATAGGGCAAGGACATGTGACATACACTGCAAATGACACATGCCCTTGCTTGTGTGAAAAAAAGCAGTTCGCTCTGTGTGTGCGCTGCTGATAGGCTTGCAGATTGCACCTCCCCACTGTAAATGCGAGAAAGAGAAAAAATAATGGAGATCTTCATTATTTCTGCAGAGATTCATCCCCTGCCCCTCCCCCTGCCCCACTGTACACTCAAACTGCGTATTAACATTAATTTTCAGTATTACTGAGAAAAAATCCAGTTATGATTTTGGTGCACGAACAGTTATCGAACATAACCTCGAACAGCCGAAGTTTTTTCAAATCGTTCGGGTTCGCCGAACGGCTCGAACACTGCCCAAAACAGCTCGAATTTGAGATTGGTGAACAGTTCGAGTCGAACACCGCTTATCTCTACCCTGCACCTGTCGTTGCAGACTTGCAGCTATCCCCGTTCAAGTCCTTGTCCCAGGGCAGTTTTCAATTGTACCTCTCCCATTTCTTGCAATGCAAGAGCAAGTATGCAGCCTGCCACCCACCCACCCCCAGGCTGAAATACCATACTGCTTGCTTGCTTGCACTTTAAATTGGGCCTTTTAGGCATGTGGAGGCGGAATCTGGCCACCACGTCATGGCTGCATTGGCGGCCTGGTATCCATACTCAGTCCCCAGCCGCCCGGCGGCTCGGTGTCCACACTTGATCCCCAGCCGCCAGGGGGCGGCCGGGTGTCCATACTCGGTCCCCAGCCACCCCGCGGCCGGGTGTCCACACAAGGTCCCCAGCCGCCAGGGGGCGGCCGGGTGTCCATAAACGGTCCCCAGCTGCCCCTATTTCTCCTGTCACCTTCCCACATACTTTTCTTAGCCTGGCCTGCTTTAGGGCAGCACTGGAAGAGCCCACCAGAGAACTAGACTCCCCAGGGGGCACTGGCTTCTCCATCAGGGGAGTTGAGAGTGCCAAGGAGAGGAGCATGATGATGATGATAGAAGTTAGCATCTGCTTTGTTTTGTTGTAATGCAAGCGCATGTATGTAGTAGCGGCTAGGCCAGAGGTGGTCAGCGTTTTGGCGCATATCCTACCTCCTCCTAGGATTGCTGGATGTTTTCCTGCTACTATCCCAGTACTATGACTCCCGTTAAAACAAAGCTTTACGTGATAAATGATGGATGAGGTGGTGGCAAAGGAGAAAGAGCAGGAGGAACAGGGACCATTCACATCAATATCAGGCTAGTCAACCACATATGTCTTGTAGGATATGTTTCTGTAACAAAAGGAGCGGTTCGGCTACACAGTTATAGGGCATACAGTGAGTGCAATGCCTACCAAAAATTTCGAGGCACTCCAATTACCCTTGGAAATGACATGGAGGTCAGAGGGCCTTAACTAAACCGTTTTTTCCATTTATAGCAACTGGGTCTCCTGTACACTGTTGGCCTAAGCAGTGAATGGAAGGCTTTCCAAAAATTATGAGGAATTGCAATGCCCCTTGAAACAGACGTGGATTACAGCGTACTAAAAACTTTCTACCCATTATTGGGGAGTGGGTCTCTCCTTAGTTTTCGCCTGTGCATTGAAAAGCAAAAGCTGACTAAAATTAGGAGGAAATGCAATGCCCGTTGGAAGAGTCGTGGAGGTTAGAGGTAATTAAAAACAAAATTTCAATGCCCCTTGGAAGAGCTGTAGAGTTCAAAGTGGTTTAACAAGACGGTTTTAATGCCCCTTGGAAAGAGACGTTGAGGTCACAGTAACTAAACAAGACGGTTTTAATGCCCTTCGAAAGAGACGTAGAGGTCACAGTAGCTTAACAAGACGGTTTTAATGCCCCTCGGAAGAGACGTGGAGGTCCCAGTAGCTTAACAAGACGGTTTTAATGCCCCTTGTAAAAGTGGTGGAGGTCACAGTAGCTTAACAAGACTGTTTTAATGCCCCTCGAAAGAGACGTGGAGGTCACAGTAGCTTAACAAGACTGTTTTAATGCCCATCGGAAGAGACGTGCAGGTCACAGTAGCTTAACAAGATGGTTTTGATGCCCCTCGGAATAGACGTGGAGGTCCCAGTAGCTTAACAAGATATTTTTAATGGCCCTTGGAATAGTGGTGGAGGTCGCAGTAGCTTAACAAGACCGTTTTAATGCCCCTTACAAGAGCCATACAGTACAGCATCTTAAAAATATTATTCCCATTATTGGGGAGTGGGTCTCCCACAGTCTTTGCTTATGCCTTCCAAGCAAAAGCTGACAAAAATAAGTACGGAGGAACTTTCAATAATAGCCACACGGACCACGGACACCCTGGTGATATAGTGGTGGTGGAGGCTGACGATAAGGAGAAGAATATAAAACAGCCGAAATGAGGAAGCGTATACCCATGTGTGGGTGTGAAGCGGTGCATGTGAATTCACCTCCCGAAATAACACAGTGGATTTGACTTTGTTACTCTGCTGTCATTTGGTGGTGATGAGAAGTTTGGCCCAATCCAGCCCTTGTTCATTTTGATAAGGGTCAGCTTGTCAGCATTGTCAGTTGACAGGCAAGTGCGCTCATCAGTTATAATTCCCCCAGCGGCACTAAAAACACGCTCCGATAACACGCTAGCTGCAGGGCAGGCCAGGACCTCCAAGGCATACAGAGCGAGTTCATTCCAAGTGTCCAGCTTGGATACCCAATAATTAAAAGGCACAGAGGAATCACGGAGGATGCTGGTACGGTCGGCAAGGTACTCCCTCGCCATCTTTTGAAACTTTCCACTCCTTGTGAGAGTACCCCGCGCCTCAGGGTCTGTCCGAAGGGAGGGTCTGAGAAAACTGTCTATCATGCATGTATGCTTTGGTTGGGCACCGAACTGTGACCTCTGCTGCTAGCGTGTTCAGATGGGAATTTTTTTAACCGTTCTGCAGCAAGGGCCTTCTGGTACTGCCCCATTTTTGTAGACCTCTCCACCTCAGGAATAAGAGAGTGAAAGTTCTCCTTGTAGCGGTGGTCTAAAAGTGTCACCAACCAGTAATGACTGTCACCCAACATTTTGACAACGCGCGAGGGTCACGGTTAAGGCAGAGTAACATAAAGTCAGCCATTCATGCCAGACTGGTAATGGGCAAAACTTCCGTGTCCTCACCAAGATGACTACTGACCATGCTCTCCTCCTCCTCCTCCTCCCCCCTGTCCTCAGGCCACCCATGCTGAACCGATGGTATGACAGTTGTACAGGTACTACCCTCTACAGCGCATCATACAAGCTCCTGTTCTTTCTCCTCCTCCTCCTCCTCCTCTCCCTCATTGTCCCCCAATGCACGTTGGGATGAGATGAGACTGGGCTGTGTGTAATCGACCGCTACGGCTTCTTGATCCATCTCATCATACTCTGGCTGCAAGGCCTCCTCTTTAATTCTCTGCAGAGAGCGTTACAAAAGACAGACAAGCGGAATGCTGACGCTAATGATGACGTCATCGCCACTCACCATCTGGGTGTACTCCTCAAAGTTTGTCAAGATGGAACATATGTCAGACATCCGGGTCCACTCCTGAGGTCTTATGTGTGGAGTCTGACCTGAATATCGATGGCCTTGTTGCAGCTGGTACTCCACAACTGCTCTCTTCTGCTCACAAATCCTTTGCAACACGTGGAGGGTAGAGTTCCAACGTGTGGGGACATCACACACCAGTCGGTGTGCCGGAAGCTTCAAACGCTGCTGCAACACAGCAATGGCGGCGGAAGCTGTAGCCGACTTGCGAAAATGAGCTGACAGGCGGCGTACTTTGATGGGGTACGATTTAAGAAACCTCTGAACCACGAGGTTAAGCACCTGAGCCAGGCACGGTACATGTGTGTTCTCGCCACACCTCAGAGCCGCCTTCAGGTTACGGCCATTGTCACACACGGCCATGCCTGATTGTAGGTTCAGCGGTCTCAGCCACACATCTGCCTGCTATTTCACAGCTGTCCACAACTAACAAGCAGTGTGAGGTTTCTCACCTAAGCTTATGAGTTTCAAAACAGCCTGTTGCCGCTTGGCGGAGGCAGTACTGCAGTGCTTCTAGCTTGTAACTGATGTGGTGATATCTGAGATGGAGGCTGAACATGAGGAGGAGGAGGAGGATGATGATGCGCAGGAGCTGTACACTGTGGGGGCAACTCTGACTTGCATAGGGCCCGCAATCCTCGTTGTGGGGAGGATGTGTTCCGTCCCAAGGTCCGACTGGGTCCTGGCTTCCACTATGTTTACCCAGTGTGCCGTCAGGGAGATGTACCGTGCCTGGTCACAAGCTCTTGTCCGTTGTCGGGTGGACTCTCCCAGTAACTGCGTTGTTGAGGGCACGGAAGATGTTTTGGGACACGTGCTTGTGTAGTGCGGGGATGGCACACCGGGCAAAATAGTGTCGGCTGGGGACCGAGTACCGAGGGACGGCCACCGCCATAAGGTTGCGGAAGGATTCCGTCTTCACCAGCCTAAAAGGCAGCATTTCCAACGCAAGCAGTCGTGAAATGTGCGAATTTAGGACTGTGGCCTGTCGGGCGTTAGCTGCGAATTTCCGCTTGCGTTCAAGGGCTGGGATATGGACAACTGAATGCTGCGTTGGGATGTGGACGTGGACGTTGATGCTGTTTCTTGAGAAACTGCATAACAAGTGAAGACTGAGAGGAGGGGGCATCTTTTCATGCAGTATGGACAGGGGATTGTCTTGCACACACAACAGGTGGTTCTATTGCACGCACAACAGCGGAAGAAGCAGTGGTGACACCTGCTGACACTGGTCGTGGACCCTGGGGTTCACCCCACAAAGTCGGGTGCTTTGCTGCCATGTGCCTGATCATGCTGGTGGTGGTCAGGCTGGTAGTTTTGTCACCCCTGCTGATGCTGGCCTGGCAGGTGGTACAAATGACATTTTTGGTGTTATCAGCAGAGTCTTTAAAAAAATTCTAGACTCTGGAAGACCTACAGTTTGTACTGGCAATGTCACTAGTGTTGGTTTTACGTGGAACTGTTGCCTGCCTTCTGTGTGTGGCCACCACACTGCTTCTTCCTGCCTGTTGGGATACTCTGCCTCCCTCACCCTGTGTGCTGCTGGCCTCACTCTGCATGTCCTCCTGCCACCTTGGGTCAGTTACTAGGTCATCTACCACCTCCTCCTCTTCCACTTGCGCACCACGATCCTCCTCCTCACTTCCTGGCAATTGTGTCTCGTCATCGTCCAACTCTTGTGACAAATTGCCGGCGTCGACTTCCTGTGGCCGTGGCTGTTCAAATATTTGGGCATCGCTACATGGGAACTCCTCTTCCACCACTTCAAGCGTATCAGGCGAGGGGCACAAACTCTTCAGAGTGTCCAAGTGTGCGATCAGTTGCTCTCTGACGACACTCGGCATGGTGGGAGGAAGGAGCATCAGGGTGAGGAGGAGTATGGGGTCGAGACTCACGGCTACTAAGATTTGACCGTGTGGAAGACAGACCGGAGGTGGTGGTGCCTAGGTGACTGGAAGTATTATCTGCTATCCAATTAATAACCTGTTCACACTGATCAGTTTGCAATACTGGTGTTGTTCTGTGCTTCCCTAGTAATTCGGTCAAGAAGTGGGAGCGAGAAGATGTGGCTGTTGGTTGTGGCACATTTTCACCTTGGCCACGGCCCCGTCCTCTGCACTCACCATCACCAGAACATCCAGTTCCACGTCCCTTGCCCCGCGTCTTGCCCATTGTAAAGGAAGTAAAATAGCTTACATTCGCACTTTCAATGGAAAAAGGGTAATAAAAAGTATATCAGAACCGTGGAAGAGGAAAATCACAGTTCTAATTCTCTGGCCTACACCCGACTCTTCTAAACAATCTGAACAATCAGGGAGAAACTATTAATGTTTTTCATTACGGAAAAATTAACAAAAGCTGAATAATAGAGATTTTTTACCGTGGAACAGCAAAACCACAGCTATAATTTACTGGTGTATACCAGACTTTTTTTAAATATATATATTTGCGGCTGAACAGTGAGCGACACCCTCAAACTGATTTTTTTAGATACAAATGGCCCAAAAGTGGATAATACAGAGGTTTGAACCGTGGAACTGCAAAACCACACTTCTGTTTCTCTGGCCTACACCAGACTATTTTCAACAGATATATTTGTGTCTGAACAGTCACAGACACACTTTTTTTTTCTTTTTTTTTTGGTGGGGAGAGGGGGGCACCAAAAGGATAATAAGACGGGTATTTGTACAGTGTGAAGGAGGAAAAAAAAAAAAGGATTTAGATGAAAAAAAAAAGATTTTTCCTCTTCCCCGAGACCTGGAGCTAAGTCCAGCAATTTCAGCAACAGGAGCACACAGGACTGTAATGCAGAGTTTGCTGGTATATCCACTGCGTCTCCTATACAGCCTGCCTGCCTGCATGCCTGATATCTGGGATGGATATTAGTCCTGAGAAGGACTGTTTGTTTGATCTGGCAGCCTTTACAGACCCTACACTAACTATTTCGCAGTATATATCTCTTCCTAAATCTGCAGCGCTGTCCCCACACTGTCTGATCCCAACGGTTTGTGTCCAAGGTGGCGGCGCCCGGTTTTAAATACTCGAGGTGACGCTGTGCGGCCAGCCAAACAATGTAATGCCCACAACCAACATGGCTGCGGCATTACAGTGACTGGCTGGCAATCCCTGCATGTTCCTTTCTCTCTGTAAAGAGCGCCAAACATGCAGGGCGGAGACCCGAGCTCCCGCCTGAGTAACCCGGAAATGCTTGGTGCTCGCCGAACATCCCAAGTAGCGTGATGCTCGGGCGAGTACCGAGCAGTGTCGAGCATGTTCGCTCAACACTAAATATGTCCTATATTGATAATGGTGAGTAAGATTGTATCTGTCAATGCCAAGGGATTAAACTCCCCATACAAAAGGTGTCTACTGTGGGAAGAAGCTACCCAAATAAACGCAGATATCTTATGTGTTCAAGAGACACACCTTAATAATATTGACCTTACTAGACTAAAAAATAATTATTTCCTCATATAATTTCAGCTCCTGCAGCAAAAAAGAAAGGGGGAGTCTCTATCGAGAGTAGAGACTCGGTTGCGTTCACTATAGATAAACAGATCATAGATGATAATGGTAGATATATTATTTTGAAATGCCTAATTAATAATATACAATACACATTGGTCTCCCTCTATACACCGAATGTACACCAGCATAAATTCTTTAAAAAAAAGTACCCTTTCCATAAAAATAGGACAAGTTCTCTTATCATAATGGGGGACTTTAACCTATCCCTATGGCCCTCTATGGATACTACTCCACAAAATGTAACGAACAATCCCAATCAACTAACACAATTCCTTCATGCACATGAGTTGTATGATATTTGGAGATTGCAGGACCCTTCAGAAAGGGACTATACATTTTTTTTCACATCTCATAGATTTATCTATTAGAAAATATTCTATTCTTGTATAAATTTTATCCTAACCAAAGTAGATAAAGCTAGAATATCTGACATTAATTGCTTAGATCATGCACCTATTACCTTAACAATACATGAACATTTCCTCTCATTTCCTAACCCAATTTGATGTCTCAACAACTATATACTAAAGCACCCCTCATATGCACCACATATTTTTCAGTCCATTGAGGACTATTTTGAAATTAATGATAATCAAGAAGTTTCAGACACCACTGTGTGGTGTGTCCATAAAGCAACGAGGCCAGTTCATTAAACAAACATCACATAACAAAAGAAATAGACAACTCCTATACACATCTATGCAGAGTAAACTAGGCACTCTTTACAGATTAAACAAGATCTCGTTCTCTAATACAAGAGCTCTAGAAATCTCTCAACTTTACAGCCAACTTCATGAGATGAACTTATATAACCATAAACAAGCACTTAAAAACTCATAATGTCCTTCTATTGGCAAGGTAACAGACCAGGAGCTCTTTTAGCCAAACAAATCAAATTGAATCTCTTAAATCTCGCATACAACACTTACTATCCACAAATAACTCTAAACTAATGGATCCCCAAGACAAAGTTAATGAATTTGCATCCTTCTACCATAATCTGTATTACCTGAAACTAGATGACAACTCCTCCGAACCCAACCCTGATAAAATATTGTTCTTTTTAGATAATATACAACTTCCACAACTAGGCCTTGTGTTTTTGATCGTTGTCATGTTGGAACATTCACGTACATCCCATGCGCAGCTTCCGGGCTGATGAGTGCAAATTTGCCTCCAGTATTTGCTGATAATTTGCTGTATTCATCTTTCCTTCAACTTTTACCAAGTTTCCTGTGCCATTGTAGCTCACACATCCCCAAAACATCAGCGATCCACCTCCCTGCTTTACTGTAGGAATGGTGTTCTTTTCATCATAGACCTTGTTGACCTCTCTCCAAATGTAACGTTTATGGTTGTGGCCAAAGAGTTCAATTTTGGTCTCATCACTCCAAATTACCTTGTTCCAGAAGTTTTGAGGCTTGTCTCTGTGCTGTTTCGCATATTGTAGGTGAGATGCTTTGTGGCATTTGCGCAGTAATGGCTTTCTTCTGGTGACTCGACCATGCAGCCCATTTTTCTTCAAGTGCCTCCTTATTGTGCATCTTGAAACAGCCACATGGCTAGTTTTCAGAGAGTCCTGAATTTCAGCTGATGCTATTTGTGGATTTTTCTTTGCATCCCGAACAATTTTCCTGGCAGTTGAGGCTGAAATTTTTGTTGGTCTACCTGACCATGGTTTAGTTTTTACAGAGCCCCTGATTTTCCATTTGTTAATTACAGTTTGAATGCTGCTGACTGGCATTATCAATTCCTTGGATATTTTTGTATCCCTTTCCTGTGTTATACAGTTCAAATACCTTTTCCCATATATCCGTTGACAATTCTATTGCTTTCCCCATGACTCAAAATCCAGAAATGTCAGTGGCTGGATGAAAGATGGAAGAATCTGTCTGGATCCCAGAAATTCTCTCAGCTTTTATGCACACACACTGATTACAAGCAAACAGGTCACAGGTGAGGATGTTACCTTTAGTAGTCATTCAAACCCATTTGTGTCAAATTCTATGGCCAAAATCACCAGGGTATTTGAACTTTTGATAAGGGTAATTTGGATGTTTTTGGTTTAAAAAGAGAAAACACAGTAGTTTGACAATAAATGGCTTCACCCAACCAATAACCATGATTGGAGAACAAGTTTTTTTTTGTTATCATTCATATTCTCTGAAACAAGGCGAAGAAAGGAAAAATTCTACCGGGGTATGTAAACTTTTGAGCACAAATGTATGTTGTTTTTTTTTATTATGGCAATTAAGATTTTCCACAATTATTCCAGTTACTCAGTCACCCCCTATAAAAGCGGCTATTAACACCTGGATAAATTAAAAGGTGGGTAGTGTATTATTACTACTTAACCTAAATAAATTGCCTAAATCAGTATGCAAATAAATTATTATTGGAAAACTGGGGACACAAAGGTGTCTCAAATATAAGGGAAATTATGCAAGCAAATGTGGTACTTCTCTACTCAATATTAGTAGAAAAATTTCAAATTTATAAGAGATTTTTTTTAAAACATCTCCAATTAAGACATTTTAAAGACCAAATTAAGAAGCATAAGCCCCCCTTAAAATCTATGTATGAACATTACTTCTGTAACAATAAGGACTCAAGCAAAGGAATCTCAAAAGCATATAAGGCTATTAACTCTTTAACCTTGACTAACAAGCTTCCATTTGTGGATAAATGGAGTAAGGACTTAGGATGCATTTATAGAGAATAAAAATGGTCACATACTTTTCAATTACACAAACAAACATGGCATTGTATAAATCACGTAGAGTCATCTAGAAAATTGAAGTATAGATGCTATTACACCCCTTACAGATTGAGTAAAATATTCCCACATGCAAATATTGAATGTTGGAGATGCTGTGAGTAGTGATGAGCCACTGCACAGTACTCGCCTGACCATCACTGTGCTCGATGAGCTCGGAGCTCGATTAATATTTCAGGGTTGCCCGGGCGGGAATTCGGGCCTCCTCCCTGGATGTTTAGCACTCTTTAGAGAGCCAATGAACATGCAGGGATTGCCTGCCATGCACTGTAATGCCGTAGCCATGTTGGTTGTGGGCATTACAGTGATTGGCTGGCCGCACATAGTCATCAAGTGTATATAATACCGGGCGCCGCCATGCTCATCACAGTCTACCCCAGAATCATGCAAAGTAGGGAGAATGGCTGCTGTGTGAGGGAGAGATTTGCTTTTTCATAGTTAGTATAGGTATTCCACAACATATATCTATATCCATCTGAACCAACAGTCCTTCTGAGGACTAAACCAGCTGCATATAATTAGTGGCAGGCAGGCAGTGTATGTGGCAGACTGCAGTGTATAATACAGCACAAGAGGGTCCATTTAATGTCCTGTCTGCTGCAGCTGTAATAATTACAGATATTTATAGACATAGCCAGATATATCAGGGGCCAAGGGCAAATTTTTTTTTTATATTAACCCTGGTTATTTGCTTAAAAAGCAATCCAGAGTACATCATTTTTCTGGTGACTGCAGAATAAAGCCAGATCTATTCCATATCTCAGTGATAAAAATCCAGAAATTTAAACCAAACGTAGAAAATATTGGCCTGCTTTTCCATTCTGTTAGTGTGTCGGTGAAGCTATTCACAGTAGGTCTCCGTGTAGAATAATATTAGTAAATTACAGGCCTTCAATTTAAAGTCGTGGTTTTCTGTCAGACATATCACCGAAAAGACTTCTAAAATCATACATTTCTTCTATTTTCATTCTGTTGCAGTGTGTCGGTGAAGCTTTTCACATAAGGTCTCTGTGTAGAATAATATTAGTAAATTATCAGCCTGCTTTTTAAAATCGTGATTCTCTGTCAGACATATCACATATAACTGCATTCCAAAATCAGCCATTTCTCGTGAACGTGGAAAATATTGTCCTCCATTTAAAATGGGCAAGGTGCGTAGCAAGGGACGGGGAAGTGGACGTGATGGTGATGGTGCATGAAGAGGCCGAGGATGTGGCCGTGGGCAAGCTGAAATTGTGCCACAACAAACACCCACATCTTCTTGCTCGACCTTCCTGTCCCAATTACTAGGGGACCGCAGAGCACTACTATTGAACACAGAGCAGTGTGAAAAGGTTATTGGTTGGGTAGCAGATAATGCTTCCAGTCACTTGGCCACCACAACCTCCACCCTGTATTCCACATGGTCAAGTCTCAGTAGCATGGAGTCTGGACCACATATTTCTCACCCTGATCTTCCTTCCTCCCACCATGACAAGTTCCCGGAGACAAGTGATCTCACACTTGGACACTCAGAAGAGCTGTTCATTTTTCCATTTGTAGATTCGGGCCTCTCGCCCAGCCAGATTCAAGTGAGTCAAGAGGAGAACGCGTGTAGCGATGCCCAAATATTGGAGCAGCCACAGTCACAGGCGACGGTGGGAAAGTGCATTTACGGTCACAAGAGGTGGATGATGATGATGAGACACAATTGCCAAAAAGTCAGGAGGTGGACCAGGATGCGGAAGTGGAAGACGAGGTGGTGGATGATATAGTAACTGATCCAACCTGGCAGGGGGACACACAGAGCGTGGAAAGCAGCACACAGGGGGAGGGAGCCGTAGCACAACAGGCAGGAAGGAGCAGTGTTGTAGCCCCAGACACAAGGCGGGAAAGTGTTCCTAGTAACGCCAACAGTCCTTGGAACGCAAGTGCAAATGCGCAGCTATCGCACCATAGGCCACACTACTAAATTCACACATTTTGCGAATGTTTTCGCTTAAAATGTTGCCCCTTAGGCTCGTGGAGATGGAAGCTTTCCAAAACCTGATGGCAGCGACCATCCCTCGGTCCCCAGCAACCACTATTTCTCCTGGTGTGCCGTCCCCGCATTACACGAGCACGTGTCCCACAATATTAGACGTGCCCTCAACAATGCAGTAACTAGGAAAGTCCACCTAACCATGAACACATGGACAAGTGCATGTGGGCTGGGATGGTACATCTCGCTGATGGCACACTGGGTTAATATAGTGGAAGCGGGGACCCAGTCGGACCTTGGGACGGAACATGTTCTCCCGATGCCGAGGATTACGGGTGCTGGGTCAATCAGGGATGGCCCCACATTCTACAGCTCCTGCACCTCCTCCTCCTCCTCTTCAGCATCCATCTCCGAAATGACCACATCAGTTGCAAGCTGGAAGCACTGCAGCACTGCCTCGGCCAAGCGGCAACAGGCTGTGGTGAAGCTAATATGCTTAGGTGACAAACCACACAATGCTGAAGAGTTGTGGACAGCTCTGAAAGAGCAGGCAGATCTGTGGCTGACACTTCTGACTCTACATCCCAGCATGGTCGTGTGTGACAATGGCTGGAATCTGGTGGCGGCTCTGAGGTGAGGCGAACTCGCGCACGTACCATGTCTGGCCCATGTGCTTAACCTTGTGTTTCAGCGGTTTCTCAAAACCTACCCTGATCTGCTGGATCTGTTTGCCAAAGTACGCCACCTGTGTGCCCATTTTAGAAAGTCACCTACACCTTCGTCGCCCTTGCCATGCTTCAAAAGCTCACCGACTGATCTGCGATGTCCCCACTCGTTGGAACTCCACATTCCAGATGTTGGGTAGGATTTGTGAGCAGAAGAGGGCAATTGTTGACTATCAGCATCAACAAGGCCATCGGTATTCAGTTCGACTCCGCACATGAAACCTCAGGAGTGGACATGGATGTCATACATCTGTACCATCCTCCAAAACTTTGAGGACTCCACCAAGCTGGTGAGCGGCGATGACGCCATAATTAGCGTCTCCATCCCGCTTCTCTGTCTACTGAAACGCTCTCTGCTCTCAATTAAGAAATTGCCACAATGACAGAGAAACTGAAAATCCTTGTATCCGCTGATGATTTTAAGAAATTTAATGAGGAAATGGAGGAATATTTTGTGGTATTGGAGAAACAGATTAAATTAACTAAAACAAATAAATATCAAAGAGACCAATTGGACAAGGATAACAACATAACATATAAAAGGTTGGGGGGACTTCCAATCAGGGGTGAACAAAAAGAATCTGCATCATCTAGTTTGTCCACAGATAACGAATCAAACGAATCCTCTGCATCCAAATATAGTACGAGATCGGGCCAAAAGAATCATGGATACTGAATTTTTTTCTCCAAATATAACAACTCAGGGGAAGGAGACAAATCATCTTTAAAGGTAGTTAATCTGACTGATTATACACTCACACAATCCCATATTGATGTGCTATGCAAGAGTTTAAGTTTTTCACCCTCTAGCAAATTTGACCAGTTTACGGCGCTAAAAGATTTACATCTTTTCGCTCGTAAATTAATTTTCAAAAAAATGTTTTATGACAAACCTTACTCGAGTATATTTCCACCTACAGAAGAAAACAAAGCAATAAGAATCCTTGAGATTCTTCTTGAGGAACAGACTGAAAAAACAACAGGTAAATTACCTACGTCTATTATCCCCAAATGATTTCCCCCACCCTCACTGTATTCAAATATTGATCTGTTCGCCCAACTCATTAGTTAGTAGTTCAAACAGATTTCCACTACAATACCTTTTGCCAATTGTAGTAAAAAGGAGAGGGAGGCAATTAAAGAACTGCAGCAATTAGAAGATACTATCATTAAACCCTCAGACAAGGATGGTAACAGTGTCTTACTACCCTTGACAAAATATGAAAGAGAGGTCAAGCGTCAATTACTTGACCCCATTATGTACAAAAAACTTAAAACCCTTTGTCACATTTTCAGAACTCACTGGAATCTATTATTTCTGACGCAGTCCAGATTCATCAAGAATCCAAGGATAGCCACGTTTTATATACTGCCTAAAGTACATAAAGATATTAAAGACCCCCGCAGTTAGGCCTAGTGTCTGGGGTGGGCAACTTTTGTGAGCCTATATGAAAATTCATAGACCATAATTTGTGGCCAATGGTGGAAACTTTACCTTCTCACCTTAAGGACACTTCGGAATTCTTGAAAAAATTGGATGGGATCCTGGTGGACGAGAATGTGTTAATGGTCACTTGTGAAGTTGAAGCGTTATATACATCCATAAAACATGAAGACGGGATTAGATCTGTAACATCTTACCTCAGGATGTCCCATACTGATGGTGAGTTGGCGGAACTCATTGTAACACTCCTAGATTTTGTTTTGAAACTAAATTTTTTCCTCTTTAGTGACTCCTTCTTCCTACAGCTCCAGGGCACAGCAATGAGAGCTGCATGTGCCCCCTCATATGCTAATATGTTCCTGGGGCTGTGGGAGAGGGAGATCTTTATGACTAACCCAGTACCCCAAATTAATAAAGTGCTTTACTGGGGACGATTTATAGACAATATCTTCTTTCTATGGCAGGGTAAGGAGGACGATCTAACATTGTTTATCTCAATCTTAAACAAAAATGGTCGTAACATTAAATTGACCCAAAAGTATGGGAGACACAAAATGGAATTTTTGGATGTCTCACTGGACATTGACCAGAAGAGTTTCATCCAAACGGACGTGTACCGTAAATCAACCTCAGTAAACTCCTTACTACTTGCTGAATCCGCGCACCCCAGAAACCTTATCAATAGCATACCGACGGGACAGTTATTGTGGGTGTGTAGGATCTGTTCTAATGATAAGACATTTGAAGCCCAGGCTAACCTACTCAAGGATAGATTTTGGAGGAGAGGTTACAGCGAGAAAATCATCCAGAGGAGATAACGTAGGGCTAAATTTTCCAAACGAGAAGATTTACTATATAAAACCCAACAGCCCAAAACTTCGGATCTTGTTAGGTTTATCTCAACGTTCAACTCTAGGAGAGGAGATATCTGGGCCACTTTGAAAAAACATTGGAGGATCTTACAATTCGATTCAACATTAGCTCCCTTTCTCCTGGGTAATCCCACCATAACTTATAGGCGCTCACAAAGCTTGAGAGACCTATTAGTCAAAAGTCACTTGGCCATCCCTAAGAAAAATCTGTTTGGATCCAAATGCCCACCATGGGGATGTCGCTCTTACTGCACCGGCTTTGCTTGCCCAAATGTTGAGAGAACTAAAACATTCACCAACGCTGATAACTCTAAGAGTTATAAGATCACTCACTCCATTGCATGCAATGCCATTGGTGTAATTTATAGTGCCAGATGTCCTTGCAATAAGGTGTACATTGGGATGACAACAAGGGAACTCCAGAGGAGGACACGAGAGCATGTCCTAGACATCAGGGCCGCAAAAGAAAGTGAGGGATATGAAGATCAGAAGACTCTCCCTCACCACTTTAAGAAAGTTCATGACAATGATCCAACATGGCTCAAGGTTAGTGGTATAGCTAGAGTTTACCCGGGAATATGTGGGGGTGACTGGAAGGGAATATTGGCACAGAAGGAGGTTCGTTGGATCACTGTGCTTAACACTATGTCCCCCTGCGGTCTAAATGAATCTAACAGCTTTGCACCATTCTTATATTGACATTATTATATTTAGGAATGTATTGGTTTGACCTGCTTGTTTTATTGCTCTGGTTTCCTTTCCGACGTGATCAGTAATAGTACGCACCACGTCGGAAAGCCGGTTTAGCGGGGGCTCCGGCACTGAGCCCGCACTGAACCGAGCACTGATTATTACAGCTGACATTTGGGCACACGGAAGTCTTGCCTCTTTGCAGTCTGGCACACATGGCTGAGCTTAAGTTATGCTGCCTTTCCCGTGACCCTCGCGTTGTCCAAATATTGGGTGACAATCATTACTGGTTGGTGACACTTCTAGACCAACGCAACAGGCAGAACTTTCTGTCTCTTATTCCCTTGCAGAACAGGCATAATAAAATGGTGCAGTATGATAAGGCCCTTGTTGTGGAATTATTTAAAAAATTCCCATCTGAAAACGCTGGTGGCAGAGGTCACAGTTCATTGGGCAACCAAGGAGTACAGTCGAGAGAGACACAAATGCAACCAGCTGAAACAGGGGAACACTGTCAAAGTTCTGGGACAGTTTTCCCAGACCCTCCCATCGCACAGGCCCTGAGGCGCAGGGTACTCTAACAAGGAGATGGTGAGGGAGTACCTTTCTGACCGTACCAACGTCCTACGTGATTCCTCTGTGCCTTATAATTATTGGGCATCCAAGCTGGACACGTGGCATGAACTGGCTCTCTAAGTCTTGGAGGTTCTGGCCTGCCCTGTCGCTAGCGTTTTGTCAGAGCGGTATTTTAGTGCCGCTGGTGGAATTATAACCGAGAGGCGCATCCACCTGTCAACTGAAAATGCTGACAGGCTGACTCTTATAAAAATGAACAAGGGCTGGATTGGGCCAGACTTCTCAACACCACCGAATGACAGCAGCGTAATATAAACTCAAATACAGTACTTTTTTTGGGTAGGTCTAACTCTATTCCCATGCACCTCTGTCTTCACATCCAGACATGGATATACACTTCCTGATTTTGTCTATTTGCTCTTGTCCTCCTCCTTCTCCGCATCCTCATCTTCCACCACCATATCACCACCATATGTACCATATCGACATATCTACGTCTCTAGCAATGGGCATTGGAGTTCTTCCAGATTTTTGGCAGCCATTGCTTCACTGAATAGGCAAACAGTATGGGAGACACACTTCCTAATAATGGGAGCAATTTTTGGAGGAGGCCCTCCGACCTCTGCATCTCTTGCAAGGTGCATTGGAGTTCCTCCAAATTTTTTTAAGCCATTGCTTCACTGCAGGGGGAAACAGTATGGGAGACTCACTTTCTAATAATGGGAACATTGTTTTCAGGAGGCCCTCCGACCTCTCCGTCTCTTGCAAGGTGCATTGGAGTGCCTCCAAATTTTTGGCAGCTCTTGCAGTCACTGCATACGCAATAACAGTATAGGAGACCCACTCCTTAATAATGGGAACAACAAAGCATAGCCGGCTGATGGCTCTCGAACAATAGGGAGGGCCGACTGCTGGCCCTTTAAGGATAGTAAGGCCACCTGATGGCCCTATAAAAACAGTCTTTGTGACTTTCAGAGTCCCTCCATCATAAATGAAACAGGATGGGTCTGATGATGTGTCACACACCACATGGCCAGATAAGGTAGTAAAATGTTAAAATGACATTTCCTGGTGAATGCATTTGTCTTGGTTGAAAGCAATGCAAAAGTGCAAAAATGCATCAAAAACGCTATGTGTGAACATAGCCCAAGGTGTGGAGGAGCATTTTTGTTTTTGGTTATTTATTTTGCCTTATATACAAGTCATTACCCTGGAAAGGATGTTCCTTAACATATTGCCCAGGAAAATCCATTTTGGTTTAGTTTTTGCATGTTTTATTGTGAGCACTTAAAAGTGGCGTAATACCTCTGACAACGTTGTAGACAGCAGTGACCTGGGAGTCAGAAATGCTTCCAGGGGTCTTCCCCATGTTGTTCCCATGTCATTTGAGCACTGTTCCCATTGATTTGGGCAGTTTTTAGGCCCTCTCAGACCGCCCGGGGGAGCCGCCTGAAAAATGCTCGAGTTTCCCATAGACTTACATTGGGCTCGTTACTCAGACCGAGCACTCGAGCATTCCAATTTGCTCAACTCGAACGAGTACCCGAGCATTTTAGTGCTCGCTCATCACTAATGTTGTGGAATACCTATACTAACAGGACGTTCAATGATCCCTTTTGTACTGCCTGCCTAACTCCTGCTATCACCACTGAATATATGCAGCTGGATTAGTCCTCAGAAGGACTGTTAGTTCAGTTGGATATATATATATATATGTTGAAGAATACCTATGTTAACTATGAAGAAGCAAATCTCTCCCTGACGCAGCAGCAGCTCTCCCTACTCTGCCTGGTTCCGGAGTAGACTGTGACGAGCATGGTGGCGCCCGGTCTTATATACACCTGATGATAGTGTATGGCCAGCCAATCAATTACAGTGCATGACAGGCGATCCCTGCATGTTTATTGGCTCTCTAAAGAGTGCCAAACATGCAGGCATTGGACCCGAGCTCCCGCCCGAGCTACCCAGAGATACTCGCAGAGCTCGTCGAGTAGTGATGCTCGGGCGAGTACCGAGCAGTGGAGAGCACATTCACTCATCACTACTTGTATTGTATGGTCCAGCCATCAATATAGTATATGGGGTGTTCACGTAATGCTGCATGAACCCGTCACCAACCAGTTTGTGTACAGACACATAGGGCTTTTAAGTGCATGTAGGTTGTGTGAACAGATGATACGAGGTCTTGGCTTTGAAGAAAATTTTGTATGTGGAAAACAGGGATAGTTTTGTAATTTTGTTGAGGCGATAGGCCAGGCTTTATGTCCAATACAGGGTGTATATGAGTACTTATGAGTCTCTAATTTTTGGCACTTCTTGCTTCCTTCATAAATTACACTGAAATTTCCAATTTTTACTAAAAAATGTAATTTTGATTTTCTTAATTTTTTTTTTTAAATCCTTTTTAAATTTTGCCTAATATACAAGTTATTTTTGATTTTTAATGTTTTATTATCAGTCCTGAAAGTGGAGTAAAAGTATGACACCATTGTTCTCCGCAGTGATCTGGGACTCAGGGATACTTCCAGTGGTCTTCCCCATTATGTTCTCCTTCCATTCAGCACTTTTTCCATCCATTTCAAAATTTTCACTGCCCCCCCCAGACCTTCTTGTAGGGTCTGCTGGAAAAATCCTCTGATTTCCCTTTGACTCCTAATATACTAGTTACTCGAAACGAGCACCAGAGCATTATGAATTTCTCGGTTCAAGTAACGAGCACCCAGACATTTTAGTGCTCGCTCATCCCTAATAATGATCCTAAACACACATCAAAATCCACAATAGACTACCTCAAACGGCTCAAGCTGAATGTTTTACAATGTCCCTCATAATCCCCTGATCTGAACATCATTGAAAATCTGTGGCTAAACCTCAAAATAGCAGTGCATGCAAGATGACCCAGGAATCTCACAGAACTGGAAGAATTTTCCAAGGAAGAATGGATGAAAATCCCTCAAACAAGAATTGAAAGACTCTTGGCTGGCTACAAAAAGTGCTTACAAGCTGTGATACTTTCAAAAGGGGGTGCTACTAAGTACTAACCATGCAAGGTGCCCAAACTTTTGCATATGCTCATTATCTCTTTTCTAATTATTAAAATGTAAAAGATGAAAATAAATATTTTTTTTGCCAAAAATAAAAACAAAATGTGTCATCTTTAACTTTATACCTTTTAAAGATCATTTCATCTTCATCTTGCTTAACTGTTCACAATAAATGATTTTGATCAGGGTTGCCCAAACTTTTATATACCACTGTAGTTGCAGTTTACGGGTAGCCATCCAGTGTGATATTTCTGCTTGATGTAGAGGAACAACCATGCTAACAAACTGTATTACAGCTTGACAGCGCTTAAAAGGGTTGTCCATTCATTCTTCATGGGCTGCTGGAAAAAGCTGAGCACAGCACATGACAGCCCCATAGGAAATAAATTAAGTGTAGGTCGCACATGTGCACTGTTGCAGAGATAAAAGTTTCCCATTCTGCTAAATGGTGATTGTCTCATAAGTTGGAATCCCAATGATCAACAAGCTTTCTTATATCCTGCAGACAGCTTCTTTTCATCACGCAATGCCTTTAAGCTTTCAAAAACAAAAAGACTGAAGTTGGGGAGTGAATACACCGTTATGTCTTTTTACTGTTGTTAATGGGTTCATGTCAATTGATGAGGAAGCATCTATATATATAATCGTCTTATCCTGTCTGTCTGTCTGTCTGTCTGTCTGTCCAGGAAATCCCCCGTCGCTGATTGGTCCGGCCGCGTCCAATCAACGCCGCGGGATTTCAGAAAAAGATGGCGGCCGTTAGCGACTCATCTGCCGGACGGAGGTCAGCGGCGATGTAGCGGGGAGATGAGCGGCGCTAGCCGCTCATCTCCCCGCTGCTGGCAGCACAAGTACCCCGAAAGGCGGCGCCGCTCACCTCCCATGTGGCTAATGTCGGGAGATCAGCGGCTTGGCCCGCTGACCTCCGGAGGGCAAGTGTGAACGGAGGACCAGGGAGCGGCGCCACCGGTCGGGATGCTTCTGCTGCGAGTAGCCCCTCATCTCCCGGCTTCTCGCAGCGGAAGTAGCCGCACAAGCAGCGCTGCTCCCCGGTCCTCACTAATACCACGCTGATTGGTCGCGGTCGACGCCAGCGACGAATCAGCGATATGGGCGGAAAATTTAAACGCCGCTCTGCTGATTGGTCGCGGCCGCGACCAATCAGCATTATTGGCGCCAAATTTAATCCCTGCTCTGCATTGCTCTGCTGATTGGTCGTGGCCGCCAGCCGCCACCAATCTTGGCGCCAAATTTAAACACCCCTCTGCTGATTGGTCGCGGCCTGCAAACGCGACCAATCAGCATTATTGGCGCCAAATTTCAACAACGCTCTCCAGTCCTCACTAACACGGTTCGCTGATTGGTCGCGGCCGCCGACCGCGACCAGTCACCGATATTGCCGCCAAATTTAAACACGGCTTTGCTGATTGGTCGCGGTGGCCGGCCGCGACCAATCAGCAATTTTGGCGCCAAATTTAAACACCGCTCTGTTAAATGCGCCTGGTCGGCCGCATACATATTCTAGAATACCCAATGTGTTAGAATCAGGCCACCATCTAGTAGATGATAAGGGAATAGCTGGATAACAGCTGCCTGGCATTGGAATCAGACCTAGTGCCAATCCATGGAAGCTTCACTATCAGTCCTGTTTGTGGTGGTGCATCGTTGTCACTCTTAACAGTAACCCAAAGGACTGTAAAAGACCTGTAATGTACCTGTCCATAATCACTGCTCCACATTCCAACACTTTCAAACTCAATCCCAATCCTGGAGAGCTCCTAATCTTCTTCTGCACATGCGATCACTGAGTGGAATCCAATAATTGGTACGCCAGCAACTGCACCAACAATACTTGATCAGGTGGGAATAGAGTTTGCACACAAGCAGATGGCTGGAAGTGTATAGATGTTTCCTGGCCACACAAAAAGTTATGTATATCTGATGGAGTGCCATAGAGAAGGAGGATAAGAAGTTGTCGGAATATGACAGGCAGTAGATGATAATAATAATAATGAGGACAATGATCAGGTAGTACTTAAGGTCTGGCTACCATCAAAACTAGCATGAGGAGAGGCGGTAGGAGGACAGCTTGCGCCTTACTTATATTTCTTGTCAGTATGCTTTTCAAACATGATCAGGTGATGCTGCCTCATGTGCTGATGGAAAGATGTAGTTCATAGTAGATTTGAGTCTAGCTTTCCATGGCTTATCTTTCTCCTGTGGAGCCTGCACACCTCAAAATATTTGTTGCAACGTGGAAAAGAATTCTGACATCCAAGATGCATGCACAATGAACATGGTAACACCACAACCATGACCAGAGTTTTCAAATGCTGTTGAGCCTCCTCCATCAACAGTACTTTTTGTATTACATGCTCCTGAGCTAACTGCAGAAGTAACAAGGCTGCACCTGAAAGATGTTTTGGTTGGGCGTCGGCACTGTTCTTTACCATTGACATCTCCACACTCCTCTTATAAAATTATGAACTCACCTCCTCTTCACCAGGATCAGGTTTCCAGGTCCTGTGCACCACACAATCATCATTATCCCTGTCTCGGCTGACAGTTATCTCACTGTTATCTCGCTGTGGGAAATGTCCTGAGCTTCTTGCACTTCTTCTTGATTTCCATATCAATATTTGTCTTAACTCAGAATGCCACTATCACCTGAGTTGACACTGTTAGTACCCCAAGACGTTTTGGCCCCTATCCTGAGCCCTAATCATTTAAGTCGCTGCTGTGAAAAGAAGACAGACCATGAGAACAATATTTAAGTATGGTTCAACATACAAAGTTTAAAACATACAAAATATATACAAAGACGGACATGTAGAGTAAGAGGACACTCCCGAAATGGTACATTAAAACAGCTAGACGAAGAGGGGTGGGGGAAAGGAGAAGAGCAGAGTGGGAGAGAGAAAAGAAAAACAAAAACCAAAAGACAGGGAATAATATTAATGAAAGGTTGTACATTCCTTCCAGTACATTAAATATATCATATATACATATACCAGAGAATATACAGGTGGCCAGGAGGACCCATCACTTGTGTAATTAACAGATAATAAAAGGAGTTCTTACTTTTTGTCTGGTTTGAATGTGGGTTAGAGTTAGGTGGGAAGCATAAAGAAGGAATTCCAAAACAATTCTGTAACAGTAAAGAGATGAGGTCAGAGAATAACCAAGGTGGAGTCCCATCAGGTTGGGTAGCTGGCTGCACTGCTTAAGTACCTTATGGAGGTAACATTTAGGTGATGGCTGTAAAGTTCTGGAAGGTAAGGTGGGTATAAGTTAGCGAGGAAGCTTTCATTGATGCACAGGGAGCCTGGTCCAGCATTTTGGCATTACCTTTTGTGTAGTCAGATTGGCACTCCCATGCCTTGCTGCACTTGCTTGTGATGTGGTAATGCTGAGAACAGGGTTTAAATGTCAGACCGGAAGTGCATCACTAGGAAGGCGTTCCACTCGTCACCGCAGAGCGGTGGGGATCTGTTCAGAGGTTTGCTATACAAGGAACATAAGGATGCATACAGAGCAGGAGAGGCTGCGCATGCGTGAAAACTTCCCAGCAGTAATAGCAGCACACCGTATTGTTACGGAGGCAGAGCTGGCAGGTCTACTCTGTTGAATGGAAATTACAGCACAGATGCTTATACTAAGTATGGGACAAAGTCAAATATTTATAAAAAATGTGGGACAATGGCATTGTTATTATAGATCCTAAGGGGACAGTGTGGCAGAAACACTAATGTAGCCATTTTGGCACTGGGGCAAAACGGACATGTCCACTGTGTTAAATGGAAATAACAGCGCATATACTCATAGTAAGCATGAGGCAAGTAAGCGTGGAGTAATGGTTATCGTTAATCCTACGAGGACAGAAATACAGAGCAATTTGTGTAACTATATAAGGGTTAATGCATAAATACAAGAAAAGTAGTCAGCTAACCTGTTCAGGGTGTGGAGCAATCTATGCCACGCACAGATCCAGCCAGAGCAACTAGTAAAGGATCCAAAACAATATCAAATGATCCAGCAAAGACGGCACATAGATAACAATAAAACGTAGTAAATATCTCCGCACACTTGCGCTACACTAAATAGGGATTATGAGGAACCAGGAAGATCCAGCTGAACAAATCTTCTAAAATCCATATTTTATTGGGTCATGCAAAAAATATTTAAAAGTCCACCTTGGAGAAGAACAGCAAACGCGTTTCGAACTAAGATTAAGAGCAATGATTAAGAACTCTTTGTTCTAAACGCGTTTGTTGTTCTTCTCCAAGGTGGACTTTTAAATATTTTTTGCATGACCCAATAAAATATGGATTTTAGAAGATTTGTTTAGCTGGATCTTCCTGGTTCCTTATTGTTCGTCTGGTAGCACTCCTGGCTCCGTGCTGTTGATCTTCTAGGTGGGTGAGCTGATTTTTCCCTTTCTTTTTCTGCCAAATAGGGATTATATGCAGCTGCTGGTAGTAAGGCAGGCTCCGTGCAACCCCCTGCCAAAAGTAGAAGAAATAATAAAAAATATACTGCCGTGCTTGCATAAAAGGGGTATACTCAGTGTTTATAGGGAACACTGTGATCAATTATACATAGTACTAGTAGACCATACCTGAACTCATTAGTGAGGAACAATGCTGCTATGTGTCGCTATATATACACTGAGGCTCCTGCTAAAGAGCCTCTAATGGCATAGAATGAATTATGTGCAGGAAAAGTACAGTGGGTACGGAAAGTATTCAGACCACTTTACATTTTTCATTCTTTGTTTCATTGCAGCCATTTGGTAAGTTCTAAAAAGTTCACTTTTTCTCTCCACCCCATCTTGACTGAAAAAAACAGAAATGTAGAAATTTTCCCCTCCCCCATGACAGCACACCTTGAGAGAGGATCAGCCCCACCAAGGACAGGAAACCGTCTGAAATAAAAGGGCGGCACCTCTCCCTCGCTTCAGTTGGTTTCCTGTCCTTGATGGGGAACCTGTCTGGAAAGAAGACTTACCTGGGGCTGTCCCGGTGTGGAAGAGCGGGCACTGGCCTGTGCACCGGGTTCAGTATCCCAGAAGCGCCGTCCGCAGCTTCCCCTGGGGTCTCTGCGCCGAGCGGGGCGCACGCGGTGAGGCAGGCTCTGTCCTCCCGGAGACCGCGGCGCCGTCCTCCCCCTGCAGTGTGGAACGCTTACGGGTGTGACGCGCCTGACGTCACGGTGCAGGGCACGCTGGGAGCGGCGCGCTGGGTGATGTCAGGAGGCGGCGCCGATCCAAGATGGCGGTGCCCATCGGAGCGTCCCAAAAAACCTCAATGGAGCTCCAGCCTGAGGAAGGGGGAGGGCCCACAGACCGGAGGAGGCTGGATGGCCCTATATTTAAGGGGGGGGAGCTATCCTGGAAGCGTGGTGCGCTTCTGAGACATGGCTGATCCAGATAGCCAGGAGCAGCAGCTTACCCCCCCAACCTCAGCAACAGAAAAAGCAGAGGGATGCATCGTATACAGACAGCCGCTCGAGTAATCGTAGTGGCAGCCGCAGGAGTAAGGCTTCGAGTGCCTCGGGACCATCCAGAATGGAATCATCGGTTCCGCGACAGCCTCCGAATCCGGTACCCGTTTGTGACCTCCGAGGGTGAGTGAGCTTCGTGAATGTCACTGGTTAGTAACGGGAAGTCTCTTATGTGCTTCCTTTTTTAGGAGCCTAAGAAGAGTAGTGCCAAGTAAAAGCATAGAATATGTGCCCTTTGCCAAGCTTATCTCTCAGTAGAGTGGCAGAAACCACTTTGCCAGGGCTGTGTGACCAAAACCATAGCTGAGAATTCCCGGGATTTTACTGCAAATTTAAAGTCCATAGTACATGCAGAAGTTCAGGGGTCCCTGAAGGGGTTCCTTAGAGGGAAGAAAAGGCCCCGTAGAGAGGTTTCCTCCGTCTCTGATTCCTCCCAGTCCGAGGAGCAGTGGGATTCATCGTCCTCTTCCTCATCGGGGGGCGGTAGACCCTGCTTCCCCATTGAGAATACAGACAGACTGGTTAGGGCAGTAAGATCAACCATGGGTCTGGAGGAAGAGAGAGCATCTAAATCCAGGGAGGACATCATGTTTGCGGGCTTGGGAGAGAAGAAGAGACGCTCATTTCCGGTTAACAGTAAGATTCAGGGCCTCATTGACCGGGAGTGGAGGAGACCTGATAGATCAGGGGCTTTACCCTCCTTCTCCAAAAGAAGGTACCCCTTCGAAGAGAAGGATGCGGAACCTTGGGATAAGATCCCCAAGGTGGACGGGACTGTGGCAAGGTCATCGAAGAGATCTTCCCTGCCCTTGGAGGACTCTGGCGTCCTAAAAGATGCCCTGGATAAAAGAGCTGACTCCTTCCTGTGCCACACGTGCGAGGCGGCAGCAGGTGGCCTAAAACCAGCGGGGCTAGCACCTGTGTGGCGAGGTCCTTGATGGTGTGGCTCCAACAGCTGGAAGACCAGCTTAAAGATAAAAAGGTCTCCAGACAGGCAATACTTGCAGAGCTACCTCTAATACAAACAGCATCGGCCTTCCTGGCCGACTCTTCAGCTGACTCGGTCAGACTGTCAGCTAGGGCAACGGGACTATCCAATGCAGCCAGGCGGGCCTTGTGGCTCAAGGGTTGCCCAGGCGACCTACCTTCGAAACAGAAACTGTGCTCCCTCCCGTGTGACGGTAGACTCCTGTTTGGCCAAAAGTTAGAAGACCTGTTAGAAAAAGCAGGTGATAAAACCAAAGGGTTCCCGGGATTTTCGGGGGAACCAAGAAGATTTAGTTTTCGGAGGAGAAAATTTAACCGGGGTCATCCTCCGGGAGACAAAAAGAAATGGGAAGCCAAGTCCAAAAAAGAATCGGGCTACATGTTTGGAGGACCATCCTCGAGTTCGAAGAGATCCTCCCAATGACGCCAGGCTGGAAGTGGGTGGAAGGCTTTCCCACTTTCTTCCAGCTTGGGACACGATAACAACAAACCCCTGGATTCTGAAAATTATCAGTGGGGGCCTGAAGATCCGGTTCAGCCAGACCCCCTCGCGGACCTTTGTGGTTACCCCCCTACGAAAGGTCCAGGAAGAACAATTAGCCCTGGAAACAGAAGTGTTAGAGTTAGTAGGAAAGCAGGTCCTTCTCGAAGTACCAGCAACACAGAGAGGGAGGGGGTTCTATTCCCCACTATTCATGATAAAAAAACCAAACGGGTCCTTAAGGACCATCATCAACCTCAGGAGTCTGAACCAAGTAGTAGAAAACCAGAGTTTCAAGATGGAGTCAGTAAGCTCGGTTGTGAAGCTCTTACATCGCAACTGCTTTATGGCTGTAATAGACTTGAAGGACGCATATTATCACGTCCCAATCCATCCGGAGTATCAGAAGTATCTGAGAGTAGCCCTGTTTATTCAGGGGAAGCTGAGGCATTTTCAGTTTGCTGCCCTACCCTTTGGCCTCTCCATTGCCCCGAGAATATTTACGAAACTAATAGCAGAAGTGACAGCCTTCCTACGGATCAAGAATGTAGTGATCGTGCCATATTTAGACGACTTCTTGATAATAGGGAAAACAGAAGCCTACTGCTCCGGTCAGCTCCTAGTGGTCACGGAAGTGTTGCATCAGCTGGGGTGGTTAGTAAATTTCCAAAAATCAAGACTAACCCCCTCCAGGACTCAAACCTTTCTGGGTCTAATCCTAGACTCTCGTCGCCAAACCTGCTTCCTCCCAGAGGACAAAATCTGCAGGTTAATTGCATTAGTCTCGAAGGCCATTCAAGCTCCAGAGATGTCTCTGAGAGAGGCAATGTCCCTCCTGGGTTCTATGACGGCCTGTCTCCCAGCAGTAATGTGGGCCCAGGGGCATATGAGGCGGCTTCAGTGGGAGGTCCTGTCAGCACAGAGGTCCTGCAACGGGCGTTTAGAAGGCAGGCTCTCTCTCTCCCCAGAAGTAGTAGTTTCCTTTCGTGGTGGACAGTCAGGGGAAATCTGACCGCAGGCGTTCAATTGTCCAGATCAGTAGATCGGGTAGTTACGACCGACGCAAGCAGTTCCGGATGCGGGGGTCATCTGGCAGAACTCTCAATACAGGGTCACTGGGCTTACCACGAGAGGGGAGCATCCTCAAACTTAAAGGAGCTTTGGGCAGAAGAAAGATCCCTCAGGGGCTTCCTCCCTCACATCCAAAATCACCATGTCCAGGTCAGGTCCGACAACCGGACAGCAGTAGACTATGTGAATCACCAAGGAGGGACAAGGAGGGACCTCTGATGGTGGTGGCAGACAGGATCCTTGGTCTAGCAGAGCGAAACCTCCTGTCCCTCAGCGCCCTTCACATAAAGGGGATAGAAAACGTGAAAGCAGATTTTCTAAGCCGCCATACCCTAAGACAGGGGGAGTGGGGGTTGAACCCGGAGGTCTTCCATCAGATTGTCCAGTTATGGGGGCTGCCAGACATAGACCTGTTCGCCACAAGGGCAAACAGAAAGGTGCAGAGATTTTGCTCCCTAAATCCGGCAGAAAATCCCCATGCCGTAGATGCCCTCCAGATTCTTTGGGGGTTCAGGAAGGCCTATGCCTTTCCGCCATTAGTGATGATTCCAGTAGTGGTGAGGAAGATCCGGGAGGAAGGCGCCAGGGTGATTTTGATAGCCCCTTTTTGGCCCAAGAGGCCTTAGTTCTCTCTGCTTCGGCTAATGTCGGTGTCAGATCCCTGGATTCTACCAGAGAGGCCGGACCTTCTCATGCAGGAACCAGTATTCCATGCCCAGGCCAGGGGGTTCCATCTTTCGGCATGGAATTTGAGAGGTCGCTATTGAGTAGCAAGGGGTTTTCACCAGGTTTAGTTTCTACTTTATTGGGGAGCAGAAAACCAATTACAACTAAGATTTATAGCAGGGTTTGGGGTAAATTCCTAGAGTTTATAGATATTCCGCTATCGAGCAAACCTCCGATCAGAGGGATCCTGGAATTTCTGCAAAAGGGGCGGGACCTGGGTCTAGCTACAGGGACCCTTAAGGTTCAAGTTTCAGCTTTGGGAGCACTCTACAATTGTAATCTGGCTGGGAATAGGTGGATCTCGAGGTTTATCAAGTCCTGTGCCAGAGCTGGACCGGTTAGGTCCATAGGTGTTCCTCCTTGGGAGTTGGGACCTGAATTTAGTCTTGAACGCTCTTACTACTGAACCATTCGAACCCCTACACAATATTTCTCCAAATATTTTCACCCTTAAGACCATCCTTCTAGTGGCCTTAACGTCAGCCCGTAGGGTGGGTGATCTGCAGGCCCTCTAGGTTAATCCTCCTTACACACAAATCTTTGAGGATAGGGTCACCTTGCGGCCAGATCCAGCATATCTTCCCAAGGTGGTATCTAGATTTCACCGTAGTCAGGAGATTGTGCTACCCTCGTTCTGAAGCAATCCCAAGAACCCAGGGGAAGTCAGGTTCCATAGCCTAGATGTTAGGAGGTCCCTGCTACAGTACATTCACATGACTAGTCTGTGGAGGAAAGACTGTTCTCTGTTTCTGGCCTTTCAAGGGTGTAGGAAAGGTCACGGGGTGTCCAAGGGTACCATCTCTAGGTGGCTCAGGGAGGCCATTTGCTTAGCCTATACGTCCACAGGGGTTCCAGCCCCGGACAATGTGAGGGCTCATTCCACCAGAGCCGTTGCAACCTCCTGGGCAGAGAGAGCAGACGTCTCGATCGAGCAGATATGTAGGGCTGCTACTTGGTCTACACCATCCACCTTCTTTAAGCACTATCGGTTGGATCTATCCTCTTCTGATCTCACCTTTGGGAGAAGGGTACTTCAGGCGTTGGTCCCTCCCTAGGGTGCTCATAAATTCTCCAAAATTCTCTCAAGGTGTGCTGTCATGGGGGAGGGGAAAACACCAAGGTTACTTACCGGTAGCCGGTTTTTCCTGAGCCCATGACAGCACCCGTAGTTTCCCCCCCTTATTTTTTCTATGTTTCTCACACCCTGGTGTGCACTGTTTGGGGTGGTGTGTATATGTATATTGTGGTGTTGGTTATGTGCCTAACCTGTTTAGGGAGGTCAACTCAATGCTCTGTAAACAACTGAAGCGAGGGAGAGGTGCCGCCCTTTTATTTCAAACGGTTTCCTGTCCTTGGTGGGGCGGATCCTCTCTCAAGTTGTGCTGTCATGGGCTCAGAAAAAACCGGCTACCGCTAAGTAACCTTGGTGTTTTTGCAAATTTATTAAAAAAGAAAAACTGAAATATCACATGGTCATAAGTATTCAGACCCTTTGCTCAGTATTGAGTAGAAGCACCCTTTTGAGTTAGTATAGCCAAGTGTCTTCTTGGGAATGATGCAACAAGTTTTTCACACCTGGATTTGGGGATCCTCTGCCATTCTTCTTTGCAGATCCTCTCCAGTTCCGTCAGGTTGGATGGTGAACGTTGGTGGACATCCATTTTTAGGTCTCTTCAGAGATGTTCAAATGGGTTTAGGTCAGGGCTCTGGCTGGGCCAGTCAAGAATGGTCAGAGTTGTTCTGAAGCCACGCCTTTGGTATTTTAGCTGTGTGCTTAGGGTCATTGCCTTGCTGGAAGGTGAACCTTCGTCCAAGTCTGAGGTCCAGAGCACTCTGGAAAAGGTTTTTTATCCAGAATATCTCTGCACTTGGCCGCATTCATGTTTCCTTCAATTACAATCAGTCGTCCTGTCCCTGCAGCTGAAAAACACCCCTATAGCATGATGCTGCAACCACCATGTTTCACTGTTGGGATTGTATTGGGCAGGTGATGAGCAGTGCCTGGTTTTCTCCACAGATACCACTTAGAATTATCACCAAAAAGTTCTACTTTCGTCTCATCAGACCAGAGAATCTTATTTCTCATAGTCTGGGAACCCTTCATGTGCTTTTGAGCAAATGCGGGCTTTCATATGTCTTGCACTGAGGAGAGGCTTCCATCAGGCCACTCTGCCATAAAGGCCCGACTGGTGGAGGGATGCAGTGATAGTTGACTAAGTGGAAATTTCTCCCATCTCCCTACTGCATCTCTGGTGCTCAGTTACATGATCTTGGGGCTCTTCTTTACCTCTCTAACCAAATCTCTTCTCCCATGATTGCTCAGTTTGGCTGGACGGCCAGGTCTAGGAAGACTTCTGCTGGTCCCAAACTTCTTCCACTTAACCCTAGAACGCATACCTGGGGCCTCTCAGGCCCGCCCTGTTAATTGTTTTCTATTTTCTGCAAGATTTCTTTAGTTAGAATTTTGAAACTCTAGGTATTCCTCAGGTATATAGTTGTTTGTCATTTCCAGTTGGTCATTTATTTATTATTTGCGCATGGGCCTAAAAGGCCCCAGGTATGTGAAAGTGTAGATTTTTATGGTCATGCGTTCTAGGGTTAAGGATTATGGAGGCTACTGTGCTCTTAGGAACCTTGAGTAATGCAGAAATTCTTTTGAAACCTTGGCCAGATCTGTGCCTTGCCACAATTCTGTCTCTGAGTTCCTTGGGCAGTTCCTTTGAGCTCATGATTCTCATTTGAACTGACATGCACTGTGAGCTGTTAGGTCTTATATAGACAGGTGTGTGCCTTTCCATATCAAGTTCTATCAGTTTAATTAAGCACCGTTGGAACAGAGTAGAACCATCTCAAGGAGGATCACAAGGAAATGGACAACATGTGACTTAAATATGAGTGTCTGAGCAAAGGGTCTGAATACTTATGACCATTTGATATTTCAGTTTTTCCATTTTATAAATAATAAATAAATTTGCAAAAATGTTTACATTTCTGTTTTTTTTCAGTCAAGATGGGGTGCAGAGTGTACTTTAATGTGAAAAAAATGAACTTTTTAGAATTTACCAAATGGCTGCAATGAAACAAAGAGTGAAAAACTTAAAGGAGTCTGAATACTTTCCGTACCCACTGTAAATAGACATGGTAGAGCTTACTCCCTTGGTGGTACTTGAATACTGATAAGAAGGTCACAGGTGCGGATATGCATACTGTATGCTGCAAACATCAAGGCTGGATTTATGCTGGAAAGTAAAGTACTTTGCTTTGAGTCCTATCTGACGCTGTTAATTCGGAGGCTCTAAATACATCCACGGAATCTAGACATTTTTCTAGAGTCCATAAAGGGAACACCTCCACGTTTCAAATTATTGGAACTGAAAAAGTCTATAGACCCATGCGGTGAGGGGATTATAAATGCAAACTCCTTAATAGGGAGTCTCTTTGGATTTTTTTTATTGGAAACAAGGTCACCATTGGGGTTGAATCTTAGACGGGACAAAATACTGCAATATTAGTGTGTATATTTTGGAGTGTACTTTAATGGTATAAGAATACATGCTTTTGTGTTGTAGTCCGGACGTCTGTTTTTTCATGGTTTTTTTTTTTTCTTTCTCTTCTTTAATCCTTTTTCAGTTTGTAGGCTGCTAACAGGATGTGAGGCATGGGGCTAGCCACGCCCCCTTTTTTACATGTTCACTATTTATTTGCCTTCTTGTCACTATGGAAGTAAGGCCATGATTAGGACTCGTTGTCGAAACTCGTAGGTATTTAGTTTTGCACAGCTGCACTTTGCCTGTAACACCATGTGGAACAATATTTTACATGGCTAATTAAAAGCTAAGTTTTATTTTTATCTACATGCCGTCTTTACTGGATCATTTGATATTGTTTTATATAAGTGTTAAGGTACATTCTATAACTTTATGGGAACAATATGGCGACACAATGGAACATATGCGTTACTATATGGGTGTTATGGTACACTCACCTAGTGAGTCTAAGGGAGTCAGTGTGTCTATAGGAGAAAAGGAAAGATTAGTATATCCAATTTATTTCCCTGTTCAGACCCTTAGGGAATAAGGTTTGCTGAGTGTAAATCCAATACGATTCGTGCTGTTTAAGTAACTTAATATGCTTGGCAACCCGTCTAGGCCTAGGCCCCTGTTCTATGACCTGAAATCTAATTTAAGCTGAGCCACCGTGTGCTTGGCTTTTGAAAAGTGGTCCAGTAAAGGCAACCAATTTTTGCCACAGTGAATGGTGGACTTGTGGCTTGTGATGCGGTCTCTCACATGTTGAGTAGCCTCACCTATGCAAAGAAGGCCACACAGACATTTTACCACATAGACTACGAAGTTAGAGTCACATGTGTAGAAGCCCTTGATGGGGTAACTCTTTCCTGTTCTAGGATGTGTAATGTCTGATTTTATGATATTAGAGCAGGCGGCACAGCTCAGGCAAGGGAAAGTTCCCTGTCTCCGTGCGCTTAATAGGCGTTGTGTTGGGGTAGTGCGGGGGCTCCCTATATCTGCTCTTATTATTTTGTCTTTGATATTAGAAGGTCTTTTTGTAAACATCAGAGCAGGTGTCCTAAAAGCAGGAATATCTGGATAGGCCTTAGAAAACAGGGCCAGTGTTTTTTAGTTCCTGGACATCATTAAAAACATCTCAACCATTCCGCCAGAAAGCCTGTTTGTGATGCTAGATGTCAACAGCCTTTATATTTCTATCTCCCATGACAAAGGATTAGAAGCAATGACACATCTTATATCCCAATCCAATCCATCACCCATATCAATTCAACTTTGCCTAGAACTCCTTACATTGGTTCTCTATGAAAACTTTTTTCTGTTTGGGGACACATATTACATACAGGATCGGGGGACCACGATGGACTCAAATGCAGCACCGACATATGCCAATGCCTATATGAACAGATTTGAGGAACAGTTTGTATACACGAATGAGCTCTTTAAATGACACCGAACTACCTACCATAGGTATATTGATGATATTTTCTGTATTTGACAAGGGACAGTGGAGTCCCTCATGTCCTTTTTCACTGACCTCAACTCAACGAGACCAAAGCTCCAATTCACACTCAATTACGACCTGAACCAGATTCAGTTTCTAGATGCCTTAGTCATCAAAGATCATACGGGTAATCTCACAACTGACCTGTTTTCAAAACCTACAGACTGTAACAGTCTATTACATTTTACCAGCTGTCATCCCAGGGCAGCTAGAAACAGTCTCCCTCATTGTCAATTCCATAGGGTGACCCGCATCGTATCGAACCAGAACCTCCACCCCGAATGTTTAAGAGAAATGTCACACAGGTTTCAAGAAAGACAATACCCCATATCACTACTTGAAAAGGAAGAAAGCGGAGCAATAGAACCCCGACCACCGCACCTCTCAACCAACAAGATGGAAAGGGTCCCATTCGTTCACGTATAACACCCCCTAATGCCAAGAATACATGCCAAGATTAAAAAACACTGGCCCCTCCATTCTAAGGCCTATCCAGAGATTCCCAACTTTAGGACACCTGCCCTGATGTGTACAAAAAGACCCACTAATATCAAAGACAAAATAATAAGAGCAGATATAGGGAGCCCTCGCACCACCCCAGCACAACGCCTATTAAGTGCACGAAGACATGGGACTTTCCCTTGCCTGAGCTGTGCCGCCTGCTCTAACATCATAAAATCGGACAACATTATACATCCTAGAACAGGAAAGAGTTACCCCATCAAGGGCTTCTATACATGTGACTCTAACTTCGTAGTCTATGTGGTAAAATGTCCGTGTGGCCTTCTTTATGTAGATGAGACGACTCAACATGTGAGAGACCGCATTGCGAACCACAAGTCCACCATTTGCTGTGGCAAAAATTGGTTGCCTTTACCGAACCACTTTTCAAAAGCCAAGCACACGATGGCTCAGCTTACATTTCAGGTCATAGAACAGGTGCCTAGGCCTAGAAGTCGTGGCAACCATATTAAGTTACTTAAACAGCGCAAATCGTATTTGATTCACACTCTGCAAACCTTATTCCCTAAGGATCAGAATAAGGAAATAGATTGGATATGCTAATGTCTCCTTTTCTCCTAGTGACGCACTTCCGGTCCAGCTGTTAGCACCGACATTTAAACCCTGTTTCTGACATTTGTCCTCCGCAAGCAGGTGCAGCAAGGCGCGGGAGCGCTGCTCTGACTACACAAAAGGTAATGCCTTAATGCCAAAACGCTGGACCAGGCTCCCTGTGCATCAATGAAAGCTTCCTCCCTAACTTATACCCACCTTACCTTCCCTAACTTTACAGCCATCACCTAAATGTTACCTCTATAAGGTACTTAAGCAGTGCAGCCAGCTACCCAACCTGATGGGACTCCACCTTGGTTATTCTCTGACCCTATCTCTTTACTTTTACAGCATTGTTTTGGAATTCTTTCTTTATGCTCCCCCCCCCCCCCAACTCTAACCCACAGTCAAACTAGACAACAAGTAAGCACTCCTTTTATTATCTGTTAATTGCACAAGTGATGAGCCCTCCTGGCCACCTGTATAGTCTATGGTATATGTATATATGATATATTTAATGTACTGGAGGGAATGTATGACCTTTAACGACTATTCTTCACTGTCTTTTGGTTTTTTTTTTTCTTTTCTCCTTCCCACTCTGTTCTTCTCCTTTCCTCCACCCCTCTTCATCAAGCTGTTTTAATGTACCATTTCGGGATTATCCTCTTACTCTACATGTCCGTCTTTGTATATATTTATGTGTTTTAACCTTTGGATGTTGAACCATACTTTAATATTGTTCTTATGTTCTGTCTTCTTTTCACAGCAGCGACTTAAATGATTAGGGCTCAGGATAGGGGCCGAAACATCTTGTATTACTGTCGCTTTTCATCGTTTTATGGTTTGACCGTTCAAATACTATTGTAAATAAATGAATTATGCATCACTACCACTAGAGTGTGCAGTGAATTAACCTAGAACATTAATTGGGTAGCATATGTCCCTTACATCAGCACCTCCAACTTGTCAGAGTGCACACCAATTATCTCCAGACTGTTAGTACCCCAAACAACCATTGCTGATATAAACAGCGACACAGCGGAGCATCTGAATCATGTCTACCATCTCATCTTCAGCCACCTCACCCAAGGACAGGAGCTGTTGTTGTGCAATATCTTCTTTAGCCCCCAGAGTGCTGAGGACTAAGGGGCAGAAAAGACAGGTGTCATTGTCGTAATTGAATATCTGCAAAGTAGAAGATTATCTGTAATAACAGCAGAGGAGGATAGTGGCTGTGATTGTCCCCCTAATTGGCTGCGCTAGACCATATGATGTGATAGCTGCAAAGCATTATGGGAAAGCCTGTGTGGCCACATGGCTGCGCTAAACCTGGTGATGTGATAGGCTTTCCCATAATGTTTTGCAGCTATGTGACCACATCTGAAATCCAAATGCCTGCTGTCTGGCTGATGCAATCTTCGGCAGTGGGTAAAAATTGTATCAAGCATTTTAGTTTCGATCTTCCATAATCAAATTGCAAATTGCACTAATTCACTGGGACCTGCAAAATTTAGGAAATTAGATTCACAATCGACTTGCATCTTATCGATCCCCGCATCTCTAATAGATATACAAAGTTTATGTTTAAAAAGCAAACATCATATGACATCTAAATATCCCAATTAACCAATTAATAATTTACTATTGATGGCGATTAGTGATGAGCGAGCACTAAAATGCTCGGGTACTCGTTGCTTGGGTTGAGCAAATTGGAATACTCGGGTGCTGGACCAGAGCAACGAGCCCAATGTAAGTCTATGGGAAACTCAAGCATTTTTCAGGCAGCTACCCCCGGCGGTCTGCAGAGGGCCTAAAAATTGCCCAAATCGATAGGAACAGTGCTAAAATGACATGGGACAGCATGGGGAAGACCCCTGGAAGCATTTCTGACTCCCAGGTCACTGCTGTTAACAACTTTGTCAGAGTATTACGCCACTTTTATGGACTCACAATAAAACATACAAAAACGAAACCAAACTGTATTTTCCTGGGAAATATGTTAAGGAACATCCTTTGCAGGGTAATGACTTGTATAGATGGCAAAATAAATAACCAAAAATACTCCTCCACACCTTGCGCTATGTTCACACGTTGCGTTTTTGATGCGTTTTTGCATTGCTTTCAACCAAGACAAATGCATTCACCAGGAAATGTAATTTTAACATTTTACAACCTTATCTGGCCATGTGGTGTTTGACACATCATCAGACACATGCATACAGTGCTGAAAATACATGGGAACAGCATGGGGAAGACCTCTGGAAGCATCTCTGACTTCCAGGTCACTGCCTAAAAGTGTGCCCATCATAAGTGATTCTTGGCGCATGCGATGATGCCTCCCGCCATGCACCTGTCATTGCAGACATGCAGCAATCACCGTCCACGTCCTTGTCCCACTGCAGCATTCAGTTGTCCCTACCCCATTTCTTGGAATGCAAGCGCAAGTATGAAGGCAGCCAGCCAGCCACCCACCCACAGGCTGCAATACTATACTGCCAAATTTTTGACAGCTGCGTGCACTTTAAATGTGGCCTTTTAAGCTTGTGGAGGTGGAAGCTTCTCACAACCTCATGCCGGTGGCGGCCGGGTGTCCATACTCGCTCCCCAGCCTCCACTATATTTCCCAGTATCGCCTCCGCCTTCCACAAGCACGGGTCCCACAACATTACCCGTGCCCTCCCCAGTGCACTTACAGGGAAGGACCACCTAACCACAAACACGTGGACAGGTGAATGTGGCCTGAGACAGAACGGAGCCAGTCCACAACTTTTTTTGCTGACAGTTGTATTTAGCTCGGTGAAAGGACTGGCATAGAGGGAAACTCTATCTAGCCTGTATGTCATTTCTCACAGGAAGTCCTGTAATGCAGCTTGTTGCAGAAGCAATGGCAGCCCATCCAACATCAACTCGCCCTTGTCGGTGGTGCTTTGACACACACACACACATCTTTCTTTGTGCATTTAATTTCTTGAATACAGAGTTGGACAATGGCCTGATCTGTAATGCGTTTTGAGAAATAACATGCATAAGCATGGCCGATCCACATTAAAAAAGCAGCCATAGAGTGTCCGGGAGCCTTCCCCCACACTTTTCTTAGCCAGGGCTGCTTTTGAGCAGGGTTGGACGGGCCCAGCAGAGAACCGGAGACTCCTTCGGCGGGCCCTGGCTTCCCCTTCAGGAGAGTTAATAGTGCCGAGGTGAGGCCATGATGATGATAGAGGCCACCATCTGCTTAGTTTTCTGTTACTTGGAATGCAAGTGCAAGTATACAGCCAGCCACCCACCCACAGGCTGCAACACTAAACTGACAGATTTCTGGGCAGCTCTTAACACTTAAAATATGGCTTTTAAGCTCGTGGAGGCGGAAGCTTTTCACAACCTCATGCCGGCGGTGGCCGGGTGTCCATACTCGGTTCCCAGCCGCCACTATATTTCCCGGTATCGCCTCTGCCTTCCACAAGCACGGGTCCCACAACATTACCCGTGCACTCCCCAGTGCACTTACTGGGAAGGACCGCCTAACCACAAACACGTCGACAGGTGAATGTGGCCAGGGACGGTACAGAGCCAGTTCACAACTTTTTTTGCTGACAGTTGTATTTAGCTCGGTGAAAGCACTGGCATAGAGGGAAACCCTATCTAGCGTGCATATAATTTCTCACAGGAAGCCCTGTAAAGCTGATTGCACTTGAAATGTGGCCTTTTAGGCTCGTGGAGGCGGAAGCTTTTCACAACCAAATGCCTCATGCCTCATGTCCATAATCGTTCCCCAGCAGTCACTATATCTCCCGGTGTTGTCTCCTTCTTCTACAAGTGAGGGTCCCTGATCCTTACTGCTGGTACTTTTCTGTGGGAATTTTGGAAATGGAGGAGGAGGTGCATGAGCTGAACAATGTGATTACATTATTGTTAAATTGGTGACGCTGTTTTTTATACTAAAGAAAGATCCTATTGTTTCTTTTTAATTTTTTTTTTTTAAAGACAAATGCATTCACCGGGAAATGTCATTTTACCATTTTACAACCCTAGCTGGCAATGTGGTGTGTGACACATCATCCGACACTTCCTGTTTTATTTATGATGGAGGGACTCTGAAAGTCATAAAGCCTATTTTTATAGGGACATCAGATGGTCCTTACTATTCTTAAAAGGCCAGCAGTCGGCACTAGCTATTGTTAGAGAGCCATCAGCCGGCTATGCTTTGTTGTTCCCATTATTAACAAGTGGGTCTCCTTTACTGTTCTTGCATATCCAGTGACTGCAAGGGCTGCCAAAAATTTGGACGCAACCCAATACCCCTTTGAAGAGACATAGAGGAGGGTCTCAGTAAAAAAAAATATTCCCATTATAAAGGAGCGGGTCTCCTATAGTGGTAATGCCCATGCTGTGACTGCAAGGGCTGGCAAAATCTGGGAAAAACCCCACAAAGAATTTAAAGACACACGGAGCAGGGCCACAGTAACAAGGTACAATATGTTCCCATTAGAAAGGAGCGGGTCTGCTATACAGTTATGGGGTATGCAGTGAGTCCAACGGCTGACTAATTTTAGGAAAAACCCCACTAAGAATTTAAAGACACATAGAGCAGGGCCACAGTAACGACAAATTCCCATTAGAAAGGAGAGAGTTTCCCATTGTGTTGGCCTATGCAGTGAATGCAAGGGCTGCCAAAAATTTGGAAGCACTTCAATGCCCCTTGGAAGAGACGTGGAGGAGGGCCTCATAAAAAAATGTTCCCATTAGAAAGGAGCGTGCCTCCTATGCTTGCAATGCCCATGCACTAAGTGTGGGTTGACAAACATTTACCCCTGGGGGTATACATGAACATACTGTATCAAAAAATTTTTTTACGAGCATCATAAACACCCTTTAAAAAAATTAGGTGGGTGTTGCATCACGGACCATGGTCACCCTGGTGATATGGTGGTGGAGGATGAGGAGAAGAAGGAGGACAAGAGCAAATAGCCAAAATCAGGAAGCGTATACCCATGTGTGGTTGTGAAAAGGTGCATGGGAATGCACCTCTCAAGAAAAGACACTGGATTGGAGCTTATGTTTCGCTGCTATCATTCCGTGGTGTTGAGAAGTCTGGCCCAATCCAGCGCTTGTTCATTTTTATAAGAGTCAGACTGTCAGCATTTTTAGTTGACACTAAAAACCCGCTCTGATAAGATGCTGGCAGCAGGGCAGGCTAGGACCTCCAAGACATAGAGAGCCAGTTCATTCCACGTACCCAGCTTGGATACCCAATAATTATAAGGCACAGCAGAATCACGGAGGATGTTGGTACGGTCAGCAAGGTGCTCCCTCAGCATCTTCCCAAACTTTGCACTCCTTGTGAGAGTACCCCGCGCCTCAGGGCCTGTCCGATGGGAGTGTCTGAGAAAACTCTCCCAGAACTTTGACAATGTTCCCCTGCCTCTGCTAGATTGAAGTTGTGTCTCTCTCGCCTGTACTCCTTGGTTGTCCAAAGAAGTGTGCCCTCTGCCACCAGTGTTTTCAGATGGGAATTTTTTAATAGTTTCGCAACAAGGGCTTCTGGAACTGCCCCATTTTTGAATACCTGTCCACGTCAGGAATAAGAGATATAAAGTTCTCCATGTAGCGTGGGTCTAGAAGAGTCACCAACCAGTAATGGCTGTCACCCAAAATTTTGAGAACGCAAGTGTCATGGGAAAGGCAGCGTAACATAAACTCAGCCAGACTACTAACAGGCAAGACTTCCGTGTCCTAACCAAGAGGATGACTGACCATACTCTCCTCCTCCTCACTGTCCTCTGGCCATCCACGCTGAACAGACGGTATGACAGCTGTGCAGGTTGTAACGTCTATAGTGCATATTAGCTTCAGCACAGCCTGTTGCCGCTTGGCCGAGGCAATGCTGCAGTGCTTCCAGCTTGTGACTGATGTGGTCATTTCGGCGATGGAGGCTGAAAAGGAGGAGGAGGCTGAGGAGGATGAGGTGCAAGAGCTGTAGACCGTGGGGGCAACCATGATTGACCTAGGGCCCGCAATCCTTGGCGACGGGAGAACGTGTTCCTTCTCAAGGTCCGACTGGGTCCCGGCTTCCACTATGTTAACCCAGTGTGCCATCAGCAAGATGTACCGTCCCTGCTCACAAGCACTTGTCCACGTGTCCGTGGTTAGGTGGAATTTCCCGGTAACTGCGCTGCTGAGAGCACGGCTAATGTTTTGGGACACATGTTTTTGTAATGCGGGGATGCCACACCGGGAGAAATAGTGGTGGCTGGGGACCGAGTACCGAGGGACGGCCGCTGCCATCAGGTTGCGGAATACTTCCATCTCCACGAGCCTAAAAGGCAACATTTCGAGCGCAAGCAGTCGTGAAATGTGAGAATTTAGTAGTGTGGCCTGTGGGACGTTGGCTACATATTTACGTTTGCGTTCCAAGGACTGGGGTATGGACAACTGAACGCTGCACTGGGACATTGACATGGACGTGCTTCCTGATGCTGCTACTTGAGAGTGTGCAACAACAGGTGCAGAGCAGGTGGCATTTTTGCATGCACCATGGACAGGGGATTGGCTTGCATCCACAACAGCGGAAGAAGCAATGGTGCCACCCACAGACACTGTTCCAGGACCCTGGGGTTTGGCCCACAAAGTCAGGTGCTTTTCTGCCATGTGCCTGATCATTCTGGTGGTGGTCAGGCAGGTCGTTTTGCCACCCCTGCTGATGATGGCATGGCAGGTGGTGCAAATAGCCTTTTTGGGGTTATCAGCAGAGTCTTTAAAAAACAACCAGACTCGGGAAGACCTAATAGTTGTACTGGCAACTTCCTTCGTGTTGGTGTTAAGGGGAACGGTTGCCTGCCTTCTGTCTGCGGCTACGACACTGCTTCTTTCTGCATGTTGGGGTGCTCTGCCTCCCCTGCGTGCTGCTGTCCTCGCTCTGCATGTCCTCCTGCCAGGTTGGGTAAGTTACTATATCGTCCACCACCTCGTCTTCCACTTCCGCACCCTGGTCCTCCTCCTGACTTTCTGGCAATTGTATCTTATCATCTTCCACCTCTTGTGACACGTTCCCACTGTGGCCTTCGTGTGACCATGGCTTCTCAAATATTTGGGCATCGCTACACGCAATCTCCTCTTGCCCCACTTCAAGTGGACCGAATCTATAAATGGAAAAGTGAACAGCTCTTCAGAGTGTCCATGTGTGGGATCAATTGTCTCTGGGTACTCGGCATGGTGGGGGGGAAGGAGGATCAGGGTGAGGAATATGCGGTCCAGACTCATGGCTACTGAGACTTGACAGTGTGGAAGACAGGGTGGTGGTGGTGGCTAAGTGACTGGAAGCATTATCCACTCTTCAACCAACATCCTTTTGACACTGCTCTGGGTTCAATAGTGGTGTGCTGCGGTCTCCTAGAAATTGGGACAGGAAGGTCAGGCGAGAAGATGTGTGTTTGTTGTGGCACAATTTCGGCTTGCCCACGGCCTTGTCCTTGGCCTCTGCATGCACCATTACCATCACGTCCAATTCCCCGTCCCTTGCCATGTGCCTTGCCCATTTTAAATGGAGGACTGTATCTTCCCAGCTCACAACAAATGACTGAGTTTGGAGCGAACTTATATGTGAGCCGTTTGACGGAGAAAACACAGTTTTAAATACCTGGCCTGTAGGTTAGTAGTTTGAACAGCAAACTGCTGTGAATTGCTTCACTGACACACTGAAAATTTTGTTTAATGGAGGCCAGAAATGGCAGTATTTTCTGAAAACGTATTTGTGATCCATGTGACGCAGAAAGCACAGTTTTAAATTGCTGTTTTTTTAGCTCTGTACTATGGAAAGGACCTGGCTGTATTCTGCAGTGCCAGCAAGAAAATGGCGCAGAAAAACGGTGTTCTCTGGATTGCTTTTTAAGCAAATTATGAGGATTAAGAAGCAAAAAAAATTATTCCTGGCCCCTGAGACCTGGGCCTATTTCTAGAAATATAACAGCAGCAGAAGGCAGAATTGGAATGGAGCCTCTTGTCCTATGTGCACTTCAGTCTATTATATACCCTGCCTGCCTATATACACTGCCTGCCTGATATCTCTGCAGATGGATTAGTTCGTCCTCAAAAGGACTGTTTGTTAAGATGGATATGTGTAATGTATGGTCTTTCTCCCTTCACTGTCTGATCCAGAGAGACTGTGACGAGTATGGCGGCGCCAGGTCTTATATAGACCTGATGACGCTGTGCAGCCAGCCAATCACTGTAATGCCCACAACCAACATGGCTACGGCATTACAGTGCATGGCAGGCAATCCCTGCATGTTCATTGGCTTTCTAAAGAGCGCCAAACATGCAGGGAGGGGACCCGAGTTCCCGCCCGAGCAACCCGGATATACTCGTCGAGCTTGTCGAGCACCATGATGCTCGGGCGAGTACCGTCACTAATGGCGATACATTGACATTATTTTCATGATTACTACAGACATTTTGACTATCTTTTTCTGTTTTATTTTTTTTTTTGTGCAGAAAGTTTGAAAAGCAATATTTTTAATTAGAATAGGAATTTATTTTAAGTCATAAAAGTATATCAAATAGATAAATTTGAAATAAGCTGATGCATACAAATATGTTGTAAAACAGCAATGCACAGTTTTTACCAAATATATAAAGTATGAAAATAATTTTTGCTTTTACTGAATGATTTCCATATAGCATTTTACCTTTTTGAGTTCCTTTCTGCATTTTACTTAGATAATTAAAGTTAAATATATACAGTTAGGTCCATATATATTTGGACAGAGACAACATTTTGCTAATTTTGGTTCTAGACATTACCACAATGAATTTTAAACAAAACAATTCAGATGCAGTTGAAGTTCAGACTTTCAGCTTTCATTTGAGGGTATCCACATTAAAATTGGATGAAGGGTTTAGGAGTTTCAGCTCCTTAACATGTGCAACCTGTTTTTAAAGGGATCAAAAGTAATTGGACAATTGACTCCAAGGCTATTTCATGGACAGGTGTGGGCAATCCCTTTATGTCATTCTTGATTAAGCAGATAAAAGGCCTGGAGTTGATTTGAGGTGTGGTGCTTGCATTTGGAAGGCTTTGCTGGGAAGTAAACATGCGGTCAAAGGAGCTCTCCATGCAGGTGAAACAATCCATCCTTAAGCTGCAAAAACAGAAAAAAAACATCGGAGAAATTGCTACAATATTAGGAGTGGCAAAATCTACAGATTGGTACATCCTGAGAAATAAAGAAAGCACTGGTGAATTCCTCAATGCAAAAAGACCTGGGCACCCACGAAAGACAACAGTGGTGGATGATCGCAGAATAATCTCCATGGTGAAGAGAAACCCCTTCACAACAGCCAACCAAGTGAACAACACTCTCCAGGAGGTAGGTGTATCAATATCCAAATCTACCATAAAGAGAAGACTGCATGAAAGTAAATACAGAGGGTTCACTGCACGGTGCAAGCCACTCATAAGCATCAAGAAGAAAAAGGCTAGACTGGACTTTGCTAAAAAACATCTAAAAAAAGCCAGCACAGTTCTGGAAGAACATTCTTTGGACAGATGAAACCAAGATTAACCTCTACCAGAATGATGGAAAGTGAAAAGTATGGCGAAGGAGTGGTACAGCTCATGATCCAAAGCATACCACATCATCTGTTAAACACGGCGGAGGCAGTGTGATGGCTTGGGCATGCATGGCTGCCAATGGCACTGGGTCACTAGTGTTTATTGATGATGTGACACAGGACAGAGGCAGCCAAATGAATTCTGGTGTATTCAGAGCCATCCTGTGTGCTCAGATCCAGCCAAATGCAGCCAAACTTATTGGTCATCATTTCATACTACAGATGGACATTGACCGAAAACATAAAGCCAATGCAACCCAGGAGTTTATTAAAGCAAAGAAGTGGAATATTCTTGAATGGCCAAGTCAGTCACCTGATCTCAACCAAATTGAGCATGCATGATAAAGACTAAACTTCAGACAGAAAGGCCCACAAACAAACAGCAACTGAAAACCACCGCAGTGAAGGCCTTGCAGAGCATCAAAAAGGAGAAAACACAGCGTCTGGTGATGTCCATGAGTCCATGACTTCAGGCAGTCATTGCCAACAAAGGGTTTTCAACCAAGTACTAGAAATGAACATTTTATTTACAATTATTTAATCTGTCCAATTACTTTTAGTCCCTTTAAAAACAGGGTGGCACATGTTAAGGAGCTGAAACTCCTAAACCCTTCATCCAATTTTAATGTGAATACCCTCAAATGAAAGCTGAAAGTCTGAACTTCAACTGCATCTGAATTGTTTTGTTTAAAATTCATTGTGGTAATGTCTAGAACCAAAATTAGAAAAATGTTGTCTCTGTCTAAATATATATGGACCTAACTGTATTTTTCACATACAGTAGGTACATGGTGACTATATTATGTTTCAGTTGTGCGCAATACTTACAACATTAACATATATATAATACTGTAAGCATAAAAAATTACCAACCAAAAAATAACTATATGATAGAAACTTCCACATTAAACTGAGAATTTATTTCCTTGTTTTGTACGTATGTGTTTGCAAACTTGTGTCATATGTATTCCCATAACCCCAGAACTTCATTAAAAAAAGACCCTGGAGGAGATCACATCCAGACATAATTTGTGTTACAAATTATCTGATCATTTTGCCCAGCAGCTTTGAACAGTGCTGCTGCTTAGTATCAAACAACATGATATTCTATAGATAAAATATAAGTCTATTTAATAATGGAGCACACACGCAAATACCAAAATAATACTAATATTCATATTATCATTGCATAAACATGGTGAAATAAATAATGGCTGCATTATCACTCCATACAAGCTCAGAGTAGTAATATGGCACCAATAAAAGGCTATTGGATACTTCTTATGAAGGAATTTTGAGATATTTTTTGTTTATTCTTAATACAGAATCAGAATGGAAATAGTAGCATACCCCATTAGATGCTTTACTACAGAAGTTTTCTCACATTTCTTCAAGGAGAGAATAGCTCTGTAATATGGCGCTGTATTGAAGCACCATATCCATATCATGACTTCTAGTTCTGCTGCCTTAAGACTCCCTTATGCAGAGCCTTCTTATAGAGTGTCTACGGAATTGCTCATTTTAAAGAATGAAAAACTCAAAATTAAAATTGAATTTCCTCTTAAAGTTCACATGAATGAGACAAATGATAAAGTGAATTGTGTCTAGTTGCCTCATTGTTTTCAAGCAAAACTTTTTTGTATCTTATTCTTTGCTATGAATACACATAAACATATACATTATGTACAGCAATGTTATATTTTAGAGTCTAATACACTTGGAATTTTTCAAAATTATTTTGTATTGCAGGTGTCAAATGTCTTACCAAAAGCTACCATACTGTGCCTTATTTCGGATAATATTTCTTACAAGTATAATTGTAAATCAGAAAAATTATATCTATATGAGGAAATTGTGAACAGATTATTATAATGCAGCAGTTGTGAAGGTGATGACTGTATTCATTAGTTGCAATATACAAAAAAAACTCATGGCTTTGGCTCGTATTTATATGAAAATCTAAAGGTATCCAAATATAAGTTAATCCTAGAACGCATACCTGGGGCCTCGCAGGCCCGCCCTGTTAATTGTTTTCTATTTTCTGCAAGATTTCTTTAGTTAGAATTTTGAAACTCTAGGTATTCTTCAGGTATATAGTTGTTTGTCATTTCCAGTTGTTCATTTATTTATTATTTGCACACTGGCCTAAAAGGCCCCAGGTATGTGAAAGTGTAGATTTTTATGGTCATGCATTCTAGGGTTAAATGAGAACAACTGAAGTCTCTGCATGAAACATTCCACAGTTATGTACTAGAATGATATCCTCACTGATTGCAAAACTAAAGACATTTCTACTAGTTAAATTAATGAATACATTAACTTACTGTGAATCAACTGACTTTGATTTATGCTTATTTGTATGAGTTGCAAGATCACAAGGGGATAGCATGTAAAATGACAAAAATAACAAAAGTTGAGATTTTAATGCTACCAGTGTTCAATAGTTTGGTATTGTTACAAAAAAAAACATAAAATCATACTACTGTACGTCTATTTCATTTAACTATTTTTGTGTTCTTTTATTGTTTAGTAAATAATTATGTCAAAAACATTTCTATATTATCTAAAAGCTTTTCTCTTCTCTTTTTATTAATTTTAGGTTAATGATATTTGCTTCCTGTAGAATTTATATCTTTGCAGTATCTGATAGCATCTTTTTCTAATGAGTAATAGTATGAAAAATTTGTGTAATAGTATATTTAATATTTAAAAAAACCTGTAAATGAAAGCATATTTTAATTAATTATTTAGAAATTAAATGAGTATTATAATTTATGTTATGGAGTTGTATGAATGATATACTCTCTGCCTTCTACAAGGCAGTTTATCAGACTAGTATAGCTTGACAAAGTGGGAATGGAAACAGTGCCATCATGTGATACTTTTCAGTGCTTTTCATTTATTTAAACTTCCTAGACATGCCTTGCAGAAATCTAGCAGCAATAGATTCCATCTCATAAGATTCTATTATTCTTCATAAACAGTTAACCATGTGCTGAGTAACTACCATTTTTCAGTATATTTTAATAATAATCATTAAGGTGATCATTTATATAATTTACAGTAAGCTAAAATTATCAATCTAAGAACAACACAAATGCCCTAACTACACTTTCTAATTCACTGAAATTGAGGCAAAACCAATGAGTGAGGTTTTTTTTAAATATAAATGAGTAAAAATGAAAAAAAAAAATATTACAATTTTAAGGTAATATTCAGACTTTTGAGAAATGTGCTTTTTTTCTAAATGTAACTTCATTTTGTGATTACTTTTCAGAAAATTTCAAGCAATCGCTGAAACTTTTTTCCACAAATGAAAGAATAAATAAAAATAATACATGATAATTAAAATACAGGTCATCCTAACAAATTTAATTTTTACTATACTCAATTGGCCAAGGCAGTGCTTTTCAGTTAGAAACTGACTATTGGCAGTGGATGGAGCTTTGCTGAAATCACTGCTATCTAACCATTTAAATGCTGCTGTCTTTCTGTGACGGCAGCATTTAAATGCAACGATTGTGTAGCGCAGTAGTTTCGGCCCCCTATCTGAGAACTGATGGGTTATCATGGCAGTCAGGGACTAATGAAGGCCCCTGTCACTGCCATTTTAGTGCTCCAATGAAGACCAGCTTGTGGCTGATATTCAGTAATTGTTCTATATACTGCACTATTGTATTTTAGCCATATATAGTACAAGCAATCAAATGATCACAGGTTTAAGTCTCTTGGGGAGAGGGGCTAAAAAAAATAAGTAAAATGAGTAAAACAGTGTTTTAAAAATGTAAAAAAAAATAAAAGTATATAAAAGTTTTAATCACCCAATTTTCCCAATTAAAAAATGAATATATTAAAAAAATAAAAATAAACATATTTGGTTTGGCTGTTTCTGTAAAAGTCTGATGTATACAATCCATTTGTTAAACCTCGAAAGTATAAAAAAAATGCCAGAATCCTTTTTTCACCACACCATTGTCAAATCAATAATAAATACAACTCAAAGTATGAAAATGAGCTCTCATATAGGATCATCATTGTAAAAGTAAAAAGTGACTACTCTCAGAAAATGGATATACAAATTTTTCTTTTTCAAAGTTCTTAATTTTTTTATAACAACTAAATTATAAAAAATAGAGATGGGCAAATCTTTTGAAATTCAAATTTGCAAATTTTTCGGAATATTTCTAAAATCTTTTTATCAATTCAGCCTGAGTTATAATATTTCCAATTGCCAGGCAGAAAGGAGTATTAACACTCTGGGGTCTACCAGGACCTCAGATTCAACCTCTTTCAAGCTCTTTAATGTAAACACAGCCTTAGTAATATCAAAGTAAACAGATGGTAATGTTCCTTCTCTACTTTTTTGTAATGTTTGTTTACTGTTTTATGGCTTCTTCTCTCTTTACTGCTATGCTTTGAGCAGTGATGTCTTCTCACAATTCATTGCTAAATTTTCAATGTGGATTTGATTTGCATCAAAATAAATCACCCATATCCCCCCAATAAACTTTGTTTCTGTAATTGTATTGACCTGAAAAGTTGTGTTACCAGGTCATTTGTAATGCACAATGAATGTTGTAAAAACAAAAAGAACTGAAAGAAAAACTATTGCCAACAAGTCATTTACACATCATTGTGCAGCTGTGATATTGGAGAACACAAAAAGATGTCTGTGATCGAGATTCTTTTCCAAGATTATTAGACGCTTGTCAAAGAGCAAAGAGAAGAGTGTTTCATTAGGGATGAGTGAGTAGTGAAATAATCGGACTCGCTATACTCGTAACGAGTAGGTCCCAATAGTCGGGTAATTGTTACGAGTAGCAAGTCCAATGTAAGTCAATGGGAAAAGCGAGTAAGCCGAGTAAGTGTCTGCTGGAGCCTATAAAGCGATCTGGGGGCTGAGGAAAAGGCTGAAATGGGTGCATGATTGTTTAAGAGCCGGCGGTAAAAAGCCGCCGGCTTTTAAACAATCACTCAGCCCCATACTCGCTTCCCCTCAGCCTCCCATACCGTTCCTTCGCTCCCCCGCTGCCTCCCATCCCGATTCTAAGTTAGGACCGGGTGGGGAGAGCAGCACCAGGGAGCGGGGAGTGAAGGATCTGAGCGGGGAAGCCGGCAGTGAAAAGACTTCACCGCTGGCTTTCCCGTTCGGTGCTGGGCTCCCGCTCCCTGATGTATGCTCCCCGCTCCCTGGTGCTTCGCTCCCCTCCCTGTCCTAACTTAGGATCGGGATGGGAGGCGGCGGCGGAGCGGGGAGCATACAAAATTGCCCAAATCGATGGGAACAGTGCTCAATAAAACGTCAGGCAGGCAGAATATATAGGCAGTCAGGCAGGGTATATAGGAGGGTGAATGAAAAACCTAGCAGGGCACTTGGAACACACTAGTGCATTCCGATTTTCATGCATCCGTCTCTTTAAAAAAGCCGGCCGGCAATTCATCAGCGGCATACACCGGTACCTGACAATTTAGAACAGAAAGAATAGAGCATCACACATAGATTAGATAGATAGAAACATGTTAGTCACATATATAATAAGTACAGTGACAGTATTAGTTACTGTACGAATTATTTAGTGTTAAAATAAAGGATTTATTAAAAAAAATATTGGCGTGGGATCCCCCGTATTTTAGTCTCTAGCGGAGGTTAAGCTGACGGCTGGGGTAGATGTTTGAAGCCTGGGAAGGGGGTAATACCCACGGAGCTTCCCAGGCTACTAATATCAGCCCCCAGCTGAATACCTAGCCTTTACTAGCTATTAAAATGGGGGGACCCAAAAAAAATGACTTGGGGTCCCCCTATTTTAATAGCTAGCAAAGGCTAGGCAGACAGCTGGGGGCTGATATTAATAGCCCAGGAAGGGTGCCATGAATATTGGCCCCCTCCCATGCTAGAAACACCAGCCCTCAGCCGCCCCAGAAACGGCGCATCCATAGGATGTGCCAATTCTGGCACTTAGCCTCGCTCTTCCCACTGCCCTGTAGAGGTGGCAGTGGGGTAATAGGGCTGGGATTGATGTTAGCTTATAATGATAGCTGACATCAAACCCAGGTTTTTAAAGGGGAGCATCTATGAGACGCCCCCATTACTGACCCCATAGTGAAAGTGAAAAAAAAAACCACCAACACCCAGAATAAAACCTTTTATTTGAAATAAACACACAATACTTTAATATTCTAAATTAAACTCTACTTACCATTACGCCCATTCCAGCTGAAGCCAATGTCTTCTGCAATAAAAGTAAAATAATAAACCAACCTCATCCTTACCTTTCAATGGTTCCCAGGACAGCTACAGCTCTGCTACATTGACATGACAGGCAGGATCGCAACAGAACGCTGCCATCCAGCTTGCCATGCCGCAGACACTGAGAAGCTCCTCAGTGTCTCGCTGTGACGGCATCCAGATGAGCAGAGTTCATGTCCTATGAACTCAGCTCACCTCATGCACGTCACTGACAGCGTGGGAGAAAGGAGGAGCTTCTCAGTGTCTGCGGCATGGCAAGCTGGATGGCAGCATTCTGTTGCGATCCAGCCTGTCATGACAATGTAGCAGAGCTGAAGCCGTCCTGGGAACCATGGAAAGGTAAGGATGAGGTTGGTTTATTATTTTACTTTTATTGCAGAAGACATTGGCTTCAGCTAGAATGGGCGATACGGTAAGTAGAGTTTAATTTAGATCATTAAAGGAATGTGTGTTTATTTCAATTAAAGGATTTTATTCTGGGTGTTGGTGTTTTTATTTTACATTTGACTTTCACTATGGGGTTAGTAATGGGGGAGTCTTATAGACGCCTCTACATTACTAACTTGGGCTTGATGTCAGCTGGCAGTGGGAAGAGCGAGGCTAAGTGCCAGAATTGGCACATCCTATGGATGCGCCATTTCTGGGATCGGCTGACGGCTGGTGTTTCTAGCATGGGAGGGGGCCAATATTCATGGCACCCTTCCTGGGCTATTAATATCAGCCCCCAGCTGTCTGCCTAGCCTTTGCGAGCTATTAAAATAGGGGGACCCCAAGTCATTTTTTTTTTGGGCCCCCCCATTTTAATAGCTAGTAAAGGCTAGGTATTCAGCTGGGGGCTGATATTAGTAGCCTGGGAAGCTCCGTGAATATTACCCCCTTCCCAGGCTTCAAATAACTGCCCCAGCCGTCTGCTTAACCTCCGCTAGAGACTAAAATTAAGGGAGATCCCACGCCAATATTTTTTTTAATAAATCCTTTATTTTAACACTAAATGACAAGTACAGTAACCAACACTGTCAGTGTACTTATTATATATGTGACTGACATGTTTCTATCTATCTAATCTATGTGTGATGCTCTATTCTTTCTGTTCTAAATTGTTGGGTACCGGTGTATGCCGCTGATGAATTTCCGGCCGGCTTTTTTAAAGAGACGGGTGCATGAAAATCGGAGGGCACTAGTGTGTTCCAAGTGCCCTGCTTTGTTTTTCATGCACCCTCCTATATACCTTGCCTGCCTGTCTGTCTATATATTCTGTCTGCCTGACGTTTAATTAAGCACTGTTCCCATCGATATGGGAAATTTTGTATGCTCCCTGCTCCCCTGCCGCCTCCCATCCCGATCCTAAGTTAGGACCGGGCGGGGAGCGAAGCACCAGGGAGCGGGGAGCGTACATCAGGGAGCAGGGAGTGCAGCACCGAATGGGAAAGCCGGCGGTGAAGTCTTTTCACTGCCGGCTTCCCTGCCCGGGTGATTCGCTCCCTGCTCCCTGGTGCTTCGCTCCCCGCCCAGTCCTAACTTACGATCAGGATGGGAGGCAGCGGGGGAAGCGGAGGATCGGAATAGGAGGCTGTGGGGTAGCGAGTATGGGGCTGAGTGATTGTTTAAAAGTCATCGGCTTTTTACCGCCGGCTTTTAAACAGTCATGCACACATTTCATCCTTTTCCTCAGCCCCCAGACCACTTTATAGGCTCCAGCAGACACTTGCTTGGCTTACTCGCATTTCCCATTGACTTACATTATATTCCTTACTCCTAGCGAGGAATCACAAGGAAACTCGGGGAGTAACGAGTAGCTTGATTACCGTACTATTTGGCGAGTACCGAATAGTAATGAGTTTACTCGCTCATCCCTATGTTTCATCAACCCGATGTACAATTAGTCCACTGAATTTTTTAAATTGTATGATGTATCTCACACCATTAACAAAATGTTATTCCACATCTAAACCTTAATTTGACATAAACTATGTATAGTGGAAAATGTGTTACATTTTCACACACAAACTTCCTTTCCTTTAGGTTGTCTCAACATACTCAACATAGTGCTTCAGGAGTACAAAGCTCTTTAGCCTTCAGGCTTCTTGCTTGCTATTGGTTGAGATAACTCCTGATGATTGACAATTCAGATAAGTGGAATGGTTGAGTAGATGATTAGTTATTGTCAGATCGATGAAGTGAGAGAAAGAGACATTTCATGTCAATAATCTATATTATAATGCTACAAAAGTCTCTCTGTCTGAAGCCTTTATAGACTGCGCAAGTGCAACACGTCTGCGCAGTCTGGCTCCAGACAAAAAAACGCATGGAGCCGTTACAGGTAGGAGGAGTGTATGGCGCAGGAGATCTCGGTATGTGTAGATACTGAAAGCATACTGTGATCTCTGGCACCATACTTACCTGACTGGGAGGTGAATTGCCACAGCGCCTTTCTTCTCGCTGGAGACCGGGGCAGGAGTGAAGGCGTCGGAATAGGTGCATGCGCATAGTGCTATCCGGCGCCATTTTACTGAAGACACATTTGCAGTGTGACTTCAGCAAAATGGCGCTGGACAGCGCGGTATTGGCATGCCATAATAAGGCACCGAACTCCTCCCTTGGCCTCTGGCAGAACGGGACACAGCATGGGAGCACAGGGAAGAAAGGTGAGTATAAGTGTTTTTTTTTGTAAGTGTGCAGTGTGAAAGGGATGAGGGGTGCTATACATACCAGTATTGGGGGATGAGGGGGCCACACATACCAGAATTGGGATGAGGGGTGCCATGCATACCAGGATGAGAGATGGGGTACCATTCATACCAAGATAAGGAATACCATACATACCAGGATTGGGGGATGAGGAGTGCCATGCATACCAGGATTGGGGGATGAGGGGGTCACACATACCAGGATTGGGGAAGAGGGGGGCATACATTCCAGGATTGGGGATGAGGGGGCCATGCATACCAGGGTTGGGGTATGAGGGGGCCATACATACCAGGATTGGGGATGAGGGGGCCATACATACCAGGATTGAGGGATGAGGGGGCCACACAAAGCAGGAATTGGGATGAGGGGGCTATGCATACCAGGATTAGGGATGAGGGGTGCCATACATACCAGGATTGGGAGATGAGGGGTACCACGCATACCAGCATTGGGGATGAGAGGTGCCATGCATACCAGGATTGGGGGTTGAGGGGAGCCATACAAACCAGGATTGGGGAATGAGGGGTACCATGCATATCGGTATTGGGAAATGAGGGGTACCATGCATACCAGGATTGAAGGAAGAGGGGGCCATGCATACCAGCATTGGGGATGAGGGGTGCCATGCATACCAGGATTTGGGGAAGAGGGGAGCCATGCATATAAGAATTGGGGGGTGAGGGGTGCCATGCATACCAGCATTGGGGATGAGGGGTAGCATGCATACCAGTAAAGGGATGAGGGGTGCCATGCATACCAGGATGAGGGATTGGGTGCCATGCATACCAGGATTGGGGGATGAGGAGGCCATAAATACCATAATTGGGATGAGGGGTGCCATGCATACTGGATGAGGAATGGGGTACCATGCATACCAAGATAAGGGGTGCCATGCATACCAGGATTGGGGGATGAGGGGTGCCATGCATACCAGGATTGGGGGATGAGGGGTATCATACATACCAGAATAGAGATGAGGGGTGCCATGCATACCAGGATAGGGATGAGGGGTGCCATGCATACCAGGATTGGGGGATGAGGAGGCCATACATGCCAGGATAGGGGGATGAGAGGTACCATACATACCAGAATAGGGATGAGCGGTGCCATGTATACCAGGATGAGGGGTACCATACATACCAGAATAGGGATGAGGGGTACCATACATACCAGGATGAAGGATGGGGTGCCATGCATACCAGGATGAGGGGTACCATACATACTATGATTGGAATGAGGGGTACCATACGTACCAGGATGACGGATGGGGTGCCATGCATACCAGGATTGGGGATGGGTGGTGCCATGCATACCAGGATGAGGAATGAGGGGTGCCATACATACAGGATATGAGATGGGGTGCCATGCATAATAGGATTGGGGATAAGGGGTGCCATGCATACCAGGATTGGGGATGAGGGGTGCCATGCATACCAGGATTGGTGATGAGGGGTGCCATGCATACCAGGATTTGGATGAGGGGCCATGCATACCATGATAGGGATGAGTAGTACCATGCATACCAGGATGGGGGTGAGGGGTGCCATGCATACCAGGATGAGGGGTACCATACATACCAGGATAGGGATGAGGGATGGGGTACCATGCTTACCAGGGTAGGGATGAGGAGTGCCACACATACCAGGATTGGGGGTGAGGGGTGCCATGCATACCACGATTGGGGATGAGGAGTGCTATGCATAACAGGATTGGGGATAAGGGGTGCCATGCATACCAGGATTGGGGATGAAGGGTACCATACATACCAGGATGAGAGATGGGGTGCCATGCATACCAGGATTGGGGATGAGGGGTGCCATGCATACCAGGATTTGGATGAGGGGCCATGCATACCAGGATTGGGGATGAGGGGTGCCATGCATACCAGGATTGGTGATGAGGGGTGCCATGCATACCAGGATTTGGATGAGGGCCCATGCATACCAGGATTGGGGGTAAGGGGTACCATGCATACCAGGATTGGGGATGAGGGGTGCCATGCATACCAGGATTGGGATGAGGAGTACCACACATACCAGGATTGGGGGTGAGGGGTGCCATGCATACCCGGATTGGGGATGAGGAGTGCCATGCATACCAGGATTGGGGATAAGGGGTGCCATGCATACCAGGATTGGGGATGAGGAGTGCCATGCATACCAGGATTGGGGATGAGGGGTGCCATGAATACTAGGATTAGGGATGAGGGATTTCCAATGTGTGGTGACATTGCACACCAGTCACTGAGCTGGAAGTTGCAAATGCTGCTGAAGCACTGTCAGGGTGGTGGAAGCTGTAGCTGACTTTCTGAAATGGGAACACACGTACTTTCACAAGCAGCTCTGGTAAATCTGGGTAGGTTTTGAGAAACCGCTGAACCACTAAGTTGAGCACATGGGCCAGACATTGTACGCGTGCGAGGTTGCCAAGCCTCTCTGTCGCCACCAGGTTCCGGCCAATGTCACACACGACCATGCCTGGCTGCATGTGCAGTGGTGAGAGGCACAGATCTGCCTGATCTGTTACAGCTTTCAACAACTCTGCAGCGGTGTGCAGTTTGTCACCTAAGCATATTATCTTCAGCACAGCCTGTTTCCACTTGGCCGAGGCCGTTCTGCAGTGCTTCCAGCTTGCGACTGATGTGGTCATTTCAGAGATGGAGGCCGAAGTGGAGGAGGTGCAGGAATGTGCTTACATTGAGGTTACATTGGCGAGTCTGTTTTTTATACTAAAGAACCTGCTGTGTTTTATTTATTTTCTTTATACGTCACTTCAAATGCATATTGGAGTGCATCCTAATTCTTGGCGGCTCTTGAAATTGCTGCATGCGCAATAACAGTATAGGAGACCCACTCTTTAACAATGAGAAGGACAATTCAAATAGATTCTATATTTTAGAATATTACCTGTCTTATCTGAAATTTGTTTACGGGTGAGCTAGCGCAGTATGAATAGCGTATTACACAGATCCAGCCAGGTATTATTGCCTTATACTGCATGCTGCTGGTGCTGCAGAAACAAAATACAAATCTCTTCTATTCCCTATTGATACCGCTGTTAGATGCATTTACAATAGGGACAGGTGCTGCTAAGTGGTATCACCAGCTTGAGATGAGTGTTTATTCTGGTCGCATAAATCTCTTATACAGTCCATACTTTTTTTTTAATTTTATTTATTTGCCGTTATATACAAGTCATGACCATGCAAAGATATTTCTTAACATTTCTTACAGGAAAATCCATTTTAGTTTTGTTTTTGTATGTTTTATTGTCAGTCCGTAAAAATGGCGTAATATTCTAACAACATTGTTCACAGATATGCTATTGGTCAGCAACCAAGTGTAAATAGGTTTAAACAACACACAACTGGAAGACTTTAAATGGAGTGTAATATCTGACATGCTCCCCAAATTGTTATGATTATTATGGTAGTAATATCGGATCATATCTACAGTTAGGTCCATATATATTTGGATTGAGACAACATTTTTCTAATTTTGGTTCTAGACATTACCACAATGAATTTTAAACAAAACAATTCAGATGCAGTTGAAGTTCAGACTTTCAGCTTTCATTTGAGGGTATCCACATTAAAATTGGATGAAGGGTTTAGGAGTTTCAGCTCCTTTACATGTGCCACCCTGTTTTTAAAGGGACCAAAAGTAATTGGACAGATTAAATAATTGTAAATAAAATGTTCATTTCTAGTACTTGGTTGAAAACCCTTTGTTGGCAATAACTGCCTGAAGTCTTGAACTCATGGACATCATCAGACGCTGTGTTTCCTCCGTTTTGATGCTCTGCCAGGCCTTCACTGCGGTGGTTTTCAGTTGCTGTTTGTTTGTGGGCCTTTCTGTCTGAAGTTTAGTCTTTAACAAGTGAAATGCATGCTCAATTTGGTTGAGATCAGGTGACTGACTTGGCCATTCAAGAATATTCCACTTCTTTGCTTTAATAAACTCCTGGGGTGCTTTGGCTTTATGTTTTGGGTCATTGTCCATCTGTAGTATGAAATGACGACCAATCAGTTTGGCTGCATTGGCTGGATCTGAGCACACAGTATGGCTCTGAATAGATCATAATTCATTTGGCTGCTTCTGTCCTGTGTCACATCATCAATAAACACTAGTGACCCAGTGCCACTGGCAGCCATGCATGCCCAAGCCATCACACTGCCTCCGCTGTGTTTTACAGATGATGTGGTATGCTCTGGATCATGAGCTGTACCCCGCCTTCGCCATACTTTTTTCTTTCCATCATTCTGGTAGAGGTTGATCTTGGTTTCATCTGTCGAAAGACTGTTCTTCCAGAACTGTGCTGGCTTTTTTAGATTTTTTTTTTAACAAAGTCCAGTCTTGGCTTTTTCTTCTTGATGCTTATGAGTGGCTTGCACCGTGCAGTGAACCCTCTGTATTTACTTTCATGCAGTCTTCTCTTTATGGTAGATTTGGATATTGATACGCCTACCTCCTGGAGAGTGTTGTTCACTTAGTTGGCTGTTGTGAAGGGGTTTCTCTTCACCATGGAGATTATTCTGCAATCATCCACCACTGGTGTCTTCCATGGGCGCCCAGGTCTTTTTGCATTGATGAGTTCACCAGTGCTTTCTTTCTTTCTCAGGATGTACCAAACTGTAGATTTTGCCACTCCTAATATTGTAGAAATTACTCTGATGGGTTTTTTCTGTTTTTGCAGCTTAAGGATGGCTTGTTTCACCTGCATAGAGAGCTCCTTTGACCGCATGTTTACTTCACAGCAAAACCTTCCAAATGCAAGCACCACACCTCAAATCAACTCCAGGCCTTTTATCTGCTTAATTGAGAATGACATAACGAAGGGATTGCCCACACCTGTCCATGAAATAGCCTTGGAGTCAAGTGTCCAATTACTTTTGGTCCCTTTAAAAACAGGGTGGCACATGTTAATGAGCTGAAACTTCAAAACCCTTCATCCAATTTTAATGTGGATACCCTCAAATGAAAGCTGAAAGTCTGAGCTTCAACTGCATCTGAATTGTTTTGCTTAAAATTCATTGTGGTAATGTCTAGAACCAAAATTAGAAAAATGTTGTCTCTGTCCAAATATATATGGACCTAACTGTAATGATCACGGTTTTAGGCAGTGGCCTATTAGTATGATATTGGTCAGCGACCAAATGTGAATAGGTTTGAACAACACACAACCGGCAGACTAAGTAAAGTGTAATATCTGGCATGCTCTCAAAAAATTCTGGATTATTAGCGCAGTAATATCTGATCCCGTCTGATGACCACGGTTTTAGTTAGTGGTGTTAGTTGCTAACCAATACCATATCTCTAAGTGTGAATAGGTTGAACAACACACAGCTGGCAGACTTTAACTGGATGGTAATATTTGTCATGCTCCAAAATATGTCACAATTATTACCACTTTAATATGGGATCACGTCAGATGACTACAGTATTGGGCAGTGGCCTTGTAGTATAGTATTGGTCAGCGACCAAGTGTGAATAGGTTCAACAACACACAGCTGCCATACTTTAAATAGAGAATAGTATCTGACACACTCACTTAAAAATTTCTGGATTAGTACCACAGTAATATCTGATATGTCTGACAACCACGGTTTTAGGCATTGGCCTTGTAATATGCTATTGGTCAGCGACCAAATGTGAATGGGTTGAACAACACACATCAGGCAGACTTTAAATGGAGTATAATATTTGGCACGCTCCACAAAATGTATGTATTATTATGGCAGTAATATCAGATCACGTCTGATGATGGACAAGTTTCTCTGCTTCCACAATACAGTAATGAGAATAAAATCAACCAAATCTAGCTGTATGTGTGGCACCCCAGGGGTCTGGTTTCCACAGTAATGTAATGTTATGTCTGAGAGCAGGTGGGAGGTCCTTTGGTCAGGGATCCTGTGCATGCCACACCTCCTGCCCAGTCTTGGGAGGGGAAGAACTTCCCCTATATAAACCCGGGGCTGAAGCAGGGTTAGGAGTCTAGGAGAGTAGAGACAAGAAACAGTCATAGGAAGAAACAGCAGAAGCTCAGTGGGAGCAATACTACTACGAGTCAGGGGCTGGCAGCTGCAGAGCTCGCCCTGACTGAGAAGCTTTCTTACCGGACCCGGCGTCCGAGGCTGTGGGGACTAACTCTTACCCAGCAGCAGAAGCCGACCGGCAGGGGATTTCAGGTCCTCAGGCCCAGAAACCCGAAGGCACGGTCACACGCGTGGGACCAGCACCGCCATCGTGGAGCGGAAGCCATTAGAAGGCCCCGAGTCACCGGCCATACGGGTGAGCACCACACGGTACACTCAGGGACGTGGGCTACTTATATCCGCTTCTAGCAAGGTAGCCAGAAGAGTACAGTCAGTTTGGGAGGCCTACAACTCCGCCTGGCCAGGGGAGATCCCATCTGCTCAAGGACTGACCAGGCCCCGTTCGCTAGCAAGTACTCCGGGAGGGTCTATCGTTGTTACCAATAAAGACCCTGAATTACACCGCACCGTCTCTGAGTGGTTCCTGCTACCCCCATTTTCCACGTCGGCTGCCCTGAGGCCATACCCCTCCCGTTGGGGGTTATACTATCACGCTGCACAATTCTACACCGGCCTCAGCGGTCTGCCCTGCAGCGGCAGCTCCATAGCTGCAAATCAACGGGTGGCGTAGTCGACACTCAAATAACATCTATCAAGACTGCCACACATCGAGTTTGACTCCCTGGGCACGGACCGGGTCCCCGCCACTCGGAGACTACAACCCTCATCTGATCTGGTTCCGGGTAAGCCCCCGTGCGCGAGACGCTGCGTGACACAGCAGGCCCAGGGGCGCGTCAACTTTGGCATAGTCGGCAGGATTTCGTGCCCGCAACCACCGGGTACTGCGTGCCTGAAAAAGAGACTTTTCAAACTTACCTGTGGTGAAGATTCCCGCCATCTTCAGCCTTCTTCCCGCCATCGGTGAAGTTTCCCGCCATCCGGCGCCATCTTCTGCCTTCTTCCCGCCATCCGTGGAGTTTTCCCGCCATTGGACGCCATCTTGAGGACGCCGCGCGGGAAGAAGAGGGGCGTGGACTCCGAAAGCGCGCGAGAACTGAAGCCCCGCCTCACGTCCGGATGTTGCGTAAGGTCCTGGAAGGAGCCCAGCAGACGCGGACGTCACAGGAGTGCGACGGAAGGTCCTCAACCATCCACTGCGGAGCCGCGGCCTACGGAAGAGGATCATCGCAAGGTAGGCCACGGTCCACTAGGGGGGAGGAAGATGTCGGATACAGAGGAGAGCTTCACTGCCTCAACCCCCGCCAGCGCTATCGCTGCTGCAGTTATGCCCTTCACCATGCCCTATATCCCGGGAGCAGCTTGGCTACCCCAGTACTCAGGGGAGTCACATACCCTGCATGACTTTAGAGAAAAGCTGGATAGCCTCTTCCAGGTGTACCCCCTCACAGAAGAGCAAAAAGTGAGCATCCTGGTGGCCCAACTAACCGGGGCAGCCAAAAGGGAAGTAAAATCCTGGCCACCTGGGAGGAAGACTGTCGCAGGGATACTAACCCGGCTGAAGGACACCTTTGATACCCGCACCTCAGCCGAGATTAAGCTTAGATTCTACGGGTGCAAGCAGCGAGCGCATGAGAGTATAAGGGACTATGCACTAAACCTACAAGAGGCCCTGAGGGCCATTAAGCAGACCGACCCTGATGGAGTGGGAAACGAGGACAGGCTGTTGACCGAACAGTTTATAGAGGGACTATATTGTAATACCCACCGAACCCAGTTGCGGGCAATGGCCTTGCAGGATCCCCATCTGGGATTTGCACAGTTCAAGGACAGAGCCATCCGGGTGCTCCGAGAACCGGCACCAGGTGGCGTTGTGACCCACAGGCGCCCTGCTATCACTTACCACCAGGAGGCGGCGCCTTTGTCGGCAGGGCCTGTGGGAGCTGATGCGCAGGCTTTGGACAATGACCCGGCTCCAGACCTACACCATCAGGTCCAAGAGCTAGCTAAGAGCGTTGCTGCGCTAACCCGAACTGTGCAGTCTTTACAGGTTTCCACTCCAGGGAAGATCCAGCTGGCATCCGGACCGGAGGACATCCCGTGGCGTCGACCAAGGAGGACCCCACCGGCCAGAGGAAGACCCAGTGACCGATACAGTGAGGACGGACGACCCATCTGCCGCCGCTGCAATCAACCCGGACATATGGCAAGGTACTGTTCTTTAAACGGGCACAACCTGGGGTAGAGGGCCAACCCCCAGGAAAAAGATCACCAGGCCCATCGAACTGGCGCGACACATATGTGGGAGGACGTCCAGTCTTGCCTGTGGTACTGGATGGCATTCCCATGAGTGCCCTACTGGACACCGGGTCACAGGTCACCACCATCCCGTACGTGCTCTTTAAGCAGTACTGGAATGACTCGGATATTACCCGCTACCCTGACGACGACTTGAGTATCATCGCCAGCAATGGCCAGCCCGTGCCACAGATCGGATTTAAAGAAGTGACCATCAAAATCGGTAGAGTCGAACTGGCAGCACAGGGACTGATCATTGTAGATATTGACAAACATGAGAGTCACCCAAAAATAACTCTGGGAACTAATGTAATTGAAAATTGTCTTGCAGAGGTGATTTTCCTTTTACAGCAGGTTGCCAAGAACGCCAGCTCCGGCGAGCAGCGGGTGCTCCAGAAAGAGATCCGGGCACTGATGCGACGGCAACAGGTGGAACTCTCCGGCGGTGAGATTGGTAGCGTAAGAATGTGTGACCCTTTTCCTATTGCCATGCCCCCAAAAAGTGAAATGATGATTTGGTGCCGGGCAGCTATTGGTCTGAGAGGTAGGGATTACCAGGCAATGGTAGAACCAGTTTACTCGGACAGTAGGCCCACCATTTTGACAGCACGGGGGGTGGTTGATGTACGCCATGGGAGGGTGCCCGTTCGCATAATAAATATCGGGGAGAGGGAAGTGTACCTGCCCCGGTATGCTACGCTAGCCAAATTATATACCATTAACCAAAATTCTATACAATCTGTGGAACCCTTGCCTCCATCTCACCCGGAGGAAGGTAACGGCTCTAAGAAAAACATGGAGGACTGGTGTCAGCAATTACATCTGGGTACTGACTCCACCCCCGCACACCAGAAACAAGGAGTCTATCGGGTGGTTCAAGAGTACGAGAGAGTGTTCAGTAAACACCCGTTAGACTTCGGGCGAGTCAAGGGGGTAGAACACCACATCCCCACGGGAGACCATCCTCCTATAAAAGAGAGGTATCGACCCGTACCCCCTGCCCACTACCAACACGCCAAGGGGATGCTTAGAGACATGAAGGAGGCTGGGGTGATCAGGGATAGCTGTAGCCCCTGGGCAGCTCCACTAGTCTTAGTCAGAAAAAAAGACAACACCATGAGGATGTGTGTAGATTACCGGAAAATCAACCGTATCACACACAAGGATGCGTACCCCTTACCAAGGATAGAGGAGTCATTGGCTGCTTTAAGATGTGCTAACTTCTTCTCTACCTTGGATCTCACTAGCGGGTACTGGCAGGTTCCTGTAGCAGAGGCGGACCGGGAGAAGACCGCATTCACCACCCCGATGGGACTTAGCGAGTTCACCTGCATGCCGTTCGGACTCTGCAACGCACCAGGAACCTTCCAACGACTAATGGAGTGTTGTCTGGGCCACAGAAACTTCGAGACGGTCCTGTTGTACCTGGACGATGTCATTGTATATTCCAAGACGTATGAGGACCACCTGAAACACCTGGCGGAAGTGTTCGAAGCTCTGGCGAGTTACGGCCTAAAGGTGAAACCCTCCAAGTGTCACCTCCTGAAACCAAAGGTGCAGTACCTGGGACACATGGTGAGCGCTGACGGAGTGGCTCCCGACCCTGATAAGATCACCGCAATTAAGGAATGGCCAAGCCCCTCCAGCGTAAAAGAAGTGCGGCAGTTCCTCGGGTTGGTAGGCTACTACCGAAGGTTTATTCCCGGTTTCACCAAAAAGGCAGCACCTATGCAGGACCTCCTGATAGGCCAGTCCCGGAAGGCCAAGAACCAGAAGCCGCCCTTCAAATGGGAGGAGCTGGAAGAAGAGTCCTTCCGCCAGCTGAAGATGGCCCTCACGGGGGACGAAATTCTGGCGTACCCGGATTATAGCCAGCCCTTTATCCTCTACACCGACGCCAGTAACATCGGGCTAGGAGCCGTACTGTCCCAGATCCAGCAGGGGAAGGAACGAGTAATCGCCTACGCCAGCCGAAAACTGCGACCCACCGAAAGGAACCCCGAGAATTACAGCTCATTTAAGCTAGAGTTCCTGGCCGTAGTATGGGCAGTCACCGAGCGCTTTAAGCATTACCTCGCTTCTTCCCGGTTCACCGTGTACACGGATAACAACCCGTTGACACACCTGGACACGGCAAGACTCGGTGCCCTGGAGCAGAGGTGGATGGCCCGTCTGTCCAACTACGAGTTCACAATCAAATACCGGGCCGGACGCTCCAATACCAACGCGGACGCCCTGTCCAGGATGCCCAACCTGCCGGACGAAGGAGAAGATCCGGAGGGACTGGAAGAAGTTGAACTCCCTGCGTTCCACCGTCATGGGACTATCCAGTATTCCCACCGGGTAAGGAGTAAGCAGGCTGCTACGTTGAACCCCTTACCTCACTACAACTGGGCGGAAACGCAAGACAGCGACCCTGCCGTCCGACTGGTGAAGGAGATGCTGACTCGCCCGGAGGCTTGCCTTGAACCAGACGCTCCGGAGGAAGCCAAACAACTATGGGCAGAGAAGAGTCGACTGTTCCTTTATAAGGGGAAGTTGTGCCGCAGAATGGTTAACTCCCGGACGCATGAACTAATCTGGCAAGTAGTGGTGCCACGAAGAGACGCAGCCATGGTGATGGAGGCATACCACGACGGAGCTGGACACTTCGGGTGGAAGAAGCTGGAGTTCCTGCTGCGCGAGCGATTCCACTGGGTAGGCATGAGGGGAACCATTGAGAAGTGGTGCAGAGACTGTGGCCCGTGCAACCTGAGAAGGAAGGACCGTGCCAGCCAGAAGACTCCCCTGCAGTCCATCGTCACCCGGCAACCGTTGGAACTGGTAGCCTTGGATCATGTAAAACTGACCCCAAGCAGAAGTGGCTACGTCTACGCGTTAACCATCGTGGATCATTACTCCCGGTTTTTGGTTGTCATCCCCGTCAAGGACTTAACGGCTCAAACAGCAGCTAGAGCCTTCCAGCAGCACTTTTGCCGTCCACACGGGTACCCGGACCAAGTGCTGACGGACCAGGGACCTGCCTTTGAAGCGTAGGTCTTCCAGGAATTCTGCAATCTGTATGGCTGCCGGAAGATAAGGACGACACCCTACCATCCGCAAACTAATGGACTTTGTGAGAAAATGAACCAGGTGGTAATGGATCTTCTAAAAACGTTGCCCCTGGAAGAACGCAGTCTGTGGCCTGAGAAGTTGCCCGATCTGGTGGACCTATACAACCACATCCCGGTAGGTTCCACCAACTGTACCCCGGCTTACCTAATGAGGGCAAGACCTGGTAAGTTACCTGTTGACCTGGAAATGGGAGTCCTGACACCCGAGGACACTTCACCAGAAACAGACTGGGACACAGAGAGGCAGCAGCAGTACCGGAGAGTACAGGAGAGCGTGGAGCGAAGTCTCTGTCAGGCTAGGGAAAGACAAGAGAAAACTTACAACCAGTATGCTCCCGCTGTTCCCCTGGTACCCGGAGAGCAGGTCTTGAAGAGGAAGAGACGGCTCCACAAGTTGGACGACCAGTGGGAGAAGGACCCGTACACCGTACTGCCCTCAAGCCACGAAAACCCGAAGGTTTGTACCATCAGTAAAGACGGAGGGGAAACCACAGCCATTGTATCCCGGGACCACCTGAAGAAGTGTCCCGAACAACTGAGGAACCCTGAGGAGGAACAAGAAGACCATCGACCTGTAGAGGAAAGGGAAGATATGGTTAGTACTGTGCTCGGGGACTTCCCTCGGTCTTGGACTCAAGTCAATGGTGCAGTTGTGGTACCCGTACTCACCTTCCTCCAACCAGCATCCCAAGCACCTACGGAGCAACAGGTAGAGCTGGAAGAACAGCCGGTCCAGGAGGCAGAAGACCCCACACCCGCAAACCAGGAGGATCAACCCTCTGCTTGCAGTGAGCCTGCCATATCCCTAGTGAGCCAATGAGCCGGTAGACAGCTGCCCAGTTTACCCTTGACAGCTCCTACACCCTGTAGTTCAGGGCTAGGCAGTCAGCTCCGTAGGTCCACTAGGGCCACTAGAGGCCAGTTACCCGCACGCTGGAGGATTTAAAGTGTATAAATTGTTTTATTTATGTTTACCTGTGTATTGTTGCTTGTGTATAATTTTGTGTTTCTAGTTATTTTTAGGAATCCTTGGTGGATCTACCGGGAATCCTTGTACAATTAGTTGGAGCGTAACCCAGGATGGACTAGAGACTGTTAAGGACTCGGGGTAGGACAGACCCCTACCTGGTTACGTCTCCCTGTTTTGGTGAAATGGACACCTTGCTTCCCCTCAAAGACTGCACCCGGTTGCGGACACGCCGTGACCATTGTTATGTGTCTCTTTATTATAATGTTTTGGTTGTACTCTGTTATGTTTACAAAAATGTGTTTAGTCCAGGAGTACTAAATTTCACTAGGGGGGAATGTGGCACCCCAGGGGTCTGGTTTCCACAGTAATGTAATGTTATGTCTGAGAGCAGGTGGGAGGTCCTTTGGTCAGGGATCCTGTTGATTGCCACACCTCCTGCCCAGTCTTGGGAGGGGAAGAACTTCCCCTATATAAACCCGGGGCTGAAGCAGGGTTAGGAGTCTAGGAGAGTAGAGACAAGAAACAGTCATAGGAAGAAACAGCAGAAGCTCAGTGGGAGCAATACTACTACGAGTCAGGGGCTGGCAGCTGCAGAGCTCGCCCTGACTGAGAAGCTTTCTTACCGGACCCGGCGTCCGAGGCTGTGGGGACTAACTCTTACCCAGCAGCAGAAGCCGACCGGCAGGGGATTTCAGGTCCTCAGGCCCAGAAACCCGAAGGCACGGTCACACGCGTGGGACCAGCACCGCCATCGTGGAGCGGAAGCCATTAGAAGGCCCCGAGTCACCGGCCATACGGGTGAGCACCACACGGTACACTCAGGGACGTGGGCTACTTATATCCGCTTCTAGCAAGGTAGCCAGAAGAGTACAGTCAGTTTGGGAGGCCTACAACTCCGCCTGGCCAGGGGAGATCCCATCTGCTCAAGGACTGACCAGGCCCCGTTCGCTAGCAAGTACTCCGGGAGGGTCTATCGTTGTTACCAGTAAAGACCCTGAATTACACCGCACCGTCTCTGAGTGGTTCCTGCTACCCCCATTTTCCACGTCGGCTGCCCTGAGGCCATACCCCTCCCGTTGGGGGTTATACTATCACGCTGCACAATTCTACACCGGCCTCAGCGGTCTGCCCTGCAGCGGCAGCTCCATAGCTGCAAATCAACGGGTGGCGTAGTCGACACTCAAATAACATCTATCAAGACTGCCACACATCGAGTTTGACTCCCTGGGCACGGACCGGGTCCCCGCCACTCGGAGACTACAACCCTCATCTGATCCGGTTCCGGGTAAGCCCCCGTGCGCGAGACGCTGCGCGACACAGCAGGCCCAGGGGCGCGTCATATGCTGCTAACAAGCAAATGAAGCAGTTAAAATGGTGTATTATATTGCTTTTTAAGCAAATAATCAGGATTAAGCGCAAAAAGAATATTAGCCCTGATATCTAGGGCTATGGATATCTGTAACAGCAGCAGCAGACAGAAGGTGCAATGGACCTTATTCTGCTCTACACACTATCCACAATCTCTGCCTGCCTAACTCCTGCCATCACCAGAATTAATATATGCAACTGGATTCGTCCTTAGAAGGACTGTTAGTTCAGATGGATATATATATAGCTGTGGAATACCTATACCTAACTAATAAACCACCAATTCTCTCCCTCACTCAGCAGCACCTCTCCCTACTCTGCCTGTTTCTGGGGTAGACTGTGACAAGCATAGGGTCACAGGGTCTTACAGAGACCGAATGACGCTATGCGGCCAGCCAATCACTACGGCAGGCAATCCCTGTATGTTTATTCTCTGTCTAAAGAACGCCATGCATGCAGGGCGGGGACCCGATCTCCTGCGTGAATATCCCAGAAGTATTCACCGAGCGCTGAGCATCTTGAGCAGTGAGATGCTCAGGAGAGCACCAAGCAGTTGCGAGCATGCTCGCTCATCACTAATAATAAGGAATGGTATTTATAATATAAGAGGAACTATATAATTAAGAATGGTGCTGTACATAACAACAGAGGATGCTATATAATAAGGGATGGCGCCAAACATAACAAGAGAGGATGCTATGTAATAAGAGACAGTAAAAGGAAACTATGTAAATAAGGATGGCGCTATGTATAACAAAAAAAGTACACTATATACTAAGGATAAGTGCTATTCATAATACGTGAGGACACTATATGTTAGGGGACTGTGCTATATATAATAAGGCTACATTCCTATATCTGTGTGAAGTGTCGGTGTGCTGCCCAATTTTTTTATCAGATAACAAAGCCATTGACAATGTCATATTCTAATCATCAAAATTGCAACAGAAATGGACATACTCTGAGTCTCTGGATGCCATTTTCAAATTTTTACGTCTATGTGAATGGATCTATAAATCTCTGAGACCGTATGCCACCAATAAAAAAAAATTGGCAACACACAGATATATCACACAAATGTGAGAATGTGGCCTAAGGAAGGTTGTTTGCAACTAACAGCATTACTGCACGTCATACACTATAGATACAGAATAAATACTTTCAGTGTTGCTGATGTCACGTCTGAGTAAATCCGTTTTCTGTTTATTCTTCTTCATCTTCATCTTCTTTCATATTGACAACTTCCAGCCACATCTCATCTTGTAACACCGATCATCACAGCCCTGAAAATAGCAAGGTCACATATATTGTATACATACATTTGTCTCCTGAATAAAAAATCCCCCGCATTGTGCAACTGCAACAAATATGTACCTCACCATTAATATACTATTAGTCACACACAATTCAAAATATAAAGTGATAAGCCAGCGCTGTGCCCGCAAACAAATATAAATTAATCAGTCTCTGTGACTCACCCCCCCCAATTCCATTCAAGGCTGTGTGCACACGTTGCATTTCTTCCGCATGCATTTGTTGCACAAAATATGCCGTGTTTAACAGTAAAATCAAAGAGAGGTTGAGGTCACTCTCTCATGCGAGGGAATTTGATTGGTTATGTTAAAGAAGCACTCCCAACAAAGTTTTTATTCTCTTAATCTGTTAGGCTATGTGCCACGATGCAGAAATGCTGCATATTTTTTCCACTTCTCCCTCGCAGGAAAAACACATTTGGATTGTACATGCATTTTTCCTGCCAGGTAGAAGCGTTTGTCAAGCATTTTTCACATGCATTTCTGCATGCAGGTTATCAAGCGCTTTTCCAAGCAATTTTAGCATCACTTGGAAAAGTGCTTGACAACTTGGTCACACTGTATAAATCCATGCAACCGGCATGGATTTATATAGTGTGACCAAGCAATAGTTAAAAAAAAAGAATAAGAATGGTAAAAAATAAAAAATAAAGATTATAGTTACCTTCTGATAGCCCCCGGTGTTTTCTCTGCTGTGTCCGGTCTGTTGTATCAGTCGCGGTGGTGTTTAAGGACCTGCCATGATGTCATTTAGTCATGTGACAGGTCACGCGACCGCCAACGTCAGCAGTCACGTGACCTGTCACATGACTAAATGATGTTATGGCAGGTCCTTTCACACCACCGCGACCCATACAACAAACCAGACGCATCGCTGAGGAGACCGGGGACCATCAGAAGGTAAGTATAATCTTTTTTTTAAATTTTAAATTCTTTTTTTAACAGCTACTATGGTACCTGGGTCTGGAGGAGAGTCTCCTCTTCTCCAAACCCAGGTACCAGCCGCACATTGAACCGTGTGATATCCGCATGTGCAGATGCAGTGATGTGGATGTCACGTGGTCCAATGCAAGTCAATGGCGGCAATTACGCTGCGCGTCCGCAAAATTAATGGACATGCTGCGTATTTTTCCGCAATCATAATTACCAGTGGTAATTTCTGCAGCATGTGCACAGCACATGCGGATTATCATTGGGGACCATGGGGCACGTATTACCAAGCATTTTTTAAGCATTTTCGCTGCGGAAATTCCACAGCAAAAACGCTTCAAAAACGCATAGTGGGCACGCAGCCTTACAATCATCATGTTATACACCACTTTGTACTTACAATTGCTCATTTTGTCTTTCTATTCAGTAAATTCTTCTCTTTTCTCTGCTCTATGTAGAATCAGGAAGTCTCTTGTCCCTGCATTTATCATTTTTACTACTTACTGCAAAGTCAAAAGTTTGGATACACTAAGATTACTATTAGTGATGAGCGAGCATCCTCACCATTGCTCGGTACTCGCCCGAGCATCTCTGTACTCGAGATGCTCGGAGCTCGCCGAGTACTTTCGAGATGCTCGGGCAGGAGCTCGGGTCCCCGTTCTGCATGTTTGGCGCTATTTAAAGCACCAAACATGCAGGGATTGTCTGACACTCACTGTAATGTCACAGCCATGGTGGTTGTGGCATTACATTGATTGCCCAAATCGATGGGAACAGTGCTCACAGTGAAACATGAAAAGCCGGCAATTCAGCAGCGGTATACACCGGTACCTGACAATTTAGAACAGAAAGAATAGAGCATCACACATAGATTAGATAGAAACATGTCAGTCACATATATAATAAGTAAAGTGACACTGTTGGTTACTGTACTTGTTATTTAGTGTTAAAATAAAGGATTTATTAAAAAAAAATAATAGTGTTTTCATGCACCTGTCTCTTTAAAAAAGCCGGCGAGCAATTCATCAGCTGCATACATCGGTACCCGACAATTTAGAACAGAAAGAATAGAGCATCACACATAGATTAGATAGATAGAAACATGTCAGTCACATATATAATAAGTACAGTGACAGTGTTGGTTACTGTATTTGTCATTTAGTGTTAAAATAAAGGATTTATTAAAAAAAAAATTGGCGTGGGGTTCCCCGTAATTTTAGTCTCTAGCGGAGGTTAAGCAGACGGCTGGGGCAGATATTTGAAGCCTGGGAAGGGGGTAATACCCACGGAGCTTCCCAGGCTGCTAATATCAGACCCCAGCTGAATACCTAGCCTTTACTAGCTATTAAAATGGGGGACCCCCCAAAAAAAATGACGTGGGGTCCGCCCTATTTTAATAGCTAGCAATGGCTAGGCAGACAGCTAGGGGCTGATATTAATAGCTCAGGAAAAGTGCCATGAATATTGGCCCCCTCCCAGGCTAGAAACACCAGCCGTCAGCCGATCCCAGAAATGGCGCATCCATCGATTTGGGCAATTTTTGACCTTCTGAAAACCGCCGGAGGGACCGCCATAAAAATGCTCGAGTTTCCCATAGACTTACATTGGGCTCACTGCTCGGGTCGAGTACCCGAGTATTCCAATGTGCTTGACCCGAGCTTCGAGCACCCGAGCATTTTAGTGCTCGCTCATCACTAATTACCATGCCTTTAAACAATTCTGGACTGCACATATGATGATGTCATATGTTCGGATGCTTCTGACAATATCTTAGTTAATTAGAGACACGCCTGTGGAGGTATTTTAATGCACACCTGAGATACAATGCTTCTTTGTGTTGCATCATGGGAAAGTCTAAAGAAATCAGCCAAGATATCAGGATGAGAATTGTGGACTTGCACAAGTCTGGCTCATCCTTGGGTACAATTTCAAGATACCTGAAGGGGCCTCATTCATTTGTACAAACAATTATAAGCAAGTACAAACAAGATGGGAATGTCCAGCCATCATACCGCGCAGGAAGGAGGCGGGTTCTGCGTCCCAGAGATGAAAGTGCTTTGGTCCGACATGTGCAGATCAATCCAAGGACAAAAGCAAAAGACCTTGTGAAGATGATGGTGGAAGCTCGTAAGATTGTGTCAATATCCACAGTGAAATAAGTACTGTATCAACATGGGCTGAAAGACCACTCTGCCAGTAAGAAGCCATTACTCCAAAAGAAACATAAAAAAGCCAGATTAATGTTTGCAAATGCACAGGAACAAAGACCTTCATTTTAGAGACATGTCCTGTATTCTGATGAAACCAAAATGTTACTTTTTGTGCATAATTACCATCATTACGTTTGGAGGAAAAAGGGAGAAACTTGGAAACCTAAGAACACCATCCCAACTGTGAAACACGGAGGTGGTAGCATCATATTGCGTGGTTGTTTTGATACAGGACTGACTGGTACATTTCACAAAATAGATGGCATCATGAGAAATAGAGATTATGTGGCAACATCTCTAGATATCAGCCAGGAAGTTACAGCTTGGGCGGAAATGGGCCTTCCAAATGGACAATGACCCAAAGTATACTGCCAAATGGTAACAAAGTGGCTTAAGGATAACAAAGTAAGTCAATGTTTTGGAGTGGTCATCACAAAACCCTGATCTCAATCCTAGCTGAAAAGGCAGGTGCGAGCAAGGCGACCTACAAATCTTGATCGGTTACACCAGTTTTGTCAGGAAGAATGGGCCCAAATTCCGAACAACTATTGTGAGCAGCTTGTGGAAGGATATCCCAAATGTTTGACCCAAGTAATTCAGTTTAAGGGCAATGATACCAAATACTTATGAAATGTATGCAAACTTTTGACTTTGGAGTAAGTAATAAAAATGCCTTAAAACATTCTCTCGCTCTCATTATTCTGGCTTTTGGCAAATATTAAAAATTATAATAATCCTAATTGACCTAAAACGGGAAAACTTTATTCTGATTTCATGTCAGATATTGAGAAAAACATGCATATGTGTCTTTTTATATAGTGTATGTAAACATCTGGTTTCAACTGTAATATGATATAACTTAATCACTGAAAGAGGACCTCTCAACTCACAAATTTGTCACCACCAAAAATAATAAATTCACTGACTGCGGGGGATCTTATGATAAAATTTAACCTTTAATGATTCATTAAAATAACAAAACAGTCAATCCACCGTACTTGTGTCTAGTCTATCCGGAGTGTGCATGCTGTAGCAGGACACACCACACCATGGATATAAATAGACCTAAAAGGGACAGCTAAATGTCCAGAATCAGCTCATAATGCATAGAGGTGCTTATCTCACTATCCCCATCTAATTCAAATCCCCAGCTGAAGAGAGAGGGCATAGAAAAAAGGGGGGAAATGGAAGTGAGAGGGAGACTCCCTTCATAAAGTGCAACCAATCATATATTGCACAATAGCCCTTTTGCCTAAAGCAGAACCTTTACACTAAGGTCTTTATCCATTAAGAGTATAGCCCTCCTCCATAAAGAGCACCCAAAGATTTTCTACAGGTGACTCCCAGGTTAATCCAGTCTATAACAAAGGTAACTGCCTCGAAATTATATTCTAGCTCCTATATTTTCAATGCTTTATTGGTAGCCAGTGAATATTACTGCGGCTCCCACTGCTTCATTTTTAGCAGGGGAGCACATTAATACAGCGCCTCGACGTGTTTCATCTCTTTTTGTTACTTACAGGGGCACATCAGGACGCTTATTAAGATACAGTGCAGTTGTGTATGCACCGGAGCTTTCAATATTCCGGCCACGATATGAGACGCTCAAATGTAATATGATAACTGCAATACATTAAGAGGAAAACAAATTTGATGGGAGTGCTTCTTTAATGACATTACAATTTTCGATCAAATTCTGATCTGAGTTTGATCAGAGTGTCAGCTTAGTGTGATCATATTTTCTCATCCGTGAGAAGAGTAGATGGAGGAGAAGATGGAGAACTCAATTTCTTCATCTTATCCATTCTGTGAGTCCATGGAAATTCAAATGCAGTCCGACGATTTCCACACACCCATTGTAGCGTCGGCGTCCCTGCCTCCTGCTAGGCAGGGACGCCGTTCCCCTCACCTCTCCGCTCCATGCCCGGCGGCTTCCTCCCGCTCTGCTGGCAGCGAGCGCTGCTTCCCGGCCTCTGTGCTTAGGGCGTGCGAGCGCTCCCCCTCTCTTAAAGGGGCCACGCGCGCCGTCCTAAGGAGTCCCCGGCCAATGGCCGGAGGACTTCACCATATATAAGGCACCTCCTCCAAAATGGAGGTGCCTGAGCAATGTTGTTGCAAAACCTTTCAACTCTGCTTCAGCCCTCAGGTCCCGTTACCAGTTACCTGCCAGTCACCTGCCAGATTCCTGCTTGATACCTGCCTGATACCTGCCTGATATCTGCTTACCTGCTTGCTATCCTGTGGTCCGACAGTCTGCCTACCAGCACCTGCCAGTCTGTCTATGGATCAGTCCACCTGCGGACCAGGAAGTACCTGCCAGATACCTGCCTGCTAGCCTACCTTGAGGCTCTGCCGTCACTTGCTGTGACCTCCTGCTTGTCCAGAGACTCTTGCCCGCTCACCTGGGAGCGCTCACCTGCTACCTGCCTGCTAGCCTACCTGGAGGCTCTGCCGTCACTTGCCGTGACCACCTGCCTGTCCAGAGACTCTTGCCCGCTCACCTGGGAGTGCTCACCTGCTACCTGCCTGCTAGCCTACCTGGAGGCTCTGCCGTCACTTGCTATGACCACCTGCCTGTCCAGAGACTCTTGCCCGCTCACCTGGGAGCGCTCACCTCCTACCTGCCTGCTAGCCTACCTGGAGGCTCTGCCATCACTTGCTGTGACCACCTGCTTATCCAGAGACTCTTGCCCGCTCACCTGGGAGCGCTCACCTGCTACCTGCCTGCTAGCCTACCTGGAGGCTCTGCCGTCACTTGCCGTGACCACCTGCCTGTCCAGAGACTCTTGCCCGCTCACCTGGGAGCGCTCACCTGCTACCTGCCTGCTAGCCCCGTCTTGAGACTCTTACCCTGCTGTCACTTGCCGTGACCACCTGCCCGTCTAGAGAGTCTTACCCTGCTGTCACTTGCCGTGACCACCTGCCCATCTAGAAAGTTTTACCCTGCTGTCACTTGCCGTGACCACCCGCCTGTCAAGAGACTGTCCCTGTCACTTGCCGTGACTTCCTGCCCTTCTACACAGAGACTGTCCCTGTCATATGCCGTGACTACCTGCCCACCTTCCCTAGGAGCCACCCGCTTCCTTACAAGGCCTCCCCCTTTGTATAGTTGCTCAGAGGTTCCACCTCCCAGACCCGTTACAGTTTGCTCGGGCCATGGAACCCGGTGGCACCCAGGCTCCCTCACTCTCGGACCTATGTCATGAACTTTCCCGTCAGAGGTCCCAACAGAAGTCCATCCTGAGCCACCTGCGTGGTGTTAACTCCAACCTGGACACACTGACTACCTCTTCAGGACCTGCTTCCAGGCACACGACTCCTACCCCGGCAGCGCCGCTCCCATCAATTCCATGGCAACTCTTCCCGGTCCTCGCCTCAATGCCCCGCCTCGTTTTGGCGGAGATCCCGGACAGGCACGGGGCTTCATTAACCTGTGTACTCTGCACTTCGAACTGTTGGCACACCAGTTTTCCACCGACCCAGCCAAAGTAGCCTTCATCATGTCCCATCTCACGGGAGTGGCGCTGGCTTGGTTAAATCCTCTATGGGAGAGAGGAAACCCCCTGGAGTCCACCCTGCCAGCCTTTCTCACGACTTTCCAGAAGGTCTTCAATGAACCAGGACGGAGGACCTCATCCGCCTCATCTCTGCTACGCCTCCGCCAAGGAAGTCTCACCGTGGGCCAATATGCCTTACGGTTCCGTACCCTTGCTTCGGAGCTTGCCTGGGATAACGACGCCCTGGTGTCCGTCTTCTGGGAGGGTCTGTCCGGCCGTATTAAAGATGAACTCGCCGGTCGAGACATTCCTACCACTCTCGACGACTTAATTACACTTGCCACCCGGATTGACATCCGGTTCCAGGAGCGCACCAAAGAGGCCACCCGTGAGAGGAGGTTTCCACGCCTTGCCCCTACCTTCCAGAGACCTGTCACTTCCTCCGTTACTCCCCCGGCGCACTCACCCGAGCCTATGCAGGTCGACCAGACCAAGATGGTCAAGACCCGTCAAGAATTACGCCGTGCCGAGGGGAGCTGCTTCTACTGTGGCAGTAAGGAGCACCGGATCCGTTCCTGCCCAGAGAGGTCGGGAAACGCCTGTGTCTAGGGTCGCTCAGAGAGGTCGCCCTAGACAGAAATAAACCCTCTCCATCTCTAATGCTGTCGGTCTCTATCATCTGCGGGGAGAACCGTTATTTTGAACTGGCTCAACTTGACTCTGGAGCTGCCGGAAATCTCATTTCTCAGTCCCTGGTATAGAAATACCGCATTCCCACCAAACCTCTGGCTGTACCCTTATCTGTCGCTGCCGTGGATGGGGGCCTCTTACCTCATCCCATCCAACTCATCACCGAATCCTTAACTTTGCAGGTGGGAATGCTGCACTCTGAGAGCGTCTTCTTCTATGTTCTGCCTGGACTCTCTCACGCCCTCTTGCTAGGCCTACCTTGGCTCCAGAAACACGCACCCGTGCTTGATTGGCAGACCGGAGAAGTTCTTCGCTGGGGACAGGACTGCAATTAGACTTGTTTAGTTCCCGTTCATCCTGCTCGTCCTTCTCCTACCCCAGCCAATCTACCCGGCCTACCAGTTCCCTATTGGTCTTTTGCGGACGTCTTTAATAAAAGAGAGGCAGAGACATTACCCCCTCATAGACCATACGACTGCCCAATTGACCTGATGCCTGGCGCTACTCCTCCCCGTGGGCGTATTTACCCTTTGTCCGCTGCTGAGACCCGGTCCATGTCTGAATATATTGAGGAGAATCTGGCCTGGGGATTTATCTGAAAATCTACCTCCCCGGCGGGAGCAGGCTTCTTCTTCGTCAAAAAGAAGGACGGCTCACTCCGTCCCTGTATAGACTATAGAGGCCTTAACCAGATCACAGTGAAGTATAAATACCCCCTTCCGCTCATTCCTGAATTATTTGACCGTCTGAGGGGGGCTAGAATCTTCACCAAGCTGGACCTCCGTGGGGCGTATAATCTGGTCCGTATCCGTCAGGGGGATGAATGGAAGACGGCATTCAACACCCGGGACGGCCACTATGAATACCTTGTAATGCCCTTCGGTCTCTGTAACGCTCCCGCCGTCTTTCAAGAGTTGGTCAATGACATCTTCCGTGACCTTCTCTACTCCTGCGTGGTGGTATACCTGGACGACATCTTGGTCTTCTCTCCGGATCTTCTCACTCGCCGGAGGGACGTTCGTCAGGTCCTGCTCAGGCTCAGGCAGAACCACCTCTACGCTAAATATGAGAAGTGCCTTTTTGAGCAGACCTCTCTTCCGTTTCTGGGCTACATAATCTCTCAGACCGGCCTACAAATGGACCCTGAGAAACTGTCTGCAATCCAGAAGTGGCCCCGACCAGAGGGGTTGAAGGCTATTCAGCGGTTCCTGGGCTTCGCCAACTACTACCGCCTCTTCATTCCGCATTTCTCTTCCCGGACAGCCCCTATCTCGGCGCTCACCCGTAAGGGCGCTAATCCCAGAGAATGGCCGCCCGAAGCAGAGGAGGCCTTCCTTTCCTTGAAACAAGCTTTTTCCTCCGCCCCTGTGCTGCATCGTCCGGACGGCAGCAAACAATTTTTCCTAGAAGTAGACGCCTCCTCCTCCGGAGCCGGAGCGGTAGCCATCCAAAAGTCGTCTTCCAGAAGAATGGTAACCTGCTGCTTCTTCTCCAAACTCTTCTCCTCTTCTGAGCGCAATTATTCTATAGGAGACCGAGAATTGTTGGCCATTAAGCTGGCACTGGAGTAGTGGCGTTACTTGCTCGAGGGGGCTCTTCACCCGGTAATAATTTACACGGACCACAAGAACTTGGCTTACCTCCAGAGTGCCCAGAGACTTAACCCGCGCCAAGCCCGGTGGTCTTTGTTCTTCGCCCGCTTTTGTTTTATTCTTCATTTTCGCCCGGCTGACAAAAGCATCAAAGCTGATGCTTTATCCCAATCCTTTTTGGTCTCTGATCTTGAGGAGGAGCCTAAACACATCATCGACCCCGCCAAAGTAATGCAGGTGGCCCCCGTGAATCTAAATCGTCTTCCACCCGGTAAGACGTTCGTATCTGTTCCGGATCGTGTGAAGGTTCTACACTGGGGACACTCATCCAAGCTAGCTGGCCACGCTGGTCAGAAAAAGACCCTCCAGCTTATTTCCCGGCATTACTGGTGGCCTACCCTGCAAAAGGACTTAATAGATTTTGTTTCAGCCTGTGTGTCCTGCACCCACAACAAGGTTTCGAGACATCTGCCAGCCGGCCGTCTCCTTCCTCTTCCTGTACCTGCTGCCCCTTGGCAGCATATAGCTATGGACTTTATTACGGACCTCCCTGTCTCTGCCGGCTGTACGGTCATATGGGTGGTCGCTGACCGCTTTTCCAAAATGGCTCACTTTATTCCCCTGCCGGGTCTCCCGTCTGCATCAGAGTTAGCTAAAGACTTTATTCATCATGTCTTCTGTCTTCATGGTCTTCTTCTCCACATCGTATCCGACCGAGGGGTTCAGTTCACCTCTCGTTTCTGGTGAGCCATGTGTAAACTGCTGGGGGTCACCTTGGACTTTTCTTCTGCTTATCACCCACAGTCCAATGGCCAAGTTGAACGGATCAACCAAATTTTAACCAGTTACCTCTGGCACTTTGTTAATTCTCACCATTCCGACTGGGTGGATCTTTTACCGTGGGCCGAATTTTCTTACAATAATCACGAGAGCGAATCTTCCTCTAAATCCCCGTTTTTTGTAGTCTTCGGTCAGCATCCTCGGATCCCGTTTCCCGTCTCCGCTTCGGTGGACAATCCGGCTGCGGAATCTCTCGTTAACTAATTTTCCTCCATTTGGGAAAGTACCAGATCCGCACTTCTTCAGTCATCCGAGCGGATGATAAAACAGGCTGACAAAAGACGTCTGGATCCTCCACAATTCCGTCCTGGAGATAAGGTCTGGCTCTCGTCCAAATATGTCCGGCTCAAGATTCCTTCCTACAAGTTAGGGCCTCGGTTCATCGGCCCACTGGAAGTTATCAAACAGATCAATCCGGTGGCCTATAAATTGAAACTCCCGGCCAATTTGCGGATTCCTAACTCCTTCCATGTAGCTCTACTCAAACCCTTGGTACTTAACTCTTTTTCCAAGTCTACAGGTACGCCTCCTGCTCCGGTTTCCGCTGAAAATGAGTTTGAGGTAGAGCACATTCTGGCCACCAAAAGGGTAAGAGGAAAATCCTTTTTTCTGGTGGATTGGAAGGGGTTTGGTCCTGAGGAGAGAACATGGGAGCCCCGGGAGAACATCCATGCCCCTCTCATCCTTGATAAATTTCTCTCTGGCCTAAAAAAGGGGGGGCATAAAGGGGGGGGTACTGTAGCGTCAGCGTCCCTGCCTCCTGCTAGGCAGGGACACCGTTCCCCTCACCTCTCCGCTTCGTGCCCGGCGGCTTCCTCCCGCTCTGCTGGCAGCGCGCGCTGCTTCCCGGCCTCTGTGCTTAGGGCACGCTCCCCCTCTCTTAAAGGGGCCGCGCGCGCCTTCCTAAGGAGTCCCCGGCCAATGGCCGGAGGACTTCACCATATATAAGGCACCTCCTCCAAAATGGAGGTGCCCGAGCAATGTTGTTGCTAAGCCTTTCAACTCTGCTTCAGCCCTCAGGTCCCGTTACCAGTTACCTGCCAGTCACCTGCCAGATTCCTGCTTGATACCTGCCTGATACCTGCCTGATATCTGCTTACCTGCTTGCTATCCTGTGGTCCGACAGTCTGCCTACCAGCACCTGTCAGTCTGTCTATGGATCAGTCCACCTGCGGACCAGGAAGTACCTGCCAGATATCTGCCTGCTAGCCTACCTTGAGGCTCTGCCATCACTTGCTGTGACCACCTGCTTGTCCAGAGACTCTTGCCCGCTCACCTGGGAGTGCTCACCTGCTACCTGCCTGCTATCCTACCTGGAGGCTCTGCCGTCACTTGCCGTGACCACCTGCCTGTCCAGAGACTCTTGCCCGCTCACCTGGGAGCGCTCACCTGCTACCTGCCTGCTAGCCTACCTGGAGGCTCTGCCGTCACTTGCCGTGACCACCTGCCTGTCCAGAGACTCTTGCCCGCTCACCTGGGAGCGCTCACCTGCTACCTGCCTGCTCGCCCCGTCTAGAGACTCTTACCCTGCTGTCACTTGCCGTGACCACCTGCCCGTCTAGAGACTCTTACCCTGCTGTCACTTGCCGTGACCACCTGCCCGTCTAGAGACTCTTACCCTGCTGTCACTTGCCGTGACCACCCACCTGTCAAGAGACTGTCCCCGTCACTTGCCGTGACTTCCTGCCCTTCTACCCAGAGACTGTCCCTGTCACTTGCCGTGACTACCTGCCCTGGGAGCCACCCGCTTCCTTACAAGGACTGCCCCTTTGTATAGTTCTTCAGAGGTTCCACCTCCCAGACCCGTTACACCCATTTTTTCTTGCAGATGTAAATTTGGATCTACTGGGTCTCTCCACTGTAATTTATTTTAGCTGGATGGGCAAATTGAGTGTCTCGCTCAGTGATCAGACACAAATATATCTGTTTAAAAGATTCTGGTGCAGGCCAGAGAAATAGAACTGTGGTTTTCCTCTTCCATGTTTCTAATCTCCTTTCTATTACCCTTTTTCCATTGATAGTGAGAGTGTAAGCTATTTTACTTCATTTACAATGGGCAAGGTGCGTGGCAAGGGACATGGTACTGGACGTTCTGGTGATGGTGCGTGTAGAGGACGGGGCCGTGGCCAAGGTGAAAAGGTGCCACAACCAACAGCCACATCTTCTCGCTCCCACTTCTTGACCGAATTACTAGGGAAGCACACTACAACAGTATTGCGTACTGATCAGTGTGAACAGGTTATTAATTGGAGAGCAGAAAATACTTCCAGATACCTGGGCACCACCACCTCCGGTCTGTCTTCCACACGGTCAACTCTTAGTATCCGTGAGTCTCGACCGCATCCTCCTCCTCACCCTGATGCTCCTTCCTCCCACCATGCCGAGTGTCGTCAGACAGCAACAGGTCCCACAGTTGGACACTCTGAAGAGCTGTTCACTGGTCCATTTCCATATCTGTGCCCCTCGCCTGCTCCGCTTGAAGTGGTGGAAGAGGAGATCCCATGCAGCGATGCCCAAATATTTGAACAGCCACGGCCACAGGAAGTCGACGCCGGCAATTTGTCACAAGAGGTGGACGATGACGAGACCAAATTGTCACGAAGTGAGGAGGAGGATTGTGGTGCGCAAGTGGAAGAGGAGGAGGTGGTGGATGATCTAGTAACTGACCCAACGTGGCAGGAGGACACGCAGAGCGAGGCCAGCAGCACACAGGGGGAGGGAGCAGTGTGGTGGCCGCACACAGAAGGCGGGCAACAGTTCCCCGTAACACCATCATGAGGGCAGTTGCCAGTACAACCGGTAGGTCTTCCAGAGTCTCAAATTTTTTTAAAGACTCTGCTGATATCCCCAAAAGGGCCATTATTGCCACCAGCCATGCCAGCATTATCAGGTGACAAAACTACCAGCCTGACCACCACCAGCATGCTCAGGCACATGTCAGCAAAGCACCAGACTTTGTGGGGCAAACCCCAGGGTCCACGACCAGTGTCAGCGGGTGTCAACACTGCTTTTTACGTTGTTGTGCATGTAAGAGAACCCCCTGTTGTGCGTGCAAGGCAATCCCCTGTCTATACTGCATGCAAAGATGCCCCCTCCTCTCAGTCTTCACTTGTTATGGCAGTTTCTCAATAAACAGCATCAACGTCCACGTCCATGTCCCACCGCAGCGTTCAATTCTCCATATCCCAGAGCTTTGAATGAAAGCGCAAATTCGCAGCCAACGCCCCACTGGCAACAGTCCTAAATTCACACATTTCGCGACTGCTTGCTTTGGAAATGCTGACTTTTAGGCTGGTGTAGACGGAATCCTTCCGCAACCTTATGGCGGTGGCCGTCCCTCGGTACTCGGTCCCCAGCCAACAATATTTTGCCCGGTGTCCCATTCCCGCACTTCACAAGCACGTGTCCCAAAACATCTGCGTGCCCTTAACAATGCAGTTACTGAGAGAGTCCACCTGACAACGGACACATGGACAAGTGTTTGTGGCAAGGGACGGTACATCTTGCTGACGGCACACTGTGTAATCATAGTGGAAGCCGGGACCCAGTCGGACCTTGGGACGGAACACATCCTCCACACACAGAGGATTGAGGGCCCTATGTCAGTCAGAGTTGCCCCCACATTGTACAGCTCCTGCGCATCATCCTCCTCCTATTCCTCATGTTCAGCCTCCATCTCAGGTATCACCACATCAGTTACAAGCTGGAAGTACTGCAGTACTGCCTCAGCCAAGCGGCAACAGGCTGTGCTGAAACTCATAAGCTTAGGTGATAAACCTCACACTGCTTGTGAATTGTGGACAGCTGTGAAAGAGCAGGCAGATCTGTGGCTGAGACTGCTGAACCTACATCCAGGCATGGTCGTGTGTGACAATGGCCATAACCTGGTGGCGGCTCTGAGGCAAGGCGAGATCACACACGTACCATGCCTGGCTCATGTGCTTAACCTCGTGGTTCAGTGGTTTCTTAAATCGTACCACGAGTTGCCAGATCTGCTCGTCAAAGTGTGCCGCCTGTCAGCTCATTTTCGGAAGTCGGCTACAGCTTCCGCTGCCCTTGCTGTGTTGCAGCAGCGTTTGCAGCTTCCGGCACACCGACTGTTGTGTGATGTCCCCACACGTTGGAACTCTACCCTCCACATGTTGCAAAGGATTTGTGAGCAGAAGAGAGCAGTTGTGGAGTACCAGCTGCAACAAGGCCATCGATATTCAGGTCAGACTCCACACATAAGACCTCAGGAGTGGACCTGGATGTCTGACATATGTACCATCCTGACAAACTTTGAGGAGTCCACCAAGATGGTGAGTGGCGATGATGCCATCATTAGCGTCAGCATCCCACTTGTCTGTCTTTTGCAATGCTCTCTGTAGAGAATTAAGGTGGAGACATTGCAGCCAGAGTATGATGAGATGGATCAAAAAGCCATAACGGGCGATTATACACAGCCCAGCCTCATTTCATCCCAACATGCATTGGGGACAATGAGGGAGAGGAGGAGGAGGAGGAAGACCAGGAGCTGGTATCATGCGCTGTAGACGGTAGTACCTGTACAACTGTCATACCATCGGTTCAGCATGGGTGGCCTGAAGACTGGGGTGAGGAGGAGGAGGAGAGCATGGTCATCTTGGTGAGGACACGGAAGTCTTGCCCGTTACCAGTCTGGCACGCATGACTGACTTTATTTTACGCTGCCTTAAGAGTGACCCTCGTGTTGTCAAAGTGTTGGGTGACAGTCATTACTGGTTGGTGACACTTTTAGACCCCCGCTACAAGGAGAACTTTCACTCTCTTATGCCTGAGATGTAGAGGTCTACAAAATGGGGCGGTAACAGAAGGCCCTTGCTGCAGAACTGTTAAAAAAATTCCCATCTGAACACGCTAGCGGCAGAGGTCACAGTTCGTTGCCCAACCAAGGTGTACAGGCAAGAGAGACGCAACTCCAATCCAGCAGAGGCAGGGGAACACTGTCAATGATCTGGGACAGTTTTCTGAGACTCGCCCAGCTTGCAGGCCCTGAGGCGCGGGGTAATCTCACAAAGAGTGGAAAGTTTCAAAAGATGGTGAGGGAGTACCTTCCCGACCGTACCAGCGTCCTCCGTGATTCCTCTGTGCCTTTTAATTATTGGGTATCAAAGTTGGACACTTGGAATGAACTCGCTCTGTATGCCTTGGAGGTCCTGGCCTGCCCTGCCGTTAGCGTGTTATCGGAGCGTGTTTTTAGTGCCGCTGGGGGAATTATAACTGATGAGCGCACTCGCCTGTCAACTGAGAATGCTGACAAGCTGACCCTTATCAACATGAACAAGGGCTGGATTGGGTCAGACTTCTCATCACCACCAAATGACAGCAGAGTAACATAAAGTCAAATCCACTGTGTTATTTCGGGAGGTGTATTCCCATGCACCCCTTCACACCCAAACATGGGTATACGCTTCCTCATTTCGGCTGTATTTTGCTCTTATCCTTATCCTCAGCCTCCTCCACCACTATACCACCAGGGTAACCGTGGTCCGTGTTGCCAGCATTGCAAGTTCCTCCATCCTAATTTTTGGCAGCTTTTGCTTGGAAGGCATAGGCAAAGACTATGGGAGACTCACTCCCCAATAATGGGAATAAGGTTTTTAATATGCTGTACTGCATGGCTCTTGTAAGGGGCATGAAAACCGTCTTGTTAAACCACTCTGAAATCCACAGCTCTTCCAAGGGGCATTAAAACCGTCTTGTTAAGCTACTGTGACCTCCACCACTCTTTCAAGGGGCATTGATATTGTCTTTTTATTCCACTGCGACCTCCACCACTCTTCCAAGGGGCATTAAAACTGTCTTGTTAAGCTACTGTGACCTCCACGTCTCTTCCAAGGGGCATTAAAACCGTCTTGTTAAACCACTCTGAACTCCACAGCTCTTCTAGGGGGCATGAAAACCGTCTTGTTAAGCTACTGTGACCTCCACGTCTCATCCAAGGGGCATTAAAATCATCTTGTTAAAACACTCTGAACTCCACAGCTCTTCCAAGGGGCATGAAAACCGTCTTGTTAAGCTACTGTGACCTCCACGTCTCTTCCACGGGGCATTGATATTGTCTTTTTATTCCACTGCGACCTCCACCACTCTTCCAATGGGCATTAAAACCGTCTTTTTAAACCACTCTGAACTCCACAGCTCTTCCAAGGGGCATTGAAATGTTGTTTTTAATTACCTCTAACCTCCACGACTCTTCCAACCGCCATTGCATTTCCTCCTAATTTTTGTCTGCTTTTGCTTTTCAAAGCATAGACGAAAACTAAGGGAGACCCACTCCCCAATAATGGGTAGAAGGTTTTTAGTACGCTGTAATCCGCGTCTGTTTCAAGGAGCATTGCAGTTCCTCATAATTTTTGGAAAGCCTTCCATTCACTGCTTAGGCCAACAGTGTACAGGAGACCAAGTTGCTATAAATGGAAAAAATGGTTTAGTTAAGGCCCTCTGACCTTCATGTCACTTCCAAAGGGCATTGGAGTGCCTCGAAATTTTTGGTAGGCATTGCACTCACTGTATGCCCTATAACTGTGTAGCCGAACCGCTCCTTTTGGAACAGAAACATACCCTACAAGACATGTGTGGTTGACTGGCCTGATATTGATGTGAATGGTCCCTGTTCCTCCTGCTCTTTCTCCTTTGCCACCACCTCATCCATCATTCATCACCTGAAGCTTTGTTTAAACGGGAATCATAGAACTGGGATAGTAGCAGGAAAACATCCAGCAAGCTTCGGAGGAGGTAGGATATGCGCCAAAACACTGACCACCTCAGGCCTAGTCGCTACTACATACATGCGCTTGCATTCCAAGGAACAGAAACCTAAGGAGATGGATGGCCTCATGATCATGAATAATTTACTCGTTGTGTAGGAGGCCGACCACTGCTGCTGTCTACCTTCTGAACTTTGTGTTGAAGCCTGATTGACCCAGGACGCACAATCCTCTATGTCTGGAGGACGTGTTGCATCCCATTGTCCAACTGTGTCCTGGCTTCCACAATATTAACCCAGTGTGAAGGCGTCAGTCAGATGGACCATCCCTGGCCACATTCACTTGTCCACGTATTTGTGGTCAGGCTGTCCTTCAAATCGGGGCGGCTGGGGACCGTTTATGGACACCCGGCCGCCCCTAGGTGGCTGGGGACCAAGCGTGGACACCCGGCCGCCGGGCGGCTGAGGACTGAGTATGGATACCAGGCCGCCAACGCAGCCATGACGTGGTGGCCAGATTCCACCTCCGCATGCCTAAAAGGCCCAATTTAAAGTGCAAGCAAGCAAGCAGTATGGCATTGCAGCCTGGGGGTGGGTGGGTGGCAGGCTGCATACTTGCGCTTGCATTGCAATTAATGGGGGAGGTACAATTGAACACTGCCCTGCGACAAGGACTTGCATGGGGATAGTTGCAAGTCTGCATCTTTTGATGCGGCAAGGATCACTTCTGATATGCACACTTTTAGGCTGTGAACTGGGTGTCAGAGATGCTTCCAGGGGTCTTCCCGATGCTGTTCCCATGTCTTTTCAGCACTGTATTCATGTGTCACACAGCACATGGCCAGATAAGGTTGTAAAATGTTAAAATGACATTTCCCGGTGAATGCATTTGTCACGGTTGAAAGCAATACAAAAGAGCAAAAACGCATAAAAAATGCTACTTGTGAGCATAGAACCAGCATTTAATGGGTTAAAAAGTTTGTTCCAATGTCTAAGGCGACTTCCTATATTGAAAAGGTTAAAAATGAGGTTAAACTGTCTGTCTGTTGAACTAGTGCAAACTTCATTTCTTCCCAAGCTTTTTGTCCAGGTTGTTCTTGATAGCGTCTAGGAAGTCTGTGGTGTTTACAAAATGCTCATTGAGTTTGACGTTGCTTAGACCATGAATGCAGCCAGCCAAATCTTTTGTCATTACACCGCTCTCAACCGTCTCAACACAAACCTTCTCCAGTTTCAAGGAAAAGTCAATTAGATCCTGGTTTCCATCCAGCTTTCCTCTGTGTTCCAATCCCCGAGCCCATGCAAAGTTGCTGGCAATGGGATTTGTACTTGTGGGACGACCCTTCTGATGTTCCCGGTAATGACGTGTAACTGTTCCATGAGCAGCTTCTGCCTCAATGGTTTTTCCATCTGGGCACGCCAGGACAGATGTCATTAATCCAAGGGAACCAAATCCTTGTGCAAGTAAATCTGACTGGACATCTCCACCATAGTTCTTGCAAGCCCAGACAAAGCCTCCAGAAGACTTGAGAACTTGAGCTACCATATCATCAATCAGCCTGTGCTCATACCATATCTTCAATTTATCAAACTGTGGCTTGTAATTCTTCGCAAAGATCTCCTGGAAGATGTCCTTGAACCTGCAATCATAATCCTTCAGTATGGTGTTCTTTGTGCTCAAGTACAGAGGCCATTTCTTCTGAATAGCATACTGGAAGCCGCTATATGCAATGCCAGAAATAGACTCATCTGTGTTGTACATTCCCATGCCAACACGTCCGGCAGAAAAGTCATACACTTCCCATTCCTTTACTGCTGAGCCATCAGCTGGATTTTACACCATCTTGAATTTTCCGGCTCGATCAACGACAAAGTCTGAGGCCTTGTACTGATCACCATGCACATGTCTGCCAATAGTGATCACCTGTGTCCATCCAGGCACCAGGCGTGGAATGTTCTTGCAAATGATTGGCTTGAAGCAGGTCGGTTTGGGGGTGAAGAGCGGCGCGAAGTGTAGACCCTGCGGTTTCTCCTGTACACCCCCAGCCCTGTGACCGTCTTCCCGTCTCTCCCTGTTGTACGGAAATATAGCCGGCTAACTCCGAGCTTTCACCTCCATCTGCAAGTCCTTGGCAGCAGTGCTGGGCAAAAACCCTGGTGCCCTTGCTCCTGCCCTAACCCAGCAGCAGAGGAACTATGCAGACAAACGTATCAAGGTGGCTAACCCAGTGGTGGAAATGGATGGGGTTGAGATGACCCGTATTATCTGGGAGTTCATCAAGGAAAATTTGATCTTGTCTAATGTTGATGTTGAGCTAAAATACTAAGATCTTGGACTTCCATATCATGACCGAACCAATGACCAGGTCATTATTGACTCTGCCTTGGCCACTAAGAAGTACAGTGTTGCTGTGAAGTGTGCCACAATCACTCCTGATGAGGCCAGAGTCGAAGAGTTTAAGCTGAAGATGTGGAAGAGTCCCAATGGAACAATCCGGAATATTTTGGGTGAAACAGTCTTCCGTGAGCCAATCATTTGCAAGAACATTCCACAGCTGGTGCCTGGATGGACACAGGCGATCACTATTGGCAGACATGCGCATGGTGATCAGTACAAGGCCTCAGACTTTGTCGTTGATCGAGCCGGAAAATTCAAGATGGTGTAAAATCCAGCAGATGGCTCAGCAGCAAAGGAATGGGAAGTGTATGACTTTCCTGCCGGAGGTGTTGGCATGGGAATTTACAACACTGATGAGTCTATTTCTGGCATTGCACATAGCTGCTTCCAGTATACTATTCAGAAGAAATGGCCTCTGTACATGAGCACAAAGAACACCATACAGAAGGCTTATGATTGCAGGTTCAAGGACATCTTCCAGGAGATCTTTGCAAAGAATTACAAGCCACAGTTTGATAAATTGAACATATGGTATGAGCACAGGCTGATTGATGATATGGTAGCTCAAGTTCTCAAGTCTTCTGGAGGCTTTGTCTGGGCTTGCAAGAACTATGATGGAGATGTCCAGTCAGATTTACTTGCACAAGGATTTGGTTCAATTGGATTAATGACATCTGTCCTGGCGTGCCCAGATGGAAAAACCATTGAGGCAGAAGCTGCTCATGGAACAGTTACACGTCATTACCGGGAACATCAGAAGGGTCGTCCCACAAGTACAAATCCCATTGCCAGCATCTTTGCATGGACTCAGGGATTGGAACACAGAGGAAAGCTGGATGGAAACCAGGATCTAATTGACTTTTCCTTGAAACTGGAGAAGGTTTGTGTTGAGACGGTAGAGAGCGGTGTAATGACAAAAGATTTATCTGGCTGCATTCATGGTCTAAGCAACGTCAAACTCAATGAGCATTTTGTAAACACCACAGACTTCCTAGACGCCATCAAGAACAACCTGGACAAAAAGCTTGGGAAGAAATGAAGTTTGCACTAGTTCAACAGCCAAACAGTTTTACCTCATTTTTAACCTTTTCAATATAGGAAGTCGCCTTAGACATTGGAACAAACTTTTTAACCAATTAAATGCTGGTTCTGTTAAACACCCTGCACAGCTGCAGAATCCAGGCAAGTGTTTGTCACCTGTGTTTAGTGCTGGTCTACTTGTGAACATAGCCAAAGGTGTGGAGGAGTATTTTTGTTTTTGGTTATTTATTTTACCTTATACACAAGTCTTTACCCTGGAAAGGAAGTTCCTTAACATATTTCACAGGAAAACCGTTTCAGTTTCGCTTTTGAACGTTTCATTGTGAGCCCGTAAAGGTGGCTTAATACCTCTGACCACGTTTTTGACAGCAGTGACCTGGGGGTTAGAAATGCATCTTGGGGCGATCCCCATGCTGTCCCTATGTCATTTGAACACTGTCACTATCGTTTTGGGCACTTTTTAGGCTTTCTACAGACTGCCGGAGGTGCCACCGCAAAAATGCTCAGGTCTCCCATAGACTAACATTGGGCTCGTTGCTTGGGTCGAGCACCCGATTATCACGGTGAGCTCAGCCCGAGCTTCGAGCACCTGAGCATTTTAGTGCTCGCTCAACACTAATAGCAATAGAATTCAGTGAAATCAAAGTACCAGGAAGTTTCAAAAACAAGGCCGCTTTTTTTACAGAATGACAGACCATACATTGACAAAAACCACAGCATCAAAGCGCGATAAAAAAGCATGTTAAAAAACACACACACAAACACAATGAAAAGACGTAAGTAACCCAATTTATATAAAAAGTGCCGGAATTCTGCAACACCCAAAGCTAATCATGTGATTGTAGCCTTGTGACAGTTATTGTAAAGAAGGTGGCTATATTGTTCACTAATATTTTTTTCTTGAAATGTCATGAACGTAATTTTTTACATTTTGAGTTGTTTAGTTTTCATTCTCACTTTAATAGATGAAAATAAACAATTGAGATGGAAAAAGATGTTTTCCATTTAGTTGCATAATAATTCTGCACACAAAGATATTCTTGTAAGAAAGACAAAACCTCTCTTTTACTTTCTTTAATATTTAGGTCTCAGGTTTATTAATCTTTTGGATTAACAGTCAGCACTGTAGTTGTTCAATAATAGAATTAATAATCAAAAATACAAATTGCCTAATAATTGTGCATGCAGTGTGAAACAATGCCTTGCTATTATTATATCAGCTACATCATTAAAAAATAAAAAGTTATGGCTAATGAAATGTGCATAATAAAAAACAATAGCAAAAAAATTGTCTGGTAATTAAAGCCGTTTCATAACAAATTAATAGGGGTTTACGAAAAATGTAATAAAAAGTTAGAAAAGTAAAAATATCTATACATGATTATTAGTGATGAGCGAGCACTAAAATGCTCGGGTGCTCGATGCTCGGGTTGAGCACATTGGAATACTTGGGTGCTCAACCCGAGCAATGAGCCTGATGTAAGTCTATGGGAAACTCGAGCATTTTTCAGGCGGCTCCCCCCCGGCGGTCTGCATAGGGCCTAAAAATTGCCCAAATTGATAGGAACAGTGCTCAAATGACATGGGGACAGCATGGGGAAGACCCCTGGAAGCATTTCTGACTACCAGGTCACTTCTGTCAACAACGTTGTCAGAGGTATTACGCCACTTTTACGGACTCACAATAAAACCTACCAAAACGAAACCAAAATGGATTTTCCTGGGAAATATGTTAAGGGACATCCTTTCCAGGGTAATGATGTGTATATAAAGCAAAATAAATAACTAAAAACAAAAATGCTCCTCCACACCTTGGGCTATGTACACACATAGCGTTTTTGATGCATTTTTTTACTTTTGCATTCCTTTCAACCTTGACAAATGCATTCACTAGGAAATGTCATTTTAACATTTTACAACCTTACCTGGCCATGTGGTGTGTGAGATGTCATCAGACACAACGTGTTTCATTTATGAAGGAGGGACTCTGAAAGTCACAAAGCCTATTTTTATAGGGCCATCAGGCGACCTTTACTATTCTGAAAGGGACAGAAGTCGGCCCTCACTATTTTAAGAGAGCCATCAGCCGGCTATGTTTTATTGTTCCCATTACTAAAGAATCGGTCTCCTATACTGTTATTGCATATGCAGTGAGTGGCAGGGCTGCCAAAAATTTGGACCCACCCCAATACCACTTTGAAAATTTGGATGCACCCCAATACCCCCTTGAAGAGTCTTAGAGGAGGGCCTCCTGAAAACAATGTTCCCATTATTAGGAAGTGGGTCTCCCATTGTGTTTGCCTATGCAGTGAATGCAAGGCTTGCCAAAAATTTGGAGGCACTCCAATGCCCATTGGAAGAGACGTAGGGGGCCTCATATAAAAATGTTCCCATTATTAGGAAGTGGGTCTCTCATAGTGTTGAACTATGCAGTGAATGCATGGGTTGCCAAAAATTTGGAGGCACTCCAATACACCTTGGAAGGGACATTGGGGTCAGAGGGCCTTCTCAAAACAATGTTCCCATTATTAGGAAATGGGACTCCCATTGTGTTGGCCCATGCAGTGAATGGAAGTGCCAAAAATTTGGAGACACTCCAATGCCCCTTGTAAAAGATGTGGAGGTCAGAGGGCCTCCTCAAAACCATGTTCCCATTATTAGGAAGTGGGTCTCCCATTGTGTTGGCCTATGCAGTGAATGCAAGGGCTGCCAAAAATTGGGAGGCATTCAATGCCCCTTGGAAGAGACGTGGAGGAGGGCCTCATAAAAAAATGCTCCCATTAGAAAGGAGCGGGCCTCCTATACTTTTAATGCCCATGCACTAAGTGTATGGGCTGACAAACATTTACCCCTGGGTGGTATACATGAACTTACTGTATAATTTTTTCTTTTACAGGCATCATAAACACCCTTTAAAAAAATTATGTGGGTGTTGCATCACAGACCACGGTCACCCTGGTGACATGGTGGTGGAGGATGAAAAGAAGGAGGAGTGTGAAGTATGGACTGGCTTTCCATGGTGATAATGATATTTTTATCTATGAAGGACCCCCTCCCCTCTTAAGCATTATATATTTCTGCCTAAACCAGTTTAACAGATACAGAATCCACCTCGTATAGGAATGCCACTTCGTATAGGAATGTGTCCAGGAATGTGTCCACGCTTGACAATGACAAGACAACACCAAAACCAGATGAACTGCTTCATTGTTGTTCCTAATATGGGCAAAGGACTGAACTCTGGGTTGTGATTGGGTGATGGGAACTAGGAAGAAATGTCTGTAAACCTATATAACCTGTCTATGCAATACAAGGGTTAGAGATTTCCACGGAATCCTCCTAAACTGAGACCTGTCTCTGTCTGGTTCCTTATTGTCTGCTTGAGCCTAAAATATTTGGAAACCACCTTGATGACCTTGAGGACCCCCTGGAGGTCCCCCCAACAGCCTGGCACCCAACGTGGGGCCCCCAAAAGGAGCACCCCAAAACCCGAAAGCTCGGCGAAACTCGTGGTTGAGCGGCGGAAGCCTCCTCTCTCCAAAGCGGGACTGATCAATCCGCCGAACTACGGTAAGTGTTACATACTGTGTATTCACTGCCGTTTGTTGGGTTTAGAGAGAGGTGGTGAAACGCTGCTGCCCACCGTATCTCGCCGAGTCGGCGTGACCGGAAGTGACCCGGTAGGTGGTGCCCGCTGGGGGCCCGGTAGCACGAACACACTCCCCGAGGTGTACTTGAAACAATGTCACAGAGGATCATAAGGTGGTCGTTGGTCCTGAATATAAAAGGTTGAAGCTGACGGTTTGACAACAGTGAGATTTGTTTCTCCTTGTCTGTATTTGAGACAAGACGGTGTCTGTGATCGAAGATTGGGAAGGGCTGTAAAAGGCGTAGCTAGCCGCACCCGGAGGAGATGTCTGTATAGGAAGTCCTCCTCCTTTCATGGACCACCGTGGTTGCCTACCTAGCAAAGGGAGTTAGAGTAGGGGTGGAATGCCCGGTACCGGCCGGACCGTAGCGTGCGCCAAAATAGTCTTTAGCTCTTGTCAAATCGTCATTTTAGTCCAGGAATAGACAGGATGTTTAGGTGGGGTAAGAAGCGGTATAGTGAGCAAGAGGATCTACAGGATGTAATTACTCTAGTTGCCAATAGAGAGGGGAAGAAAGCGGTGAAGAACAGTACTAAACTGTTAGGCATGCCAAAGAGTGGCCGCTTACAACCTATCGAGTGGGAAAATGGCATTAATGAGAAGAAGGGAAAGTTAAGTGATGAGGGTTTGTTGGATGTTGCGAAGACTTTCTTTGCCGTAGCGTGCGCATTGAAACGAGAAGGATATGTAGAGATTGAGGAAGAAGGCAAAGATGGTGTATTCATGTACTACTACGTGCAGCAGGAAACAGGGAAGGAACAGAAAGACCCCCAGGCAGGTTGCTTTGTTACCTACTACTGATCCGCCCACTGATCTCTTAGTGGATGTTGACGGCCCAAATCCCGCCCCTAAAGTGCACCCGCCCCTACAGCCAATATCCAAACCATCTCTGCCCGCCGCCAGGTACCCCAGTATACCAGCTGCTCCGTCACTCCCAGTCCCTAATCCCCCACCGTATGATCCTGCTGGCTGGACATGCGATAGGTGTGGGTGCCAGAATGCCGACTGGCGGGACACTTGCTACAACTGTGGAGCTCACCGTCCACACCCAACCCGGGCCTTAAAAGCCCCTGCCTTTCCCTTGTTAGCCCCCGATGGAGGATATTATGTGCCCCGACCCCCGAACCCTGGGAGTGGAGAAATTCAATTACCCCCACCACTACCACTTCTCCCGATGCCAGCTATGCCTAGCCTCCCTCTAGATCGAGAATCTAGTGCTGCCGCCACCCCTCCATACCATGACCCCACTGGTAGCGAGGATACAATCCCAGGGCACCATGAATATTTCTCATCACGGTATTCGGAGATATTCAGAAGCCCTAATGGGGCTGGAATATTGTTCAGGATTGTGATTGGTGACCTTCCCACTCAGCGTGTAGGAGTCATAGTAAATTCCGCTAACTCCACTTTGCAGAACCATAGCGGCCTAGCTCGTACCATATCAGCGCAAGGAGGCCAGAGCATTCAGCACAAATCCAATGAATACGTACAGCAACATGGCCCTATTGTTCCAGGACAGATAGGAGTGACAAGAGCAGGTGCCCTCCCCACTATATACGTGATACATGCAGTGGGTCCCCGGTATAATGCCCAGAATCCCGGTGAGTCGCGAGAAATCCTTGAGACAGCTGTACGTAATGCCATACAATATACATCTGATATGACTCCCGTGATCCTCCACCAGAGATCTATGGCTATACCCTTAATTTCAGGTGGAATATTTGGATACCCAAAGGAAGAGGCTGCCAAAATTATCATGGCCGCAATTATAAATCAGATTCAGACAAGTAACCTCAAGCCGGAAGAAATACGTTTAGTGTTAGACGGAGAGCTAGTAGTACATCATGCGACACGGGAAGCTGCGCGGCACCAGCCCCCACCTCCTGCCAACCCTCCAGCGCCAGCAGCTCTGCATATTGCGCCTGCTGTGGATGATTTCGAGTCAGAAGACGAAGAACTGCCGGGAGCGCTTGTGTCCCCACCCAGATATGTCCCCTTCACCCCCACGCAGGTTAACACTCTTGCTAATCAGCTCCCAGAGCCAGAACACCATCCCATGCCCTTTTACCGTAAAGTTAAGCAAAATCATGAAATTTACTCAGTGCCCCGCAGAGATCTCGTTCACTTGATCCTGGTTAAAGCAGGAGATAGTTACTAGCCCCTGATGGAGTCATCTCTCTCCTATAATGACAGCCTAGATAACGCCACTTATGAAAGCGGAGCTGATTTCTGCTCCGCCCTTAAACTTTGGGCGCAAGACCAACTTGCTGAACAATCCACAACGCACCCAGCAACTGCTTCGGAGTGGGGCCTTCGTAGAACGGCTGCGTCCGGAACTCAGGGAAACTATATTGCTCACCCGACCTGAAATTGCCACCATTCCCATGGAAGATATATTAACTGTTGCTAAAAGTTTCCAAAAAATGATGGCCAAACAGCCGACCGCTAAGGCCAAGACTAAACCAGCGCCTGCTTTAGCTTCAGTGCAGCCACCATTAATGGCTCCCTGTAACCAACAGATGCAACAGCAGCCATACCCATCCTTGATGCCTACTAACCCGCAGGCTCAGTCCCAGATGTGGTATCCCGCTCCCTCGCCCCACTAAGGTCCATCACAGAGAACAAACGGGCGCTTAAATAATGCTTCATTGGTCTGCTGGCGAAGTGGAGCCCATGGCCATTTCCAGAGAGATTGTCATACACCACAGTCCCAATGCCCTCCCTGAGGGTACCATTCCCAGAATTTCCCTCGAGGACCGCAATGAGTTTCTGGCCAACCAGAGTGTACCATAATGGTGAGCTCTGCCAAGGGACACTGTTCATCCATCATCCTACCCCTGGCAGACCGCCCAATTAAATTTCTGATGGATACTGGGACGACCAATTCCATAATCAAATACTCTGATTTTCCAAGCAATCTCCCTCTCCAATTTTCTGATGATGCATTGACTCTCATTGGGGTGGATGGACAACCAACCACTCATACTTTGACTGTCCCGATTCATGTTGGCCCCTTTCCCGATGTGGTATCCCAGTTTGTGATCTCTGAAACCTGCCCTGTTAATTTGATGGGGTCCGATCTCCTGTCACAGTTTAAAACCAGAATTACCTACAGTGATAATGGTAATATGCATGTTGTCCTCGTCAATCCTCATACTCAACAGGGGCATGAGGAAATCTATCTGCTCAAAGCACTACCCACAATGATGATGGCTCTGTCATCACCTGCTAACAAACCCCAATATCAAGCTCTCCTGGATCAGCTACCAGACCATTTAAGGTCCAAGGGTCCCCATGATATCGGATGTCTCCCAGTCGACCCTGTCATGGTTCATTTGAAACTTGGTGTCCCACTACCCAGAGTCCCCCAATACCCCCTAAAACCTGCCCAGGTGCAGGGCCTACAGCAACAAGTCAATACCCTTCTTGACCCTCAGACCTTGTGTTTCTCCATGTAATTCACCCCTGTTTCCAGTAAAGAAAAAGGCTGTACTAGGACAAGCTCCAGCCAATCGCTTAGTCCAAGACTTGAGAGCTGTCAATGCTGCCACGGTTTTCGAAACCCCTGTAGTCCCCAATTCTCACACCTTGTTGTCTAACATACTGAAGGAAGTTGGTGTTTCACTGTCATTGACTTGGCAAATGCCTTCTTCAGTAATCCCTTACATCCAGACTGCTAGTATCTTTTTGCTTTTACGTTCAAAGGTTCCCAATTAACGTGGACTGTTATGCCCCAAGGAGCCCAAAACAGCCCGAACCAATTCACCCGCAACATGACCAGTTGCTTGCTGCCCTGGTAATGCAACATACTGATGCAGTTCTCTTGCAGTATGTTGATGACCTCCTCCTTTGTGCAAAGGATGAGCAGTTCTGTTTGTCCCTCACTATGTCCCCACTATGTCTGCATCTCGCAGATCTTAACTGTAGAGTCTCACGCTCTAGAGTTCTGCTCTGCCAAAGTCAAGTTGTCTTCCTTGGACACTGCATCTCTCGGGGTGCCAAACATCTAACAGAAGAAAGGAAGACAGCCATCATCGCACTCACGTTTCCAAGCAACCCAACTGAACTTCAAAGATTTCTCGGACTATGTACCTACTGTCGGCAATGAATTCCAGATGCCTCCAAAACCATGCAGCCTCTGTATGATGCTCTCAAAACTGGATTCTCCTCATATACCGAGGATAACTCTCAAACAACCACAGCCATCCGTCAAGCCTTCACTTTACTCAAGTCTCAGATTGCCTCAGCCCCAGCATTAGGAATCCCTGACTATCAAAAACTGTTCCACCTGTATGTTTCAGAAAATTCAGGACATGCCGCCGGAGTACTCTCCCAACATCATGGCACACGACAACGGCCAGTTGGCTATTATTCTGCACATCTTGACCGGGTAGCCAGAGCTTCCCCCACCTGCATGAGAGCTGTTCATGCCACACACATACTGCTCGACAAGACGGCTGACATCATCCTTGGGCACCCGACCAAAATCTTCGCCCCTCATGATATCGCTGCCATCTTGACCTTGACTCAACCCAAACATTAGTCTACCCAAAGACATCTCCGGCTCCAGTGCTCCCTCCTCCTTCCAGATAATGTCACTCTCCATCGATGCACCACCATCAATCCAGCAACACTTCTTCCTCTTCCAAGGGTAGATCCGTCCTGTGAAGAGACAATTGGACATGACTGCATGCAAGAAATGGATCTTGAGACTGTCACTCCACAGAATATTCGTGAGCACCCCCTACCAGAGGCAGACTATATGTTATTCACGGATGGGTCGCGATATGCAGATGATACGGGAAAATTTCACACTGGATACGCAGTCACGACCCAAGTAGTAGTGGTCAAATCTGCAGCACTGTCACCACACATGTCTGCGCAAGAAGCTGAGCTTGTGGCCCTGACAGAAAACATTATTCAGAAAACAGCACGGTTAACATATACAAGGATTCCAGATACGCATCCGGGATAGCCCACGATTTTGGAGCAATTTGGGCGAATAGAGGGTTAATAACAACAGCGGTACCCCAGTAAAAAATGCTGAGTGTATCCGCAGATTGATGTTTGCCTTAACCCACCCAAGACAAGTGGCCATCCTCAAGGTCCAAGCTCATGGACCCCAAAACACAGACATTGCTCGAGGTAATGCTTTTGCAGACCAGAAAGCCAAAGAAGCTGCTATGATGGAAGTGAAAGAAGATGAGTATACCTATGTCATGTTAACCACTCAAGCTCAAAGGAAACAGGCCCTGCGTGATCTGACACTGGTTGAACCAGGGGGGCCACAAGACGCTGTAGTCCCTGGTCGGACACCTACTGACAAGCTTATAGCCGAGCAAAGATTGGCATCCAAGGAAGAATTAGGAACATGGAAGAGAGAGGGTGCAAAGAAAGAAAACAATATATGGCGAGTGAATGGACAAGTCTGTTTGCCCAAAAGAATGCATGCAGCCATTGCAGCCTTGGCCCACGGTCCTACACACAGAGGCAAGAATCAGGCACTGCTACTTATTCAGAAGTTTTACTGGGCACCTGGGATATCAACAACATTGTCCAACTATAACAAAGTTGTCTCGTCTGCCAGACCTGCAATCCCCGGAAGAACAGAAGTCGTGCCATCAAAACACCTTGCTAAACCAGACTACCTCTTCCAGGGACTCCAAGTTGATCATATACAGTTGTCCAAAGCAGGAAGATATGAGTACTGTCTGGTAGTGGTAGACGTTTTCTCTAATTGGCCCGAAGCATTCCCTGTGCCCAACATGACGGCAAAGACTACGGCTAAGAAGTTGATCTCAGAAGTTGTGTACCGGTATGGAGTCCCAGAAGTGATGGAAAGTGATCAGGGCCCCGCCTTCGTAGCCTCAGTCTACCAGGAACTGTTGACAATGATAGGATCAAGTGTGGCCCTGCATACTCCATATAATCCACAAGCCAACGCCAAGGTAGAGAGAATGAATGGTGCCCTGAAGAGAAAACTGACAAAGATGATGCAGGAGTCGACTGAGGGATGGCCTGACTTGCTCCCCATTGCTAAATACCATGTCAGAGCAACCCCATTGTCCAGACATTGGTTGTCACCGTATGAGATATTGTTTGGAGCTATACCCCCAATAGCTTCTTATTGTCCACAAGAATTGTCTCAGTCCAATGATAGAGTTGTTCAGTTTGTAATCAATCTCACTAATGAACTAACTAACACCCATGCTATAGTTTCTTCTTCCATTCCAGATCCTGAAGCCAGCAGTGCCTGCCACCATATAAGACCTGGAGATCAGGTATTGGTCAAAAGACACGTAAAGAAGAGCTGCCTAGAACCATCCTTTGATGGCCCTTACCAAGTTCTACTCATGACTCCTACCTCGGTGAAGGTTGAAGACCGGCCAACATGGATACACGCTTCGCACTGCAAACTGGCTCCCGAAAAGAAATGATTTCCCATATCCTTTCCTGATGTATTAAGTTCTGGATTGGCGATGCCCATTAAAAATGCTGTCACCAGCCCTTTTGCATTATGGGTGAATACTACTGTCCCAACCCAAACATTCTTCTTTGACTACTGTAATGTGGTCAATTGTGCAGGGACAGCCTGGTCCAGGAGGGGGGCTGAGTTTAGATACTATCTCTGTGTAACCCGGGAAAATAATCAGAACTGTCATTCGTGGAGTGATGTGGGGTGGAACAATGGAGAAGATTGGGGATCCCGCCCAACAGAAAGTATAAAGTGTAGAAATAACAAAAATCAGAGTTTGCGTGTTCGGCTTACCCTCACTAATCCGGAATTGGCCAGGACCAATAATAAGTGTTACCGATCTAATGATAATAACAAATACTCATCGCTAGTACTGAACCTTGAAAATCCAACCCAATGTGATCTAGGGACCTATGTTCTGGGTCTACGGCAGTCTGAAAATACAGGGAATTTGTATCTAGGACATTTAATACTAAAAGATGTCGCTCAGAAGACCCATATTAGCCCTCGTATGCCCTCAAATCCCCTACTCCAAAGTAAAACCCAGGGTAAACCAATACCACCAGGCCAATCAGTTCATTTGTCAACTGCAGAAACCTTCTTGGTAGAGACAGGGTATACAGACACAAATTTCTGGGTTCAATGGACTCAATATACTGCTAAAACCAATAATCAGACTGTTTTGTATGTGCTTCTGCAAGGTCCCATCTAGGATCAGTACCCTTACACGTGAGAGATGAAGTGTTGGATTGTTTTATTGAGTTTATACTCCAGCAATAATAATATCTGTACGGAATGTCAGAAATGGAAAGAAAAATATCCTATAATAACCGGGACACCCCAACCTGGCCAAGAAATAACTGTTTACGCTGGAAAGTATATGTGTATTACAATACAAAATACTACTGGTACATTTAGAAATTATGGTATGTTCCCTCCAGGCTACTGTGCAGAGAATATCACCAATGACGAGAATATAACCCGGTTGGCACAAAACCATACTAAATCTTTAGCAGATATATACTGGGTTTGTGGTGATCTCAGAGTAAGGAGCAGATTGGAAGGAAATTGGGAAGGACAATGTGCCCTCATGAAAGTAATTATGCCGATTTTGATAGCCCGAGTAAACCATGAAGTAGAACTCACTGATATAGTCAGTTCAGTTAGGAACAGGTACAGACGTACAGCCATAAAACCAGAACTGTTTGATGACCCCCACGTTTACATAGATGCCATAGGAGTCCCAAGTGGGGTGCCTGATGAATTCAAGGCCCGGGATGAGGTGAAAGCTGGTTTTGAATCCCTGCTTCCCATCATTAAAGCTAATAATAATGTAGCTTGGATTAACTATTTGTATTACAACCAACAAAGGTTTGTTAATTATTCCCGAGATGCATTAACCGGTTTAGCAATTCAGCTGGGTCAGACTACCCTGCTAGCCAATCAAAATAGAATGGTCCTAGACATGTTATTAGCAGAAAAAGGAGGTGTATGTGCTATGATTGGAGAAGCTTGCTGCACATATGTCCCTGATGAGACTGGTCCAACTGGTAAAGTGACTCAGGCATTGCAAAAGCTCAATTCACTATCTAAAGAGTTGAAGGAAAATTCTGGAGTAGAAGACCCCTGGGGAGACTGGTTCACTTGGATAGGTTCGCTGAAAGGTATTCTGATCCAACTTGGTATAGTTATTCTGACTGTGCTCGTTTTGGCTGCGGTTGTTGTGTTCTGCTTTATCCCTTGTTGCAAAAAGATTTGTAACAAGGGCACCAATGAGACCATAGCCATGGCCACATTTCCAACAGTCCTATACGGCCCAGTGAAAACAGAAGGAAAATCAATACCCATCCTTATGGTAGAGTCTCCTCCAAATAAAGGGAGATTCAAATTGAGAAAGTTGATATAATTGCTACAGATATGAAAGTGGGCCAATACTTATGTCTGGTCAAGGCCTGTAGGGGGATGGAGGTGCCGCAGAAAGCTCCAGTCTGATAACATGGAATCAGTCTGAATGAAGACCAACCTCCCCTGTGCCTCTAGAACATGGGATAGTACCCACAGAACCCTTGACCAGGAATGTTGGGCCCACATAATCAATATAATTGATAAAAATATATTATCAAGGAGGGACTGTTAAGTATGGACTGGATTCCCATGGTGATAATGATAGTTTTATCCATGAAGGACCCCCTCCCCCCTTAAGCATTATATATTTCTGCCTAAACCAGTTTAACAGATACAGAATCCACCTCATATAGGAATGCCACTTCGTATAGGAATGTGTCAGGAATGTGTCCACGCTTGACAATGACAAGACAACACCAGAACCAGATGAACTGCTTCATTGTTGTTCCTAATATGGGCAAAGGACTGAACTCTGAGTTGTGATTGGGTGATGGGAACTAGGAAGAAATGTCTGTAAACCTATATAACCTGTCTATGCAATACAAAGGTTAGAGATTTCCACGGAATCCTCCCAAACTGAGACCTGTCTCTTTCTGGTTCCTTATTGTCTGCTCGAGCCTAAAATATTTGGAAACCACCTTGATGATCTTGAGGACCCCCTGGAGGTCCCCCCAACAGGAGGACAAGAGCAAATAGCCAAAATCAGGAAGCGTATACCCATGTGTGGGTGTGAAGAGGTGCATGGGAATACACCTCCCAAGAAAAGACACTGGATTTGAGTTTATGTTACGCTGCTATTATTCGGTGGTGTTGAGAAGTCTGTCCCAATCCAGCCCTTGTTCATTTTTATAAGAGTCAGCCTGTCATCATTTTCAGTTGACAGGTGGATGCTCTTATCAGTTATAATTCCAACAGCGGCACTAAAAACCTGCTCTGATAAAACGCTGGCGGCAGGGCAGGCCTGGACCTCCAAGACATAGAGAGCCAGTTCATTCCACGTATCCAGCTTAGATACCGAATAATTATAAGGCACTGAGGAATCACGGAGGACGTTGGTACGGTCGGCAAGGTACTCCCTCAGCATCTTCCCCAACTTTGCACTCCTTGTGAGATTACCCCGCGCCTCAGGGCTTGTGCGATGGGAGGGGCTGAGAAAATTCTAATTTGGTATGACAGCTGTGCAGGTAGTACCGTCTGTAGCGCATGAAACTAGCTCCTGTTCTTCTTCCTCCTCCTCCTCTTCCTCATAGTCACCCAATCCACATTGGGATGAGATAAGGCTGGGCTGTGTGTAATCACCCTGTATGGTTCCTTGCTCCATCTCATCGTGCTCCTCCTGCAATGCATCCTCTTTGATTGTGAGCAGAGATTATTTCAGAAGACAGAGAAGCGGGAGGGTGATGCTAATTATGGCATCATCTATGCTCACCATCTTGGTGAAGTCCTCAAAGTTTTGGAGGATGGTACATATGTCTGACATTCCTGTCCACTCCTGAGGTCTTATGTGTGGAGTCTGAACTGAATGCCGACAGCCTTGTTGATGCTGGTACTCAACAATTGCCCTCTTCTGCTCACAAATCCTTCCCAACATCTGCAGTGTAGAGTTCCAATGAGTGGGGACATTACATACCAGTTTGTGAGCTGGAAGTTGCAAACGCTGCTGAAACACGGCAAGGGCGGCGGAAGCTTTATGTGACTTTCTAAAATAGGCACCCAGGCAGCATACTTTAACAAGCAGATTTTGCAGCTCCGGGTAGGATTTAAGAAACCGCTGAACCATGAGGATAAGCACATGGGCCAGGCATGGTACGTGTGTGAGCTCGCCTCGCCTCAGAGCTGCCACAAGGTTCCGGCCATTGTCACACACAACCATGCCTGGCTGTAGGTTCAGTGGTGTGAGCCGCAGATCTACCTGCTCTTTCAGAGCTGTTCACAACTCTTCAGCATTGTGCGGTTTATCAACTAAGCATATTAGCTTCAGCACAGCCTGTTGCTTGGCCGAGGCAGTTCTGCAGTGCTTCCACCTTGTGACTGATGTGGTCATTTCGGAAATGGAGTCTGAAGAGGAGGAGGAGGCTGAGGAGGATGAGGTGCAAGAGCTGTAGACTGTGGGGGCAACCCTGATTGACCTAGGGTCCGCAATCCTCAGCGTCGGGAGGACGTGTTCCATCCCAAGGTCCGACTGGGTCTCGGCTTCCACTATTTTAGCCCAGTGTGCGGTCAACGAGATGTACCGTCCCTGCCCACAAGCACTTGTCTACGTGTCCGTGGTTAGGAGGACTTTCCCGGTAACTGCGTTGTTGAGGTCACGGCTAACGTTTTGGGACACGTTGTGTAATGTGGGGACAGCACACCCGGAGAAATAGTGGCGGCAGGGGACAGAGTACCAAGGGACGGCCGCCGCCATCAGGTTGCGGAATGCTTCCGTCTCCACGAGCCTAAAAGGCAACATTTCAAGCAGTCGTGAAATGTGAAAATTTAGTAGTGTGGCCTGTGGGGCGTTGGCTGCGTATTTGCGCTTGCGTTCCAAGGACTGGGGTATGGACAATAGAGATGAGCGTTGTTCTACTCGAACTGTTCGCCAATCTCAAATTCGAGCTGTTTTGGGCGGTGTTCGAGCCGGTCGGCGAACACGAACAATTTGAGAAAAATTCGGCTGTTCGAGGTTATGTTCGATAACTGTTCGTGCACCAAAATCATAACTGGATTTTTTCTCAGTAATGATGAAAATTAATGTTAATACGCAGTTTGAGTGTACAGCGGGGCGGGGGGAGGGGCAGGGGATGGATCTCTGCAGGAACAATGAAGATCTCCATTTTTTTTTCTCTTTCCCGCATTTGCAGTGGGGAGGTGCAATCTGTCAGCCTATCAGCAGCGCACACACGGAGCGAAGTGCTTTTTTTCACACAAGCAAGGGCATGTGTGATTGGCAGTGTATGTCACATGTCCTTGCCCTATAAGACCAAGCCATTTTCCCCGTCGCCACCATTTTCTCACTGCTGCAGCTGCGTGTTAGACGGCACCGCTGTTGCTGTGTGCGCTATACCTTGTTAATTTCAAGCCAATTTTCGCACAAATATACAGATAGCTTGGGAGTAGGGAATAGTTGTGATTGCAGTCCTTTTAAGGACTAGGTTACAGCATTTCCTATGACTTTTATCAGGCAGGTCTGTGCTCTTAAATAGATAGATTGTGGGAGTAAAGACTAATTGTAATTGGAGTCCTTTTCAGGACTAGGTTACATCAGTTCCTATCAGTTTTTGCCAGGCAGGTCTGTGCCAGTGCTGTGCAAGTTTTTTTCACAGCATTTGGCTGAATCTAGCAAAGCTAATCCTTTTTGGCCTATTGCAGAGTGTGTTAGTCAGTGGAGTAGCCTATCTGTGTTGCAAGATATACCACCTGTGTATAGAATACCAATTTTTTTACTGCACCTAGTGAAGTAAAATCTTTTGGGCATAGCATCATTCTATTAGTCCATCTATACTGACCTCCATCAGGTTGCAAACTGAATATAATTTTTTTCTGCATCTAGCTCTGAAAAAATATTTGGGCTTCTAGCAGTGTGTGGGACTTGGTCTATTAGTCCATCTATACTGACCTCCATCAGGTTGCAAATTAAAAATAATTTTTTTCTTCATTTAGCTCTGAAAAAATATTTGGGCTTCTAGCAGTGTGTGGGACTTGTTCTATTAGTCCTTCTATACTGACCTCCAGCAGGTTGCAAATTGAATATAATTTTTTTCTGCATCTAGCTCTGAAAAAATATTTGGGCTTCTAGCGGTGTGTGGGACTTGGTCTATTAGTCCATCTATACTGACCTCCATCAGGTTGCAAATTAAAAATATTTTTTTTCTGCATCTAGCTCTGAAAAAATATTTGGGCTTCTAGCAGTGTGTGGGACTTGGTCTATTAGTCCATCTATACTGACCTCCATCAGGTTGCAAATTAAAAATAATTTTTTTCTTCATTTAGCTCTGAAAAAATATTTGGGCTTCTAGCAGTGTGTGGGACTTGTTCTATTAGTCCTTCTATACTGACGTCCAGCAGGTTGCAAATTGAATATAATTTTTTTCTGCATCTAGCTCTGAAAAAATATTTGGGCTTCTAGCGGTGTGTGGGACTTGGTCTATTAGTCCATCTATACTGACCTCCATCAGGTTGCAAATTAAAAATAATTTTTTTCTGCATCTAGCTCTGAAAAAATATTTGGGCTTCTAGCAGTGTGTGGGACTTGGTCTATTAGTCCATCTATACTGACCTCCATCAGGTTGCAAATTAAAAATAATTTTTTTCTGCATCTAGCTCTGAAAAAATATTTGGGCTTCTAGCAGTGTGTGGGACTTGGTCTATTAGTCTATCTATACTGACCTCCATCAGGTTGCAAATTAAAAATAATTTTTTTCTTCATTTAGCTCTGAAAAAATATTTGGGCTTCTAGCAGTGTGTGGGACTTGTTCTATTAGTCCTTCTATACTGACGTCCAGCAGGTTGCAAATTGAATATAATTTTTTTCTGCATCTAGCTCTGAAAAAATATTTGGGCTTCTAGCGGTGTGTGGGACTTGGTCTATTAGTCCATCTATACTGACCTCCATCAGGTTGCAAATTAAAAATAATTTTTTTCTGCATCTAGCTCTGAAAAAATATTTGGGCTTCTAGCAGTGTGTGGGACTTGGTCTATTAGTCCATCTATACTGACCTCCATCAGGTTGCAAATTAAAAATAATTTTTTTCTTCATTTATCTCTGAAAAAATATTTGGGCTTCTAGCAGCGTGTGGGACTTGTTCTATTAGTCCATCTATACTGACCTCCATCAGGTTGCAAATTAAAAATAATTTTTTTCTGCATCTAGCTCTGAAAAAATATTTGGGTTTCTAGCAGTGTGTGGGACTTGGTCTATTAGTCCATCTATACTGACCTCCATCAGGTTGCAAATTAAAAATAATTTTTTTCTGCATCTAGCTCTGAAAAAATATTTGGGCTTCTAGCAGTGTGTGGGACTTGGTCTATTAGTCCATCTATACTGACCTCCATCAGGTTGCAAATTGAATAAAAAAAATTTCTGCATCTAGCTCTGAAAAAATATTTGGGCTTCTAGCGGTGTGTGGGACTTGGTCTATTAGTCCATCTATACTGACCTCCATCAGGTTGCAAATTAAAAATAATTTTTTTCTGCATCTAGCTCTGAAAAAATATTTGGGCTTCTAGCAGTGTGTGGGACTTGGTCTATTAGTCCATCTATACTGACCTCCATCAGGTTGCAAATTAAAAATAATTTTTTTCTTCAATTAGCTCTGAAAAAATATTTGGGCTTCTAGCAGTGTGTGGGACTTGTTCTATTATTCCTTCTATACTGACCTCCAGCAGGTTGCAAATTGAATATAATTTTTTTCTGCATCTAGCTCTGAAAAAATATTTGGGCTTCTAGCGGTGTGTGGGACTTGGTCTATTAGTCCATCTATACTGACCTCCATCAGGTTGCAAATTAAAAATAATTTTTTTCTGCATCTAGCTCTGAAAAAATATTTGGGCTTCTAGCAGTGTGTGGGACTTGGTCTATTAGTCCATCTATACTGACCTCCATCAGGTGGCAAATTAAAAATAATTTTTTTCTTCATTTAGCTCTGAAAAAATATTTGGGCTTCTAGCAGTGTGTGGGACTTGTTCTATTAGTCCTTCTATACTGACCTCCAGCAGGTTGCAAATTGAATATAATTTTTTTCTGCATCTAGCTCTGAAAAAATATTTGGGCTTCTAGCGGTGTGTGGGACTTGGTCTATTAGTCCATCTATACTGACCTCCATCAGGTTGCAAATTAAAAATAATTTTTTTCTGCATCTAGCTCTGAAAAAATATTTGGGCTTCTAGCAGTGTGTGGGACTTGGTCTATTAGTCCATCTATACTGACCTCCATCAGGTTGCAAATTAAAAATAATTTTTTTCTTCATTTAGCTCTGAAAAAATATTTGGGCTTCTAGCAGTGTGTGGGACTTGTTCTATTAGTCCTTCTATACTGATGTCCAGCAGGTTGCAAATTGAATATAATTTTTTTCTGCATCTAGCTCTGAAAAAATATTTGGGCTTCTAGCAGTGTGTGGGACTTGGTCTATTAGTCCATCTATACTGACCTCCATCAGGTTGCAAATTAAAAATAATTTTTTTCTGCATCTAGCTCTGAAAAAATATTTGGGCTTCTAGCAGTGTGTGGGACTTGGTCTATTAGTCCATCTATACTGACCTCCATCAGGTTGCAAATTAAAAATAATTTTTTTCTGCATCTAGCTCTGAAAAAATATTTGGGCTTCTAGCAGTGTGTGGGACTTGGTCTATTAGTCTATCTATACTGACCTCCATCAGGTTGCAAATTAAAAATAATTTTTTTCTTCATTTAGCTCTGAAAAAATATTTGGGCTTCTAGCAGTGTGTGGGACTTGTTCTATTAGTCCTTCTATACTGACGTCCAGCAGGTTGCAAATTGAATATAATTTTTTTCTGCATCTAGCTCTGAAAAAATATTTGGGCTTCTAGCGGTGTGTGGGACTTGGTCTATTAGTCCATCTATACTGACCTCCATCAGGTTGCAAATTAAAAATATTTTTTTTCTGCATCTATCTCTGAAAAAATATTTGGGCTTCTAGCAGTGTGTGGGACTTGGTCTATTAGTCCATCTATACTGACCTCCATCAGGTTGCAAATTAAAAATAATTTTTTTCTTCATTTATCTCTGAAAAAATGTTTGGGCTTCTAGCGGTGTGTGGGACTTGGTCTATTAGTCCATCTATACTGACCTCTATCAGGTTGCAAATTAAAAATAATTTTTTTCTGCATCTAGCTCTGAAAAAATATTTGGGCTTCTAGCAGTGTGTGGGACTTGGTCTATTAGTCCATCTATACTGACCTCCATCAGGTTGCAAATTAAAAATAATTTTTTTCTTCATTTATCTCTGAAAAAATATTTGGGCTTCTAGCAGCGTGTGGGACTTGTTCTATTAGTCCATCTATACTGACCTCCATCAGGTTGCAAATTAAAAATAATTTTTTTCTGCATCTAGCTCTGAAAAAATATTTGGGCTTCTAGCAGTGTGTGGGACTTGGTCTATTAGTCCATCTATATTGACCTCCATCAGGTTGCAAATTAAAAATAATTTTTTTCTGCATCTAGCTCTGAAAAAATATTTGGGCTTCTAGCAGTGTGTGGGACTTGGTCTATTAGTCCATCTATACTGACCTCCATCAGGTTGCAAATTGAATAAAAAAATTTTCTGCATCTAGCTCTGAAAAAATATTTGGGCTTCTAGCGGTGTGTGGGACTTGGTCTATTAGTCCATCTATACTGACCTCCATCAGGTTGCAAATTAAAAATAATTTTTTTCTGCATCTAGCTCTGAAAAAATATTTGGGCTTCTAGCAGTGTGTGGGACTTGGTCTATTAGTCCATCTATACTGACCTCCATCAGGTTGCAAATTAAAAATAATTTTTTTCTGCATCTAGCTCTGAAAAAATATTTGGGCTTCTAGCAGTGTGTGGGACTTGGTCTATTAGTCCATCTATACTGACCTCCATCAGGTTTCAAATTGAATAAAAAAATTTTCTGCATCTAGCTCTGAAAAAATATTTGGGCTTCTAGCGGTGTGTGGGACTTGGTCTATTAGTCCATCTATACTGACCTCCATCAGGTTGCAAATTAAAAATATTTTTTTTCTGCATCTAGCTCTGAAAAAATATTTGGGCTTCTAGCAGTGTGTGGGACTTGGTCTATTAGTCCATCTATACTGACCTCCATCAGGTTGCAAATTAAAAATAATTTTTTTCTTCATTTAGCTCTGAAAAAATATTTGGGCTTCTAGCAGTGTGTGGGACTTGTTCTATTAGTCCTTCTATACTGACGTCCAGCAGGTTGCAAATTGAATATAATTTTTTTCTGCATCTAGCTCTGAAAAAATATTTGGGCTTCTAGCGGTGTTTGGGACTTGGTCTATTAGTCCATCTATACTGACCTCCATCAGGTTGCAAATTAAAAATAATTTTTTTCTGCATCTAGCTCTGAAAAAATATTTGGGCTTCTAGCAGTGTGTGGGACTTGGTCTATTAGTCCATCTATACTGACCTCCATCAGGTTGCAAATTAAAAATAATTTTTTTCTGCATCTAGCTCTGAAAAAATATTTGGGCTTCTAGCAGTGTGTGGGACTTGGTCTATTAGTCTATCTATACTGACCTCCATCAGGTTGCAAATTAAAAATATTTTTTTTCTTCATTTAGCTCTGAAAAAATATTTGGGCTTCTAGCAGTGTGTGGGACTTGTTCTATTAGTCCTTCTATACTGACGTCCAGCAGGTTGCAAATTGAATATAATTTTTTTCTGCATCTAGCTCTGAAAAAATATTTGGGCTTCTAGCGGTGTGTGGGACTTGGTCTATTAGTCCATCTATACTGACCTCCATCAGGTTGCAAATTAAAAATAATTTTTTTCTGCATCTAGCTCTGAAAAAATATTTGGGCTTCTAGCAGTGTGTGGGACTTGGTCTATTAGTCCATCTATACTGACCTCCATCAGGTTGCAAATTAAAAATAATTTTTTTCTTCATTTATCTCTGAAAAAATATTTGGGCTTCTAGCAGTGTGTGGGACTTGGTCTATTAGTCCATCTATACTGACCTCCATCAGGTTGCAAATTGAATAAAAAAATTTTCTGCATCTAGCTCTGAAAAAATATTTGGGCTTCTAGCGGTGTGTGGGACTTGGTCTATTAGTCCATCTATACTGACCTCCATCAGGTTGCAAATTAAAAATAATTTTTTTCTGCATCTAGCTCTGAAAAAATATTTGGGCTTCTAGCAGTTTGTGGGACTTGGTCTATTAGTCCATCTATACTGACCTCCATCAGGTTGCAAATTAAAAATAATTTTTTTCTGCATCTAGCTCTGAAAAAATATTTGGGCTTCTAGCAGTGTGTGGGACTTGGTCTATTAGTCCATCTATACTGACCTCCATCTGGTTGCAAATTGAATAAAAAAATTTTCTGCATCTAGCTCTGAAAAAATATTTGGGCTTCTAGCGGTGTGTGGGACTTGGTCTATTAGTCCATCTATACTGACCTCCATCAGGTTGCAAATTAAAAATAATTTTTTTCTGCATCTAGCTCTGAAAAAATATTTGGGCTTCTAGCAGTGTGTGGGACTTGGTCTATTAGTCCATCTATACTGACCTCCATCAGGTTGCAAATTAAAAATAATTTTTTTCTTCATTTAGCTCTGAAAAAATATTTGGGCTTCTAGCAGTGTGTGGGACTTGTTCTATTAGTCCTTCTATACTGACGTCCAGCAGGTTGCAAATTGAATATAATTTTTTTCTGCATCTAGCTCTGAAAAAATATTTGGGCTTCTAGCGGTGTGTGGGACTTGGTCTATTAGTCCATCTATACTGACCTCCATCAGGTTGCAAATTAAGAATAATTTTTTTCTGCATCTAGCTCTGAAAAAATATTTGGGCTTCTAGCGGTGTGTGGGACTTGGTCTATTAGTCCATCTATACTGACCTCCATCAGGTTGCAAATTAAAAATAATTTTTTTCTGCATCTAGCTCTGAAAAAATATTTGGGCTTCTAGCAGTGTGTGGGACTTGGTCTATTAGTCCATCTATACTGACCTCCATCAGGTTGCAAATTGAATAAAAAAATTTTCTGCATCTAGCTCTGAAAAAATATTTGGGCTTCTAGCGGTGTGTGGGACTTGGTCTATTAGTCCATCTATACTGACCTCCATCAGGTTGCAAATTAAAAATAATTTTTTTCTGCATCTAACCCAGCCAATAGTTTTGGCCTAATACCACAGTTTGGCCACTCAGCTCTGCTCGGTTACCATCCATTGTTTTTTTGTGCAAACAACTCCAGAGTTGTGAATTAGTTAACCACGAAAATGAGTGGAAAAAGGCCTGCTGCTGGTGGAAAGGGGAATAGGCGTGTTGGGAAGGGGAAAAAAGTTTGTGTCCGTGGGGTAGGTGCAGAAGAAAGACCATCTTCCAGCCAAACTAAAATGTCTACTTCTTTTAGCGGACAATGTGATAAGATCCCTTTCTTACGGCCACGCCAATCGCTACAAATTCCAGATGAGGCACAAAAACAGCAGGTGCTTCAACGGATATCAAGTGCTCCTTTAAGTGGGCTCTCCTCCACATCAACTTCAACATCACAAATACTCCAGTCCTCAAAGGTGTCACCCAAATCGCACTTGCTTCCTCACAGCTCCCAAATTTCCAGCTGCCCGTCTGAGTATGAGGTAGAACAGATGGTTGAGTCTGCAGAGCTGTTTACTCATACTATAGCCTGGGAATCAGAGGTCGACTCCAGCGCTTCTGTGAATCCAGACGAGGAAATGATCTGCACTGATGCCCAGAATCTTTATGAGTCGGATCCAGGACCAGACGCAGAAGGTTCTGACCATAATGTAGACCCTCATTCCCAAACTGTAACTCCTGTTGGTGGAGACAATGAGGAAGACGATGATAAGACTCAAATACCTGATTGGAGCGACAACTTTAGTTTTTTGTCAGGGCAGGAACAGGTTGGCTCTGAGGACGACGGGTGTGATAACGCACAGGGTGATGATGATGAGGTCGGAGATCCCACTTACTGTCAACCCACAGTCAGCCAAGAGATGAGGTCAGCAGAGGAGGTGGAGGAAGATGCTAGTGACGACGAGGTCAGGTTGCGCCTTCCTGGACAGAGACGTAGTACTGGAAGCACGTCAACAACTGCATCCTCAAACACAACTCTGCCTCTCACCACAAGTCGTGGTGGCTCTTCAGGTCGCATGGGTGCTAAGCCTTGCATAGCCTGGGCATTTTTTCAGATCGATAAAGATGACCCAACTCGTGTTATCTGTAACATTTGTCAGCAAAAGCTAAGTAGAGGCCAAAAAATACATCGTTTGAGTACTTCATGCATGAACCGGCACATGGACATGAAGCATAAGTTTCAGTGGGAAGCTCAGTGTGCTACAATGCGGTCTAGCCGGCCGGGCCAACCACCGTCTGCCATATCTTGTGCATCCGCGGCCTCTTCATCCTCTGTGACTGGGGGGACAGCAGTCACACCTGTTTTGGGGCGCAGACCTGCCACCTCTTTACCCGCAACAGCCAGCGTGATTGGCAGGTCATCATTTTCTTTGGAGGTGGTAACACCAGCTGGTGTTGAGCGCTGTCCGACATCGATAGCACCACCTTTGGATCAAGGCAACCTAACATGTCCGCCTGCATCTTCCTCACAGACCGGCAGTTTGCCGGGGACACCCTTATCAACCCCGTCTAAGCACAATAGCCAGCCCTCGGTCCCTCAGATGTGGACAAGTAAAAGACCATTTCCTCCTAGCCATGAGAAAGCTAAGAGGTTGAATTTCACCATCTGCAAGCTCTTGGCTACAGAAATGCTGCCTTTCCGCCTGGTGGACACAGAGGATTTTCGAGACCTTATGTCCGTCGCAGTGCCCCAGTACCAGATGCCCAGTCGGCACTACTTCTCAAAGAAAGGTGTGCCTGCGCTCCACCAGCATGTCGCACACAACATCACCGCTTCTTTGAGAAACTCTGTGTGTGACAGGGTGCATTTCTCCACAGACACTTGGACGAGTAGGCATGGACAGGGGCGTTACATGTCGCTGACTGGGCACTGGGTAACTATGGTGACAGCAGGACAAGGGGCTGCTGTCCAAGTCTTGCCGTCCCCACGAGTTGTGCGTCAATCCTCTTTATGTCATTTTTCCTCCACTGCTTCTGCCTCCTCAACCTCCTCTCGGTCTTCCACCTGCACCCAAAGCCTGTCTGGTCATGCCACAAGCTTTCTAACTGCGCAGAAGGGATCCTGCACACCTCCTTACTATGCTTTCAGTAGGGCTCAACGTCATCAGGCGGTTTTTACATTGAAATGTCTGGGAAATGTGAGTCACACAGCTGAGGAGTTGTGGTCAGCTCTGGAGAACCAATTTCATGAATGGTTGTCTCCACTGGACCTGAAACCAGGGAAGGCCGTGTGCGACAATGCTGCAAACCTGGGTGTGGCCCTTCGCCGGGGCAATGTCACACACGTGCCTTGTATGGCTCACGTGTTGAACCTGGTTGTCCAGCAATTTTTAGCCCACTATCCCAGACTAGATGGCCTTCTGCAGAGGGCACGGTCGCTGTGTGCTCACTTCCGCCGTTCGCATCCCGCAGCTCAGCGACTTACATCTCTACAGAAGTCGTTGGGCCTGCCACTTCACCGGCTAAAATGCGATGTGCCTACCCGGTGGAATTCAACTCTGCACATGTTGCAGCGACTGTGGCAGCACCGACAAGCCCTGGTGCAATACGTTCTGACGTATAGCCTGGGCCAACGAGATTCAGAGGTGGGGCAAATCACGCTGGAGGAGTGGTCTCAGATCAGGGACCTATGCACCCTTCTGCACAGTTTTGAAATGGCGACGAAGATGTTTAGTGCTGACGATGCCATTATCAGCATGACTATTCCGGTGATTTACATGCTGGAGCACATGTTAAACAGAATTCGGAGTCAGGTGGTGGCACAAAAGGAGGTGGAGGAAGTAGAGGAGGAGGAGTTGTATGCGGAAGGGCTAACATCTGCAAGGTCCAGACGGTCGGCAGCACCAAGGCGGCAGACATGTGAGGGTGGGGGAGATGGTTTTACCAGGGCGCATGGTAGCAGCCAAACTAGTGAGGAAGGTGCAGGAGCCCAGGAAGAAGTGGAGGACGAACTGATGGAAGACTCATCAGATGAGGGAGACCTTGATCACATTTCTGTTGTGCGAGGTTGGGGGGAGAGGACAGAGGAAGGAAGCATGATTGTTACCTCGCCACCAACACAACAGGGACTTGGTGCTCCTGGATGCGCAACACACATGAGTGCCTTCTTGCTGCACTACCTGCAACATGACCCTCGAATTGTGAGAATTAGAAATAATCCTGACTACTGGGTTGCCACACTGTTAGATCCCCGGTACAAAAGTAAATTTGCAGAAATTATTCCTGCCATAGAAAGGGATGCACGCATGCAGGAGTATCAGCAGAGACTGTTGCAGAATCTTACATGTGCTTTTCCACAAAATACCAGTGGTGCACGTAGTGAATCTCACAGTTCCAACTTGCCAACCGTGGGACCGTCAAGTGTTCAGCACTCAAACCGTAACAGAACCACAGTATCTGCTGGTAACATCAATTTTGCGGAATCATTTCACCACTTTTTTAGCCCATCCTTTGCAAGGCCACAGGAGACAAGAAGTCTGACACATAGTCAACGCCTAGAGACGATGGTACAGGAGTATCTCCAAGTAAACATTGAAGCCACGACTGTGTCACTGGACCCTTGCTCTTTTTGGGCTTCCAATCTGGATAAATGGCCGGAGCTAGCCACTTACGCCTTGGAGATCTTGTCATGCCCCGCAGCCAGCGTTCTGTCTGAACGTGTGTTCAGCGCTGCTGGTGGTGTGCTGACAGATAAGCGCACGCGGCTCTCCACTGATAATGTAGACAGACTCACGTTCATAAAGATGAACAAATCATGGATCCGAAACGACTTTTCTACCCCTGTGTCATCCTGGGGAGAGTAAAAGCTTGATGATTGGTTAAAATCACCCTACCAACCGTTTTAAGCTTTCAAATTACTAATCATGTTTATCTGTATCTTGACTGGAAAATAATTTGGGCTTTGTAGCAGTGTGCAGCACTGATCCTATTAGGCCATCTATAATAAGCTTCACCAGATTTAAAATTAAAAATAATTTTTAGCTGCATCTAGCCCGGAAAATAATTTTGGGGCTCCGAGATGCGCAAGACACATAAGTGCCTTCTTGCTGCACTACCTGCAGCATGACCCTCATATTGTCAGAATTCGAAGTAATCATGACTACTGGGTTGCCACACTCTTAGATCCCCCAAACTTTTCGATCAACCTTTTCATTTTAATAAAGACCAAAAAAATGGTCATTTTTGAAATTATAAGCATTAGCAGGTTGTTAGAAACTGAAATCAAACAGTTTTCAACTCAAAACTTTATTCTAGGTGATGTTACATTTTCACATAGGACCCCTTGTTCGAAAGGAGCTTCTGAACTCTCTCGTCCATTGAATTTGTCAGGTTTTGGATGGTTTCTGCTTCAATTGTTTTGCATGAGGACAGAATACCCTCCCAGAGCTGTTGCTTAGATGTGAACTGCCTCCCGCCATCATAGACACTCCTTTTAATGATGCTCCAAAGGTTCTGAATGGGGTAGAGGTCAGGGGAGCATGGGGGTCACACCATAAGTTTGTCCCCTTTTATGCCCATATCAGCCAGAGATGCAGATGTTTTATGTGCAGCATGAGATGGTGCATTATCATGCAGAAAAATGATCTTGCTGTGAAATACACGGTTCTTCTTCTTGAACCATGGCAGGAAGTGCTGTTTGAGAAAATCTACATACATTATGGAGTTCATCTTTAGCGCCTTCAGGGATCCTAAAGGGGCCGACAATCTCTCTCCCCATGATTCCAGCCCAAAACATTACTCCACCTACTCCTTGTTGGCGCTGTAGCCGTGTTTGCGTGGGGTGTCCATCAACCAGCCATCCTCCACTCCATTCATCTGGACCATCGAGCGCTGCACGGCACTCATCCGTGAACAAAACAGTTTTGAAATCAGTCTTCATGTAATGTTTGGCCCACTGGAGCCGTTTCTGCTTGTGTGAAGTGGATAGAGGAGGTCGACAGGATGGCGTATGCACAGCTGCAAACCTCTGAAGGACCCTGCATCTTGTTGTTCGGGGGACGTTGGAGGCACAAGCAGCTTCAAAAACTTGTCTGCTGCTATGACAAGGCTTTTTTGCCGCTGCTCTTTCAACCTGACGTAATTGCCTGTAGGAAAGAGTCCTCAATTTGCCCTTATCAGCACGCACACGTGTGTACTGTGAATCAGCTACATACTTCTTGATTGCCAAGACACTTCATCCTGATCATCGCACAATGTTGATTGTAGTCATGCCTTGACCTAAACACTCCACAATTTGTTGCTTCTCAGCAGCCGACACATCCTTTTTCTTTCCCATTTTGGCAGAAAATGTAGGCTGCTTAATAATGTGAGAGAGCCTTCTTAAGTAGTCTTGCCTTTCATTGGACACACCTGCCAAACTAATTAGCACAGGTGTCTGCAATTGCTTACAGTGATATAAAGAGCCCTGACACACATCACCATCAATGAGTTTAACTGACAAACAAACAAATTCTTCCCTTATCACTCCTAAACACTTTTTGCATAATAATTTGGAACGCGGTGTACATGTGCTTTTCCACAAAACACCAGTGGTTCACGTAGTGAATCTTACAGTTCTAACTTGCCAACCGTGGTCTGTATGGAATTGTTCAATAAAGGGCCCAAAATTAAGATAACATAGATGGGAGAGGTCTCTATGAATAGGAATTCCTAAGTATTTGATACCCTGTGAGGGCCAGGCAAAGGGAAAGTTGGACTGGATGGAATCCTATATGGATTTAGGGAGGGAGACATCGAGGGTCTCAGACTTCGCTGCATTGATTTTAAAATTTTACCATGTAACAAAGTGATCTATTTCAGCCATAACAGCAGGGATGGATATATGTGATTGAGTGATATATACTAGGACATCATCAGCAAATAGAGAGCACTTGTACTCGGTGCCTCCCACCTCAATCCACCTAATATTGGGGTTATGGCGAATTGATGAGAGCAGGTGCTCCGTCACTAGGATGTATAAGAGAGGGGACAGAGGACATCCCTGCCTTGTCCCATTGGTGATTGTGAAAGGTGATGAAAATGTTCTGACGCACCCCCTGGGCCTTGGGACACCCGGAGCCGGACCCTTTTTGGTGGATGCTGGTGGTTGTAGTCTTCGTGGCGGCGATCCGGTTCCTTGGCTCAGGGCGGTCAAACCAGTGGCGGAATATTTATGTGGTTTTGATGTTTAAATGTCCGACTACGCCACCCGTGGATTGCGGTCAGAGTGAACCGCCGCTACAGGGCAGACCGCTAAGGCTGGTGTTGTGGGTGCAGCAGAGCGTAGCATAACTCCCCACGGGAGGAGTATAGCCTCAGGGCAGTGTATGCGGAGGATGGGGGTGATGGTGCAGGGCAGCAGCAGTAACGACACGGAGTCAGTGATGCAGTTCAGGGCCTTTACTCACAGTTCTTATTATCCAGACCACGTCTGCAGGTAACGGCTGCCCACGTCGTACTGTGCTCACCAGGTGAGGGGCTCAGACAACTCCCAGATAACTTTGGAGCGCTTCACAGGACCCCCTTTGTGTGTCCTTTGTCTGGCCTTTCTTACCAATCCTTCTGTCCGGCTGCCTCGGGCCTCCTCTTGGTAAACTTGGCGCCAGTTTCCCTGACCCTATGTGGTGCCTTCCTAGCGGGTGGAGCAAGGGGCTGCGCCACATAAAATGTCAGAGCCTCCGGTTTCTAGCTGAGGGTCGTTTCCTGCCTCCACTAGTTCGGGGACCGGTCTCCCCCTTTGGCCTGACCCCTCCACGCAGGTGGATTCGGGCGTGCGGTGGCGACTCGCCCGTCTGCACCCCTGGGATCCCTTCATTCCTCGTTCCTGGAGCCTTCTCCGCTCCTCTTCCTTCCTTCTCCCTCTTGCAGGCCTGGGCCTCTGTTACTAGGCCCGCCTCCGGAGCAGAGCTCATGCAGAGCCCCTGCTCCCTGCCACTTCTGCTCAGACTTCTCTGCACTGAACTAAGATGGTGCCCACCTTTTATACTCCCTTTTCAATGCACCCAGGAACTGCTTCCTCCCTGCTCCTGCACTACAGGGTTCCCCTTCCTCAGTGTTCCCTCCCCCCACTCCAGCCAGGGACAGGGACTGTCGTGCCCATCTCAGGGGCATATTGGTCGCCCTGCCCCACGGCAATGTGGTGTAATGCATGCAGGTGTCGGGTCCTGATCCACACTCCATCCTTATCTGAGAGTGAGATATCACACCTCTGGGTGAGGTGCAATACGTCTGTAGCAACCGAGCCCTCGGTGCTACAGTTCCACTTATCTTCAGCCTAGGTGACGTATTGTGATACAGGGCCGTGATTTTGGCTATAAAAGGGTCCCCTAGACCCCTACCCCAAGCTTTTTAAGAGAATCATATATGGCGTGCCAGGAGACTCTATGGAATGCTTTCTCAGCATCCAACGAGAGTATCTACTTACAAATTTTTAACTGCATCTAGCCCAGGAAATACTTTGTGCCTAGTAGCAGTGTCTGCTAGTCAGCGGATTATCCTGGCTGTTAAGCAAGCTACACCACCTGTAGTTTGGACACTTAATTTTTTCAAAGGAAATGCTTCGGGACCACGGGATACTTAGTGAAGAGCATCAGGAGGCACCCCAAGGCATAGGGGCTGGGACTGGCACTAGGATGCCTTGCGGTGGACAGCCGAGCTCGATCCTTATAAAAGCTTTTTAACTGCAGCAGCTTTAGTGGACGCTACTGGAGCTGGAATTACGCGGCTGCTGGCATGAGACTTGCCCTCCAATAGATCCTTGTAAATGGATTTAAAGTGTATTCATTCAAATTAGAGGGACAATTTAAATTAAAAAGCTTAGAGCTGCCTCCACCACAAGGGGGCTCTCTCAACCCACCAGCGGACAGGCACCAGTATTGGGAGAGGGGGGCTGGCCGTCAGGGTTCACCGCGGCTCTGGCACAAACCCGGCGACACGGAGGTGGCACGGGCAGGAGCGGACTGGCCGTCTCGGCTTCTCACTTTTTGGATTTTAGAAGGGCATGACATGCCTATATCTGTGTCTCCCCCTCCTTTTACTCCTCCACCTCTTTTCTTTTCGCATGACTATATGTACTTGTCACTTTTCCATGTGTTAGTTGTGTCTTCTGAGCAGTTTGTCAGCTTTTGGACACCTTTGAAGGTGTTTTCTATGTGTTTCTATGTGTTTTTGTTTGCCTGCCATTGGTTTTAACGGTGTTCGAAGGTGTTCGACGAACAGTTCGACGAACAGTTCGGCGAACACACGGGTGTTCGACGAACCGAACCGAACTCGAACACTACGGGGGTGGCTCAACACTAATGGACAACTGAACTCTGCGCTGGGACAAGGACGTGGACGTGCTTCCTGATGTTGCTACTTGAGAGTGTGCAACGACAGGTGCAGGGCGGGAGGCATCTTTGCATGCACCATGGACAGGAGATTGGCTTGCATGCACAACAGTGGAAGAAGCAATAGTGCCACCCACAGACACTGTTACAGGACCTGGAGTTTGGCCCACAAAGTCGGGTGCTTTGCTGCCATGTGCCTGATCATGCTGGTGGTGGTCAGGCTGGTCGTTTTGCCACCCCTGCTGATGCTGGCCTGGCAGGTGGTGCAAATGGCCTTTTTGGGGTTATCAGAAGAGTCTTTAAAAAACAACCAGACTCGGGAAGACCTAACAGTTGTACAGGCAACTTCCTTCATGTTGGTGTTACGGGGAACGGTTGCCTGCCTTCCGTCTGTGGCCACCACACTGCTTCTTCCTGCCTGTTGGGGTGCTCTGCTTCCCTCCCCCTGTGTGCTGCTGTCCTCTCTCTGTATGTCTTCCTGCCAGGTTGGGTCAGTTACTATATCATCCACCACCTCATCTTCCACTTCGACACCCTGGTCCTCCTCCTGACTTTCTGGCAATTGTGTCTCACCATCATCCACCTCTTTTGACACTTTCCCACCGTCGCCTTCGTATGACCGTGGCTGCTCAAATATTTGGGCATCGCTACATGCGATCTCCTCTTGCCCCGCTTCAAGTGGACCGGGCGAGAGGCCCGAATCTATAAATGGAAAAGTGAACAGCTCTTCAGAGAGTCCAAGTGTGGGATCAGTTGTCTCCGGGCACTCGTCATGGTGGGAGGAAGGAGGATCAGGGTGAGGAATATGCGGTCCTGACTCAAGGCTACTGAGACTTGACCATGTGGAAGAAAGGGTGGTGGAAGAATTATCCGCTATCCAACCAACAACCTTTTGACACTGCTCTTGGTTCAATAGTGATATGCTGCGGTCCCCTAGGAATTGGGACAGGAAGGTCAGGCGAGAAGATGTGGGTGTTTGTTGTGGCACAATTTCAGCTTGCCCACGGCCTTGTCCTCGGCCTCTGCATGCACCATCACGGCCAGTACCCCATCCCTTGCCACGTGCCTTGCCCATTTTAAATGGAGTACAATATCTTCCACGTTCACTACAAATGACTGAATTTGGAGATAACTTATATGTGATCTGTGTGACGGAGATAATACAGTTTTAAATACTTGGCCTGTAGGTAACTATTTTAAACAGCAAACGGGTGTCAAAAACTTCACTGACACAGTGGAAAAAATTTCAATGGTGGCTAAAAAAGGCAGTATTTTCTGAAAACATATATGTGATCCGTGTGATGGAGAAAACACAGTTTTAAATACTTGGCCTGTAGGTAACTATTTTAAACAGCAAACGGGTGTCAAAAACTTCACTGACACAGTGGAAAAAATTTGAATGGTGGCCAAAAAAGGCAGTATTTTCTGAAAACATATATGTGATCCATGTGACCGAGAAAACGCAGTTTTAAATAGCTGGATTTTTAGCGCTGTAATATGGAAAGGACCTGGCTGTATTCTGCAGTGCCAACAAGCAAATGGCGCAGAAAAACGGTGTTCTCTGGATTGATTTTTAAGCAAATAATGAGGATTAAGATTAGTGTTGAGCCACCCCCGTAGTGTTCGAGTTCGGTTCGGTTCGTCGAACACCCGTGTGTTCGCCGAACTGTTCGTCGAACTGTTCGTCGAACACCTTCGAACACCGTTAAAACCAATGGCAGGCAAACAAAAACACATAGAAACACATAGAAAACACCTTCAAAGGTGTCCAAAAGCTGACAAACTGCTCAGAAGACACAACTAACACATGGAAAAGGGACAAGTACATATAGTCATGCGAAAAGAAAAGAGGTGGAGGAGTAAAAGGAGGGGGAGACACAGATATAGGCATGTCATGCCCTTCTAAAATCCAAAAAGTGAGAAGCCGACACGGCCAGTCCGCTCCTGCCTGTGCCACCTCCGTGTCGCCGGGTTTGTGCCAGAGCCGCGGTGAACCCTGACGGCCAGCCCCCCTCTCCCAATACTGGTGCCTGTCCGCTGGTGGGTCGAGCGAGCCCCCCTGTGGTGGAGGCAGCTCTAAGCTTTTTAATTTAAATTGTCTCTCTAATTTGAATGAATACACTTTAAATCCATTTACAAGGATCTATTGGAGGGCAAGTCTCATGCCAGCAGCCGCGTAATTCCAGCTCCAGTAGCGTCCACTAAAGCTGCTGCAGTTAAAAAGCTTTTATAAGGATCGAGCTCGGCTGTCCACCGCAAGGCATCCTACTGCCAGTCCCAGCCCCTATGCCTTGGGGTGCCTCCTGATGCTCTTCACTGAGTATCCCGTGGTCCCGAAGCATTTCCTTTGAAAAAATTAAGTGTCCAAACTACAGGTGGTGTAGCTTGCTTAACAGCCGGGATAATCCGCTGACTAGCAGACACTGCTACTAGGCACAAAGTATTTCCTGGGCTAGATGCAGTTAAAAATTTGAAATTAGATACTCTCGTTGGATGCTGAGAAAGCATTCCATAGAGTCTCCGGGCACGCCATATATGATTCTCTTAAAAACCTTGGGGTAGGGGTCTAGGGGACCCCTTTATAGCCAAAATCACGGCCCTGTATCGCAATATGTCACCTAGGCTGAAGATAAATGGAACTGTAGCACCCTGAGGGCTCGGTTGCTACAGAGGTATTGCAACTCACCCAGAGGTGTGATATCTCACTCTCAGGTAAGGATGGAGTGTGGATCAGGACCCGACATCTGCATGCATTACACCACATTGCCATGGGGCAGGGTGACCAATATACCCCTGAGATGGGCAAGACAGTCCCTGTCCCTGGCTGGAGTGGGGGGAGGGAACACTGAGGAAGGGGAACCCTGTAGTGCAGGAGCAGGGAGGCAGCTGTTCCTGGGTGCATTGAGAAGGGAGTATAAAAGGTGGGCACCATCTTAGTTCAGTGCAGAGAAGTCTGAGCAGAAGTGACAGAAAGCAGAGGCTCTGCATGAGCTCTGCTCCGGAGGCGGGCCTAGTAACAGAGGACCAGGCCTGGAAGAGGGAGAAGGAAGGAAGAGGAGCGGAGAAGGCTCCAGGAACGAGGAACGAAGGGATCCCACGGGTGCGGACGGGTGAGTCGCCAACGCACGCCCGAATCCACTTGCGTGGAGGGGTCAGGCCAAAGTGGGAGACCGGTCCCCGAAACTAGTGGAGGCAGGAAACGACCCTCAGCTAGAAACCGGAGGCTGTGACATTTTATGTGGCGCAGTCCCTCGCTACACCCGCTAGGAAGGCACCACATAGGGTAAGGGAAACTGGCGCCACGTTTACCAAGAGGAGGCCCGAGGCAGCCGGACAGAAGGGTTGGTAAGGAAGGCCAGACAAAGGACACACAAAGGGGGTCCTGTGAAGCGCTCCAAAGTTATCTGGGAGTTGTCTGAGCCCCTCACCTGGTGTACACAGTACGACGTGGGCCGCCGTTACCTGCAGACGTGGTCTGGATAATAAGAACTGTGAGTAAAGGCCCTGGACTGCATCACTGACTCCGTGTCGTTACTGCTGCTGCCCTGCACCATCACCCCCATCCTCCGCATACACTGCCCTGAGGCTATACTCCTCCCGTGGGGAGTTATGCTACACTCTGCTGCACCCACGCTCTGCTGCACCCACAAAACCAGTCTCAGCAGTTTACCCTGCAGCGGCGGTTCACTCTGACCGCAATCCACGGGTGGCGTAGTCGGACATTTAAACGTCAAAACCACATAAATAGTTCCGCCACTGGTTTGACCGCCCTGAGCCACGGAACCGGGTCGCCGCCACGGAGACTACAACCACCAGCATCCACCAAAAGGGGTCCGGCTCCGGGTGTCCCACGGCCCAGGGGATGCATCAGAACATTTTCATCACCTTTCACAATCACCAATGGGACAAGGCAGGGATGTCCTCTGTCCCCTCTCTTATACATCCTAGTGACGGAGCACCTGCTCTCATCAATTCGCCATAACCCCAATATTAGGTGGATTGAGGTGGGAGGCACCGAGTACAAGTGCTCTCTATTTGCTGATGATGTCCTAGTATATATCACTCAATCACATATATCCATCCATGCTGTTATGGCTGAAATAGATCACTTTGTTACATGGTCAAATTTTAAAATCAATACAGCGAAGTCTGAGGCCCTCGATGTCTCCCTCCCCAAATCCATACAGGATTCCATCCAGTCCAACTTTCCCTATGCCTGGCCCTCACAGGGTATCAAATACTTAGGAATTCCTATTCATAGAGACCTCTCCCATCTATGTTATCTTAATTTTGGGCCCTTTATTGAACAACTCCATACAGACCACGGTTGGCAAGTTAGAACTGTAAGATTCACTACGTGAACCACTGGTGTTTTGTGGAAAAGCACATGTACACTGTCCAAATTATTATGCAAAAAGTGTTTAGGAGTGATAAGGGAAGAATTTGTTTGTTTGTCAGTTAAACTCATTGATGGTGATGTGTGTCAAGGCTCTTTATATCACTGTAAGCAATTGCAGACACCTGTGCTATTTGGCAGGTGTGTCCAATGAAAGGCAAGACTACTTAAGAAGGCTGTCCCACATTATTAAGCAGCCTACATTTTCTGCCAAAATGGGAAAGAAAAAGGATGTGTCGGCTGTTGTGAAGCAACAAATTGTGGAGTGTTTAGGTCAAGGCATGACTACAATCAACATTGTGCGATGATCAGGATGAAGTGTCTTGACAATCAAGAAGTATGTAGCTGATTCACAGTACACACGTGTGCGTGCTGATAAGGGCAAATTGAGAACTCTTTCCTACAGGCAATTACGTCAGGTTAAAACAGCAGCGACAAAAAAGCATTGTCATAGCAGCAGACAAGTTTTTGAAGCTGCTGGTGCCTCCAACGTCCCCCGAACAACAAGATGCAGGGTCCTTCAGAGGTTTGCAGCTGTGCATTCGCCATCCTGTCGACCTCCTCTATCCACTTCACACAAGCAGAAACGGCTCCAGTGGGCCAAACATTACATGAAGACTGATTTCAAAACTGTTTTGTTCACGGATGAGTGCCGTGCAACGCTCGATGGTCCAGATGGATGGAGTGGAGGATGGCTGGTTGATGGACACCCCACGCAAACACGGCTACAGCACCAACAAGGAGGAGGTGGAGTAATGTTTTGGGCTGGAATCATGAGGAGAGAGATTGTCGTCCCCTTTAGGATCCCTGAAGGGGTAAAGATGAACTCCATAATGTATGTGGAGTTTCTCAAACAGCACTTCCTGCCATGGTTCAAGAAGAAGAACCGTGTATCCCACAGCAAGATCATTTTTATGCATGATAATGCACCGTCTCATGCTGCACATAAAACATCTGCATCTCTGGCTGATATGGGCATAAAAGGGGACAAACTTATGGTGTGACCCCCATGCTCCCCTGACCTCTACCCCATTCAGAACCTCTGGAGCATCATCAAAAGGAGTGTCTATGATGGCGGGAGGCAGTTCACATCTAAGCAACAGCTCTGGGAGGGTATTCTGTCCTCATGCAAAACAATTGAAGCAGAAACCATCCAAAACCTGACAAATTCAATGGACGAGAGAGTTCAGAAGCTCCTTTCGAACAAGGGGTCCTATGTGAAAATGTAACATCACCTAGAATAAAGTTTTGAGTTGAAAACTGTTTGATTTCAGTTTCTAATAACCTGCTAATGCTTATAATTTCAAAAATGACCATTTTTTTGGTCTTTATTAAAATGAAAAGGTTGATCGAAAAGTTTGGGGGATCTAAGAGTGTGGCAACCCAGTAGTCAGGATTACTTCAAATTCTGGCAATATGAGGGTCATGTTGCAGGTAGTGCAGCAAGAAGGCACTTATGTGTCTTGCGCATCTCGGAGCCCCAAAATTATTTTCCAGGCTAGATGCAGCTAAAAATTATTATTCATTTTAAATCTGGTGGAGCTTAGTATAGATGGCCAAATAGAATCAGTGCTGCACACTGCTACAAAGCCCAAATTATTTTCCAGCCAAGGTACAGATAAACATGATTAGTAATTTTAAATATGGTAGAGCTTATTATAGATGGCCTAATAGAATCAGTGCTGCACACTGCTACAAAACCCAAATTATTTTCCAGCCAAGATACAGATAAACATGATTAGTAATTTGAAAGCTTATAACAGTTGGTGAGGTGATTTTAACCAATCATCAAGCTTTTACTCTCCCCAGGATGACACAGGGGTAGAAAAGTCATTTCGGATCCATGATTTGTTCATCTTTATGAACGTGAGTCTGTCTACATTATCAGTGGAGAGCCGCGTGTGCTTATCTGTCAGCACACCACCAGCAGCGCTGAACACACGATCAGACAGAACGCTGGCTGCGGGGCATGACAAGATCTCCAAGGCGTAAGTGGCTAGCTCCGGCCATTTATCCAGATTGGAAGCCCAAAAAGAGCAAGGGTCCAGTGACACAGTCATGGCTTCAATGTTTACTTGGAGATACTCCTGTACCATCGTCTCTAGGCGTTGACTATATGTCAGACTTCTTGTCTCCTGTGGCCTTGCAAAGGATGGGCTAAAAAAGTGGTGAAACGATTCCGCAAAATTGATGTTACCAGCAGATACTGTGGTTCTGTTACAGTTTGAGTGCTGTACACTCGACGGTCCCACGGTTGGCAAGTTGGAACTGTGAGATTCACTACGTGCACCACTGGTGTTTTGTGGAAAAACACATGTAAGATTCTGCAGCAGTCTCTGCTGATACTCCTGCATGCGTGCATCCCTTTCTATGGCAGGAATAATTTCTGCAAATTTACTTTTGTACCGGGGATCTAACAGTGTGGCAACCCAGTAGTCAGGATTATTTCTAATTCTCACAATTCGAGGGTCATGTTGCAGGTAGTGCAGCAAGAAGGCACTCATGTGTCTTGCGCATCCAGGAGCACCAAGTCCCTGTTGTGTTGGTGGCGAGGTAACAATCATGCTTCCTTCCTCTGTCCTCTCCCCCCAACCTCGCACAACAGAAATGTGATCAAGGTCTCCCTCATCTGATGAATCTTCCATCAGTTCGCCCTCCACTTCTTCCTGGGCTCCTGCACCTTCCTCACTAGTTTGGCTGCTACCATGCGCCCTGGTAAAACCATCTCCCTCACCCTCACATGTCTGCCGCCTTGGTGCTGCCGACCGTCTGGACCTTGCAGATGTTAGCCCTTCCGCATACAACTCCTCCTCCTCTACTTCCTCCACCTCCTCTTGTGCCACCACTTGAATCCGAATTCTGTTTAACATGTGCTCCAGCATGTAAATCACCGGAATAGTCATGCTGATAATGGCATCGTCAGCACTAAACATCTTCGTCGCCATTTCAAAACTGTGCAGAAGGGTGCATAGGTCCCTGATCTGAGACCACTCCTCCAGCGTGATTTGCCCCACCTCTGGATCTCGTTGGCCCAGGCTATACGTCAGAACGTATTGCCCAGGGCTTATCGGTGCTGCCACAGTCGCTGCAACATGTGCAGAGTTGAATTCCACCGGGTAGGCACATCGCATTTTAGCCGGTGAAGTGGCAGGCCCAACGACTTCTGTAGAGATGTAAGTCGCAGAGCTGCGGGATGCGAACGGCGGAAGTGAGCACACAGCGACCTTGCCCTCTGCAGAAGGCCATCTTGTTCGGGATAGTGGGCTAAAAATTGCTGGACAACCAGGATCAACACGTGAGCCATACAAGGCACGTGTGTGACATTGCCCCGGCGAAGGTCCGCACCCAGGTTTGCAGCATTGTCGCACACGGCCTTCCCTGGTTTCAGGTCCAGTGGAGACAACCATTCATGAAATTGGTTCTCCAGAGCTGACCACAACTCCTCAGCTGTGTGACTCACATTTCCCAGACATTTCAAAGTAAAAACCGCCTTATCACGTTGAGCCCTACTGCCAGCATAGTAAGGAGGTGTGCAGGATCCCTTCTGCACAGTTAGAAAGCTTGTGGCGTGACCAGACAGGCTTTGGGTGCAGATGGAGGACCGAGAGGAGGTTGAGGAGGCAGAAGCAGTGGAGGAAATTTGAGATAAAGAGGATTGACGCACAACTCGTGGGGATGGCAAGACTTGGACAGCAGCCCCTTGTCCTGCTGTCACCATAGTTACCCAGTGCCCAGTCAGCGACATGTAACGCCCCTGTCCATGCCTAGTCGTCCAAGTGTCTGTAGTAAAATGCACCCTGTCACACACAGAGTTTCTCAAAGAAGCGGTGATGTTGTGTGCGACATGCTGGTGGAGCGCAGGCACACCTTTCTTTGAGAAGTAGTGCCGACTGGGCATCTGGTACTGGGGCACTGCGACGGACATAAGGTCTCGAAAATCCTCTGTGTCCACCAGGCGGAAAGGCAGCATTTCTGTAGCCAAGAGCTTGCAGATGGTGAAATTCAACCTCTTAGCTTTCTCAAGGCTAGGAGGAAATGGTCTTTTACTTGTCCACATCTGAGGGACCGAAGGCTGGCTATTGTGCTTAGACTGGGTTGATAAGGGTGTCCCCGGCAAACTGCCGGTCTGTGAGGAAGATGCAGGCGGACATGTTAGGTTGCCTTGATCCAAAGGTGGTGCTATCCATGTCAGACAGCGCTCAACACCAGCTGGTGTTACCACCTCCAAAGAAAATGATGACCTGCCAATCACGCTGGCTGTTGCGGGTAAAGAGGTGGCAGGTCTGCGCCCCAAAACAGGTGTGACTGCTGTCCCCCCAGTCACAGAGGATGAAGAGGCCGCGGATGCACAAGATATGGCAGACGGTGGTTGGCCCGGCCGGCTAGGCCGCACTGTAGCACAGTGAGCTTCCCACTGCAACTTATGTTTCATGTCCATGTGCCGGTTCATGCATGAAGTACTCAAACTATGTATTTTTTGGCCTCTACTTAGCTTTTGCTGACAAATGTTACAGATAACACGAGTTGGGTCATCTTTATCGATCTGAAAAAATGCCCAGGCTATGCAAGGCTTAGCACCCATGCGACCTGAAGAGCCACCACGACTTGTGGTGAGAGGCAGAGTTGTGTTTGAGGATGCAGTTGTTGACGTGCTTCCAGTACTACGTCTCTGTCCAGGAAGGCGCAACCTGACCTCGTCGTCACTAGCATTCTCCTCCACCTCCTCTGCTGACCTCATCTCTTGCCTGACTTTGGGTTGACAGTAAGTGGGATCTCCATCCTCATCATCATCACCCTGTGCGTTATCACACACGTCGTCCTCAGAGCCAACCTGTTCCTGCCATGACAAAAAACTAAAGTTGTAGCTCCAATCAGGTATTTGAGTCTCATCATCGTCTTCCTCATTGTCTCCACCAACAGGAGTTACAGTTTGGGAATGAGGGTCTACATTATGGTCAGAACCTTCTGCGTCTGGTCCTGGATCCGACTCATAAAGATTCTGGGCATCAGTGCAGATCATTTCCTCGTCTGGATTCACAGAAGCGCTGGAGTCGACCTCTGATTCCCAGGCTATAGTATGAGTAAACAGCTCTGCAGACTCAACCATCTGTTCTACCTCATACTCAGACGGGCAGCTGGAGATTTGGGAGCTGTGAGGAAGCAAGTGCGATTGGGGTGACACCTTTGAGGACTGGAGTATTTGTGATGTTGAAGTTGATGTGGAGTAGAGCCCACTTAAAGGAACACTTGATATCCGTTGAAGCACCTGCTGTTTTTGTGCCTCATCTGGAATTTGTAGCGATTGGCGCGGCCGTAAGAAAGGGATCTTATCACATTGTCCGCTAAAAGAAGTAGACATTTTAGTTTGGCTGGAAGATGGTCTTTCTTCTGCAGATGTTACTGTTGCTTTAACACCTACCCCACGGACAAAACCTTTTTTCCCCTTCCCAACACACCTATTCCCCTTTCCACCAGCAGCAGGCCTTTTTCCACTCATTTTGGTGGTTAACTAATTCAGAACTCTGGAGTTGTTTGCACAAAAAACAATGGATGGGAACCGAGCAGAGCTGAGTGGCCAAATTGTGGTATTAGGCCAAAACTATTGGATGGGTTAGATGCAGAAAAAAATTATATTCAATTTGCAACTTGATGGAGGTCAGTATAGATGGACTAATAGAACAAGTCCCACACACAGCTAGAAGCCCAAATATTTATTCAGAGGTAGATGCAGAAAAAAAATACATGCAGTTTGCAACCTGATGGAGGTCAGTATAGATGGACTAATAGAGAAAGTCCCACACACTGCTAGAAGGCCAAATATTTTTTCAGAGCTAGATGCAGACAAAAAAATATTTTTAATTTGCAACCTGATGGAGGTCAGTATAGATGGACTAATAGAGAAAGTCCCACACACTGCTAGAAGGCCAAATATTTTTTCAGAGCTAGATGCAGAAAAAAAATATTTTTAATTTGCAACCTGATGGAGGTCAGTATAGATGGACTAATAGAGAAAGTCCCACACACTGCTAGAAGGCCAAATATTTTTTCAGAGCTAGATGCAGATAAAAATTATTTTTAATTTGCAACCTGATGGAGGTCAGTATAGATGGACTAATAGAGAAAGTCCCACACACTGGTAGAAGGCCAAATATTTTTTCAGAGCTAGATGCAGAAAAAAATTATTTTTAATTTGCAACCTGATGGAGATCAGTATAGATGGACTAATAGAGAAAGTCCCTCACACTGCTAGAAGGCCAAATATTTTTACAGAGCTAGATGCAGACAAAAAATTATTTTGAATTTGCAACGTGATGGAGGTCAGTATAGATGGACTAATAGAACAAGTCCCACACACTGCTAGAAGCCCAAATATTTTTTCAGAGCTAGATGCAGAAAAAAATTATATTCAATTTGCAACCTGATGGAGGTCAGTATAGATGGACTAATAGAGAAAGTCCCACACACTGCTAGAAGCCCAAATATTTTTTCAGAGCTAGATGCAGACAAAAAATTATTTTGAATTTGCAACCTGATGGAGGTCAGTATAGGTGGACTAATAGAACAAGTCCCACACACTGCTAGAAGGCCAAATATTTTTTCAGAGCTAGATGCAGAAAAAAATTATATTCAGTTTGCAACCTGATGGAGGTCAGTATAGATGGACTAATAGAACAAGACCCACACACAGCTAGAAGCCCAAATATTTTTTCAGAGGTAGATGCAGAAAAAAATTATATTCAGTTTGCAACCTGATGGAGGTCAGTATAGATGGACTAATAGAACAAGTCCCACACACAGCTAGAAGCCCAAATATTTTTTCAGAGGTAGATGCAGAAAAAAAATATATTCAGTTTGCAACCTGATGGAGGTCAGTATAGATGGACTAATAGAGAAAGTCCCACACACTGCTAGAAGGCCAAATATTTTTTCAGAGCTAGATGCAGATAAAAATTATTTTTAATTTGCAACCTGATGGAGGTCAGTATAGATGGACTAATAGAGAAAGTCCCACACACAGCTGGAAGCCCAAATATTTTTTCAGAGGTAGATGCAGATAAAAATTATTTTTAGTTTGCAACCTGATGGAGGTCAGTATAGATGGACTAGTAGAGAAAGTCTCACACACTGCTAGAGGGCTAAATATTTTTTCAGAGCTAGATGCAGACAAAAAATTATTTTGAATTTGCAACGTGATAGAGGTCAGTATAGATGGACTAATAGAACAAGTAACACACTGCTAGAAGGCCAAATATTTTTTCAGAGCTAGATGCAGATAAAAATTATTTTTAATTTGCAACCTGATGGAGGTCAGTATAGATGGACTAATAGAGAAAGTCCCACACACTGCTAGAAGGCCAAATATTTTTTCAGAGCTAGATGCGGAAAAAAATTATATTCAGTTTGCAACCTGATGGAGGTCAGTATAGATGGACTAATAGAACAAGTCCCACACATAGCTAGAAGCCCAAATATTTTTTCAGAGTTAGATGCAGAGAAAAAATATATTCAGTTTGCAACCTGATGGAGGTCAGTATAGATGGACTAATAGAGAAAGTCCCACACACTGCTAGAAGGCCAAATATTTTTTCAGAGCTAGATGCAGACAAAAAATTATTTTTAATTTGCAACTTGATGGAGGTCTTTATAGATGGACTAATAGAGAAAGTCCCACACACTGCTAGAAGGCCAAATATTTTTTCAGAGCTAGATGCAGACAAAAATTTATTTTGAATTTGCAGCGTGATGGAGGTCTGTATAGATGGACTAGTAGAACAAGTCCCACACACTGCTAGAAGGCCAAATATTTTTTCAGAGCTAGATGCAGAAAAAAATTATATTCAGTTTGCAACCTGATGGAGGTCAGTATAGATGGACTAATAGAACAAGTCCCACAAACTGCTAGAAGCCCAAATATTTTTTCAGAGCTAGATGCGGAAAAAAATTATATTCCATTTGCAACCTGATGGAGGTCAGTATAGATGGACTAATAGAATGATGCTATGCCCAAAAGATTTTACTTCACTAGGTGCAGTAAAAAGATTGGTATTCTATACACAGGTGGTATATCTTGCAGCACAGATAGGCTACTTCACTGACTAACACACTCTGCAATAGGCCAAAAAGGATTAGCTTTGCTAGATTCAGCCAAATGCTGTGAAAAAAACTTGCACAGCACTGGCACAGACCTGCCTGGCAAAAAGTGATAGGAACTGATGTAACCTAGTCCTGAAAAGGACTGCAATTACAATTAGTCTTTACTCCCACAACCTATCTATTTAAGAGCACAGACCCGCCTGATAAAAGTCATAGGAAATGCTGTAACCTAGTCCTTAAAATGACTGCAATCACAACTATTCCCTACTCCCAAGCTATCTGTAGATTTGTGCGAAAATTGGCTTGAAATTAACAAGGTATAGCGCACACAGCAACAGCGGTGCCGTCTAACACGCAGCTGCAGCAGTGAGAAAATGGTGGCGATGGGGAAAATGGCTTGGTCTTATAGGGCAAGGACATGTGACATACACTGCCAATGACACATGCACTTGCTTGTGTGAAAAAAAGCACTTCGCTCCGTGTGTGCGCTGCTGATAGGCTGACAGATTGCACCTCCCCACTGTAAATGCGGGAAAGAGAAAAAAAAATGGAGATCTTCATTATTCCTGCAGAGATCCATCCCCTGCCCCTCCCCCCGCCCCGCTGTACACTCAAACTGTGTATTAACATTAATTTTCATCATTACTGAGAAAAAATCCTGTTATGATTTTGGTGCACGAACAGTTATCGAACATAACCTCGAACAGCCGAATTTTTCTCAAATCGTTCGTGTTCGCCGAACGGCTCGAACACCGCCCAAAACAGCTCGAATTTGAGATTGGCGAACAGTTCGAGTCGAACAACGCTCATCTCTAATTAAGATCCCCAAAAAAATATTCCTTTCCCCTGTGACCTGGGCCAGGAAATATCTGCATCTAGAAATATCTAACAGCAGCAGAAGGCAGAATTGGAATGGAGCCTCTTGTGCTATATGCACTGCAATCTGCTATTTACCCTGCCTGCCTATATAAACTGCCTGCCTGATATCTCTGCAGATGGATTAGTCCTCAGAAGGACTGTTTGTTAAGATGGATATGTGTAATGTACATTTTTTCTCCCTACACTACCTAATACACAAGCAAATCACTCCCTAGCTCAGCAGCACCTCTCCCTACTCTGCTTGATTCCGGAGTGACTGTGATGAGCACAGCGGCGCAAGGTTTGATATAGACCTGATGACACCATGCGGCCAGCCAATCACTGTAATGCCACAACCACCATGGCTGTGGCATTACAATGAGTGGCAGGCAATCCTTGCATGTTCATTGGCGCTCTGAAGAGCGCCAAACATGCAGGGAGGGGACCTGTGCTTCTGCCCGAGCATCTCACAACTACTCGGCAAGCTCTTAGCATCTCGAGTACTGAGATGCTCGGGCGAGTACCGAGTACTTGCGAGAATGCTCGCTCATCACTAATGATTATATGAAACTATTTTTATTAAAGATAAGTGATAAAAACACACACAAATGCATACTTGGTACATCCTTTAGTCTAGGTTCACATCACTTTTAAGCCACACCACAATGCTTCTGCCAGGGCTTTTGTCTGAAGTTCTGAAAAACTGAATTTAGGCGGATCAGTTGATGCAGCTATTTACTTTAAAGAGGACCTTTCACCAATTTAAGCATCTTAAACTGGCAATATCATGTGATAGTGGCTGCAAAGCTGAATAATGTGTATATTTAAAAGAAAAAATTGCTTTCCTTTGTGGAGATATTAACTTCTAAAATTTAGGTTATAATTAGTGATGAGCGAGCACTAAAATGATCACGTGCTCATTACTCGAGCAAATTGTAATGCTAGGGTGCTCGACCCAAGTAACAAGTGTAATAGAAGACAAACTCTAGTAATTTTTAAGTGGCCCCTCCCAGAGGTCTGGAGGGCTCTAAAAAATTGCTCAAATTGATGTAAACAGCACTTAAATGGCATTGGAATGGCATGGGAAAGACCCCTGGAAGCATCTCTGAATCCCAGGTCGCTGCTGGGAACAATCTTGTCAGAGTATTACGCCACTTTTATGGACTGACAATAAAACATAAAAAAACGACTCTAAAAAAGGATTTTACTGGAAAGAATGTTAAGAAACATTCTCTCCAGGATAATGACTTGTATATAAGGAAAAATAAATCAGAGAAAAAAATGCTCCTTCACACCTTGGGCTATGTTCACACATAGTGTTTTGCTGCATTTTTGCACATTCGCATTGCTTTCAATGGTGAAAAAAACATTCACCAGTAAATGTAATTTTAACATTTTACTATCTGGCTATGTGATGTGCGAGACATGATCAGATACATCCTGTTTAATTTATGAAGGAGGGACTCTGAAAGTCCCATTTTTCTTTCAGGGTCAGCAGTAGGCCCTCACTATTGTTAGAGGCCCATCAGGTGGCCCTCATCATTATCAGAGGGCCATTCGGCTGCCCTCACTCAAATTTTAAAGAGCCAGCAGCTAGCCCTCACTAAGCATTTTCGGAGGGCCAGCAGTCGGCTATGCTATATTTTTACTGCAATATAATGTATACATCTGAGGTGGACAATTTTTTTTCTCATACAGTACAGACCAAAAGTTTGGACACACCTTCTCATTTAAAGATTTTTCTGTATTTTCATGACTATGAAAATTGTACATTCACACTGAAGGCATCAAAACTATGAATTAACACATGTGGAATTATATACTTAACAAAAAAGAGTGAAACAACTGAAAATATGTCTTATATTCTAGGTTCTTCAAAGTAGCCACCTTTTGCTTTGATGACTGCTTTGCACACTCTTGGCATTCTCTTGATGAGCTTCAAGAGGTAGTCACCGGAAATGGTTTTCACTTCACAGGTGTGCCCTGTCAGGTTTAATAAGTGGGATTTCTTGCCTTATAAATGGGGTTGGGGCCATCAGTTGTGTTGTGCAGAAGTCTGGTGGATGCACAGCTGATAGTCCTACTGAATAGACTGTTAGCGGCTTTTTTCTTGCCATAATACAAATTCTAAGTAAAGAAAAACGAGTGGCCATCATTACTTTAAGAAATGAAGGTCAGTTAGTGCGAAAAATAGGGAAAACTTTGAAATTGTCCCCAAGTGCAGCTGCAAAAACCATTAAGCTCTACAAAGAAACTGGCTCACATGAGGACCGTCCCAGGAAAGGAAGACCAAGAGTCACCTCTGCTTCTGAGGATAAGTTTATCCGAGTCACCAGCCTCAGAAATCGTAGGTTAACAGCTGCTCAGATTAGAGACCAGGACAATGCCACACAGAGTTCTCGCTGCAGGCACATCTCTTCATCTACTGTTAAGAGGAGACTTTGTGCAGCAGGCCTTCATGGTAAGATAGCTGCTAGGAAACCACTGCTAAGGACAGGCAACAAGCAGAAGAGACTTGTTTGGGCTAAAGAACACAAGGAATGGACATTAGACCAGTGGAAATCTGTGCTTTGGTCTGATGAGTCCAAATTTGAGATCTTTGGTTCCAACCACCGTGTCTTTGTTCGACTAAGAAAAGGTGAAAAGATGGACTCTACATGCCTGGTTCCCACCGTGAAGCATGGAGGAGGAGGTGTGATGGTGTGGGGGTGCTTTGCTGGTGACACTGTTGGGGATTTATTCAAAATTGAAGACATACTGAACCAGCATGGCTACCACAGCATCTTGCAGCGGCGTGCTATTCCATCCGGTTTGCGTTTAGTTGAACCATCATTTATTTTTCAACAGGACAATGACCCCAAACACACCTTCAGGCTGTGTAAGGGCTATTTGACCAAGAAGGAGAGTGATGGGGAGCTACACCAGATGACCTGGCCTCCACAGTCACCAGACCTGAACCTAATCGAGATGGTTTGGGGTGAGCTGGACTGCAGAGTGAAGGCAAAAGGGCCAACAAGTGCTAAGCATCTCTGGGAACTCCTTCAAGATTGTTGGAAGACCATTTCCGGTGACTACCTCTTGAAGCTCATCAAGAGAATGCCAAGAGTGTGCAAAGCAGTCATCAAAGCAAAAGGTGGCTACTTTGAAGAACCTAGAATGTAAGACATATTTTCAGTTGTTTCACACTTTTTTGTTAAGTATATAATTCCACATGTGATAATTCATAGTTTTGATGCCTTCAGTGTGAATGTACAATTTTCATAGTCATGAAAATACAGAAAAATCTTTAAATGAGAATGTGTGTCCGAACTTTTGGTCTGTACTGTATATTCTGTAATTTTTGAAACTTGGAGTGCCAGCATGCGGCCTCCACTATTTTTAGAGGACCAGCAGGCGTCTTGTGGACAGATTAGACCAAGGTAGAGCTTTTTGTTAAAGCACAATATTCAACTTTTTACTGTAAATGGAATGAGGTCTACAAATAAAATAACACCGTACTACTAGTGAAATATGTTGGAGGTTCAAAGATATTTAGGGGTTGTTTTGCTGCCTCTTGCACAGGGTGCCTTGAGTGTGTGCAGGGCATCATGATATGTGAAGATTCCCAAATGGTTTTGGGTCGCAATATAGTGCCCAGTGTTAGAAAGTTGGGTTTGCATCCTAGGTCATGGATCTTACAGCAGGACAATGACCCCAAACATACTTCAAGAAGCACCCAGAAATGGATGGTAACAAAGCACTGGAGAGTTTTGAAGTGGTAATTCCAGCTCCAATAGCGTAAAGTCTCCCATCACTACCTCTTACATACAGAGGCTATAGAGAAACTGGGAACAGACACATTAAATCAGTTAATTTTGCCTGCTTTGATAAATGTCTGAGTACAGATCACCGTAAAAATCATGAATCTGTCAATGAATGTATGGAAAAAAGCAATCAAGTTATGGACAGTGGAATAGATGTATGTGACTAGAATGAACACTCATTTCCAGCAGATGATACCTAGCACCTATCCCTATACTAAATGCAGCTAACAGCAGTATTAGTAGGGAAGAGACCTTATTTTATTTATTTTTTTTTCGGTTGCAGCAGCAAGGATTATAAGGAAATAATCCATGACCAGATGCCTGAAATATGCTATCCCTAGTGGATAGCTCACTGTACACAAATTGCTGATAAGACAGATAATATTGTAGAACATAAAATAGATTTGAATCAGCCCTGAAAAGGAGTTTTTTTTGTACATGGCAGCACCCAACTGGGGAGGAACGCAAGCAACCCTGCCTGCTTTGATGAATTTCTGAGTGCATATCACAGTAAAAAACATGAAACTGTCAATGTGTTTTTTTGAAAAAAGCAATCAAGTTATGAACAGTGGAATAGATATGTGACCAGAATGAATACTTATTTCCAGCAGATGATACCTATCACGTGTCCCTATATTAAATGCAGCTAACAGAGGTATTAATAGGGAAAAACATATACGTTTTGTTTACTTCCGTGTCAGCAGCAAGGATTATAAGGCAATAATCCCTGACTAGATGCTTGTAATATGCTATACCTAGTGCGACAGCTCACTGTACATGAATTGCAGATAAGAGAGGTAATATACTAATATTGTAGAATATAAAATAGATTTGAATCGCCCCTGAAAAAAAGGTGGGTTTTTTGCATGCAGCAGCACCAAGGACTGTTATTTCATTAACCCTGTTGGGAACATAGTGGAGTGTTTCATATCTACTCAGCCTGATATGGAAGAGACCAGGATCTTCTGTACTTACTGTACAGTCTCCTGTGCCGGATGTGAAAACCTATCTTAAGTGTAAGAAGTCCATATGTGACGACCAACTGACAGCCCACAACAAGGCATTGGATCATATACTAATGGAACCCACCGGCTCTACGGTTTCCAAAAATGTCTCCCTCAACTAGAAGGTGGAGTCTCAGAAAAGCTTTTTTTTCACATTAACAAGCAGTGGGTCTCCTAGACTGGTAAAGCGTATGCACGAAGTGCAAAGGAGGCCAAAAATTAGAAGGAAGAATTCCAATACTCCTTTGAAGAGATATTGTGGAGGGCCTTAGAAAACATTTTTTCCCATTATTAAGGAGTGAGTATCCTAGACTGGAAATGCGCATGCACTGGAGGGTGTACATATCTATAAAAGAATGTTAGAGGTAGACATCTAAAAAAATACAGGTATCATGAACAGCCTGACAAAAATTCTACCAAGGGTAGCATGATCACCCTGTTGATATGGTAGTGGAGGACGAGAAGAAGAAGGAGGAGGAAAGACAAAATCCTGAAGCATATACCTATGCTTGGGTGGGAAGGGGTGCATGGGAAAAGACCAGAAAAAATGGATTTTAGTTTATGTTCTGTTGCTGTCATTCGGTGGTGTTGAGAAGTCTGGGCCAATCCAGCCTTGTTCATTTTTATAAGAGTCAGCCTGTCAGCATTTTCAGGTGACAAGCGGATGCAGCTATCAGATATAATACCCCCGGTGGCTCTAAAAACTCGCTCTGACAAAACACTAGCAGCAGAGAAGGCCAAGATCTCCAAGGTGTAGAAAGACAGTTCATGCCACATGTCTAGCTTGGATACTCGATAATTGTAAGGCACAGAGGAATCACGAAGGATGCTGTACGATTGGCAAAGTAGTCCTTCAGCATTTTTCAAAACCTTTCCCTTCATGTCAGAGTACCCCGTGCATCATTGCCTGGGTGGTGGGGGGGTCTGAGAAAACTGTCCAAGACCTTTAATAGCATTCCCCTGCCTCTGCTGCATCTGGTGTGTGTCTACCTCATGTCTGCTCCTTGGATGTGCAAGGAACTGTGACCTCTGCCACCAGAGTTGTCAGATGGGAATTAATTTTTTTAACAATCTTCAACTAGGGCCTTCTGATACTGCAACATCTTCATAGACCTCTCCACCACAAGAAGGAGAGATTGAAAGTTCTCCTTGTAGCGTAGATCTAGAATGGTGAGCAACCAGTAATTAGTGTTAGCCAAAATACGTACAACGCGAGGGTCACGGGAAAGGCAGTGGAACATAAACTCAGCCATGTGTGCCAGACTGCAAACAGCCAAGACTTCCCTGTCCCCACCAAGAGGATGACTGTATATCTCCGCCTCCTCATCCTACTTTCCCTCCCCGTCTTCAGGCCATCCACAGACGGGATGAAGGTGGTGTGGGTAGTACCGTCTATAGCACAGGCAACAAGCTCCTGTTCCTCCTCATCCTCATTATTACCCAATCCGCGTTGAGAACATGAGATGAGGCTTGGCTGTGTAGCATCATCTTGTATAGTTTTTTGCTCCATATCAACTTTTTCTACCTGTAAAGCCTCCTCTTTAATTGTGAGCTGCAATTGTCTGAGTAGACAGAGAAGCAGGATGGTTATGCTTATTATGGCATCATCACCGTCCATCATCTTGCTCGAGTCCTCAAAGTTTTGGATAACAGCCTTGATGTCTGACATCCATGCCCACTCATCAGCTTTTATGTGTGGAGGCTGACTGGAATACTGACAGGCATGTTGGAGCTGGTATTCAACTACTGCTCTCTACTCACAATGGTTTGCCAACATATGTAACATTGAGTTCCAATGCGTGGTGACATCACACACCAGTCGGTGAGATGGAAGTTGTAAATGAAGCTGTAGCTGACTTGTGGAAATGGGCACAAACAGGGTTCACTTATCTCGGTAGGTTTTAAGAAGCACTGAACCACTAAGTTGAGCACGTGAGCCAGGCATGGTACATGTGCGAGGTTGCCAAGCTAGGCCGAGGCAGTGCTTCCAGTTTGAGACTGATGTTGACATTTTGGAGAAGGAGGCTGAGGAGGAGGTGCAGGAACTACTGTAGCAGGTGGAGGCAACCCTGACTGAACCAGGGCCTGCAATCCTTGGCGTCGGTAGCACGTGTTCTGTCCCAGGTTCCGACTGGTTCCCGGCTTCCACAATATTCACCAAATGTGCTGGGAAAATGTACCATCCCTGACCACAAGCACATGTCCATGTTTCCGTGTATAAGTGGACCTTCCCAGTAACCGCATTGGTAAGGGCACGGCCGATGTTAAGATACACATGCTTGTGTAAGGCGGCGACGACACAACGAGAGAAATAGGGGCGGCTGGAGACCAAATACCGAGGGATGGCTGCTGCCATGAGGCTGCGGAAAACTTTCGTCTCCACAAGCCTAAGCGGCAACATTTCCAGGGCAAGCAGTCTGGAAATGTGGTTGGTTAGTATTGTGGCCTGTGGGTTGGTGGCTGCATATTTACGTTTGCATTCCAAGGGCTGAGGTAGGGACAACTGAACTCTGTGCTGGGACAAGGACTTAGACATGATTGCTGATGGTGGTTGCAAGGGTGAAACAACAGGGGATTTGTGTTCACGTAGAACAGGGGAAGAGCCATTCATGTCACCTGCAGACACTGTATTTGGATCATGGCATTCGACTCAACTAGTTGGGTGCTTTGCTGTCATGTGCCTGAGCATGCTGGTGGTGGTCAGGCTTGTAGTTTTGCTGCCCCTGCTGATGCTGGCATAGCAGTTGAGGCAAATGGCCTTTTTTGGGGTTAACTGGACAGTCTTTAAAAAAGTGCCAGACTCGGGAAGACGTAACTCTTGGACTGGCAACTTCCCTCATATTGGCGTTCTTGGGAACAGTTGCCCACCTTGTGTCTCAGGCCACCCCACTGCCTCTTCCTGCCTGTTGTGGTGTTGTGGATCCATCCCCACCAGCTCTGCTATCTTCACTCTGCATGTCACTCTTACACCCTCTGCATGTCACCATGTACCTTACCACACTCCTGGACCATTTTAAAATACATATGATATTTCCCTGCTGAATAAACTTTGAAGGATTCTTATAGCAGTAAAATTTGCCCACCTCAGATGGACTTGTTACATTGCAATACAATATAGTAATGCTACTGGTTACCGGCAAAGTCTGGATGTATGTTTTCAACACACAACTGCCGAAGTTTAAATAGCATTCAATTTTTTGATGCTGAGAACACTTTGCAGTATTTTATCGCAATATGAACCACTCTTCAGATACATGTGCATATTTATAATCAATATATAATAACAATATTTCATTTCTATGCACTATTACAGACTTAGAAAGAATACAGGGACGAATCGCTGAAATTTGTAGCAAGAAACCAGAGAAAAGAAAAGATCAAAAAGTCCCAACTGAAGTAGACTATGAGTTTAATACATTAAGCTTTAATTAGCAAAGGATTAAAAATTTACGCAAGTGCCACACAGTATTGAATCAAAGCTTTCTATATATCGCAAAAAACTCATCCTCTATGCCAGTTGGGTCTTTTCGATCATTTCTTTTCTCTGGTTTCTTAGTATATGTATTGCAGCAAGTTTAGCACACTTCAGATAGAATGTTTTCACTGCTTGCACTATATAGCAATGCTATTGCAACCAACCAAGTGTGCCTCAATGCTTTTAACGCACAACTTGAGCAGTGTAAATGGCGTATAATATCTCTTTTCACAACAATTTTCAGGATTAAGAGCAAAAAAATTATTAGTAGCCCCCAGAAGAGCCATTAGATATGAGTTACAGCAGCAGAAAGGAAGTGTAATGAACCCTACTCTGTCCTGCAGTATCCCTCCACAATCTCTCCCTAACTACTACTAACAGCAGTATTAATATTCATTAGAATGAGCCCTAATAAAAGTGGTGTGGAATCCCTGTCTATACGCAGGTAAAATTCTCTCCCTCGCTCAGCAGCAGCTCTCCCTACTGTGCCTGTTTCCAGGGTAGACTGTGATGAGCATAGGGTCCTGGGTCTTATATAGACACGATGACACTGTGCGGCCAGCCAATCACAGTAATGCCACTAACAACATGGCTACCACATTACAGTGACTGGAAGGCAATGTCCTCAAGTTTATTGGCTATCTAAAAAGCGCCATACATCCGGGGTGGGTACTCAAGTTTCTTCCCTAGCTTTTAAAAAATACTCACCGAGTGACGAGCATCTGAAACACAGTGATGCTCGGGTGAGTAACAAGTATTGACAAGCACACTCACTCATCACTTGTTATAATCTATCTTATAGTTCAGTTGGGTGTTACAAGTAGAGATGAGCGTTGTTCTACTCGAACTGTTCGCCAATCTCAAATTCGAGCTGTTTTGGGCGGTGTTCGAGCCGTTCGGCGAACACGAACAATTTGAGAAAAATTCAGCTGTTCGAGGTTATGTTCGATAACTGTTCGTGCACCAAAATCATGACTGGATTTTTTCTCAGTAATGATGAAAATTAATGTTAATACGCAGTTTGAGTGTACAGCGGGGTGGGGGGAGGGGCAGGGGATGGATCTCTGCAGGAACAATGAAGATCTCCATTTTTTTTTTCTCTTTCCCGCATTTACAGTGGGGAGGTGCAATCTGTCAGCCTATCAGCAGCGCACACACGGAGCGAAGTGCTTTTTTTCACACAAGCAAGGGCATGTGTCATTGGCAGTGTATGTCACATGTCCTTGCCCTATAAGACCAAGCCATTTTCCCCGTCGCCACCATTTTCTCACTGCTGCAGCTGCGTGTTAGACGGCACCGCTGTTGCTGTGTGCGCTATACCTTGTTAATTTCAAGCCAATTTTCGCACAAATCTACAGATAGCTTGGGAGTAGGGAATAGTTGTGATTGCAGTCCTTTTAAGGACTAGGTTACAGCATTTCCTACGACTTTTATCAGGCAGGTCTGTGCTCTTAAATAGATAGATTGTGGGAGAAAAGACTAATTGTAATTGGAGTCCTTTTCAGGACTAGGTTACATCAGTTCCTATCAGTTTTTGCCAGGCAGGTCTGTGCCAGTGCTATGCAAGTTTTTTTCACAGCATTTGGCTGAATCTAGCAAAGCTAATCCTTTTTGGTCTATTGCAGAGTGTGTTAGTCAGTGGAGTAGCCTATCTGTGTTGCAAGATATACCACCTGTGTATAGAATACCAATTTTTTTACTGCAC